>NC_067476.1:69420573-70040156 GCF_947179515.1 Apodemus sylvaticus
GAACTTTGATTGTTACATCAATATATCTGTTGACAATTACATTTGTTATTTTTAAGGATTTGCAATCACATATTGTGATGAGAATTTGAGCAAGAATATAATAATATATTTCTATATTTTATTTAATATGTATTTCAAACAGAATATTAAGATAATATGTTAAAACTTCAATGTTCATATATTTCAGGTATCAGCAAAAATCTAACTATGGAAAAGGTCTCATTCTCCAAAAGACCATTTCAAAATTACAAACTATTAAACTTAAATTTTCTACTGAGTTTTAATATTATACAATTGTGCAATTATAATATAATCAAATTACTTTTATATTGCTACTCAAGCTGTCCATATCCATATGTGTTCAGGTTTCTGTCTTAATATGAATATTATTGCATTGTTTTAAATCATTTCAACAGATTTGAGTGTGACATTGTATCTGATTTTTTGACATTTTAATAATTATTAATCTATTCAAATAAAGTGTATACATGAAGATATGAATAATTTATGTGGTTGTATCTCCTCTGTGTGCAGTTGGCATATGCATGCTCCATGGGTACCTTATTACTTCCATGTATAAAATTTTTATTTTCATAATCTAATTAATAAAAAAATTCAAACATGGAGAAGCTGAGAATCTTATGATATTGAAAACAACAATCTTATGATATTGGTAAGTGCAAAAATTAAAACTAATTTTACATATGCTTACAAAATAAAACAGATACATAATACATATGTATATATACATATATGCTAAACATACAATTAAAGTTCATATTACATGACTCTACTGTCATAGCCATCTATAAACATTGTATTTTTTATAATTATAGGCTTTACGTAAAATATAAAGAATAAAAATCAAAAACATGAAATTCAAAATCTCTTATTTGTCCAGGTGCTAAATATTTCTTTATAAGGACTGGATGAGGCAGAGGAACTGTACCTCAGAAAATTATTTGCAATTAGCTGGTATACTATACTCACTAATAATAAATCATTTACTTTATTTTATTCAAATATTCCTTATTTTTACTATCAATTTTTATAACATATTTCACATATTTCTTAGAAATGTCTCATTCCTTTCTTTCTTAATGACTTTTGCTGTGTCAAAAACAATGTAATTTGAGTCCTTGCTATCACTTCTTTCATGATATTTTTTACATTTCTGTGCTTTCTACCATTTTTGCCAAGATTGAGTGTAGCAATTCTAAGGCAGAGGGATTATATATATATAGAATAATTATTTTAATAAATTTTGCTGATGTAGTCTATCATAATCCCGTCTCACTGTTTCATGTTACTGTCATGATAATTGTATTCACTACTATAAATCTGACATGTCTTCTCCTAAAGAATCCGTTGAATAAGAAAAGGAACTGAGGAAATGATAGTATTATATACACATACAAGAAATATAATTTACTTATTTCCTTCCTGTAATTCTTTGCAGATCCTTTGCATCTCTCTCCCCACCCAACTGTATATTCTTTTTCTCTCTCTCTTTCAAACAAACAAATTTGAAACTAAAGCAAAATGAAACAAGAAATATACATACAGAAACACAAAAATAAAAATGACCATAAGGCCAATGGGATGAAAGAAATGCTCAAACAACAGCAAAGGAAAGAAAATGTCCACACAAGTAACATTGAGGGGTCTTGTTTATTTGTTTGATTTTGTTTTTTGTTTATTTAGAGTTTGGGCAGAGAAGGAATTGTTTTTTTGTGTGTGTTCTCCAACTACCCCTTTGTATGGGCCTACACGGAAGTATGACTTGAATACACTTGTGACTCAAGTGACAAAAATGTTTTGTCAATAATTTGTCAGTCATGTTTAGATGTTTGTGATTCAATTGACTTTTTCCTTCTGAAATTCTCTTTTACATAGATAACTATTCTTGTATAGAGTATAATAAATGGAATGCAAGAGGAACATATCAGAATTTCTTCTCATGGGGCTGTCTTCTAAGCAAAACATTGAAGTGTTTTGCTTCCTGTTCTTCTCATTCTGTTACCTTGCCATATTGTCTGGAAATCTGCTGATCCTTATCTCAGTTAGATGCAGTTCTCTGTTCAACCAGCCAATGTACTATTTCCTCAGTCATTTATCTTCTATGGATATTTTCTATACATCCTGTGTGACACCCAAATTGATTGGAGATCTGCTAGTGAGACGAAAATCCATCTCTTATACCAGCTGCATGCTACAGGTCTTTGCCATGCACTTTTTTGGTATTATTGAAGTCTTAATCCTAACAGTCATGGCATTTGATCGCTGTGTGGCTATCTGCAAGCCCCTCCACTACATGATCATCATGAGCAGAAGCAGGTGCCATGTCCTGATCTGGGCTTCTTGTGTTGGTGGAGCTGCACACTCCTTTTCACAGTTTTGTTTGCTCATCTGCTTGCCTTTCTGTGGCCCCAATGAAATAGACCATTATTACTGTGACATTTTTCCTCTGCTGAAAGTTGCCTGTACTGACACCACCATCATTGGTATCCTGGTGGTTTCCAATTCTGGATTGATTGCTTTGCTAACTTTTGTTATCTTGTTTGGTTCATATGTGGTCATACTGTTCACATTAAGGAATTACACAGCAGAAGGAAGACAGAAAGCTCTTTCTACTTGTGGGTCCCATATCTCTGTGGTTATTTTATTCTTTGGACCTTCCATCTTTGCTTATCTTAGACCTCCTACCACTTTCCCTGAGGACAAAATTTTTGCTCTATTTTATACCATCATTGCTCCTATGTTCAACCCCCTCATATATACTTTAAGAAATACAGAGATGAAAAAGGCTATGAAAAAGGTTTGGTGTCAAAAGGTATTTTCACAGTAGAAACATAATTAATTTGCAGTATGTTAAACAAATTTATGTAGAATTAAGATTGACTCTGAAAACAAGAGGTACAAGGTTTTAACTATTGAATATCAACGGCTTAATCAAAAAGGGAAGAGTAGATGGAATTGGAAAATAGTAAACTGAAAATTTGCTATGCAATTGAGGATGAATAATGTCTTTCATATTAAAGTGTTGGGGGCTGTTAGGATGGTGACTACAAAACATACTCAATTTCTGAGCAATTTTAGAACCTTACATTATTTTATTTGTATTTTTACATGATGATAAAAATATTTCAGGATAATTCAGAAATCAAATAGATGGATATTAGTTTCAGATAAATGCTTTTAATAATGTTTTATATTCTAACAGTTATGTAAATAAATCTTGAATGTTAACAATTTTAACTAAATTATATCATGGTGTTTCTCTAATCAAACTGTGGAAAATCAAAGTGAAAAGTAAGATTTTATGCCATTACAGAAAAGCTTTATTAGTTCAAGACTCTAAGACCCATACTTGAATAAATCATTTCATACAAGACAGACCTGAAAATATACACCTTTAAATGAATCCATTCAACTTCTGGTGGCAAAGAACTAAGAAGCAATTTTCTCTTTAAAAATTTTAAACTAATTATTGTTTTGATCTTTTTTTCTGTATTGAAAAATTTAT
The DNA here is from genome assembly GCF_947179515.1 of Apodemus sylvaticus. Lineage (NCBI taxonomy): Eukaryota > Metazoa > Chordata > Mammalia > Rodentia > Muridae > Apodemus > Apodemus sylvaticus. Next base: position 69,424,100 of record NC_067476.1, read on the forward strand.
TTGTGATGTTTTTATAGATGGATCCCAATATGTTTTAACCTTATTGTTTTACTCCTCTCTCTCCCTTGTCAGCATTCCTTTCCTGGATGCAAATAGTCTTTCCTTCTAAAGTCAGGTCAGTTATAGTCCATCACCTTCTGTAACAAACATATACCCTTACTCTTCTTTCCCTTCTATGAAGGGTTATCACAGAAGAAATTTCCTTTTGATGAAGGGACCATGCACTTGAGATACAGTCCAGAAACCACTGGGCATGATTTGACCTGAATGTTTCCTCAGTGAGAATTTGCTTTCCTGGTTCTAGGAGGAACAAAGCAAACTTTCAAAGAAGGAAGCAACTATCAGTCCTATTCATCTATAATAGCAATACATCACATGAATGACTAGCATGACTCAATAATATGAAGGGTATACTCGTGGCAGGTATACCATGGCACTAGACAATAGCTCTCTAATTGGATGTAAGCCCCACTTCATAAGAGGAAAATGGTATTTAATACCCAAACCTGGCTTACTAGTTAGTAAGGTTACCGATATTGAGAAGAGCCTGCACCTGTTACTTAATTAAAACAGTTTAAACCCTAAAAATAATCTGAACATTTTATTTCTATACACAAGTAAATATAGTCTTTACCTGTCAGCATGGAAACTGCTAAACACAAAGAAAATTACTGAAAAATCCTCCCAATCAAAATTCAGAGTTGTAGAAGCCTGTCTCATTAGATACATCTACAAATCACTCCCACACCTAAGGTTTGGGAAACATCATGGAAAGGGGACTGAAAATTTAAAAAAAAACAAAGAATAGGAGTTTTCTGTGATATTATATCTCCTGAAATACTCAAAAATTAATCCCTTAAATTCTCACCCATTTGTTGTCCTAAATATTAGCCAATTATGGACAAGTATTTTATATATAGTGAATATGGATGGGAATGGAGGAGTGTTAGATGGACCAGTAGGCCTCAAAACTTTTGAAATGTTTTCCTATATAAGACCTGCACAATAGGAGCACTAGGTAGCATGTCAACATGAGCTAAGGAAGTATCAAAAGTACCTATCAATAGATAAGACTTATGGACAATTATGGGTTAATAAGATAGAAACTGTAGTGTTCTCCAAAGAGTGAAGGTTGGTATCTACAATATACAGAGAAAACTAGAATTCCTCAGTGAGACTCAATTGAACAACTCTGTCTACATGATGATCAAATATACAGTTCTTAAATGATGGAATGGAATAAATATGTATAAGGTGTCCAGCAAAACCAGTGAAAATGCAGTTTATAATTACACTGTCACCTATGTATGTTTGAGGCTTACTTCACCAGGATTCAAAAGATAACTTCAACTCCATGCCTATATAGACAGCCTTTTATGATCAGGAGATCACAAAACTAAATCAGAACTCCTAGCCTTATATAAATTCTCTGTCATGCAGGGGAAAAGGTTAAATAGGTAAAAAATACTTTAAATGAGAAAAATATACAGGAATCTTGGTCATATCATGGTCAAATAGGAGCTACCAGGTACAAATAGCCTTTAGAATTTTTTCTCATAATTCAGAAATATATTCTAGATGTTTGTACCACACAGTTTTGTCATTGCTTTTTTTCAAACAACAAAGGTTTTATTCCTGTTTAAATCCTATGGATACTGCAAGCCAATAGGGAATCTCTTCTGTCACCTTGAATCTTTGAACACAAGCTGTCAACACTTCTAACCTCAGATGTCAGGCTATACCTGGAATTATATCTGTCTGCTTACTGAATCTCCCAAGAGCAGTATGCACAACTTTGCTTTTGATTTTCAATAATTTAAATAATCTGTAAAACGGGAAAGTAAACAATGCATTGATTTAAATATAGACCTTTGTAAGTCTGGAGCCTGAGCTTTTATTATTACATATCATTCACTGTTTTGTTCTAGGCTCAACTGACCTAACATGGATATATTGCACTACATAAACAATTTTTTTAATTTGGTTCATTGTTCCTTATATATATATAAGGAACTATATATATATATATATATATATATATATAGAGAGAGAGAGAGAGAGAGAGAGAGAGCAAAAAGCATTCTGTGATACTTGTATTATGGAAATAACAGAAGTAGTTAAAACATACTTTTAACATCATTGTTATACGACTGTTTTTGTTATCATGGTGATACAAATAAACATCTTACTTTGTTCCTCAACCTTTTATGATATTCATATAGTAATAAGTTTATGAGTCTAACTGGCCTTAAAGATCCTAAGAGGCATTGTGGTTATATGCACTGGCAAGAATACAATCACACTTTAAGAAATATCTGTGCAAGGTAAATTACATCAAATTTTGGAATAATTATTATTCACCAGATAAATCCATCATCAAGATATCTAAACATTCAGAGCATGATTTGAGAGCACTTGTACTGCATTGTGAGATTTCACATTTGTATGGAAGAACTTAAACTAGTTTGGAACAACTCTTCACAACACATAGTAAAGGATGTAAAGGATAATATAACTCCATTAAAAAGAATGAAAGCGGAGAAAAAATATAAAACTCATTAAGTGAAAATAAAACACATGACCAAATTCTAGTCCTTTAAATATAAATTAAAAATTAATTTAGAGCATTTTATTAAAAACATGTTAATTTATCAAAATGTGGTTAAAACAGATTTATAATATTTCATTTTATCATGTATAAATTATACTTAAATAACTAGATTAAAATAAAAATAGTATTCCTTTAAATTTTATTTATTCTTTTATGCCCATTTATTTCTTTAATTCTGTTTTCAAACTTTTTTAAAATTGCAATATTAATTGCTTAACATATTAAAATGTATCTCACCAATATCATTGATAATACCAGAGCATATCTACAATTTCTCTCTCTCTCTCTCTCTCTCTCTCTCTCTCTCTCTCTCTCTCTCTCTCTCTCTCTCTCTTTTGATTTGGTTTTTTTCAGACAGGGTTTCTCTGTATCGCCCTGGCTGTCCTGGAACTCACTCTGTAGACTAGGCTTGTCTTGAACTCAGAAATCCACCTGCCTCTGCCTCCCAGGTGCTGGGATTACAGGCGTGTGCCAGCACCACCCGGCTAAAATTTCTCATAGTCGATTATTATACATTAATAAAAATAACTGTGATTTGTGTATGGGTATGTATAAATGTGGTCCTGGGGACTAAATCATGGCCATGTAAATACTAGTAAAGTATCTGATCTTAGTTGTCTCTCTGACTATGTTAGCATTTTTTTTTAATAAACTACTTAAGAAACTATATAAGCTGAAGCTTCAGGGTTGTGTAGAAATCCAATAGCCAACATCATATTAAATGGAGGGAAAATTTAAAAATTTCCATTAAAATCAGGGACAAGGCAAGGCTTCCCACTCTGCCCTATTTATTTAATATGTTACTCAAAGTTCTACCTAGAGCAATAAGACAATGAAAGGAGATCAAGAGGATATAAATTGGAAAGAAAGAAATCAAGGTATTCCTATTTGCAGATGATATGACAGTATACTTAAGCAACCCTCCAAAAGTCTACCACAGAACTGCTGGTAGCTACAGATAAGTGGCTGCATACACAACTCAAACTCAGGAACCCTCAAATATACAAATAATAAATGGGCTGAGAAGGGAATTGGGGAAACATCCTTCACAATAGTCACAATAAGGGAAAATATTTGGGTGTAATTCTAACCAAAAGGGTGAAAGATATATATGATAAGAAGTTCAAGTTTGGGTAGCAAAAATTTGAAGAAGATATAAGAAGATGGAAATATCTTCCAAGCTCATGGATCAGTAGAATTAACACTGTGAAAATGACCATCTTACCAAAAGCAATCTACAGATTCAATGTAATACCCATCAAAATGATAATGAAATTTTTTACAGACTCTGGAAGATAAATTTTCAGTTCATATGTAAAACAAAACCAAAACAAACAACAAAATCAAACTAAAAAAGAAAACAAAACAAAAGAAATTCCAGGATAGCCCAAAGAATCCTAAACAATGAAATAATGCCTGGAGGAATCACCACCCCATACCTCAAGCTCTATTATAGAGCAAGAGTGCTAGAAACTGGATGGCATTAGTACAGAAAGAGACAGGTCAATCAATTGGATAGAATTGAAGACCTAGAAACAAACCCACATTCCTATGGACACTTGATTTTTGACAAAGAAGCCAAGATGCTGGTCTCACCGAATTAATTTATCACTCTTCACAAAATTCAAATCAAGTGGATCAAGGACCTCAACATAAAACTGGATATATTAAATCAAATAGAATAGAGAGTGGGAAAGACCCTCAAGTACATTGGTACAGAAGTCAAGTTCCTGAACAAAACACCAATGGCTCAGGCCCAAAGATCAAGAGTTAACAATGGGATATCATGATCCTGAAAAGCTTATATAAGGAGAAAGACATTGACAATAGGAGAAAATGGCTGCCTATAGACTGGAGAAATATCTTCACTAACCCTATATCCAATAGATGGATTAGATCCAAAATATATAAAGAACTCAAGAAATTAGACTCCAAGAAAGTAACCCAATTAAACTTGGAGCACAGAACTAAACAGAATTCTCAATAAAGAAATCTCGTATGGCCAAGAACCCTTTGAATACATGTTCAATATGCTTGGTTATCACAGAAATGCAAACCAAAGCAACCATGAGACTCCATTTTATACCATCCATCATTTTGGCAAAGATAAAAAACCTCAATGGACAGCACATCCTGTTGAAGATGTGAAGAAAGGAACAAATTTCTCTATTCCTGGTGGGACTGCAAACTTGTATAACCATCCTAGAAATCAATCCGTATCTTGTAAGTTTGTAGCTAGTTCTAATGGAAGACCCAGTTATATCACTCCTAGGCAAAACCAAACCAAAACCAAAATAAAAACAAAAACAAAAGAAGCTCCACAATACCCTAAGGAAAAGTGCTCTACTATGTTTATACAAAATTTATTCTTGATAACCATCAACTGAAAACAATACAGATGTCCCTCAACTGAAAAATTTATACAGAAAATGTAGTTCATTTACACAGTGGGATACTGTACAACTATTAAAAATGAGGATATGCTGAATTTTTCAGGCAAATGGGTAGAACGAGAAAATATCCTGAGTGAGGTTACCCAGACCCAAAATGACATTCTTAGTAGGTATTCATTGATAAGTGGTATTAGCCATGAAGTACAGAATACCCATGATATTCCTATCATGCTCAAAGAAGTTGAACAAGAAGAAAGGACTAAGCAAGGATGTTCTGATAACACTTAGAAGGGGAAACAAAATAATCATAGGAGGCAGAGGGAGGGAGAGAACTGGAGGACAAGGATAAGGAAGAGTTGAATGGGCAAGCAGGATCATGGACAGGAAGTTACCTGAGAAAGAACCAGAGGGCAAGAGAAAGAGTAGAAATCTATAACTGCCTTGGATTTGGTTAAGGGGGAAAATGTCCAGAATGTCCCAGAGACCTACATTAGTGGAGGTTCCCATGTCCCATGTCTACTAGCAGTAGGGACATGGTACCTGAAGAGCCTACCTCTTGTAACCAGGCAGGACTTCCAGTAGAAGAACAGGGACACCAAACCACCCACAAGTCTTTCACCAAAATTTCATCTTCTATAAAAGTAATTGAGGGATCAAGTAGAGACTGAAGGAATGGCCAAGCCATAACTGCCCAACTGGAAACATATCCCATGGGCAAAGACCAATTCTTTATATTATTTATGATTCCCTGTATGCTGCAGACAGGAGTCTACCATAACTGTCCTCTGAGAGGCTAAACCCACCAGTCGATTGAAAAGAAAGCATATACACATGGCCAGACATTAGACAGAGATAGCAGACACTTATGGAAGTGTTTAGGGAAGAATTGAAGGCCCCGATGTATACAGGAACCCTACAGAAAGATCAACAGGATCAACAAGCCTGGAACCTTGGGAGCTCTAAGAACCTGAGCCACCAACCAAATAGCACCAACTCCTGTACCCGCACTCCCCGCAGAAGTAACAGACAAGCTGATCAGTCTTCATGGCTACCCTTTATGGCCTCAGTTGGAGAGGATGCTCATAATCTGAATTATTATTATTACCAAATAATACTAATAAACTAAATACATAGTTAAAATACATCAAAAGATCCAGATTCAAGTGGTAGGTTTATAACTCAATTTTATCACATCTATCTATCTATCTATCTATCTATCTATCTATCTATCTATCCATATATATGGATAGATAGATATAGATGTAGATGTAGTTGTAGATGTAGATGTAGATGTAGATGTAGATGTAGATATAGATATAGATATTCAAATCTTGACTGGGCTCAAAGTTTGTCTGTCACTCCAAAAACTTATAATATTTCTTCTATTGTCTAAATTTCAATGTGACTCTGACAGAATCATTGAACAGAGCATTTGGTAAATTCTATGCAAATATATCTTACAATAAGACATAAGAGGCAGAAAGGAGAAATGGCTATGACAGCATTTCCTGGGAATAATTGGCTGTGTAGTTGCTATGACTGTGTACTAGTTCTGCAAAATTGCTCATTTAATAAATGCTTCAGGGGTTTGTGAAAAAGGGGCATGGACTTGCTTTCTCTGGGGACTGCACATATGTGACTGTTTCCATGTATCTGTACATATTTTGTTACAAAAAGATATTTAATGCTCATATACCAGAAAAATTTTCAGTGCAAGGGCTGAATTTAGAAATATTTTTCTGTAGTAAAGTGGATATTAGTGGGGTTAATTTTTAAGTGAAAAAAAGGAGAATTGTTTTAGGCAATATTTCAGTCTTCATGGCAGAGTCTAACTCCAGCCTTCTACAGGATTGTCTGTGAATTTTTTCGTTTCTCCTTAGTATCTACACCTGAAGGTCATATTGGATAAATTTAAAAGATAATTTATGTTGTAAAGACTCAGTTCATCAATTTACATGGTGCGCCTTATTTTATATATGATTCATTTTCATTATAAATCAGAACACAGAGAGTAAAGTATGAGCAATGTATTGGAAATGGTCTTTATTTGCAAAAGAAAGGGTAAGTTTTTGATTCTTGCTAAACTCTCTTTTCTCCCATTCACTATCAGCTTGTTTTCATTTTCAATCCTCTAAAACCTAATGGAACAGAGTCAAGTTTTATCCACTGATGTGAAATTGGTAATAGTTTTTATTTCTTTATCTTATACTGACATCGGAGAGACTAGACTATGACTTGGGATACCTGCAGACTTATTTGTAAAGTATGGAGTCAGGACAAGAATTGGTATGGGCCCTGTAAATAGACAGTCAGTTTGCATTGAACCTGCTGAGATAGAGTTTGATGCTGAGGAGAGCATATGCTGATAAGTTCTGCCATATATTTTCTGTTTACAATTCATTCTCCAGTTTGATGTAAATGCAAATACAAAGAATAAAAGAAAGAAAAACCCTACTTTAATCATAAAACACTCTTCATGTATAATTTTTTGTTAAACTTTCCTGAAACTTGTCCTGGCTTATCTCATGTTTGCCATCTGATGATGCTTACTAATAATAACATTTTGTTCCTTATGACGATGATTCTTCTCATATTGCTTCAGAGATATATTGATTAGAACATGTGGAGAACAAAGGTTTGGCATCTGCTCTTGGATATTGTATGACAGCTGTTTGATAAACACAAAGATTTTGTAATATGTACAGACTGGAAAAGTACAATCTTGCCATATTCCAGTGTTGTAGGACTGAATACATTAACAATGCTCAAACAAAAATGACAGAAGGATGTGCTAGGGATGAGATGACTCAATGAACATCTAAAAAGCTTACATGAGATATGTATTTGTAACTCAGGCACTTGACTATGTAAATATAGACAAGATTTGCTGAAGCATGGTGTTTGCATTGTGCTTTCTCTCAATAGAAAAATATGGGGGAGATGCTTTAGAAGAGGAAAATTCATCAGGCTGTACTATGTGGAACTATTAGAGAAAGCATCTACTTAAGAAAGTGTGCTTACACGGAGTGCTTGGAATGCACATGGTGAGAATGGCTGGAACAGTGATGCTGAATGGCACAGTGAGTATATCAACCACTGTTTTTTGGAACAGTTATAAAGTTACAGCACATGAATCCTTTCATTTCATATGCCCACATGTCCATTTAAAACAGTGATAGGAATGAAGCAAAAGGGAGGAAGAACATGTTTGAAAAGTGAAGGTAGAAGGAAAAATAAGTGTTGGTTCTTGCTTTCTGATTAAACACATAGGAAAGGCATATGTTTAAAGGCCCTTGGTGACTTTATAAAGATTTCCTAGGGTTACAGATATGTATGTATAATATATGCAAGTGATAAATATAGAACAGGTTGATAGAGGTAGAGATATAAAAACATAGAGATATAGTTAAATATGTAGATATGTATATTTGTATGCATACATCCCAATATGATTTATTATATTTCTCCCACTGCATCTCATGAGACCTTAAAAAGTAATAACTGTAAAATATACTGTAAAAGACCCATAGTCCAAAAAATTCAAATATATTTTATGACATAGAGGGATTATATTCCATTTCGCTGTCCCTCTATAACTTAGATGAGGATCAGGACTTCCAGTCCTCTCATTAAGGGTACTCCAGTGAAGTCAAATGGAGGATGTCCTGAAGTGCCTGTATGCATTTTATGACTCTCAGCATCAATGGAACTAATAGACTTCCATGATAAATTTTGTATACCTGTATTTGCTAAGTTATGTCACCCCTACAACTCAGTCCTTTCATTACTGTTCAAATATGTTTTTTATTCAGTTTTCCTGCACTGTACCTAATAACACCACATTAAGATATGCCAGTGTGCTCATAGTACAAAAACTAGTTTATCACATAGTTGCCAGATATGACCCAGAAATAGAAGCAAAGACTTTGCGCTCCAAATATTCTAACACCTGCAATTTTACATGGTGAATTACTTTACTTTTCTTACATATAAGAACAGGCAAACAAATGTCATTAGCAGGAGGATGCTGGAATATTGAATGTTGTAGTCTTTTCATTATAGCTAAGCTCATCAGTAACACACAATATATACAATATTGCACTGAATAACTAATGGTGGTTATTTTTATCACAGGAGATTAATGAATCTTTGCTTCAATTTTATTACATTTCTGTCTGTCTGTATGTCTTTCTGTCTTCCCCCCTGCCCTTTTTCTGTGTGTGTTCCATGGAATATCCATGTAAGTACAGGATTGAGTGTCTCTTTCATGATGTATGTTGTGGGATCAAATTTAAGTTGTCTGACTTGATGGTAGCAACTTTTTCTGGGGAAAATCTCACAAATACCTGGTGAGGTGTGGGTGTTCTTACATTTTGTGTCCTCCAATTTTATATTGTAATAATGGAAAGAGACACAAAATTCATTACCTTGCTTTTATGAATTTCTCCTAAGAAACTACTTACATCTCTAAAACTTTTTACTGTTTTTAAAGTGTGCTACACAAGGGGAGTTGTATTGATTTGTTTCCTTCTCAGTCATATTAAATGGCATTTCATTTCTTTCACAAAAATGACTTTTCTCTAATTTTTATATCACTGTAATGTATATTATTACAGATGTTGGGTCTCAATTTTTCCTTTATTATAGAGCTCCTACCATCAAGATGCTATGTTGTTTTGTTCTTTTTGTAAATAAAAAGCTTAAATGCCATTTCTATCTTGTGGCCACCACAAAAACTATTAAGATCATTAAAGATGATTTTATTCAGACACTTTGGGAAGAAAATTTAGATTTAAAACAATGTAAAATTTGAACAAATAAACAACTTGAAATAAAAGTTTTATTAAATGGGAGTCTATACTTGAGGACTGACAAACCAGGGAAGCAGGAATGGATAGCTACATGTCTACCTTTTTTATATTGAATGAACTAAAGTTTATAGTGAGCCAATAGAGACATACTGTTGAAATACACACAATTATATATGAATATTGTAGTGCTGAACTTTTGTATCTTCAATGGGCAGGGAAGTGGTGTTTGCCTGTGCTTGTCAGTGTGGCACACACCTCTATGTCTCCCACACAGGTAACAAAGAGACTCTGGCTACAAAGTGATCTCTCACATTTGAGGTTAGAATTCATTTGTTCAAGTAATTTAAATTCCATCTCTGAGCATTATTTCACATGATAAATTATTATTTTCTATCTATTATTTCTATCTATATTAGAAGAAGAGATGATTTCTCCTCTTCTAATGTAACAAAGTAGTGCCTTAAATATTTAACTATTTGGTTTACATTAATTTTTGTCTTGAAATTAGATTTTGTTCATGCAGTGTGTTTTGATTAGTCTTACCTCCTCAGACTCTTGAATGACCCAATGAAGCTAAAGATAATTGTAGATGAGTAAACAATGACTTCTATATTAAAAATATGATATAGGAATAATATAAAATAGATGAATTGGCAAATTGGACTAAATGTTTTCAGAGTATTTTACAGCAAAAGAAATAATCACTGACAAAAGCCAACATTATTTTTAGCTAAAAAGTCCCAAAGTTATTTTGCTAGACTGAATTGTATTTAAAATATATCAAAAAGTTTGGTAAATGTGAGACATTTTCAGGGAAAAAAGTAAAAATGTAAGTTGTTCTTATAAAACTCATGTGAGAATAATGAAGTATATTTATTTCTATCAACTAACTCTTATAAAATAATGTCATAAAAATAATGTCATAAATTAAACTTGTTATCACAAACTTTAGCTGATCTGAAAAGTTACCAGACCTATAATTCTGGCCACATGTTTATGTAAGATAAGGATACACAAGCCACAGACACAAATAGACTCAAATCTCTCTGGAAACAAATATATGAACTCAACATGTTCCACTCTGCACAGTGAAAGCATGAATTCAGATTTTTTTGTTTCCACATATTTTGTTTGCTTTGTTGAATTCATAACAACCATAAAGTATACAGAAATAAACTAATAATTAATGAAGTTATATAAAGATTGAAAACCAGCTAATATTAATCAATGAGGATGATTCATTTAGGACTAGTTAAAATTATTTGTTTCACAATTCATTACCTTTTATAACATTATTATTTATAAAGTAAAAATTACAAGCAGCATAATTTTCTTGAAAGAATACTATAAGTATACTATTATTATAGTATTAAATTTAACTTGATATTTACGACTGTAAGGTATAAAAGCATGTGGCCATTGAAATGGATCATCAGGTAAAGATTTGCTGCCATGCCTAACAAACTGAGATCAATTTTATGGACCCACTAGGCGGAGGGAGATAATTACTCTTTTGGCCTTCACATGACTGTGATGGTTCAAATGCACATGTACATATATACATACACACATGCATGCATATACACACACAGAGCATGTACATATACACATGTACACTCACACATATACAGAAAAGGTAAGAGGAAAAACACATTAAGAAATGAAGATATGAGTTACAAACACACTAATAATTTTATAGAAATTCTACATCAAAATGAGGCAGTAACATTACATTCAGGACTGCTTTCAGTCACATAAGTCTCAAATATTTGAATACACAACCAAAAACAAACTCAATAAAAACTAACATTGCAGCAAACAAGTTTCTCACATAAAATTTAAAACAAGTAGTGTGTGTATGTGTATTTGTAGTACATATATTTTTCTAAATAACATTTTTCTATTAAAAATGTAAAATCTCTAATAAAAGCTAAAATTTACAGCTAGAAAATATTAGATTTCTAGTGGAACTAACCTAAATGTAATAAAAACTTTATAGCATACTTTTCTTTGATAATACTAAACTTACAGTATTATCCAAACTGTTATACCCTTATGTTCTCACAGTAAAGTGTTACACTAAATGAAGAAGCAGTATTAAAATTGGATTAAATACATTTTTTAAAGTATAACTTATCCAGGAGCAAAAGGAGACAGGTAAAATAGAAACAAAGATGTAATGAATTGTGATGAGACTTGTGTTATAATGGAAACTCTAGACTAAATAGTTTATTGCATTAAGTATTGCTTTTTATATTATAGAGCACAAGGAAAAATTCAGAAATAGGTCTACATGTACATGTGAATGCATGCATGGATAAAAAGTGTATTCATTGAAGGCACTCCTAATGCATAAAAAAAAAATGTTTGAGCTCATACCTTCCCAAAACACCTAACAGACACATACGGTTTTCCTAAGTTTCCTAATCAACACATCACATTTAAAAGAAAGAACAAATACTCTACATTTTGAAATATCAACAGGAATCAGTCCAGTATGTTTTTGAGTCAATAGGAAATCTCATTCAGAAATAGGTTTTATGTTGAACTTTCACAAGATTCTTCAGGGATTTTAAAGGCAGGTGAGATTATCAGCAAAGGTAGAACCAAGGAGTTTCAACATCAGGACATTGATCTCAAATATCATTTCTTTGTTTGCAGATTAAACATTTTTCAACCAGTCCTATCTAATACAGCCACTGATAGGATGCATAACAACAGTGTGACTGAGTTCATTTTGTTGGGGTTGACTCAGGATCCAGAAAAAGAGAAGGTAATATTTGGAGTCTTCTTGATTCTTTACCTTATGACTTTAATGGGGAACTTTCTCATTGTGATGACCATAAAGATGAGTCAGACACTTGGGAGTCCCATGTACTTTTTCCTCTTCTATTTGTCTTTTGCTGATGCTTGCTTCTCCACGACGACAGCACCTAGATTGATTGTGGATACTCTCTTACAGAAAAAAATTATTACCTACAATGAATATATGACTCAGCTCTTTGCAGCCCACTTTTTTGGGTGCATGGAGATCTTTGTGCTTATTCTCATGGCCTTTGACCGCTATGTAGCAATCTGTAAGCCTCTAAGATATACAACTATAATGAGCCAACATATCTGTGGTATATTAGTGATTCTTGCCTGGGTAGGGTCTTGTATTCACTCTTCAGCACAAATTTTCTTAGCCTTAAGATTACCATTCTGTGGCCCAAATGTGATAGATCACTATTTCTGTGATTTGCAGCCCTTGATGAAACTTGCCTGTATGGATACCTATGTGATAAATTTGTTAGTTGTGTCTAATAGTGGTGCCATATGTATGGTAAGTTTCATAGTACTGCTTATCTCCTATATTGTCATCTTATACTCTCTGAGAAACCATAGTGCAGAAGGAAGACGAAAAGCCTTGTCTACATGCACTTCCCATTTCATTGTGGTGGTCATATTTTTTGGTCCATGTGTATTTATATACACACGGCCACTAATCACTTTACCAATAGACAAGATGGTGGCTGTGTTTTACACAATAGGGACACCTTTGCTGAACCCTCTGATCTATACTCTGAGGAATTCAGAAGTAAAAAGTGCTATGAAAAAGTTATGGTGTAGTAAAGTATGACTGTCATTGATAAAGAATATTTGAAGATTCTAAAATATAGCTCCTTACGAGGCTAATTTTGATAGACAGTAAAACCAAAGTATTTCTGAGAGTATACAAGTGAGGTACATATGTATCCATGTATAAATAATAACTTGGTGCTAGGAAAATAGCTAATGGGGTAAATGTATTTGCCACAAGCCTGATGGCTTTAGTGAAGTGAGTATAATCCCTGAAACCCACATGGGTAAAGGAAAGAATAACCTCCTATAATTGTCTCCTCACTTCTTAAAACATGTCACATGCACATATACATAAATATAAATATGCAAATAAATATAAGCAATAATATTTAAAAGCTAGAATATGTTTCAAACTTCATATATAGATAGAAGATTACTAATTATGTATGTATATGATATGAGTATTTTGCACCTAGAATAGGTTACCTTATTAACACCCCATGAGTACTAAAAATGATGAGGGAGAAGAGAATTTGTTTGTTGGCTTTAAACAGTACAAGAAAATTCAGATTTCATATATATAGGAATGTGAAAATCAGAGCTAGATTTTATCCCTTTGCTATATGAGTGTTTTAAATGGTATATCTTCATTTTTAGTATAATCTAATCTAAATTATTATAAATCACACTTACTCTGACCTTTTCATCTCATAATGAAGCATAATCATTCTATTTCACTATCCCAGGTTATAAATTACACTGAAACACAGAAGTATCCCTTTAAGTGATAATAGTCTGCTGAGTACAATTCAGTGGGAGTGGGCTTAATTAATATTCAGAAGGCCTCATGTGTCATTCTGAAAACAAAACAAAAAATGATAAAGGCTGATGAAAAAGACTATACTGTGTTATATGGGTATTTCCCATTTTAGCACTGGGTTATGACCACAAAAATCACTTTTAACATTTTCATAGGATAGGTATGTATTGTTACCCAAAAATAATATTTCAGAAAATTTCTCATGTCCTATTCACTAATGTCAATTGTTTTTATATGTACATCATATAAATACCCATAATTTTCATTACTTTATGTCTTTATGTTTTGTTTTCAATACCCATGAGAATTTTTAAATATAATTACTTAATAAGTATGTCAGAAAGAGGCAAATATTTAATTCTTATCTTTCATTGTTCCAACTTCACATAGTAAAAACAGGCCTGTTTACCAGTGTTTAAATACAAGCTCACAGTTTTCAAAGACTCTTTCTTCTCAGTCTTAGTCATAGCAGAGCTCCAAATTCCCCATATATAAAATAAGGCCTCCATAAAAACTTACATGCTCAATTCAAATGCCCCAATGCAAATGGTGATGCTGAATATCATTTTCTATATTCTGACTTCAATCTTTGAATAAAGTGTACATTGGCTAAGTTGGCCTGTGTCTTGTTAATGCAGTTCTACACGTGGGATACCAGTGTACTAGATATTGACAAGTAACAGGTCAAAATTCTCAGTTTTGCTACAGGGCAATGTGTGATCATCCATATTTCATTCACATAAATCAAACTTTCTCAGAGAATCTAAGAACCAGTGAATTATCCTAGGGAGGTCATGCAATTATTCAATTATCTTCAAATGTAGATCTAGTTCTTTTGTTGTGCCAATACAAAGAATTAAATGAAGGACTTAAAGACTCCCTAAGCCTAATAGAGGAATAATCCATCTAAGTCATACTGTGACATAATGCCTCTCAAATAAAGATCAGTTGCGGAAAAAAAATGCCAAGAAGGGACTTACCATTTTGTTTCATGTTCCTTTTCAATTTCTAGATGATGGTGTTTGTGGATAAAGTAGGATGTTCCATTCCACTAATTTAGAGAAATATGATGAATATCTGTTTTTATTTGAGTATCATCCAAGGCTGTAAAGGCATAGAATGCTCAGTTTTGACAGACTTGCCTAATTCCAGATTCATACCTTGAGGCTTGATGTACACTGATGACGATTCTAATTTATATTTAGTGCACTTTCACTATCTGACTACGATAACAGGTGATAATAACAAGGGTGAGAACTTTTCTGGGACTCACTACTTTGATACTTCACTGGGTGACATATTCAATTTCTCTGCATAGAAGGATTACAGCTACAGCCATTTCCATTTATGAAACAAATATAGAATGAGGAAGAAATAATAAATGGCAGATCTCTATTCTAAAAAGTGATTTCACTTCCTTTGATCCTATAATTAGTTGGCATATATAATTGTACATACAATAATTTCACCGAATAAGGACATTTTCATGAAATAACAAACTAAAGAACAAACAGGAAAGTGCCTTGAACACTTAATTAATATCTTTCTTTTAGGATTAATAGTACTTCTTAAGCCATTATTATTAGATTATAGTAACAGAATGATCATTTTGTTACTTAAGCAAATTTTCCAAATTCATTGAGGAATTAACATTTTAAATTTTTTGAAATATTTGCATTATATATAAAAAATGATGTAATGTGATGTTCTAGATTTATTTTGAAAGTTCTTCCAATAATTATGTGACCAGAATTCTATTATAGATTCATTTTATTTTAATTTTACCATCCATAACTGAGGAATGAATATACCATGTTTTCAATCCTTTTTTCTCAGTTTCTTTTACACATTTTTACATTGTTTCACCAAATATGATTCAAACAACTACTTATGTTCTCATCACAGTACATAAAATATAGAATATAATTTTACTAACTGATGATCAGAATTTTCTATAAGGAAAATCAAAAGTAAATACTATGTCTGCCTTCAAGGAAACTGAAAAATGTTTTATTAGAATTTGTAGAGGGATCACTTCTCAGTCTTTTGGCTAAGATCAAGTATAGAATTTGTAGATGGGTGATAAGGATTTCTAGGGCAAAACTGTTGCATACAATTTAGACAAGTGCTCAGGATAAACTTCCTAGAGGGCTTCATTATTTTACAAAGACTTTCAAAGGCAAAGGAGATGACCAAGAGAATATTTTTATTAAAAAAAGAAAATATCTCCTGAATTTATGAAACTGTAGAATGAAGAAGAGATACAGAAAATGGGAAGAAGAGAACTCACAGATGAATATCATGGTGTAAAGGGCTATATTAGAGGTTTTTGCCAGAGGCAAGATAAGCTCTGCCAATGATAGTATGGACATGACTGTCATATTACAGTTTAACTGAACTTAATATAAATGCATGTTATATTTTTTTCAGTGTCATAGCAAAATCATGAAAAAACAGTGATTTAAAAACATTTTATTTATTTTGCATGAAAGCTTGAAGGAATAGAGTTTACCATGTTTATGAAAGCATGGTAGCTTGGAACCACTCTTCATTATATCCATCTTGCTGGCCATCTACTCTGATTATATAGAATTAAATAAAGTTCACCTCAAATTGCGTATTAGGTATTAGGTAGAATAATGAAGTATGTGGTTTGGCCTTTTCCTATTGCTACATAAGTATATTGGACAATTATAAACAAATCTTTATTTTTTTTTAAAAAAATATTTATTTATTATGAATACAGTGTTCTGCTTGCATGTATGCCTGCAGGACAGAAGAGGGCACCAGATCTCATTATAGATGATTATAAGCCATGTGGTTGCTGGGAATTAAACTCAGAACCTCTGGAAGAGCAGTCAGTGCTCTTAACTGCTGAGAGATTTCTTCAGCCCCCCCCCCCCCATCTGTATTTTTGAGAGTTACTGAAGCTAGGAAGTGCACAATTTTAACAACAAAAATATTGCTTCAATATTCAAAATGAAATTGGTCTAAGATTCTCTTTCATTGTCAGGTCTTGGTTTGGTTTAGGTCTAAACATGATTGTGCCTTCAGAGATTGAATTAGGTAGTATTTCTTCTGTTTCTATTTTGTGGAATAGTTTGAAGAGTATTGGTGTTAGTTATTCTTTGAAGGCTTGATAGAATTCAAGACTAATCCTATCTGCTCCTGGGCTTCTTTTTGTTGGGAGACTTTTAATGACTACTTTTATTTTTTAGGAGTTATATTAGACTGTTTATCTGATCCTGATTCAACTTTGGCACCTGGTATTTTTCTAGAACATTATCCATTTCATCCCAATTTTCCAATTTTGTTGAGTATAGGCTTTTGTAGTAGAAGTTGATGATTTTTTTTTAATTTCCTCAGTTTCTGATGTTATGTTTCCCTTTTTATTTCTGACAAAAATAATTTTTAATTCAAGTTTTCTCAGAAAATGGCATAGGACTCCATGCTTTTAATTAATAACTAGTGTCACGGTAAGGATTGATCAATACAACTGCAATGCTTATGAACATTGCACTCAATTATACTCTTTTAAAATACAGCATTCCTCTCAGCACTATCCCAGCTCATATCCAACTCTTATTCATTAAGTCCATCTCCATGAGCCCCCAAAGTCTTTACAGTTACAAAACTATTTAAAAATAACCAAGATGAAATCTCTTCTAATACACAAGGTTTGCTCTCAGCTATGATCAGCTATAAGTTCTAAATTAATTTTATAGTGCCAATACATAATAACACAAATAAACATTGTTGTTCACAAAGCAAGGAGTAGTGTCATGAAAAATATTCTATTCAATACCAAATCCAGAATGACAAATAGTACATCTTCCTACTGTTTGTATAGTGCCATGTCACATGGAGCCACAATACTCACTGTAGACAGATGACCATACACTTTTTGATCTTGTTATTTATAGACATTCTCCTTGACAGAATTCACTGGTGCCCTAAAATATATGGCAAGCCTATACCAACTGATATAAGGCCCACAACACATATATAGCAGAAGACTCCTGGGTCTGGACTCAGTCAGAGAATAGGCATCTAACCCTCTAGATACTTGTGGTCCCAGGGAGTGGGAAGGTCTGGTGGGATGGGATGGGGTTTCCTCTACCAGAACAGGGAAGTGGGAAGGGATGGGTCGGAGAACAGATGGAGGGAAGGGGGCTTATGTGACTTTTGGGGAGTGGGGAACCAGAAAAGGGGAAATCATTTGAAATGTAAATAAAAAAATATATTGAATAAAATTAAAAAAAAAAAAGACATGACAGGGGTGTGTGTGATATAGAACAGAGGGTAGACTGGAGTGTTATAAAGTCTGGACTGTTAAAAAAGATTGAAGAATACATTTAAAAACTAATTAATAATCCTTAATACAAAGATAAGTGGACTGAGGAATAAATTAGAGAAAACATACTTTACCATAGGTACTAACAATATAATTGGCAGAGGAGCATCTCTGGTGAATATTTAGAGGTCAGAAAGATGAAAGGAGGGTTTTCAACCCAGGTACTACACTGATACAAAATTGGTGGCTGGTCCTCCTGTGGCCTCTGGTAGTGATGGTACCCTTCCCTTTGCTTTGAACCACTTGGCTACCTGCAGAGATGTGGTCAGCTGGTCCACGTGGCTGCCTGGGCCCAGCACAGGATAGTGCCACAAACACAGGCTTGCAAAGCTTCTGGAGTCCAGGAGAGTTTATCAGAGAGGGACCCTGAGATTTGGGAGTTTCTGAAGAGGGAGAAGGACAGTGTTGTGGCCTGGAGGTCATTGCCTTAGAGAACTTCTGCAGCAGAGCTGAGCTGGAGGCCCTGGGGTGCTGTCTCAATTAAAAGCACCAGAGGGTTACCCTGGCAAGAAATATTATGGAGGAGTGGAATTCGTGAACAAGATTGAGTTGCTCTGCCAGTGCCAGGCCTTGGAAGCCTTTCTCCTGGATCCTGCACAATGGGGAGGCAATGTGCAGCCGTACTCAGGGTCCCCAGCCAATTTGGCTGCCCTATACTGCCCTTCTGCAGCCTCATGATTGAATCATGGGGTTGGACCTGTCTGATGGGGAGCATCTCACCCACAGGTACATGTCTAATGTTAAGCAGATTTTCATCACATCCATTTTCTTTGAGTCTACGTCATATACGTTCATTTCCCAAACAGAAGCTGACTGCTCGGCTTTTACAGCTCCAGCACATTATAGCTGGCACTAGTGCTTATGCCCACCTCATTAACTAAGAACACATGAGAGTGGTTTGTGATAAGGTCAGGGCACTCGTGCTGGCAGACATGGGCCATATTAGCGGCCTAGTGGCAACCAAGGTGATGCCTTCACCTTTTTTTTTTTTAATATTTTTATTTTCTATATTCTTTGTTTATATTCCAAATGATTTCCCCTTTCCCGGATCCCCCCTCCCCATATGTCCCATAAACCTTCTTCTCTCCATCCCTTCTCCAATAACCTCCCTGCTTTTTCTCTGTCCTTATATTCCGTTCCCATGCTAGATCAATCCTTTCCAGGATTAGGACCCTCTCCATACTTCTACATGGGAGTCATTTATTATGCAATTTGTGCCTTGGGTATTCAGGGCTTCTGGGCTAATTAATATCCACTTATCAGAGACTGCATTCCATGTGTATTCTTTTGTGTTTAGGTTACCTCACTTAGGATGATATTTTCCAGATCAAACCATTTGCCTAAAAATTTTGTGAATTCATTGTTTCTAATTGCTGAGTAGTATTCCATTGTGTAAATATACCACATTTTCTGTATCCATTCCTCCTTTGAGGAGCATCTGGGTTCTTTCCAGCTTCTGGCTATTATAAATAAGGCTGCTATGAACATAATGGAGTATGTGTCTTTATTGCATGCTGGGAATCCTTTGGGTATATGGCCAGGAAAGGTATAGCAGGGTCCTCTGGAAGTCTCATGTCCAGTTTTCTGAGGAACCTCCAGACTGATTTCCACAGTGGTTGTACCATCTTACAGCCCCACCAGCAGTGGAGGAGTGTTCCTCTTTCTCCACATCCTAGCCAACACCTGCTCTCTCCTGAGTTTTTGATCTTAGCCATTCTGACTGGTGTAAGGTGAAATCTCAGGGTTGTTTTGATGTGCATTTCCCTAATGACTAATGATGTTGAGCACTTCTTAAGGTGCCTCTCGGCCATCCAAATTTCTTCAGGTGAAAATTCTTTGTTAAGATCTGTACCCCATTTTTAATAGGGTTATTTGGTTCCCTGGGGTCTAACTTCTTGAGATCTTTGTATATATTGGATATTAGCCCTCTATCAGATGTGGGGTTGGTGAATATCCTTTCCCAATTTGATGGTTGCTGTTTTGTCCTTTTAACAGTGTCCTTTGCCTTATAGAAACTTTGTAATTTTATGAGGTTCCATTTGTCAATTCTTAAAGCATAAGCTATTGGTGATCTGTTCAGGAACTTTTCCCCTGTGCCCATGTCCTCAAGGGTCTTCCACAGTTTCTTCTCTATTAGTTTCAGTGTGTCTGGTTTTACATGGAGGTCCTTGATCCACTTGGAGTGAAGTTTAGTACATGGAGATAAGAATGGATCAATTCGCCTTCTTCTGCATGCTGACCTCCAATTGAACCAGCACCATTTGTTGAAAAGGCTATCTTTTTTCCACTGGATGTTTTCAGCTCCTTTGCCGAGGATCAAGTGACCATAGGTGTGTGGGTTCATTTCTGGGTCTTCAATCCTATTCTGTTGATCCACCTGCCTGTCACTGTACCAATACCATGCAGTTTTTAACACTATTGCTCTGAAGTATTACTTGAAGTCAGGGATACTGATTCCTCCAGAAGTTCTTTTACTGTTGAGAATAGTTTTAGCTATCCTGGGTGTTTTGTTATTCCACATCAGTTTGAGAATTGCTCTTTCTAACTCTATGAAGAACTGAGTTAGGATTTTGATGGGGATTGCGCTGAATCTGAATTTTGCTTTTGGTAAGATGGTTTTTTAAAACTATATTAATCCTGCCAATTCATGAGCATGGAAGATTTTTCCATTTTCTGAGGTCTTCTTCAATATCCTTCTTCAGAGACCTGAAGTACTTGTCATACAGACCTTTCACTTGTTTGGTTAGAATCACACAAAGATACTTTATATTGTTTGTGGCTATTGTGAAGGGTGTCATTTCCCTAATTTCTTTCTCAGCGTGCTTATCCTTTGAGAATAGGAAGACTATGTATTTGCTTGAATAGATTTTATAACCAGCCACTTTGCTGAAGTTGTTTATCAGCTGTAGGAGTTCTCTGGTGGAATTTTTTGGGTCACTTAAGTATACTATCATATCATCTGAAAATAATGATACTTTGACTTCTTCCTTTCCAATTTGTATCCTTTCTACCTCCTTATTTTGTCTATTTGCTCTAGCTACTACCACAAGTACTATATTGAAAAGATATGGAGCGAGAAGACAGCCTTGTCTAGTCTTTGACTTTAGTGGGATTGCTTCAAGTTTCTCTCCATTTAGTTTGATGGTGACTATCAGTTTGCTGTATATGCTTCTACTATGGTTAGCTATGGGCCTTGATTTCCTGTTCTTTCCAAGACTTTTAGCATGAAAGGATGCTGAATTTTGTCAAAGGCTTTTTCAGCATCTAATGAAATGACCATGTGGTTTTAATTTCTTTCAGTCTGTTTATACTGTGAATTGTATTTATGGATTTCTGTGTATTGAACCATCCCTGTATCCCTGGGATGAAGCATACTTGATCATGATGAATGATCATTTTTGATGTGTTCTTGGATTAGGTTGGCAAGAATTTTATTGAGTACTTTTGCATCTATGTTCATATGGTAAATTGTCCTTAAGTTCTCTTTCTTTGTTGGGTCTTTGTGTGGTTCTGGTATCAGCGTAATCGTGGCTTCATAGAAGGAATTGGGTAGTGTTCCTTCTGTTTCTATTTTGTGGAATAGTTTGAAGAGTATTGGTGTTAGGTCTTCTTTGAAGGTCTGATAGAATTCTGCACTGAAGCCATCTATTTAGTGGAATAGTTTGAAGAGTGTTAATCTTAGGTCTTCTTTGAAGGTCTGATAGAATTCTGTGTCCTTTCCCCCTCCAGCATTGACCTAGGCTTTTCAGCATCTTTGCTCAACCTGTGACATTCCTGGCCACCAGCCCCTGCTTTCGGCTTGTGTGATCCCTGGCCTTTGTTCTTCAGAGAACAATACAGCTGCTGCTTTCACCTGGAAGTCCTGGGCAGCCTCAGGCCAGCCTCACCTGGAAGCATTCTGGACCTGTTAGACTTGAAGTACTCTGATCTAAGCAGGCGACCTACTGAGATTGGAGCCAATGAGTTCTCAGTTCTCTCCTTGAAGTCTGGTGGGAGGGATTTCTTCCAAAGGCTATATATTGACTAAATACTATTAAAGTTTTGGTCATGATCGGCGAACGTCATCATGACTCAGTTCTCTTTAGTTGACCCCCACCCCCACCCCAGTATATCCCCAGAATTTTCTTTCAGGTCTCTGGTTCACCTGTAGCTGCAGGCAGCAACAATTCTGCACTAAAACCATCTGGTCCTGTGCTTTTTTTCATTGAAAGACTTTCTATAACCACTTATATTTCTTTAGGGGTTATGGGATGGTTTAGATGATCTATTTGATCGTGATTTAATTTTGGTATTTGGTATGTCTAGGAAATTGTCCATTTCCCCCAGATTCTCCAGTTGTGTTTAGTATAGGCTTTTGTAGTAAAATCTGATGATTTTTTGAATATCATCAGTTTTTGTTGTTATATCTCCTTTTTAATTTCTAATTTTGTTAATTTGGATACTGTCTCTGTGCCCTTTTGTTAGTCAGGCTAAGGGTTTATCTATCTTGTTGATTTTCTCAAAGAACCAGCTCCTGGTTTTGTTGATTCTTTGTATGGTTCTCTTTGAGTCCACTTGATTGATTTCAGCCCTGAGTTTGATGATTTCCAGTCTTCTACACTTTCTGTATGAATTAGCTTCTTTTCGTTCCAGAGCTTTCAGGTGTGCAGTTATGCTGCTAGTGTATGCTCTCTCCAATTTATTTTTGGATGCGCTCAGGGCTATAAGTTTGCCTCTTAGCACTGCTTTCTTGGTGTCTCATAGATATGGGTATGTTGTGACTTAATTTTCATTAAATTCAAAAATATCTTTGATTTCTTTCTTTATTTCTTCTTTGGCCAAGGTATCATTGAGTAGAGTATTGTTCAGCCTCCATGTGTATATGGGCTTTCTGTTGTTTTTGTAGCTATTGAAGACCACTCTTACTCCACAGTGATCTGATAGGAGGCATGGGATTAGTTCAATCTTCTTATATTTGTTGAGATCTGTCTTGTGACCAATTATATGGTTGATTTTGGATAAGGTACCATGAGGTGCTGAAAAAAGGGTATATTCTTTTGCTTTAGGATAAAATTATATATATGTATATATATATATATGTATGTATATATGTATATGTATATATATGTATGTATATATGTATATATGTATGTATATATTTATAAAATCCAAGTGGTCCAAAGCTTCAATTAGTTTCACTGTGTCCCTGTTTAGTTTCTATTTTCCTGATCCGTGCATTGTTGAAGTCACTCACAATTATTTTGTGAGGTGCAATGTATGCTTTGAGCTTTAGTAAAGTTGCTATTATGAATGAGGGTGACCTTGCATTTGGAGCATAGATTTTCAGAATTGACAGTTCTTAGTGTATTTTTCCTTTGACCAGCAAATAGTGTCCTTCTGTGCTTCTTTTGATGACTTTAGGTTGAAAGTCAATTTTTATCTGACATTAGAGTGGCTACTCTGGCATGTTTCCTGAGACTATTTGCTTGTAAAATTGTCTTCCAGCCTTTTACTCTAAGATAGTGTTTGTCTTTGACACTGAGGTGTGTTTCCTATATGCAGCAAAATGAAGGGTCCTGTTTACATATCCAGTCTGTTAGTCGATGTCTTTTTATTGGGGAATTTAGTCCATTGATGTTAAAAGATATTAAGGAATAGTGATTATTACTTTCTGTCATTTTTGATGTTATTTTTATATTTGAGTGGTTATCTTCTTTGGGGTGTGAGGAAAGAAGGTTACTGTCTTCTTTTTTCCAGGGTGTAGTTTCCTTCTTTGTATTGGAGTTTTCCCCCTATTATCCTTTGTAGGGCTGGATTTGTGGAAAGATATTGTGTAAATTTGGTTTTGTAAAGGAATATCTTGGTTTCTAAATCTATGGTGATTGAAAGTTTTGCTGGGTAGTGTAGTCTTAGCTGACATTTGTGTTCTCTTAGAGTCTGCATGAGATCTTCCCAGATTCTTCTAGCTTTCAAGGTCTCTGGTGAGAAGTCTGGTGTGATTCTGATAGTTCTTCCTTTATATGTTACTTGGCTGTTTTCTCTTACTGCCTTTAATATTCTTTTTTTGTTTAGTACATTTGGGGTTTTGATTATAATGTGACAGAAGGTATTTCTGTTCTGGTCCAGTCTGTTTGGAGTTCTGTAGCCTTTTTGTATATTCATAGGGATGTCTCTGTTTAGTTTAGGGAAGTTTTCTTCCATGATTTTCTTAAAGATATTTGCTAGCCCTTTAAGTTGTAAATCTTCACTCTCATCTATACCTACAATCCTTAGGTTTGGTCTTCTCATTGTGTCCTGTATTTCCTAGATGTTTTGGCTTACAAGATTTTTGCATTTAGCATTTTCTTTGACTGTTGTGTCAGTGGTTTCTATGGTATCTTCAGCATCTGAGATTCTTTCTTCTATCTCTTGTATTCTGTTGTTGATATTTGCATCTATGGCCCCTGATTTCTTCTCAAGGTTTTCTATCTCCAAAGTTGTCTCCCTTTGTGATTTTTTAGTTGTTTCTACTTCTGTTTTTAGATCCTGGATGTTTTTTTTGCTCAGTTCCTTCACTTGTTTGTTTGTGTTTTTCTGTAATTCTTTAAGAGATTTTTATGTTTCCTCTTTCATGACTTCTGCCTGTTGACTCAATTTCTCCTCCATTTCTTTAAGTTATTTTTGTGTTTCCTATGTATTGGCTTCTATATGTTGACCCATATTCTCCCAAGTTTCTTTAAGTGATTTTTCTCTTTCCATTGTAAGCGCTTCTAACTTATTCATGTTCCCCTGTATTTCTTTAAGAGATTTATTTATGTCCTTTTTGTGTTCCTCTAACAGCATCATGACCAGTGATTAAAAATCCAAATCTTGTTTTTCTGGTGTGGTGCGGTATTCAGGACTTGCTCTTTTTGGAGAATTGGGTTCACATGCTGCCATATTGTCTTGATTTCTGTTAGTAAAATTCTTATGTTTGCCTTCTGCCATCTGGTTATCTCTGACATTAGTTGGTCTTGTTGTCATTGGCTGGTGTTTGAATCTCCTGTGAGCCTGTAAGGGCTATTTCCACACAGCTGGATGACTGGGTTTCCCCTGGCACAGATGCTGATGTGCTGCCCTCCTCTTGGATGCCCTTGGAGCCCTGGTGTGTCTTGCCACAAGCAATGTTATACTCGGGTTGTCTCTGTGAACCTGGTGCTGCCTGTCTGTTCTGTCAGGGAGCGAAGATGGCTAATGCTGTGGGGACCTTTTCCAAGTGCTGATCACTTTGCCTGGCAAACAACCCCCTGACAGGTTTGGTGCACAGATGGCTCCCAGTGCTGCCCAGGCCCTTGGTGCAGGCAAAACCTGTCAGGCTGAGACCCCAGCAATGTTGGTGTCCGGCTATGTCTGTTTACCTGGTGCTGTCTGTTAGATCTCTCTGGAGTCTCGGAGCCAAAATGGCGGAGTGCCCCTCCAAGTGCCAGGCAGTCTGCAGTATGTATGTTTTCATGCCCCACTGCACCACTGGGAAACCTACTCAACTAAGTTCATAGCAGGTTTATTCATAATAGCCAGAACTGGAAACAAGCTGGATGTCCCTCAAATGGAGAATGGATGAAGAAAATGTGGTACAACTACACAATGGAATACTACTGAGCTATTAATAACAAGGACATTATGAAATTTGCAGGCAAATCGATGGAGCTAGAAAACATCATTAAAGAGCTAACCAAAAACCAGGAAAACATGCATAGTATGTACTCACTTATTGGTGACATTGGTCATAAAATACAAGACAAGTGTACTACATTTCACAGACCCAAAGAAACTAAATAATATAGGCAACCCAAGGGAGAATGTGTAAATCTCACTCAGAAGAGAAAATAAAATAGTCATTGGAATTGGATAGATGAAGTGAATTGACTGAGGGTAGAGGTGAACAGGAGAAAGTGGGTGAGATTCAGGTGTAGGAATAGGGGGCATCGAAGATGGAATAAAAATTGATGGGAAATATCTCTAGGAATAGCTTGAGTCCAGGACTGGGGATGTTCTGAGGAGTCTATGGGATGAACCTAGCTGAGTTTCCTATCAGTAGGGAATATGGAGACTGACATAATTTGAGCCTGTAGCTAGGTGGGACTATCCTATAACTAGGGAGGGGGACATCACACCAAACACAAAACATTTAACTCAAAATTTGTCCTGCTTATGAGTGGCACAGAGATAAGGATTGGACTGAGATTAAGGAAAATGCCAGCCAATGACTGCCCCAGTTTGAAATATATCCCATGTAAAATTGCCAATCTTTGACACTATTAAT
Source organism: Apodemus sylvaticus (assembly GCF_947179515.1). Lineage (NCBI taxonomy): Eukaryota > Metazoa > Chordata > Mammalia > Rodentia > Muridae > Apodemus > Apodemus sylvaticus. The sequence goes on from NC_067476.1 coordinate 69,450,910, forward strand.
GATACTCATCTAGGATTGGAGACAAGAGCCTAGCATAACTGCCTCCTGAGAGGCTTCGTCTAGCAACAGTTAGAAACAGAGGTAGAGATCCACAACCAAACATTAGGCAATGCTCAGAGAGTCTTGGGGAAGAGTGGGGAATAGAACTGAGTGTGCTGGAGGATTCAAGGACAGTACAAGATGTGTAGAACAATGAATATGGATTTAGGGGCATTCAGAGAGACTTAATCACAAACCAAAGAGCATGCAAGGTCTCAAACTAGATCTCTTACACATTTGTAGTTCATGGGCAGCCTGATTTTTATGTGGTTCCCCTAGCAATTTGAGTGGGGAACCAATTTTCTTTCCCTGTTATCTGCCATGTGATCCCCATCCCCTACCTGGACTGCCAGGTGGGGCCTCAGATGGAGAGGAGGTGCTTAGTACTGCTGGAACTAGATTTCACTGAGAAGGGTGATCACCAATTTAGGTATCCACTTCTTCTCAGTAGGGGTAATCTGTGGAGGAATTTGTAAGGATGGGAATAGGGGAAGGTAAGGAATGAGGGAGGATGAAAAATAGATTAATTAATTAATTAATTAAAAAGTCCAAGACCTCAATTATCAAACAAATTCAATTTGTAATTACACTGTTACTATTTGTGTGTCTTATGCTCAACCAACTAGGCTCCAACAGATAGTTTCAAATCCATAGCTACGTAAAAAGCCTGTTTAGGATCAGTGGATAGCAAAACAAAATCAACACTCCTGAATTTTAAACTTATGAGTCTTGATAAATATACTCTCACTTAGAAAGAAATTGAATAAATAAAAATGTTTATTTTATTTTTTAAAATATTTTTATTTTCGATATTCTTTGTTTACATTCCAAATGATTTCCCCTTTCCCAGATCCCCCTCCCTATATGTCCCATAAACTTTCTTCTCTCCATCCATTCTCCAATCACCTCCCTCCTTTTTCTCTGTCCTTATATTCCCCTCCAATACTAGATCAATCCTTTCTAGGATCAGGACCCTCTCCATACTTCTTCATGGGAGTCATTTGTTATGTGATTTGTGCCTTGGGTATTCAGAGCTTCTGGGCTAATTAATATCTACTTATCAGAGATTGCATTCCATGTATATTCTTTTGTGATTGGGTTACCTCACTTAGGATGATATTTTCCAGATCAAACCATTTGCCTAAAAATTTTGTGAATTCATTGTTTCTAATTGCTGAGTAGAATTCCATTGTGTAAATATACCACATTTTCTGTATCCATTCCTCCTTTGAGGGACATCTGGGTTCTTTCCAGCTTCTGGCTATTATAAATAAGGCTGCTATGAACATAATGGAGCATGTGTCTTTATTTCATACTGGGGAATCCTTTGGTTATATGCCCAGGAGAGGTATAGCAGGGTCCTCTGGAAGTGTCATGTCCAGTTTTCTGAGGAACCACCAGACTGATTTCCAAAGTGGTTTTACCATCTTACTGTCCCACCAGCAGTGAAGGAGTGTTCCTCCTTCTCCACATCCTCGCCAACACCTGCTGTCTCCTGAGTTTTTGACCTGAGCCATTCTGACTGGTGTAAGGTGAAATCTCAGGGTTGTTTTGATGTGCATTTCCCTAATGACTAATGATGTTGAGCACTTCTTAAGGTGCCTCTTGGCCATCCGAATTTCTTCAGGTGAAAATTCTTTGTTTAGATAGCTTATGCTCTAAGATCAAGAATTGACAAATGGGACCTCATAAAATTACAAAGTTTCTGTAAGGCAAAGGACACTGTTAAAAGGACAAAACGGCAACCATCAAATTGGGAAAGGATATTCACCAACCCTACATCTGATAGAGGGCTAATATCCAATATATACAAAGAACTCAAGAAGTTAGACCCCAGGGAACCAAATAACACTTTTAAAAAATGTTTTTTAAAAGAAATGAGAAAATATATCACAGACCTAATCTGTTAAATGGGAGACTAAGCAAAGTATTGATTTGAACATGAATCTTTATAAATCTGGAGTCATTGACATTATTTTATTTCCTGCTTTGTTGCTATGCTAAACTGACGTCAAATGGACTGGATATAAACACTCTTTAAATATTGTTTATTTATTCCAATGACATTATAGTTTGTTTGGTATTATTGCATGTTTTGTTATAGTATTTAATGATACATAAATTTTATAGTGCAGCAAGCAGCATTATGCAATATTTGAAGCATTGAGAAAATAATATAAGCAATTAAAATACTATGGACATACACATTTATATATTTTTAATATCGTTATCTTAAATTGTTTCTTTTGTCATTCACAATTTTAGATGATAAACTAAGCCTTTTATTCTTTTGTCCAAGCTTTTGAGAAATTCACAAGGCAATAAATATGTGAGTCTCACATGCATTACAAATTCTATTAGGCATATTGATTATTTGTATAGATAAGGATATTATCACACATTAATTAATGTCTGTGTAATATGAATTCAGTTATAATTTGGAATAAGAATTATTACCTTTATGAATTCATCTCAGAGGATGTGTTGTACATTATGTGTGAGAAATTAAGAATAATATAAGACTCCATAATAAGGAATAAAAGCAAGAAAATATATAAAATTATTAAGGTGAAGAAAAAACAGACTTTACCAAATTCTAATCCTTTTTTTCCTTGTTTTTGTTTTTTGTTTGTTTGTTTGTTTGGTCTTTTTGGTGTTTTGTCTTTTTTTTTTTTTAACAGAGCTGAGGACTGAACCCAGGGCCTTGTGCTTAAATAGGCAAGTGCTCTACCACTGAGCTAAATCCCCAGCCCCCTAATCCTTTTTATGAAGATGAAAATTATAGCGGTGTAGTAGAAATGCATTAATTTATTAAATCACAGCTACTATGAATTATAAAATATTTCATTTTTATCATGTTATACTTGAAATAACTAGAGTAAAATAAAAATAATATTCCCTTAAATTTTCTTTCTCTTTGTCAATCTACTTTTTTATTTTTTCCATTTCTAACTATTTTAAAATTGGCAATTTAATTACTTAGCATATTAAAATATATCTCATAAGCATCATTCATATTAACCTAATATCTGCTTAATTAATCATAGTTAATTAGTATAATTTAATGTCAACATGTGTGGTGTGTGTATGGGTATGTATGTATGTGGACCTGGGAACTAGATCTAGGGCCTTATACATATATCTAAAGTATTCTACTTTAGTTGTTTCCCTAACTCTAATATTAACACATTTTACAATTAGAAAATATGTAGGAAATATGTCTACAACTCCAGATTCAAATAGTACATATAAAACTATATTCCATCATATATATTCAAACGTTTAGCTGAACTCAGTGTTTGCCTGCCATTGAAAAAAAACTTACTTATTCTTTCTACAGTCTAAATCTCAATGTGAGTTTGAATACAAAATTGGGGAGAATACTTGGTAACCATTATGGCAAATGTCCCTTACAATAAGAAGTTAGGGCAGAGGGAACAAATATGCCATTGACAATATTTCCTGGGAATAATTGGCTGTGTAGTTGCTATGATAGTGTACTACTTCTGTTGAATTGTGCATTTAACAAATGCTTCTGGGATGAGTAGAAAGGGGCATGGTCTTGGTTCATCCGGAGACTGGACATTTGCACACATTTCCGTATACCTATAAATACTTGTAATGAGAAAGGTGATTAGTTCTCATATATTACTAGGGAAACTTTCAGGGATGAATTTGGAAATACTTTATAAATAAAGTAGACAGTAATGGGGTTATTGTTTAACACAGAGAGGGCAGAGAGAGAAATAGAGAGAAAGAGAAAGAATTTTTTTGGACAATATTTGAATATCGATGGTAGAGTCAAATTCTGGTCTTCTATAAGAATGTCTGAATTTTCTTCTCTCTCCAAAGTTTCTATAATTGAAAGTCAGAGTGGATCAATCTAAAATACAATTTAGGCTGTAAAGACTCAGTTCTCCAATTCTATGTTGCATATTCTCTAGTATGTGATTCATCAGTATAGTAAATCAGATCTGAAAGCATAAAATATAAAATATGCATAAAATAAAATAAAAAACATTAAATATGAGCGATGTACTAAAACAATCTTTTTCTTGAAAAGAAAGGGTAAGTTTTAAAATCTAATTAAACTCTCTTTTGCCTCATTCACAATTGTCTCATCTTTATTTTCAATTTTGAAAAACCAAATTTAATAGATACCTTTTCTACATTGGTGAGAAGTTGGTAATAGTTTGTGTTTCTTTATCTTTCACTAGTCTCTGAGAGACTAAACTGTGTCTTGGGATATGTGCAGATTTACTTGCAATGTTTGGAAATAGGTGTGGGTCCTGTGAATAAACAGTCATTTTGCCTTGACTCTGTAGAGACAAGACTCTGATGCTGATGAAAGCAGTTTTGTAGTTTGGCATATATGTTTTGCTTACATTCACCCTGTAGATGTGATATAAGGGTTAACACAGTGCATATTTATTTACAGTTTCCCTATGGGTATGATGTAAGGGTTATACAGTAAGTAAAAAGCTCCCCCAAAAAAGCCTTGCTTAAAATTTAAAACACTGTATCTAGAATTTTGGTAAGTTTCCTGAAACTTGCCCTGGCTTATCATCTGATCTTCCTATTCTGATTCTTACTGACATTGGCATTATGTTTCTTGTGACTATGATTCTTCTCATAATTATAATAGACAGCATTGTTGTATATATATATGGTTTAGAACATTTGGAGCATAGAGACTTCGCTTCCTGTCTTGGTTCTTGTCTGGAGGCTATTTGATAAACACAGAAAAATTTTATAATGTGCATAGACTGGAACAACACAAACTTGCCTCACTTGGTGCAGTAAGACTGAATAAATTAATAATGATCAAACAAAAATTAGAGGAGATGAGCTAGGGATGACAGAACTCACTGGATACACAAAAGGCATACAATGGATATGTATTTGTAAGATAGGCACTTGACTCTTTGATCTGGACAAGATTTGCTAGGAAATGGTATTTATTCTGGGCTTTCAGTCCACTGGGGAGGGGACAAAACAGGGGCAGGGATAGAGGTTTTAAAATGTAGAGCATTTAGAGAAAAAGTCTGTTTAAGAAAGGTGGAGTGCATGGAGTGTATATTGTTAGATATAGCTAGAACAGTGATGCTGAAAACCACAGTGTGTATCTCAACCACTGTGCTTTGGAAGAGTGATAATCTTACAGCATGTGAATCCTTCCATTTTGCATGCCCACTTAAATATTTAAAACAATGATAGAAAAGTGTCAAAGAGGAAAAGCACATATGAAAAATGAAGATAAAAGGAATATCTGAATAGTGAGCCTTACATCTTAAATAGACATGGAAGAGACAGATTTCTAAAGGCCATTGATGGCTTTATGAAAGAATTATTAGTATTATCAAATTTATGTTCTGTATGAATTAACAAATTTGACCATACATATGCAGATAAATATAAATAAATTATATATATATATATATATATATACATATATATACAGAAAAAGAATGAGAGAGATAAATGTAAAGATGACATATGGAGAGATAAATATGAAAATGATATAAATATAGATATAGTTAGGTATGTAAGTATAGAGACAGAGACAGAATATAGGTATAGATAGATCTGTGGAAGTGTATATTTGTATGCATATATCCCAATGTTATTTATTGTTATTCTTTTACTACATTTCTTGATACTCTACCAAGAAATAAGTGTAAAATAGTGTGCCAAAACAATAGTCTAAACAATGCAAATATCTATTATAAAGCAGAGGGAAGACATTCCATTTTGCTCTTCCTCTAGAAAGTAGTTGAGAATGGATACTTCCAGTATGCAAACTGTGACTTTCAGCATCAAGGACACTAATAGACTTTGTAAGTTTTTTTCATGTGTATTTGTTGAGTCATGTCATCCCTGGTAACCCTTCTATCATTTTTGTGTGAACATTGCTTTTAATTCAGTTTCACAATATTACACCTAATAAAGCAAGTTTATATTGTTCCAGTCTGCACACATGACTAAAGCATGCTTGTTGATCACACAGCTACTAGAAAAAACCCAGAACCAGAAACTTTGCCTCTCAGATCTGAGTCTTCTAGAAACCCCTACAATTTGGAAGGGCAAATCTGAACTCACTTTTCCTATGAGTAAGAGCAGGACAAGAGATGTCTGTAGCAGGAGAAAAATGGTACATTAAATGATCTCAGATCTTCATTACAACTAAGCTCTTTAAGGCCCTCTCAAACAAAGTTCCACTGAATAACAAGAGAGCTTTTTTTCTTTTTTTTTTAGTTCAGGAAATGAGTGAACCATTGCTCCAATTTTATTACATTTCTTTCTTTCTGTGTGTCTCTTCTTTGTCTCTCTGCATCTGTTGCTCTCTGTCTCTGTCTCCATCTCTGCCTCTGATTTTGTCTTTCTCTGTTTCTTTGTCTCTGTCTTTGTCTCTGTATCTGTCTCTCTGTCTGTGTATATATGGGGGGTGAGGATCTGTGGAAGCCACAGGGCTTCTTATAGGAATCAGGTGTTTATCTTGTAATTACTGGGATCAAACTCAGTCCTCAGGTTTTATGGCAGCACCTTTTCCCAGAGAGGATCTCACCACATCTTAGTGAATCAACCTTAATAGTGGGTGTTAATATGTTTTGAGTCCTCCAATATTATAATGTAATAGTGAAAAGAGAGCCAAAATTCTTCACCTTGTTTTCATGAATTTCTTCTAAGAAACTATTTACATCTGTAAAACTTCCTATGTTTCTGAGTCTTCTACCTAGAGAGACTTATATTGACTTGTTTTCCTGAAAATGATTTTCCTTCTCTTTCCCATTAAATGTGATTTCATTTCTTTTGGCACAAATGATATTTTTTTCTAATTTTCATATCACTCAATTCTACACTATTAGACTAATCATGTTTCAATTTTACCTTCATTACAAAAATCCTGTTTTCAAGACACTATGAGTTTTTTATCATTGTTATTCTATATTTGATGAACATTTGATAAGTCATTTTTCTTTTCTAGCCACTGCAGAAAAGGTATTAAATCACTGAGGATGATTTTCTTTCACCCACATAAAGAAAATTTCCATTTAAAACAATGTAAAATTTGAACAAATAAAGCACTTGAAATTCAATTTCATGAAAGGGGAGGATGTGATAGAAGAGCCAGTGATGAAAGTCAGCACAGCAGTAGTATGGGAGTAGATATCCACAGGCGTATGATGTTTATGTTAAGTCAACTAATCTTTATTGCAACCCGAAAGAAAGAGATTGTTGAAATACACATGTGGCTTACAAGTGGATATTGTGGCACTCAAGTTTTTTAGCTTCAAAGGGCAGATTCTTTTTTTTTTTTTTTTTTTTTGAGTCTGCTCATCAAATTGGGACTGTAACATCCTCTGTGAGCAAGGTTCCTCTGTGAGCATTATATCAGGGAGAAATTGGTTTTTTGTTGTAATTATTTCTCTTTTCAAATGATAAAATTAGTGCCTTAAATAGTTAACTACTTGATTTACTTATATATTTTTTACTTGAAAATAGACATTTTTCATACACTGTATTTTGGTTAGTTTTATCTCCTCTAACTCTTTTGATTCACCCTTTAAAACCAAAGATAATTGTGGAAGAGTAAAGAATGAGCACAATATTTTAAATCAGATTGTAAAAGACAGAAGTGAAGTAGGGAAATTGGCAAATTGGATTATATGATGTCTAAAGATGTTTAAATAAAGGGAATACAGACAAAAACAAATATCACTTTTAGCTAAAAAGCAAATCCCTTTATTTTGCTATACTGAAATATATTCAAGCAAATATCAAGATTGAAAAATGCCTTTAAAAGACTAGAATTGTGACATTTTTATGAAAAAACTAAAATATAAGTAGTTTCTATAAAAGTCACAAGAGTTTAATGAAATATATCTTGTCTACATAAGCTAACTCATATGAAATAACATTATAAGATAAATTTGTCATAAACCTTGACTTCTTTCAAAAGTCATTAAGTCCTAGAGTTAGAGCTACATATTTCTGTAGCATAAGAATAAACAGACTCACAGATACAAAACCGCACAAATCTCTCTGGAAGCTTATATAATCTCCTCAAGGTGTTTCTTTCTGTACAGCAGATGTATGTATTAAAAGTCAGTTTTATTTTAATTCTCCTCTGATATTTAGTATGCTTTGGTGATTTCTTAGTAAGCATGAATTACTCAAAAGCATATTAATAGTAAACTACATTATAAAGTATTGAAAAACAGCTATTTTATCAATAGAACAATTCCTATAGCGTTAGCTAAATTTATTTATGCTTCATAAATTGTTATATTTTATAAAATTATTATTTGTATATTAAAGATAGCAATAATACTATATTTAAGAATTATGTATCTCAAATAATATTTTATCATGCTATTAAATTTAAATTTGATAATTATGATTGTAAAGCATCAAATCATGGCCAGTGAAATGGATTATCAAGTAAAGAGTTACTATCATGCCTAAAAACCTCAGATCAATCCCTTGGGCCCACATGGCGATGAGACTGAGATTCAAGACTAGAGCTTAACACACACACACACACACACACACAAGTATACACATGCATGTGCATATGCATGCATAGAATGAGAAAGAAAAATTCACATGAATGAGTTAAAACATAAGAATAATTTTATAGAAATGCTAGGTCAAAGAGAGGCAATGAGTTTAAAATGGAGTTTTTTTTTTTTTAATCACACAAGTTACAACCATGGAATATGTATTTAAAAGAAATTATAAAAGGTAACATTGCGGCATACCTATCAGAATTACACCAGACTTCTCACCGGAGAAAATGAAAGATAGAAGATCCTGGGAAGACCTCATACAGACCCTAAGAGAACAAAAATGCCAGCCCAGGCTACTATGCCCAGCAAAACTCTCAATCATCATAGATGGAGAAACCAAGATATTCCATGATAAAACCAAATTTATACAATATCTGTCCACAAATCCAGCACTACAAAGGATAATAGATAGAAAACACCAATATAAGGAGGGAAACCACACCCTAGAAAAAGCAAGAAAGTAATCATCTTCCAACAAACCCCAAAGAAGATATTCACACAAACATAAAGATAACATCAAAAATAACAGGAAGCAACAATCACTATCCCTTAATATCTCTAAACAACAATGGACTCAACTCCCCAATAAAATGACATAGACAAACAAAATATTTCTCATGTAAATCTTGAATTTTATCAGAAAATGTTTGTAATTCCCCTTTTAATTAATTCAGTAATGTTTTTTATGTCTACTATTTTATTTGCATTATTTTTCATGATAATATTCAGTTTTAATATGTCTTTCTATATATTTCCTCTATTTTATCAGAAATGTTTCCAATGTAAATCTTTGGTTTTAGCACACGTTTCTAATTCCACCTTCAATTAATTTAGAAAGAATTTTTATATCTATCATTTTATATGCATAATTTTCCATGAAATAGTCAATTTAAATGTGTTTGTCTATATATTTCTTGAATGTTACCAGAGATATTTTGCATGTAAATCTGTAATCTTATCTGAAAATGTTTATAATTCTACCTTCAACTTAGAATTATCTTTATGCCTATCATTTTATCTGTATAATTTCCATGATAATCTTTAATTTTAGCATGTTTCTTCAATCTTATCAGAAATATTTTCCATGTAAATAATCAAGTTTATCAGAAAATGTTTATAATTCCATTTTCAATCAACTTAGGAATACTTTTTATGCCTACCATTATTATAGTTATAAAAAATTTTCATAATATCTTTAATTCTAGCATGTTTTTCTATACTTTTCTACAATTTTATCAGAAATATTTTCCATGTAAATCTTCAGTTATATCATAAAGTGTTGCTAGTCCATATTTTAATTTATTTAGCAATGTTTTACATCTCTAGCATTTTACACTTTAATTTTCCATGGAAATTGTCAATTTTAACCTGTTTGTCTAAAAGTGTTTTTACTTCCCTTTTCAATAAAAAAGAAAAAAGATAACATTGCAACAAAGGTTTATTTTACATAATATTGAAGAAAAGGATAATTTGGAATATATATATGTATATACATATATATGCATATATGTGTGTATATGCCTATAGATGAACATATATCATTCTAAAGAGCATTTTTTAAATTTAAAAATCAAAATCTCTAATAACAGTTTAAATTTACAGGGAGGATAGCTTACACCTAAATGTAATAAAATTACATTTTGAATATTATACTATGACATACTTTTCATCAATTTAACAATGTTAAGATGTGGTTCAAATATTTATTTTTTTCATGGCAACAGTAACATGATATGCACAATATAAATGGCACTATTAAAATATGATTAAATACATTTTAAAAATATTTACCCAGGAGATAAATAAGACAGGAACAACAGATAGAAAGATAAGTGAATTCAGTTGAGATCATTGTTAGAATGGATTGACTAATCTTAATAAACCATTACATTAAATAGTATTTTTATTATAGAACACAGGGTAAGAATGAGCAATGGTTCTACATGTACATGTGTATGTATTTAAAGATAAAATACTTATTTTTTCAAAGGCCTTAGAATGGGTTAAAAACACTTTGGGCTTGTACCCTCCCACATACACAACAGACCCTTATAGTTTTTTCTTAATTTTGCTGATCACTAAATCACCTTTTCTTTTTCTTTTCTTTTTTTCTACTATTGGATATTTTCTTTATTTACATTTCAAATGCTATCCACTTTCCACGTCTTCCCTTCAGAAACACCCTATCCCAATCTTCCTCCCCCTGCCTCTATGAGAGTGCTCCCTCACACACCCACCCAATCTACTTTCCCACCCTAGAATTCCCCTACACTAGGGCATCAAATCCCCATAGTATCAAAGACCACTCCTGCCTCTGATGTTCAACAAGGCCATCCTCAGCTTCAGACAGGACCAGAGCTATGTGTCCCTCCATGTGTAATAATTGGTTGGTAGTCCAGTCCTCAGAAGCTCTAGGGTCTGGCTGATTGACAATTTTGCTCCCCACATGGGGCTGCAAACTCACTCAGATCCTTCATTCCCTTCTCCAACTCCTCCATTGTGGACCCCTTGCTCAGTCAAATGGTTGACTTCGAACATCCATATGCTTCTGTATTTGTCAGTCTCTGGCAGAATGTCTCAGGAGGCAGACATGCCAGTATCCATCAGAAGGCACTTCCCAGCATCCTCAATAGTGTTCAGGTTTGTAGACAGTAGATGGGATGAATCCCCAGGAAGGGCAGTAATCACCTTTTCAAAGAAAGAATTATACTTTTGAAGATCAACAGTAATCAAAGTACTGAACAACATTAATATCTTTCATTCAACAAATTCAAAAGATTTTATACAATCCATCAGAATCAATGGGAAATCTCATTGAGACATAGGTATCTACATTGAAATTTAAAAGGTTTCTTCAAGTATTTCATGAAAAAGGCAAATGAGATTAACTGTATTGAGGAGAATCAAGGAATTTCAACCTCTGGACATTAATCGCAGTATGTCATTTCTTTCTTTGCAGGTTAAACATTTGTCAGCCACCTCCTACCTCCTGCAGCCATTTATATCATGTATAGCCATAGCATAACTGAATGTTTTGGTTGACTGAAGACCCAGAAAATCAGAAAGCAATATTTGGAGTCTTCTTGATTCTTTACATTATGACTTTAATAGGGAAATTTCTCATCATAGTGACCATTAAGATGAGTCAGACACTTGAGAGTCCCATGTACTTTTTCCTCTTCTATTTGTCTTTTGCTGATGCTTTCTTCTCTACAACAACAGTACCTAGACTGATCTTGAATGCCCTCTATCAGAAAAAATTATTATGTACAATGAATATATGACCCAGGTCTTTACTCTTTACTTCTTTGGGTGCATGGATGTCTTAGTGCTTATCCTTATGGCCTTTGACCACTATGTAGCAATCTGCAAGCCTCTAAGATATACAACTATAATGAGCCAACATATCTATGGTGTATTAGCGATTCTTGCCTGGGTAGGGTCTTGCATTCACTCTTCGGCACAAATTTTCTTAGCCTTTAGATTACCATTCTGTGGCCCAAATGTGATAAATCACTATTTCTGTGATTTGCAGCCCTTGTTGAAACTTGCCTGCATGGATACCTATGTGATAAAGTTGCTAGTTGTGTCTAATAGTGGTGCCATATGTATGGTTTCATAGTACTGCTTATCTCCTATATTTTCATCTTGTACTCTCCGAGAAACCACAGTGCAGAAGGAAGATGAAAGGCCTTGTCTACATATACTTCTCATTTTATTGTGGTAGTCATATTTTTTGGTCACTGTATATTTATATATTCAAGTCCACCAACCACTTTTTCAATAGACAAGATGGTATCTTTGTTTTATACAATTGGGACACCTCTTCTCAACCCTCTTATCTATACTCTGAGGAATGCAGAAGTAAAAAAATGCCTTGAATAAGTTATGGTGGTAAAGTATGACTACATTTGATAAAGAATATGAAGATTCTAATTATAGCTACTAAGAGATAAATTTTTATACATGGATTAAAAAATAAAGTATTTCTGAGAGTAAATAATCAAGGTATCTTCCTTGTGCATGTGTGTAGAAATAGTAATCTGGGACCTGTGAGATAGCTTACATGTGCTTTCCACCAGGCTTGATGATTTATCACAGTCTCAGAAACTTACATAATTAAAAGAGAGTAAATTCTCATATATTGTCCTCTGATATCCTCACATGTGTCATGTGTACATACACATAAATATAGTTATAAAAGTAAATACATTTAAGAAACTTAATAAGAAATATTGTACATATACTCACACACAAACATACACGCACATATATATGGGTAGGTAAATAACTAGTTTACAAAGAACAGTATTTATGTGAAAGTATAAAGGTATATTACTTTAAATGACTTTATCCTACTCTGTTTTGAATATATTCATACAAATAATCTATAAAGGAAAAAATCCATACATAGCAGAATTGTTATCTTGACAAACTATAGATTAGAAGGCATGATTTTAGAAATCAATACCTTCTTGTCTACATGATGGCTTTAGTAATAAAAAATTGATGTACAACAAAGCTTCAAATATATGTAAAACATAGATCTCACTAAAAAGATAGTGAACATCCAGTGAGTGGGGGGTGAAAGAAGTCTTTTGCTGGAATGTAAGTTGGAGTTCTTTCAGCATGCCTTTGTAAAGGTAGGGGCAGAGAGATAAAATTTAGGGAATTTGAATTCTCAGATCAAGAAAGAAAACCATTGTATAATGGGATGGAAAAGAAACAGATGGTGTGGGGAGACATACCAGAATATTGATTCTCTCTATGTGGAGGGAAAGAACATCATCACATTTATTGTTTTAATTATGTAAATATTTAGAAAAATAAATGGAATCACTGGCTATGAATATTTTAGGCAAGAGTAGGTTAACTTATTAATATCCTATAATTATCAGAAATGATACAAGGGAATAGGATTTGCTTGTTAGATATTAAATTACATTAAAATTAGAAATTTATATTTTCAGGAACAAAAACTAGGGCTAGAGTTTATCACCTTTAGACCTTTAGCTATATTATTGTTTTAATGATGTATTTTCATTGTAATATGATGCAATTAATATAATATATAATTCACATTCATTCTGGGTTCTTCATATCACAATTAAAATGAGCTATTCTATTTCAATACAGGATATGAATTACATCAAAATACACAAGTACCACTTCAAGTGATAATAGCCTGCTGGTGTATAATTCAGTGGGAAGGTGGCATAGTTAATATCCAGAAGGCCTTGGGTGTCATCCTGAAAACAAATAAGGAAAAGCTGATGAAAAGGATACTATACTGTGCAGATATTAGTATTTTCAAATTTGGCAATGGTACATGACCATGTAGATTTTTCTAGCAACTTCATTATGAAGAAGTTATAGTAGAGTAAGCATCAATATCCCCAATGGATATTTCTTAGACTTACTAGTCTCCTATTCACAAATGTCAATTTTTTAAAACCCTATCCAGATGGATATCCATAATTTTCATTATTTTGTATTTTTGAATTTTTTTCAATAGTCATGAAGATTTTTAAACATAACCACTTCCATTTTTGTCAGTACTTTTATTGGATATTTTGTTTATTTACATTTCAAATGTTATCCCCTTTCTTGGTTTCCCCTCCAGAACCCTACTATCTCATCCCCCAACCCTTGCCTCTATGAGAGTGCCCCCACACTCCCACCTTACCACCCTGGCATTTCCCTACACCATTGTATCAAGCCTTCACAGAATCACAGGTCTCTCCTTGCACTGATGCCAAATAAGGCCATCCTCTGCTACATATGCAGCTGTAGCCATTGGTCTCTCCTTGTTTAATCTTTGGTTTGTAGTTTAGTCCTTTGGAGCTTTGAGGTTTCTGGTTGGTTGATTTTGTTGTTCTTCCTATGAGGTTTAAAGTATTCCAGCTTCTTCAGTCCTTTCTCTCACTCTTCCACTTCTTAAGTGAATAGGTCAGAGACTGATAAACATTTATTTTACATCTTCTGATGTTTCTTCAAACTTCATATTGTAATAAATGCCTATCTACCACACTTTAAATGCAAATTCAAATAGTATCAATGAAGAGTCTTAGCTTTAGGTAAATGGAATTCCAAATTCCCTAAATGAAAAATAAGGCCTTCATTCCAAATTTAAATGTTCAATTAAAATGTACAAATTTCAGCTGCAATGTTGACTGTCAGAAAAAAATATCTGGACTGTCCTAGAAGATATTTATCTGGGCATGCCTGTGAAGGATGATTCACTTTTTGTTGTGTATCAACTTTTGTTGATAAAGTGTTGAGTAGACACACTTTATCTCTAGTTATTGCAACTCTAGGGCTGGGGTCTTGTGTACAGAACAAAAACAGGAAGATTTTATATTTTCTGTCTTTGATTCCTGAATGTGGATACAATATCCTTATTTACCATAGGTTGTTTCCATCATGACTATCCTGTTATATGAGGACCATATCCTCAAACTGGATGACAAAATAAACCATTCTGTCTTAAATTCAATATCAGGTGTTGCCATGATATTTTTAATAATAATAGGAATTATTATATTATTATATTTTATTATATTATTATTATTATTATAGTAACTATCTGCCCTCCATTGCTTTTCACATAAAACATAGTTCTTTTTTTAAAAAATATTTTTATTTTTCTAAATTCATTGTTTACATTCCAAATAATTTCCCCTTTCCCGCATCCCCCCTCCCCATATGTCCCATCAACCTTCTTCTCTCCATCCCTTCTCCAATCGCCTCCCTCCTTTTTCTCTGTCCTTATATTCCCTTCCCATGCTAGATCAATAATTTCCAGGATCAGGACCCTCTCCATACTTCTTCACTGGAGTCATTTGTTATGCAATTTGTGCCTTGAGTATTCAGGGCTTCTGGGCTAATTAATATCCACTTATCAGAGATTGCATTCCATGTGTATTCTTTTTTGATTGGGTTACCTCACTTAGGATGATATTTTCCAGATCAAACCATTTGCCTAAAGATTTTGTGAATTCATTGTTTCTAATTGCTGAGTAGAAATCCATTGTGTAAATATACCACATTTTCTGTATCCATTCCTCCTTTGAGGAGCATCTGGGTTCTTTCCAGCTTCTGGCTATTATAAATAAGGCTGCTATGAACATAATGGAGCGTGTGTCTTTATTGCATGCCAGGGAATCCTTTGGGTATATGCCCAGGAGAGGTATAGCAGGGTCCTCTGGAAGTCTCATGTCCAGTTTTCTGAGGAACCTCCAGACTCATTTCCACAGTGGTTATGCCATCTTACAGCCCCACCAGCAGTGGAGGAGTGTTCCTCTTTCTCTACATCCTCGCCAACACCTGCTGTCTCCTGAGTTTTTGACTTTAGCCATTCTGACTGGTGTAAGGTGAAATCTCAGGGTTGTTTTGATGTGCATTTCCCTAATGACTAATGATGTTGAGCACTTCTTAAGGTGCCTCTCGGCCATCCGAATTTCTTCAGGTAAAAATTCTTTGTTAAGATCTGTACCCCATTTTTAATAGGGTTATTTGGTTCCCTGGGGTCTAACTTCTTGAGTTCTTTGTATACATTGGATATTAACCCTCTATCAGATGTGGAGTTGGTGAATATCCTTTCCCAATTTGATGGTTGCTGTTTTGTCCTTTTAACAGTGTCCTTTGCCTTACAGAAACTTTGTAATTTTATGAGGTCCCATTTGTCAATTCTTGATCTTAGAGCATAAGCTATTGGTTTTCTGTTCAGGAACATTTCCCCTGTGCCCATGTCCTCAAGGGTCTTCCCCAGTTTCTTTTCTATTAGTTTCAGTGTGTCTGGTTTTACATGGAGGTCCTTGATTCACTTGGAGTGAAGTTTAGTACATGGAGATAAGAATGGATCAATTCGCAATCAGGGAGACAATGAGCAGCGGCAGCGGCAGCGGCAGCAGCAGCAGCAACAGCAGCAGCGGCTGGTCCATAGGAAGGGCCATCAGCAGTAGAACCAAGCGGACAGGGTCCAGGCAGACCCTGCGCCCATGAACACTGGCCATCACTGGCCAGCCAGGCTGCAAGCAGCGGCGGATTTACAGTGCCTTTCACCACACAGAAGCCACATCAGAATTCTGCCTTCCGCCAGTCAGTTAGAGGCCTCCATATTGGTTCTCGGTCACCAGAGAAATCAGACTGAGGTACGCAAATATAACCCGAGACCAACATCGTGGGTGTCTAAGCCCAGCGGGCATTGGCCTGCACCCAGGCCCTGGGCTAATGGGGGGCCACCGGGGTGCAAACCCGGCCCGGAAGTTGTTTGCCCGGGGCGGCACGCACCACTGCCATTTTGCCTACTGGAAGCCAGAGAGACCTAGCAGGCAAAACCAAACCAGCTAACAGGTATAGCCTGAGGCGGACATAGCAGGGGTCTCACACGGTCAGGCCCTGGACTACCCCCAGGCCCTGGGCTGCTCGGTGGGTCATCTGTGTGCCGACCAGGCCAGGAGGTTGTTGCCCAGGCCGGTGCGCGCACCACCACCATTTTGCCTATGGGAAGCCAGAGAGACCTAGCAGGCAAAACCAAACCAGCTTACAGGCATAGCCCGAAGCGGACATAGCAGGGGTCTCAGACGGTCAAGCCCTGGACTGCCTCCAGGCCCTGGGATGCTCAGTGGCCATCTGTGTGCCGACCTGGCCAGGAGGTTGTTAGCCTAGCAGACTCTCCCAGCACTCTTAGGGAGTGCGCACACGCCACCATTCAAGCCACCTGACAGACCCAATTAACACTCACAGCTGAGGGGAACTTTGCTCGGACATTGGCCTGCCAGGCTTTTGCCTAGACTCAGGGCCTGAGCACCTCGGCTAGCCTTGTGGGCACCAAACCGGTTGGGACTTCCGCTGCCCAGCAGAGTGATCAGCACGCAGAAAAGGTCCCTGCAGCATACAGCCTCAGCACTCTCTGAAGGAGCAAACTGGCACCATCTGGTTCACAGACACAATCTGGGGCAAAGAACACTAGGACTGCAAGGGCACCCAAGAGGAGGACAGCACATCAGCAATCTGAAACAGGGGAAACCCTGCCATCCAGTGTTGCAGAAATAGCCCTAGAGCCTCTCAGGAGGCTGAAACACCAGCCAGAGACAAGACCAATTAGCTCCAGAGAACAAGATGGCAAAGGACAAATGCAAGAACGCTACTAACAGAAATCTAGGCAATATGGGCACATCTGAACCAAATTCTCCAACATCAGCAAGTCCTGGTTATGCCAACACACCAGAGAAACAAGATTTGGATTTAAAATCACTGTTCATGATGCTGCTAGAAGAACACAAAAAGGACATGAATGAATCTCTTAAAGAAATACAGGGGAACATGAATAAGCTAGAAACTCGTATAATGGAAACACAAAAATCACTTAAAGAAATGCAGGAGAATAAGGCCCAAGAGATAGAAGCCAATAAAGAAGAAAGGCAAAAAAAAGCTTAAAGAAATGCAGGAGAACTTGAGTCAACAGGCAGAAATCATGAAAGAGGAAACACAAAAATCTCTTAAAGAATTACAGGAAAACACAAACAAACAAATGATGGAACTGAGCAAAGCCATCCTGGATCTAAAAACAGAAGTAGAAACAACTAAGAAATCACAAAGGGAGACAACTTTTGAGATGGAAAACCTTAAGAAGAAATCAGGGACCATAGATGCAAATATAAACAACAGAATACAAGAGATGGAAGAAAGAATCTCAGATGCTGAAGATACCATAGAAACCATTGACTCCACTGTCAAAGAAAATGCAAAATGCAAAAAGCTTGTATCCCAGAACATCCAGGAAATCCAGGATACAATGAGAAGACCAAACCTAAGGATTATAGGTATAAATGAGAGTGAAGATTTACAACAGAAAGGGCCAGCAAATATCTTCAACAAAATTATGGAAGAAAACTTTCCTAACTTAAAGAGAGAGATGCCTATGAATATACAAGAAGCCTACAGAACTCCAAACAGACTGGATCTGAGCAGAAATACCTCCCATCACATAATAATCAAAACCCCAAATGCACTAAACAAAGAAAGAATATTAAAGGCAGTAAGAGAGAAAGGCCAAGTAACATATAAAGGAAGACCTATCAGAATCACACCAGACTTCTCACCAGAGACCATGAAAGCTAGAAGATCCTGGGCAGATCTCATGCAGACTCTAAGAGAACACAAATGTCAGCCAAGACTACTATACCTAGCAAAACTCTCATTCACCATAGATGGAGAAACCAAGATATTCCATGACAAAACCAAATTTACACAATATCTTTCCACAAACCCAGCTCTGCAAAGAATAATAGGAGGAACACTCCAACAAAAGGAAGTAAACTACACCCTGGAAAAAGCAAGATAGTTACCTTCCTTCATCAAACCCAAAAGAAGATAACCACTCAAATATAAAAAGAACATCAAAAATGACAGGAAGTATTAATCACTATTCCCTAACATCTCTTAACATCAATGGTCTCAATTCCCCAATAAAAAGGCATAGACTAACAGACTGGATAAGGATACAGGACCCTACAATTTGCTGCATACAGGAGACACACCTCAGTGTCAAAGATAAAAACTACCTTAGAGTAAAAGGCTGGAAGACAATCTTACAATCCAATGGTCACAGGAAACGAGCAGGAGTAGCCATTCTAATATCAGATAAAATTGACTTTCAACCTAAAGTCATCAAAAGAGAAACAGAAGGACATTTCTTGCTGGTCAAAGGAAAAATCTAACAAGAAGAACTTTCAATTCTGAACATCTATGCGCCAAATGCAAGGGCACCCTCATTCGTAAAAGAAACTTTACTAAAGCTCAAAGCACACATTGCACCTAACACAATAATTGTGGGGGACTACAACACTCCACTCTCCTCAATGGAACGATCAGGAAAACAAAAACTAAACAGGGACACAGTAAAACTAATAGAAGCTTTGTACCAAATGGATTTGACTGATATTTATAGAACATTTCACCCTAAAGCAAAAGAATATAACTTTTTCTCAGCACCTCATGGTACCTTCTCCAAAATCGACCATATAATTGGACACAAGGCAGACCTCAACAAATATAAGATGATCGAACTAATCCCATGCCTCCTAACAGATCACCATGGTGTAAGAGTGATTTTCAATAGCAACAAAAACAACAGAAAGCCCACATACACATGGAGGCTGAATAAAACTCTACTCAATGACACCCTGACCAAAGAAGAAATAAAGAAAGAAATCAGAGACTTTTTAGAATTTAATGAAAATGAAGGCACAGCATACCCAAATATTTGGGACACAATGAAAGCAGTGCTAAGAGGAAAACTCATAGCCCTGAGTGCCTCCAAAAAGAAAATGGAGAGAGCATACGCTAGCAGCTTAATGACACACCTGAAAGTACTGGAACAAAAAGAAGCCAATACACCCAGGAGGAGTAGAAGACAGGAAATTATCAAACTCATGGCTGAAATCAATCAATTGGAAACAAAGTGAACCGTACAAAGAATTAACGAATCCAGGAGCTGGTTCTTTGAGAAAATCAACAAGATAGATAAACCCTTAGCCAGACTTACCAAAGGGCACAGAGAAAGTATCCAAATTAACAAACTTAGAAATGAAAAGGGAGATATAATAACGGAAACTGAGGAAATCCAAAAAATCATCAGATCCTACTACAAGAGCCTGAACTCAACACAACTGGAGAATCTGGAGGAAATGGACAATTTCCTTGACAGATACCAAATACCAAAATTAAATCAGGACAAAATAGATCATCTAAACAGTCCCATAACGCCTAAAGAAATAGAAAGAGTCATAGAAAATCTTCCAACCAAAAGAAGCACAGGACCAGATGGTTTCAGTGCAGAATTCTATCAGACCTTCAAAGAAGACTTAACACCAATACTCTTCAAACTATTCCACAAAATAGAAACAGAAGGAACACTACCCAATTCCTTCTACGAAGCCACAATTACGCTGATACCAAAACCACACAAAGATCCAACAAAGAAAGAGAAGTTCAGACCAATTTCCCTTATGAACATCCATGCAAAAATACTCAATACAATTCTTGCCAACCGAATCCAAGAACACATCAAAACGATCATCCACCATGATCAAGTAGGCTTTATCCCGGGAATGCAGGGTTGGTTCAATATATGGAAATCCATCAATGCAATCCACTACATAAACAAACTCAAAGAAAAAAGACCACATGGTCATTTCATTGGATGCTGAAAAAGCATTTGACAAAATTCAGCATCCTTTCATGCTTAAAGTCTTGGAAAGAACAGGAATTCAAGGCCCATACCCAAACATAGTAAAAGCAATATACAGCAAACTGGTAGCCAGCATCAAACTAAATGGAGAGAAACTAGAAGCAATCCCACTAAAATCAGGGACTAGACAGGGCTGCCCCCTCTCTCCTTATCTTTTCAGTATTGTACTTGAGGTACTAGCTTGGGCAATTTGACAACATAAGGAGGTCAAAGGGATACAAATTGGAAAGGAAGAAATCAAACTATCATTATTTGCAGATGACATGATAGTCTACCTGAGTGACCCAAAAAACTCCACTAGAGAACTACAGCTGATAAACAACTTCAACAAAGTGGCAGGTTATAAAATCAGCACAAGCAAATCATTGGCCTTCCTTTACTCAAAGGATAAGCAGGCTAAGAAAGAAATTAGGGAAATAACCCCCTTCACAATGGCCACAAACAGTATAAAGTATCTTGAGGTGACTCTTACCAAGCATGTGAAAGATCTTTATGACAAGATCTTCAAGACTCTAAAGAAGGAAATGAGAGAAGACCTCAAAAAATGGGAAAACCTACCATGCTCATGTATCAGCAGGATCAATATAGTTAAAATGGCCATTTTGCCAAAAGCAATATACAGATTCAATGCAATACCCATCAAAATCCCAACTCATTTCTTCACAGAGTTAAGAAAGAGCAATTAACAAATTCATCTGGAATAACAAAAAATCCAGGATACCTAAAACTATTCTCAGCAACAAAAGAAATTCTGGGGGAATCAGTGTCCCTGACCTCGAGCAATGCTACAGAGTAATAGTGTTAAAAACTGTATGGTATTGGTACAGTGACAGGCAGGCAAATCAATGGAACAGGATTGAAGATCCAGAAATGAACCCACACACCTATGGCCACTTGATCCTCGACAAAGGGGCTGAAAACATCCAATGGAAAAAAAATAGCCTTTTCAACAAATGGTGCTGGTTCAACTGGAGGTCAGCATGCAGAAGCATGCGAACTGATCCATCCTCGTCTCCTTGTACTAAGCTCAAATCCAAATGGATCAAGGACCTTCACATAAAGCCAGACACTCTGAAGCTAATAGAAAAGAAACTGGGGAAGACCCTTGAGGACATCGGTACAGGGAGAAAGTTTCTGAACAGAACACCATTAGCGTATGCTCTAAGATCAAAAATTGACAAATGGGACCTCATAAAATTACAAAGTTTCTGTAAGGCAAAGGACACCATCAAAAGGACAAATCAGCAACCAACAAATTGGGAAAAGATCTTCACCAATCCCACATCAGATAGAGGGCTAATATCCAATATATATAAAGAACTCAAGACGTTAGACTCCAGAAAACCAAACCACCCTATTAAAAATGGGGTACAGAGTTAAACAAAGAATTCTCACCTGAAGAACTTGGGATGGCGGAGAAGCATCTTAAAAAATGCTCAACTTCATTAGTCATTAGGAAAATGCAAATCAAAACAACCCTGAGATTTCACCTTACACTAGTCAGAATGGCTAAGATTAAAAATTCAGGAGACAGCAGGTGTTGGAGAGGATGTGGAGAAAGAGGAACACTCCTTCACTGCTGGTGGGGTTGCAAATTAGTACAACCACTCTGGAAATCAGTCTGGCGGTTCCTCCGAAAACTGGGCACCTCACTTCCAGAAGATCCTGCTATACTACTCCTGGGCATATACCCAGAGGATTCCCCACCATGTAATAAGGATACATGCTCTACTATGTTCATAGCAGCCCTATTTATAATTGCCAGATGCTGGAAAGAACCCAGGTATCCCTCAACAGAAGAGTGGATGCAAAAAATGTGGTATATCTACACAATGGAGTACTATTCAGCCATTAGAAACAATGAATTCATGAAATTCTTAAGCAAATGGATGGAGCTAGAGAACATCATACTAAGTGAGGTAACCCAGACTCAAAAGGTGAATCATGGTATGCACTCACTAATAAGTGGATATTAACCTAGAAAACTGGAATACCCAAAACATAATCCACACATCAAATGAGGTACAAGAAGAAAGGAGGAGTGGCCCCTTGTTCTGGAAAGACTCAGTGAAGCAGTATTCAGCAAAACCAGAACGGGGAAGTGTGAAGGGATGGGTGGGAGGACAGGGGGAGAGAAGGGGGCTTATGGGACTTTTGGGGAGTGGAGGGCTAGAAAAGGGGAAATATTTGAAATGTAAATAAAAAATATATCGAATAAAAAAATTAAAAACAAAAATCCTGCCAATCCACGAGCATGGCAGTTTTTTCCATTTTCTGAGGTCTTCGATTTTCTTCGTCAGAGACCTGAAGTTCTTGTCGTATAGATCTTTCACTTGTTTTGTTAGAGTCACACCAAGATACTTTATATTGTTTGTGGCTATTTTGATGGATATCGTTTCCCTATCTTCTTTCTCAGCCTGCTTATCCTTTGAGTATAGGAAGGCAAGTGATTTGCTTAAGTTGATTTTATAACCACCCACTTTGTTGAAGTTGTTTATCAGCTTTAGGAGTTCTCTGGTGGAGGTTTTCTGGTCACTTAAGTAGACTTGCTGGGGCCTGCTGGATTCACCAGTGCACACTGACTTCTCCCCGCTGGCTGCCCGGAAGCCCCTCTTGCCTCTTGCAGGACCTGGAGATGTGGTGTTGCAGCCCAGGCTGATCTGGATCTGGAAGGGGAGAGGTATGAGTGCTCCCACCAGAGACCTCAGGACTGGAACCTAAGCTCTGTGCTGCAGGAGCAAGCTGTGTGCTCCCAGTCTGCTTCCGGGTGCACCAGAATACACCAACTAACTAGTTATTTCAAATTAGCTGGTAGAAAAAATTAAGAGTACTGCCAATACAAGGAAGTTATAACTGTTTGAGGTAATGAATATGCCCATTTTCCTCTTCTTGTCATTAGAAATATTTAAAACATACATATTAGGCATACTTTACAAGCATATCATTACAAATGTTAAAACTTAACATTTTACTCAATAATTTTTATAATAATCATATGACAAAATATATTCAAATATTATAAATTAAGTTTCCAAAATTTTATATTTTCAAGGTATTAAAAGTAACTTTCAATCTTTAGCTAAGACCTAAAATCTGAAAATGAGAAGACAGATAATTTCTAAGAAGACAAGTAAGGGAGACCTTGTTAGAACTGTTGATTTATAAACTGATTCACTGACTCAAGAGTTGGCAGATATTTATGGGGGTGTATCCTTCCTCCTCTTTAGCTATTTTTTTGGCCTCTCATAATTGTTTCTCAGACATATCTAATTATTACCCATTTTAAAAAGGGAAACTATCCCTTGGTATAAGAAGACCCCTTCTTACCTCTTCAAAATTCCCTATCTTTCCATTCAGACAGCTTACTACAAGAGTTCTTTGTGATGTTCTATGTGCAGTAAATGACAAATATCAAAACCTTACTTGCCCCTGGAAAACAGAAATGAATACTGTCGTTACAGAACAGTGTGAGCTAGAACCTTTCATCCATATCTTTGACAAATTCAAAGCCTGCATATTTCTTTCTTTTTTTTTGTATTTGCATCTTTTCATTATTTACATTTCAAATGGTATTCCATTTCATGGGGTTTCCCCTCCCAGAACCCCTCTATTCCACCTCTGCTTCTATTAGGATGTGTCTGCAACTACCCACCCAATCCGGCCTCCCTGCCCTCTCATTCCCCTATACTGAGGAATCAAGTCTTTACAGGACCAAAGACCTTTATATTGATGTCCTACAAGGGCATCTTCTGCTACATATGTGGCTTGAACCATGGGTAACTCCATGTGTACTCTTTGGTTGGTGGTTTAGTCCCTGAAAGCTTTGTGGTATCTGGTTGGTTGATATAGTTCTCCCTATGGGGTTGCAATCCCCTTCAGCTCCTTCAGTCTCTTCTCTGAATCCTCCATGGGGATCCTGTACTCTGTCCAGTGGTTGTCTGTGAGCAACTGGCTATGTATTTGTCAAGCTCTTGCAGAGCCTTTCAAGAGAAAGCTATATCAGGCTCTTATCAGTATACACTTCTTGGCATCCACAATAGTGTCTCGGGTTGATGACTGTATATGGAATGCATCCCCAGGTGGGACTGTCTCTGCATGGCCTTTCCTTCAGTCTCTACTCCACATTGTGTCTCTGTATTTGCTTCCATGAGTATTTTGTTCTCCCTTCTAAGGACTGAAGCATCCACACTTTAGTATTCTGTCTTCTTGAGCTTCATGTGGTCTGTGAACTATTATCTCTATCTTTTGGACTACTAATGGGTTGAGTTTCAGGCTATATAATAGAACAACACAATGATAGTTCTGATGCGTTTTGAGAATGCAAGGGACACACACATACACAAACACAAACAACACAAAATTTGAAGTAAGAATCAATTTCATCTTTGGAATAATTGCTCAAAATCTATTATGGTAAACTATTCTCATAGTTACATATTAATCAAGATTTTGTTGCTTTTCCCCTTATTATGAAAATTCATATATTTTTCATATAATTCCATAATAATGGAAATAGGCAGACCAGCTTGAAGATTTTTTTGCCATTTCATATTTTATCTAATCAAACTTTTAAATTTGTTACTTGATTTCAAAATAAATATGAATATAACACTGTGTTAATGGGAAACTGGTGATTTATTTCTACTAATCAGGGAGTCACAAAGTAGTTTTGTAGACTAATTGTGCTAAATGTTATCTTTGAAAACATGAGAACACCACTCTATTAATTAAAATTAATATTTTTAATTTAATTTTATTTTAAAAATTTGGATGTCCACAGACTCATTTTATACAGCAACCTGGCAATAAATCCAGAGAAATCTACATGCCTTGGATTCCTGAGTGCTGGGAATAGAGGAATGAGACTCCATATTCCTTATTCAATTGAAATTTTAATTGTGTTTGCTGAATTAGCAAGCAAATTTAGAAGTGATTTAAATTTATAAAACGAAACACAAGATATTTGAGCTATAAGTATTGTCTAATGTTACAGTCTTTAATTGGTTGAGGTTTATCAACTTATTAATTTCTACCTATTAAACCAATAATAAGTTAAGGATTCAGTTTAAAATGCTTCCCAATGTTTACATTTTGAGATTATAAATTAAAATTATTTTGAGGTTTTTCACAAAGATCAAATCAATTACACTGTTAGCATTTTTGTTCATTGAGTTCGACGGAGCCCCACAATCCGAGGTTGCTAGCCACCATCTTGGCTCCAGCAGCTCAGCCAGGGAAGCAGCTGACCTGAAGAGGGTCCTGTAGTTAGACGGAGGCCTAGGCCCGCGGTCCAAAGTCACTTCCATCTTGGCGCTGGTAGCTCAGCCAGCTCAGCCAGGGGAACGCCTGACCTGCATCGAGTCCCGAGGTTAGACGGAGCCTTGTGGTCCAAGGTTACCACCATCTTGGCTCCTGTGACCAAGCAGTCAGCTCAGCCAGAGACCAGTGCCACATCTGACACGGGGAAGATCCCACTACCTAATACTCTCTAGAGAACTGGCAGGAGCAGGTTAATTGCCACTACCCCTTTCCATCAGATGTGGTAGACCTGTGACACATCTGACACAGGGAAGATCCTACTTCCTGAAACTCACTCAAGAACAGACAGGAGCAGGGTATTCGGTAGAAGGGGGGAGATTCAAGAACCAGCATCAGCAGAGCATTTGAAACCCAGCAACACTTCTTCGCGGCCTGCTGGGTCAGAAAAGCATTACTACATACTGTATTATCCCCAGCTTAAGATCTCTGAGGGTGCAAACCGCCAGGGGTCTGCCTCCGCCCAGGACCTGAGCACATGGGCAGATCATCTGCCAGCTGGTCAGGAGTTGGGCCTGTGATGTGAGAATCAACAGAGAAAGTAACACCCCCACCACCATGCTCCATGACAGAGCAGTCCAGGAACACTGGGTTCACCTTGACAAACCAAGTATAACATTGCTTGAGGCAAGACTGAGCAGGGCTCCAAAGGCACACAATAGGAAGGCAGCATATCAGCAATCTGTGCCAGAGGAAACTTAGTCATCCAGTGTCATGGAAATAGCCTTAAAGGTCCACAGTAGGTTGAAGCACCAGCCAGTGACAATAAGACCATCTAACACCAGTAAGAACTAGATGGCTAAAGGCAAACATAGGAACATTACTAACAGAAACCAAGGCATTATGGTAGCATGTGAACCCAATTCTCCAACAACAGCAAGTCCTGGATACCCCTACAAACCAGATTTAAAAGCACTGGTAAGGATGCTGTTAGAGGAACACATGAAAGACATAAATAAATCTTGTAAAGCAATTCAGGAGAAAACGATCAAAAGCTAGAAGCCCTTACAAGGGAAACACAAAAAATCACTTAAAGAAATTCAGGAGAATATGGGTCAAACAATAGTAGCCAATAAGGAGGAAATGCAAAAATCACTTAAAGAAATACAGGAAAACTTTGACCAACAGGCAGAAGTCATGAAAGAGGCAACACAAAAACCTCTTAAAGAATTACAGGAAAACACAAACAAGCAAGTGAAGGAACTGAGTAAAAACTGCCAGGATCTAAAAACAGAAGTAGAAACAACTAAGAAAGCACAAAGGGAGACTACTTTGGAGATGGAAAACCTTGGGAAGAAATCAGGGGCTATAGATACAAATATCAACAACAGAATATAAGAGATCGAAGAAAGAATCTCAGATGCCGAAGATACCATAGAAACCATGGACTCAACAGTCAAAGAAAATGCAAAATGCAAAAAGCTTGTAACCCCAAACATCCAGGAAATACAGGACACAATGAGAAAGCCAAACCTAAGGATTATAGGCATTGATGAGAGTGAAGATTTACAACTTAAAAGGCCAGCAAATACCTTCAACAAAATTATGGAAGAAAACTTCCCTAACCTAAAGAGAGAGATGCCCATGACTATACAAGAAGCCTACAGAACTCCAAATAGACTGGACCAGAACAGAAATACCTCCCATCACATAATAATCAAAACACCAAATGTACTAAACGAAGAAAGAATACTTAGGGCAGTAAGAGAAAAAGGGCAAGTAACATATAAAGGAAGACCTATCAGAATTACACCAGATTTCTCACCAGAGTCCATGAAACCTGGAAGATCCTGGGTGGGCAGGGCTCATGCAGACTCTAAGAGAACACAAAAGCCAGTCAAGACTACTATACCCAGTGAAACTCTCAATCAGTATAGAAGGAGAAATCAAGATATTCCATAACAAAACCAAATTTACACATCATCTTTCCACAAACCCAGCCCTACAAAGGATAATAGGAGGGAAAACACCATTACAACGAAACAGCTATACCCGGGAAAAAGCAGGATATTAAATTTTTTTCATCAAACCCAAAAGAAGATAACCACACAAGTATAAAATTAACATCAAAAACGATAGGAATCCATAACCACTACTCCTTAATAATTCTTAACATCAATGGACTCAATTCCCCAATAAAAACACAAAGACTAACAGACTGGTTACGTAAACAGGACCCTACATTTTGCTGCATACAGGAAACATACTTCAGTGTCAAGGACAAACATTACCTTAGAGTAAAAGGCTGGAAGATAATTCTATAAGCAAATGGCCTCAGGAAACAAGAAGGAATTGCCATTCTAATATCAGATAAAATTGACTTTCAACCTAATTTCGTCAAAAGAGACATGGAAGGACACTTCTTGCTGGTCAAAGGAAAAATCCAACAAGAAGAACTCTCAATCCTGAACATCTATGCTCCAAATATAAGGGTGCCCTCATTCACTTTTTTCTTTTCTTTCTTTTTTTTTTAATGGTCAACTATTTATTAGGTATATAAGGTAATTATTAAGAATATACTGAATAAATTAGTTCCTTGCATCTTATGTACAGCCAGTTTTGTATTACTCTGCCAATTCTTTATTATATAATTTTCTTTTCTTTTTTTCTTAATTTGATATATTCATTTTTCTTTTTTTATTCGATATATTTTTATTTACATTTCAAATGATTTCCCCTTTTCTAGTCCTCCACTCTCCGAAAGAAACTATACTAAAGCTCAAAGCACACATTGCACCCAACATAATAATTGTGGGTGACTTCAAAACTACACTCTCATCAAAGGAACAATCAGGAAACTAAACAGGGAGACAGTGAAACTAATTGAAGCATTGGATCAATTGGATTTAGCATATATATATATATATATAACTTTTTATCCCAAAGCAAAAGAATATACCTTTTTCTCAGCACCTCATGGTACTTTCTCCAAAATCGATCATATAGTTGGTCACAAGACAGACCTCAACAAATATAAGAAGATTGAAATAATCCCATGCCTCCTATCAGATCACTATGGAGTAAAATTGGTCTTTAATAACATTGAAAACAAAAGAAAGCCAACATATACATGGAAACTGAACAATATTCTACTCAAAGAAGAAATAAAGAAATCAAAAATTTTTTAGAATTTAATGAAAATGAAGGCACATCATACCCAAATCTATGAGATACAATGTAAGCAGTGCTAAGAAGAAATCTCATAGTTTGAGTGCCTCCAAAAAGAAATTGGAGAGAGAATACACTGGAAGATTAATGGAACAACTGAAAGCCCTGGGAAAAAAGAAGCGAATTCACCCAGGAGGAGAAGAAGACAGGAAATCATCAAACTCGGAGCTGAAATCAATCAAGTAGAAACAAAGAGAACCATACAAAGAATCAACAAAATCAGGAGCTGGTTCTTTGAAAAAATCAATAAGATAGATAAAACCTTAGGTAGACTAACCAAAGGGCACAGAAACAGTATCCAAATTAACAAAATTAGAAATGAAAAGGAAGATATTACAACAGAAACTGAAGAAAGTCAAAAAACATCAGATCCTACTATAAAAGCCTGTACTCAACACAACTGGAGAATCTGGAGGAAATGGACAATTTATTAGAAAGATACTAAATACCAAAATTAAATCAGGATCAAATAGATCATCTAAGCAGACCCATAACCCCTAAAGAAATAGAAGGGGTCATAGATAGCCTTCTGACCAAAAAAAGTACAGGATCAGATGGTTTCAGGGCAGAATTCTATCAGACCTTAAAAGAAGACTTAACACCAATACTCTTCAAACTTTTCCACCAAATAGAAACAGAAGGAAAACTGCCCAACTCCTTTTATGAAGCCACAAATATGCTGATACCAAAACCATAAAAGATCCAACTAGGAAAGAGAAATTCAGGCCAATTTCCCTTATGAATATCGATGCAAAAATACTCAATAAAATTCTTTCCCACCAAATCCAAGAACACATTAAAAATGATCATCCACCATGATCAAGAAGGCTTCATCCCAGGGATGCAGGGATGGTTCAATATACGGAAATCCATCAATGCTATCCATTACACAAACAAATTCAAAGAAAAAAAACACATGATCATTTCATTAGATGCTGAAAAAGCATTTGACAAAATTCAGCATCCTTTCATGCTAAAAGTCTTGGAAAGGACAGGACTTCAAGGCCCTTATCTAAACATAGTAAAAGCAAACCGGTAGCCAGCAAACTGGTAGCCAACATCAAACTAAATGGAGAGAAACTTGAAGCAATCCCACTAAAATCAGGGACTAGACATGGCTGCCTCCCCTCTCCATATCTTTTCAATATAGTACTTGAAGTCCTATCTAGAGCAATTAGACAACATAAGGAGGTCAATGGAATACAAATTGGAAAGGAAGAAGTCAAACTATCACTATGACAAAAAAAAAAACTCTACTAGAGAACTACAGCTGATAAACAACTTCAGCAAAGTGGCTGGGTACAAAATCAGCTCAAGCAAATCAGTAGCCTTTATATACTCAAAGGATAAGCAGAAGGAAATTAGGGAAATGACACCCTTCACAATAGCCACAAACAGCATAAAGTATCTTGGTGTGACTCTAACCAAACAAATGAAAGACCTATATGACAAGAACTTCAGATCTCTGAAGAAGGAAATTGAAGAAGATCTCAGAAAATGGAAAAATCTTCCATGCTCGTGGATTGGCAGGATTAATATAGTTAAAATGGCCATCTTGCCAAAGGCAATCTAAAGATTCAATGCAATCCCCATCAAAATCCCAACTCAGTTCTTCATAAAGCTAAAAAGAGTAGCTCTCAAATTCATCTGGAATAACAAAAAACCCAGGATATCTAAAACTATTCTTAACAGAAAAAGAACTTCTGGGGAATTGAGTATCCCAGACCTCAAAGTTTACAACAGAACAATATTGATAAAAACTGCATGGTATTGGTACAATGTACGCAAGGGGATCAGTGGAATAGGATTGAAGACCCAGAAATGAACCCACACACATCTGGTCACTTGTTCTTCGACAAAGGAGCTGTAAGCATCCAGTGGAAAAATATAGCCTTTACAACAAACGATGCTGTTTTAATTGGAGGTCAGCATGCAGAAGAATGTGAATCGATCCATTATTATCTCCTTGTACTAAGCTCAACTCCAAATGGATCAAGGACCTCCATATAAACCTGACACACTGAAACTAATAGAAAAGAAACTGGGGAAGATCCTTGAGGACATGGGCACAGGGGAAAAGTTCCTGAATAGAACACCAATAGCTTATGCTCTAAGATCAAGAATTGACAAATGGGACCTCATAAAACTACAAAGTTTCTATAAGGCAAAGGATAATGTCAAAAGGACAAAATGTCAACCAACAGATTGGGAAAGGATCTTCACCAACCCTAAATCCAACAGAGGGCTAATATCTAATATATACAAAGAACTCAAGAAGGTAGAACCAAGAAAACAAAATAACCCCATTAAAAATGGGAAACAGAGCTAAACGAAGAATTTTCACATGAAGGATTTCGGAGGCATGAGAAGCACCTCAAGAAATGTTCAACATCATTAAACATTAGGGAAATGCAAACCAAAAGAACCCTGAGATTTCACCTCACACCAGTCAGAATGGCTAAGGTCAAAAACTCAGGAGACAGCAGGTGATGGCGAGGATGTGGAGAAAAAGGAACACTCCTCCATTGCTGGTGGGATTGCAAGATGGTGCAACCACTCTGGAAATCAGTCTGGCGGTTCCTCAGAAAACTTGGAATTCATTGCTTCTAAAGGCTGAATACTCCATTGTACAAATATACCACATTTTTTGTATCCATTACTCTGTTGAGGGATACCTGGGTTCTTTCCAGCTTCTGGCTATTACAAAGAGGGCTGCTATGAACATAGTGGAGCATGTGTCCTTATTGCATGCCAGGGAATTCTTTGGGTATATGCCCAGGAATGGTATAGCAGGGTCCTCCGGAAGTGTCATTTTGCAACCCCACCAGCAGTGGAAGAGTGTTTCTCTTTCTCCACATCCTCACCAACACCTGCTGTCTCCTGAATTTTTAATCTTAGCCATTCTGACTGGTGTAAGGTGAAATCTCAGGATTGTTTTAATTTGCATTTCCCTAATGACTAATGAAGTTGAGCATTTTTTAAGATGCTTCTCCGCCATCCGAATTTCTTCAGGTGAAAATTCTTTGTTAAGATATGTACCCCATTTTTTAATAGAGTTATTTGGCTTTCTGGGGTCTAACTTCTTGAGTTCTTTGTATATATTGGATATTAGCCCTCTATCTGGTGTAGGGTTGGTGAAGATCTTTTTCCAATTTGTTGGTTGCCGATTTGTCCTTTTGATGGTTTCCTTTGCCTTACAGAAACTTTGTAATTTTATGAGGTCCCATTTGTCAATTCTGGAACTTAGAGCATATGTGATTGGTGACCTGTTCAGAAACTATCCCCCTGTACCGATGTCTCAAGGATCTTCCCTAATTTCTTTTCTATTAGCTTCAGAGTGTCTGGCATGTCACTTCCAGAAGATGCTGCTATACTCCTGGGCATATACCCAGAGGATTCCCCAGCATGTAATAAGGATACATGCTCCACTATGTTCATAACAGCCCTATTTATAATATCCAGAAGCTGGAAAGAACCCAGGTATCCCTCAACAGAAGAATGGATGCAAAAAATGTGGTATATATACACAATGGAGTATTATTCAGCCATTAGAAACAATGAATTCATGAAATACTTAGGCAAATGGATGGAACTGGAGAACATCATTCTAAGTGAGGTAATCCAGTTTCAAAAGATCAATTCTGGTATGCACTCACTAATAAGTGGATATTAACCTAGAAAACTGGAATACCCAAAACATAATCCATACATCAAATGAGGTACAAGAAGAACGGAGGAGTGGCCCCTTGTTCTGGAAAGACTCAGTGTAGCAGTATAGAGCAAAACCAGAACAGGGAAGTGGAAAGGGTGGGTGGGAGAACAGGGGGAGAGAAGAGGGCTTATGGGACTTTCAGAAAGTGGGGGACCAGAAAAGAGGAAATCATTTGAAATATAAATAAAAAATATATCGAATACAAAAATAAAATAAAATAAAATAAAAAGAAACAATGAATTCATGAAATTCTTAGACAAATGGATGGAGCTGGAGAACATCATACTAAGTAAGGTAACCCAGTCTCAAAAGATCAATCACAGTATGCACTCACTGATAAGTGGATATTAAGCTAGAAACTTTGAATACCCAAGACATAATCCACATATTAAATGATGTCCAAGAAGAACGGAGGAGTGGCCCCTGGTTCTGGAAAGGCTCAGTGTAGCAGTATAGTGGAATACCAGTACAGGGAAGTGGAAAGGAGTAGATGGGGTAACAGGGGGAGGGAAGATTGCTTATGGGACTTTCAGGGAGTGGAGAGCCAGAAAAGGGGAAATCATTTGAAATGCAAATAAAGAATATACCAAATTAAAAAAAAAAGAAACCCAGCAACAAACCCTATCCTGGGCAGTTGGCCTTACAGAGTGATCAGCTCTTGGAGGGGCTCCAAAAGGCATTCACCATCTTTACTACTAGACAGGCAGCACCAGGCACACAGAGACAATGCGAGTATATCATTGCTTGGGGTAGGTCACACTAGGGCTTCAACAACACCAAAGAGTAGGGCAGCACATCAGCAATCTGTGCCAGGGGAAACCCAGTCATCCAATAGTACAGAAATAGCCTTAGAGGCCCACAGGAGGTTTAAGCACCAGCCAGTGACTGCTGTCATTAACCAACTAGCATCAGAGGTAACCAGATGGCAAAAGTGAAATGCAGGATCATTACTAACAGAAATCAAGGCAATATGGCAGCATCTGTATCCAATTCCCCAACAACAGCAAGTCCTTAATACCCCACCACCCCAGAAAAACAAGATTTGAATTTAAAATCTCTGGTCACGATGCTGTTAGAAGAACACAAAAAGGACATAAATAAAGCTTTTAATCTTAAAGAAATACAGGGAAACATGAATAAGTAAATGGAAACAAAAAGTCACTTAAAGAAATTCAGGAGAATAGGGGTCAAGAGATAGAAGCCAATAAAGAGGAAACTCAAAAATCACTTAAAGAAATGCAAGAGAAATTGAGTCAACAGGCAGAAGTCTTGAAAGAGGAAACACAAAAATATATTAAAGAAATACAAGAAAATACAAACAAACAAGTGAAGGAACTGAGCAAAACCATCCAGGATCGAAAAACAGAAGTAGAAACAACTAAGAAATCACAAAGGGAGACAGCTTGGAGATAGAAAACCTTGGGAAGAAATCAGGGGCCATAGATGCAAATATCAACAACAGAATGCAAGAGATAGAAGAAAGAATCTCAGATGCGGAAGATACCATAGAAACCATTGACTCAACAGTGAAAGAAAATGCAAAAAACAAAAAACTTGTAACCCAAAACATCCAGGAAATCTAGGACACAATGAGAAGACCAAACCTAAGGGATTATAGGTATAGATGAGAGTGAAGATTTACAACTTAAAGTGCCAGCAAATACCTTCAACAAAATTATGGAAGAAAACTTCCCTAAGCTAAAGAGAGTTGCCCATGAATATACAAGAAGACTACAGAACTGCAAACAGACTGGACCAGAACAGAAATACCTTCCGTCACATAATAATCAAAACCACAAATGTACTAAACAAAGAAAGAATGCTTAGTTCAGTAAGAGAAAAAGGCCAAGTAACATATAAAGGAAGACCGATTAGAAATAAACCATACTTCTCACCAGAGATCAATGAAAGCTCGAAGATCCTGGGCAGATCTTCTGCAGACTCTAAAAGCATACAAATGGCAGCCAAGACTGCTATACCCAGCAAAACTCTCAATCACCATAGATGGAGAAACCAAGATATTCCATTATAAAACCAAATATACACAATACCTTTCCACAAACCCAGCCCTACAAAGAATAATAGGTAGAAAACACCAATACAAGGAGGGAAACTACACTCTGGAAAAAGCAAGATAGTAAACTTCTTTCATCAAGCCCAAAAGAATATAACCACACAAATATAAAAATAACATCCAAAATAACAGGAAGTAATAATCACTACTCATTAATATCTCTTAACATCAACAGACTCAATTCCTCAATAAAAAGGCATATACTAGCATACTGAATACATAAACAGGACCCTACATTTTGCTGCTTACTGAAACACACCTCAGTGTCAATGACAAACACTAACTTAGAGTAAAAGGCTGGAAGACAATTTTACAAGCAAATGGTCTTAGAAAACAAGCTGGAGTACCCATTCTAATATCAGATAAAATTGACTTTCAACATAAAGTCATCACAAGAGACATGGAAGGACACTTCTTACTGCTCAAAGTAAAAATCCACCAAGAAGAACTCTCCATTGTGAGTATCAATGCTCCAAATGCAAGGTCATCCTTATTGGTAAAAGAAAATTTACTAAAGCTCAAAGCACACATTGCAATTAACACAATAATTGTGGGCAAGTTCAACACTCCACTCTTAGTGGACAGATCAAGAAAACAGAAACTAAACAGGGACACAGTGAAACTAATTGAAGCATTGGATCAATTGGATTTCATATATATATATATATATATATATATATATATATATATATATATATATATAACCTTTCATCCTAAAGCAAAAGAATATACCTTTTTCTCAGCACCTCATGGCACCTTCTCCAAAATCGACCATATAATTGTTCACAAGACAGACCTCAACAAATATAAGAAGTTCACAATAATCCCATGCCTCCTATTAGATCACTATGGAATAAGAATGGTCTTCAATAGCAAGAAAAACAACAGAAAGCCCACATGAACATGGAGGCTGAACAATACTCTACTCAATGATACCTTGGCCAAAGAAGAAATAAAGAAAGAAATCAAAGACTTTTTAGAATTTAACAAAAATGAAGGCACAACATACCCAAATTTATGGGACACAATAAAAGCAGTGCTAAAAGGAAAACCCATAGCCCTGAGTGCCTCCAAAAAGAAACTAGAGAGAGCATACACTAGCAGCTTAACAGCACACCTGAAAATCCTGGAAGAAAACGAAGCTAATTCACCCAGGAGGAGTAGAAGACAGTAAATCATCAAACTCAGGGCTGAAATCAATCAAGTAGAAACAAAGAAAACCATACAATGAATTAACAAAACCAGGAGCTGGTTCTATGAGAAAATCAACATGATAGCTACATCCTTAGCCAGACTAACCAAAGGGCACAGAGACAATATCCAAATTAATAAAATTAGAAATGAAAAGGGAGATACAAGAACAGAAATGGAGGAAATTCAAAAAATCATCAGATCCTATTACAAAAGTCTATATGCCACACAACTGGAAAATCTGGAGGAAATGGACAATTTCCTAGACAGATACCAAATACCAAAATTAAATCAGGGTCAAATAGATCAACTAAACAGTCCCATAGCCCTTAAAGAAATAGAAGGGGTCATAGAAAGTCTCCCAACCAAAAAAAGCACAGGAGCAGATGGCTTTAGTGCAGAATTCTATCAGACATTTAAAGAAGACTTAAGACCAATATTCCTCAATTTTTTCCACAAAATAGAAACAGAAGGAACACTACCCAACTCATCCTGGGAAGACACAATTACACTGATATCAAAACCACACAAAGATCCAAGAAGGAGAACTACAGTCCAATATCCCCTATGAATATCAAAGCAAAAATACTCAATAAAATTCTTGCTAATCGAATGCAAGAACACATCAAAAGGATTATTCACCATGGTCAAGTAGGCTTTATCCCAAGGATTCAGGGATGGTTCAAAATATGGAAATCCATCAATGTGATCCACTACATAAAGAACCTCAAAGAAAAAAAAAAAGGTCATTTCATTGAATGCTGAAAAAAGATTTGACAAAACTCATCATCCTTTCATGCTAAACGTCTTGGAAAGAACAGGAATTCAAGGCCCATACCTAAACATAGTAAAAATAAATAAATAAATAAATAAATAAATAAATAAATAAATAAATAAATAAATAAATAAAACATGCTTTTTACTATGCTAAACATAGTAAAAGCAATATACAGCAGACCAGTAGCCATAATCAAATTAAATGTAGAGAAACTGGAAGCAATCCCACTGAAATCAGGGACTAGACAAGCCTGCCCTCTCTCTCCATATCCTTTCAATATATTACTTGAAGTTCTAGCTAGAGCAATTAGAAAATATAAGGATATCAAAGGGATACCAATAGGAAAGGAAGAAGTCAAACTATCACTATTTGCAGATGATATGATAGTATACTTAAGCGATCCAAAAAACTCCACCAGAGAACTCCTACAGCTGATAAACAACTTCAGCAAAGTGGCTGGTTTTAAAATCAACTCAAACAACTCAGTAGCCTTCCTATATGCAAAGGATCAGTAGGCTGAGAAAGTAATTAAGGAAATGACACCCTACACAATAGCCACAAAGAATATAAAGTATCTTGGTGTAACTCTAAAAAAAACAAGTGAAAGAGACCTCAGAAAACAGAAAAATCTTCCATGCTTGTGGATTGACAGGATTAATATAGTAGAAATTGCCATCTTACCAAAAGCAATCTACAGATTCAATGCAATCCCCATCATAATCCCAACTCAGTTCTTTATAGAGTTAGAAAGAGCAATTCTCAAATTCACCTGGAAAACAAAAAACCCAGGATAGCTAAAACTATTCTCAACAGTAAAAGAACTTCTGGGGGAATCATTATCCTGGACCTCAAACCATACTACAGAGCAATAGTGTTAATCTGGAATAACAAAAAACCCAGGATAGCTAAAACTATTCTCAGCAACAAAAGAAATTCTGGGGGAATCAGTATCCCTGACCTCAAGCAATACTACAGAGCAATAGTGTTTAAAACTGCATGGTATTGGTACAGTGACAGGCAGGCAGATCAATGGAACAGGATTGAAGATCTAGAAATGAACCCACACACCTATGGCCACTTGATCCTCGACAAAGGGGCTGAAAACATCCAATGGAAAAAAGATAGCCTTTTCAACAAATAGTGCTGGTTCAACTGGAGGTCAGCTTGCAGAAGAATGCGAATTGATCCATCCTTGTCTCCTTGTACTAAGCTCAAATCCAAGTGGATCAAGGACCTCCACATAAAGCCAGACACTCTGAAGCTAATAGAAAAGAAACTGGGGAAGACCCTTAAGGACATCAGTACAGGGAGAAAGTTTCTGATCAGAACACCAATAGCGTATGCTCTAAGATCAAAAATTGACAAATGGGACCTCATAAAATTACAAAGTTTCTGTAAGGTAAAGGACACCATCAAAAGGACAAATCAGCAACCAACAAATTGGGAAAAGATCTTCACCAATCCTACATCAGATAGAGGGCTAATATCCAATATATATAAAGAACTCAAGAAGTTAGACTCCAGAAAACGAAACAACCCTATTAAAAATGGGGTACAGAGTTAAACAAAGAATTCTCACCTGAAAAACTTCGGGTGGTAGAGAAGCACCTTAAAAAATGCTCAACTTCATTAGTCATTAGGGAAATGCAAATCAAAACAACCCTGAGATTTCAACTAACACCAGTCAGAATGGCTAAGATTAAAAATTCAGGAGACAGCAGGTGTTGGCAAGGCTGTGGAGAAAGAGGAACACTCCTCCACTGCTGGTGGGGTTGCAAATTGGTACAACCACTCTGGAAATCAGTCTGGCGGATCCTCAGAAAACTGGGCACCTCACTTCTAGAAGATCCTGCTATACCACTCCTGGGCATATACCCAGAAGATTCCCCAGCATGTAATAAGGATACATGTTCCACTATGTTCATAGCAGCCCTATTTATAATTGCCAGAAGCTGGAATGAACCCAGGTATCCCTCAACAGAAGAGTGGATGCAAAAAATGTGGTATATCTACACAATGGAGTACAATTTAGCCATTAGAAACAATGAATTCATGAAATTCTTAGGCAAATGGATGGAGCTGGAGAACATCATACTAAGTGAGGTAACCCAGACTCAAAAGATGAATCATGGTATGTACTCACTAATAAGTGGATATTAACCTAGAAAACTGGAATACCCAAAACATAATCCACACATCAAATGAGGTACAAGAAGAACGGAGGAGTGGGAATTTCCCCTTGTTCCTGAAAGTCTCAGTGAAGCAGTATAAGGCAAATCCAGAATGGGGAAGTGGGAAGGGGTGGGTGGGAGGACAGGGGGAGAGAAGAAGGCTTATGGGACTTTCGGGGAGTGGGGGGCTAGAAAGGGGGAAATTCATTTGAAATGTAAATAAAAAATATATCGAATAAATAAAAAATAAATAAAACTAAAAAATAAAAATAAAAACTGCATGGTACTGGTACAGTGACAGGCAGGTAGATCAATGGAATAGAATTGAAGACACAGAAATGAACCCACCCACCTATGGTTACTTGATCTTTGACAAAGGAGCTGAAACCATCCAGGGGAAAAAATATAGCCTTTTCAACAAATGGTGCTGGCTCAACTGGAGGTCAGTTTGCAGAATATGAATTGATCCATTCTTATCTCCTGCTACTAAGCTCAACTCCAAGTGGATAAAGGACCTCCACATAAATCCAGACACACTGAAACTAATAGAAAAGAAACTGGGGAAGACCCTTGAGGACATGGTCACAAGGGAAAAATTCCTGAATAGAACCACCAATAGCTTATGCTCTAAGATCAAGAATCGACAAATGGGACCTCAGAAAATTACAAAGATTTGCAAAGGACACTGTCAAGTGGACATAACAGCAACAAACAAATTGGGAAAGGATCTTCACCAACTCTACATCCGACAGAGGGCTAATATCCAATATATAGAAAGAACTCAAGAAGTTAACTCCATAGAGCCAAATAACCCTATTAAAAAATGGGGCATAGAACTAAACAGAGAATTTTCACTTGAAGAACTTTAAATGGCTGAGAAGAACCTTAAAAAATGTTCAACATCATTAGTCATTAGGGAAATGCAAATCAAAAAAACCCTGAGATTTCACCTCACATCAGCCAGAATGGCTAAGATTAAAAACTCAGGAGACAGTAGGTATTGGCGAGGATGTGGAGAAAGAGGAACACTCCTTCATTGCTGGTGGGAATGCAAGTTGGTACAACCAGTCTGGAAATCAGTCTGGCAGTTCCTCAAAAAACTGGGCATAACACTTCTGGAGGACCCTGCAATAACACTTCTCAGCATATACCCGGAGGATTCCCCAGCATGTAATAAGGACACATGCCCCACTATGTTCATAGCGACCTTATTTGTAATAGCCAGAAGCTGGAAAGAACCCAGATGTCCCTCTGTCCCTCAATGGAGGAATGGATACAGAAAATGTGGTATATTTACACAATGGAATACTACCCAGCAATTAAAAACAATGAATTCATGATATTCTTAGGCAAATGGTTGGATCTGGAAAATATCATCCTAAGTGAGATAACCCAATCACAAAAGAACACACATGGAATACAGTCACTGATAAGTAGATATTAGCTCAGAAACTCTGAATACCCATCACACATTTCACATATCACATGTCTCCCAAGAATGAGGAAAGAGAGGTCCCTGGTCCTGAAAAGGCTTGTTCCAGCATTATAGGGAAATACCAGGACAGAGAAGTAGGACGGGGTTGATAGTAGAATGGGCAGAGGGAAGAGGATTTAGGGAACTTATGGGGAGGGGGGAACCAGGAAAGGGAAAACCATTTTTATTGTAAACAAAGAATATTGACAATAAAATATTATAAAAAAGAATTTTTGTTCATTATTATGAAATAGAAAAATAAGTGTAAGGATGTATAGATATATTATCATAAATATTTTTTAAAGTTTTATAAATGTTGCTCTTAAGTACAGAAGGAAATACAAATGTAAGCTACATTAGAACTCATTCACATTTTATGCTCAAATACATTACAGAAAATAATTGGACTCAATCAATGTCATAAAATACGTTTCAACATTCGGTCACTAACATTTACCCTTGTATTCTAACAGCCATATAGGCAACTGCATTGCCCCCTACATAACTCTACTGCTTCCACTGATTGTGTGGAATATTTTTCTTCATCTACTGTATCTTATATTTTCTTGAAAATGCTGTGGAAATTTACTCTCTTGTTTCTTCCTATGGAATTTCTATGCCACTAAAAGTAATATTATTGTTTGCATTGTTATAATTTTGCCACTTATTGGTTTTCCTGGTAATGATAACACTGATTATTTCTTCTATTTAATTGTCCTGAAGAAATCACAAGAAAAAATGATATATCTTAAATTCCATCTCTGAATAGAAATCATTAAAATCCTCTAACATTAATTACTTCACTAGATATCATGATAGAACCTGTACCCATTATTCAAATGAAATATTAATTGTGTTTGCTAAATTAGCAAGCAAATTGACAAGTGATACAAATTTATAAAATGAACCAGAAAATATTTGGACTATAAGTATTAGCTAATGTCACACTCTGAAGAGTTGAACTTTATCAAATTATTAATCCCTACCTATTAAACAAAGTTACTAATTCTGAAAATTTACTAATCTATCTTATATTTGGCTTATTTTAATTAACAAATTACTTCTTTATTTAGATAGTAGTGATAATATATTCTTGGTCATTATACTAAGTAAACAGGAATATTCAGATAAAATTAATGTCATTAGCCAAGGCCATAGCTCAGTGGTTGAAAATTTGTCCATGAAGGCAGAATGTGTGTTTCATCCTCATTGTATTATGAGAACTTATGGCAGAAATCAAAGAACCATACAGTACTAATGCAGGCCAATTTACTGGAAAATAACACTCAGATAATGTTTTATTTGAATGTTGACTGAACACATTGATGAATTAACAAGCATTATTTCATATAAATATGTCATGTATTTTAAACATCTGCAGACCTATGAAATGTTCATACTTTATCCCTTAACCACCCACCTATGTATTCTTTATTCCTCTGAATGGTTCTACATGACTTTTTATATTATACATATGTTTATCCATGTTTAAGTTATATTAATGTACACACATATATTACAGAGGCACACATCCAAGGGCTCAAAGGTTGGTGTAGCTTTAAGAGCAGCAGAAAAATATGTGGTTGAGTCTAGAGAGGAGGTTTTGGAGAACACAATATGTTTAGAGACAAAGGCAGAAGAAAGGTGTATCAACAGAATTCTAAAACAAAAGGGAGTTGTTCGAATTTTAGGAAGCAAAGTGAATGTACAATGCAAGAAAACTCATAAATCGAATATTCCAAAGAGTCTAAAAATAGCAGAAGAATTCATGTTGTTATAAACATAAAACACCATCCTGGTTTCCAGGGAAAGATGAGCAATTTTATTGATTGTTCATTTCTGAAACTGGAGTTTTCTTTTGATATACATGATGTTTAGCAAAACAGTTACATAGAAAGTCTCCTATTTCCTCCAAAGTTTCTTCATAGCATTTTTCACCTCTTTATTCCTCAATGTGTAGATCAAAGGATTCATCATGGGTGTGACAATTGATTCTAACACAGTCATGACCTTGTCTATGGGATAGGTAGACACAGGCCTTACATATAAGAACATACATGGCACAAAGAACAAGACAACCACTGTGAAGTGGGAGCCACAGGTGGAGAGGGCTTTGTGTCGCCCTTCAGAGCTATGAGTCTTCAGAGAACACAAGATAGTTATATAAGAGGCAATTAGAATAATGAAGATAGCCATACACATTACCCCACTGTTAAGGATGACAATGAGACCCAGTGTATGGGTATCCATGCAGGCCAAAGTCAGCAACTGAAACAAATCACATAAAAAGTGATCTATAATATTAGGACCACAGAAAGGGATTTGGTACATGAAAATAAGCTGAATAGTTGCATGTGCTAATCCTCCTACCCATGCTCCTGCCAACAGTATACAACACATCTGAGGTCTCATGATGTTCATGTAGTGAAGAGGTTTACAAATGGCCACATAGCGGTCATAAGCCATCACAATAAGTAAAATGATCCCCACACCGCCAAAGAAATGTCCTGCAAAGAGCTGGGCCATGCATCCTTCAAAGGAGATAATAGTATTTTCAGAAAGAGAGTCTACAATCAGTTTGGGGGCAATGACAGAAGAAAATGTGACATCCACTAGGGACAAAAATGTGAGGAAAAAATACATAGGTGATCTTAAACTCTGGCTTTTGATCATGGTCACCATAATGAGCATATTTCCTAATACCATTACAACATACATGATTAGAAACACAGCAGAAAACAGTTTCAGAAGGTCCTTGTTCTCTGTAAGACCCAAAAGTATGAACTCTGTCACATTGTTTTGATGTCCCATTTATCTTGTGTTTAGCATTCCACCTCAGAGCTGTAGAACCTGAAATGAAGTGTGGTTTAAAATTTAATCAATATTAATTTTATAGTATTTTTATAGTCATTTATTGATATGTCTTTTGAGGTATAAGTTCACATACTGACTTACTGTGTTGCTTTACATTCTACTATATATGATAGAATAATTTCATCATTGAAATTTATTCATAAAGGCCAGTATGATGACACATAGCTATAATCCCAGCAATTGCAAGTTGGACAGAGAGAAAGTAGAAGTTCAAGGGCATCCTTAGGTCTGTAGTCTGTTACTGGTTAATCTACATGAGACTTTGTCTCAAACATAATTTTTTCCTTCATGTTAAAAAGCTTCTCAATACAGAGGTGGGTGCTCTCAGCAAATCACTGAACTGTGCACAAGGTCCCCAATGGAGATATGGGAGAAAGGACCCAAGGAGCTGAAGGGACTTTCAGCACCATAGGAGGAACAACATCGTGAACAACCAGTTCCCTCAGAGCTTCCAGGGACTAAATTACTCACCGAAGTGTACACATGGAGTGACCCATGGCTCCAGCTGCATATGTAGCAGAGGATGGCCTTGTAGGACATCAAAGGGAGAAGAGGCCCTTGCATCTGAGAAGATTAGATGCCCTAGTGTAGGGGAATACCAGGAAAGGGAAGTGGGAGTGGGTGGGTTGGTAAGCATGAGGACAGGATGGGATAGGGTGTTTTTAGAGGGGAAACCAGGAAAGGGGATAACATTTGAAATGTAAATAAAGAACATATCTAATAAAAAATTTCATATCCAAAAAATAAACACTTCTCTCTCCTTTGGGCTTATGGTAGTTATTAGTGTACAACTAGTCTTGATCTTTGTGAATAGTTCTTTTGACAAAATGGGACTGGGAGTCACTGCTTAGAAATATAATGAACTCAGCATATTGCACCATGTTACTATTTTGTATGTAAATACTTGAGCCAATTCAATGATGAGCACAAATAATAACTGAATATCATACTCAGAACACAAACACTACC
Organism: Apodemus sylvaticus; assembly: GCF_947179515.1. Classification (NCBI taxonomy): domain Eukaryota; kingdom Metazoa; phylum Chordata; class Mammalia; order Rodentia; family Muridae; genus Apodemus; species Apodemus sylvaticus. Next base: position 69,495,502 of record NC_067476.1, read on the forward strand.
ACAGAGTAAACAAACAAGTATTGACAGTGAAGGAATGACATATTTTATAGTAGTTTATTGATGTGTCTTTATTCAAGGTATTTAATTCCATAACAGTTATCTTACATAACATTAATTCTTTGATAACTGATCATAGTAAATTGCTCCCTTAACTTATCTAAAATATGGCTCTATCTCTCTCTATACCTCACCACTTCATTTTATCTTTTACTTAGCATCATAAACTGTTGACTCAGTGTATACTGTCAATAACTATCCTGGAGCTTGTTTGACCGACCAGAAACCACACAGTTAAAGAAAACAGACTGTCCCTTACCCAAAAGCCATTTGGTAACCATTGTTTCTCAGTTAAGGGTGGGAACTCATGAAGCCCTTCCATTCTAGATTGCTTTGTTGATCTTGTTCTGTCAATAAAATCTGCCATGAGCTCATGAATCCATGGCCCTGTCATGTCCAGAACACTTTTCAATACTTCCAAACAAGTCAGGGACAGGTCACTTACCATATTTTAAAACTAGTTAATATGCTGCAGCTGCATACATTGTATGTATGATCCCATCATTATGGGATCTAAACATGAAATATCAATCAACATAATGAGATAATTATTTTTACAGCTCTTTAGAAATGGGGAACAGGCTAAGAATCCCAGCTATGCTACAGGTCAATTTGTGATTATCCACATTTTAATCACATAAGCCAAACTTCCTCAGAGAATATAAGAACCATTGAATTATCCTAGCTTGTTTTTTCTATTTTTTTCTAACAATATTGAAAAATTATCAATGAGGGAGGTCACCAAATTATTTGAATATCATTAAATGTAGTCATAGAACTTTTATTGTGTTAGTAGAAAGGATTAAAGTAGGGACATTCTCTATTAAATCTAATAGAGAAATAACATTTCTAAGTCACCAAGTGACATTCTGCTTCACAAATAAATAACAAAGAAAGCCAAGGTGAAACTTACTAATTCATTTCATATCCCTTTTCTATTTCCAGATGATTGTGTTTGTAGATAAAGAAGAATATTTCATTGTGCTTATTTGGAGAAATATAACAGATTTCTGTTCTTCACTGGGTACTATTGAAGACTGTGAAAGCACAGGATGATCACTTGAGTCAGACTTGCCTCATCCCAGATTAATCTCTTGGGCCTGGTTCTATTCTAATAAAGATTCATATTTAACATTTTCACTAATCACCTAAAATAATAGAACATTCTCAAGGGTGAGAATTTTCCTGGGACCAGAGCAAGATGATATTTCACTTGGTGAAATATTCCATTTCTGGGCATAGAAGGAGCAAAGTTCTGAACATTTTCATACATGAAATACAAATAAAAACTGATAAAGAGCAATAACAAATGTAGCTCTCTATTCTATAAAGTGATTCTACTTGCTTGGATTCTACAATTTATTTGGCATATATCATTTCACATATAATAACTTTGCTGAATAAGGGCATTTTTATATGAGTGAATGGACTTGGACCATATACCTTATATTATTTCCCATTCTTTTGACATTTTCTGGTTTCTCATCTCATTATTGCCCTTCACACCACTAGACCCATTATATATATATATTTCATAATTGAGATAAGTCCCACAATATTTATCTTCCTATATAATACATAATTTACTTTAACATGAATATCACCAATAGTATTTATTTTCAATGGCTTTTTGTGACTGAATAAAATTTTGGTGCATGCATCTATAACATTTTCCTGATGGACAACTGTCTAATTCTAATAACTGTGTATTATGAGTAGTGCCATAGTAAACACTGTTTTTTCTATAAATTATCTCTATAGACTTGGGATTTCAGGAAAACACTTAGAACTGGAATATATACATATATATATATATATATACATATATATACACATAGTTTTATGGTATATAAATACTAATTTGCATACTAGCTTAATTTAATTTTGTTCTATGCATCATTGTCTACTTATTTTTTTCACAAACTCTTGCACTCTTGGATATTTCTTAATTATTTTCTTAATGACTGTCACTCTATTTGACTTAAAATTTTGCTCCAGCTTAGAATTATTTTTTCTCCAGTGGCTATTGTGAATGTGAAATATTTCTCTTAGGATGATGTATTTAAACAATTAAGTGGCCCTGTTTAAGTTTATAATAGTATAATGTTGGAGCCGTGATGCACAAGGGAATGAGTAAGGCTCTCCTCTACTTATCTACTTGTCTGCAATAATACTCGGCATTAAACTTTAACTCAACTCTTCTTTCCCTGCCCTCAACACCAGATCTCTAGGCAGAGACATGGTCTACCAACATAGCTTCCCTGAATTTTATTAAATTCCAATCATGATTCCAAATCATGACAAACCACTAGATAGATTTTATACCTTGTATTTTCACACAGAATGAGAAAGAAAGCAAGAGAAAAAAGCAGATACAGAAAGAACAAATGCACCTTTGTTTAACACATCTCACCTTCCTATTTGTTTAGCTTATCATCAGCATTCCATCTAACATTGCTAATATACTTGCAAAATATCATGACATAATATATCTGAATTGATCATGTAGCCTCATCTCATAGTATTAATTTTCAACCTCAAATGCTGTTTTAAAATTTTACATTATTTAGTGTTAGTTTAGGCTCCAGATTTATAGTTGAAAATTGGAATCATTAAGCAATATAATTCCTATAAGACTAAGTTTATTCTCAATATAATGTTGCCAAGAAAGAATGTGTTTTATTCACAATTATTATCTTCCTTATTGATACATTTATAACTTTTTGTCATATTGTTAACCAGTAGCTTCTGTATTATATTTTAAAGATATTTTGTTTTAAACTAAATCTTTTCCTGTTTAAATACATTGCAATACATCCCAAATGCTGAGAGTTCAATAGTTCTGGATTACTTACCAACATCTAACATGGCAAACAACTATCACAAGTTGTTAAGTAAGTTATATTTCATCTTGTATAGCAAGGTAATGTTTCTATTTAAATGAGAAATTCAAACTTTATCTTCATCATGAAGAATATATTTCCTTAAGACTCAGTGAAGCAGTATATGGCAAAACCAGAACGGGGAAGAGGGAATGGGTGGGTGGGAGGACAGGGGGAGAGAAGGGGGCTTACAGGACTTTCGGGGAGTGGGGGGCTAGAAAAGGGGAAATCATTTGAAATGTAAATAAAAAATATATCGAATAAAAACAATAAGGAAAATCAAAAAAAAAAGAATATATTTCCTTGAAGAGTTCAAATTGAGTTGATTAGATTTTGTCAGTATTGCTAAAACTCATGAAAAAAAATATATATAATAAACAATTATTTGTTGCATAGTTTAGGAGGCTTTAGTTTATTGTCCATGAATCTCATGTCTTTCTGATATGTATTTGGAACTTGGTATCATGATATGAGTGTGTGACTAAGCACAGTGGATTACTTATACTGATAGCAGACAATAAAAGTGGGATCTGTAAAAAGACAGATCTTTGGAACACTAAAAAGAGAGATACAGACTTAATGGCATGTCCCAATGACCTATCTCTTTTAGTCTCCTTCCCAGTTTCAGAGCCATTTAGCTTATGAGTTCATCTGTCAAAAAACCAGTATCTAATAACATTTGAAAAGCATTATTTTCAAGTGACTGAAATTAGTGACCAATAAAGTTTCAGTGCATGCATCTATAACATTTTCCTGTTGGTCACTGAACAAGTGACCAACAATTAGTCTTCAACCTTATAAAGTTTCTACTATCATATTAAAACAATTATATGAATATTGAAATTGTCTAAGGTGAGTTAATTAGCATATGATATCAAATATCTTATTTCTGCTGCTTCTAAAACTCAACAAAAATGAATGACACTAATTTCTATAGGAACTGTATTCCTGGTATCACTATTTAGCAATTATAATTTCTAAATTCAACTGTGGTAGCATAATAACAATACATAAAGAAGCCCTTAGAACTGTAGCCAGACAAAAATGTGAATATCTTCAGTAGTTTTCAGCTCGTTCAGAAAGGTTTAAGAGATAGATATATTTTTCAGTTAGATAAACCTTCAGAAAATGTCACTCCCTGTGGTAACTTCATAAATTTATGTGTAAACCCTGAAGATTTAATTTTTGTGAAGGAATAATTTTGTAAAATGTAAAGCATTCTGAAAACTTCGACATGATTTCTAAAAAAGCCTCGTTTTTCACTAAACTAAAGGTACAATTGCCCTTAGAGTAAACACTAGTAGGAAGACTCATGTTTATACCAAGTGTATTTGGCTTTCAATATATAGAGTATTAGTATTGTATGGAGATATGCATGAGAATATTTCACCCACCAAATGCCAAGTATAGAACCACAGGCTTAGTGAGTAAAGTAGCAATCTTAGCTTTGTCTTATATATTCATTACAAAGGTCGCATGAAGAATCTTTCCAGAGCTTCCCTTTTCAACTATTTTCAGAATATATCTACTTTACAATAAGATAGCAAGACTGGGTGCAGGAAATGTGCCTTTGTTGTCCTCTCAGCAAATGAAAATTTATTTCAAGGCACCTGATTGAAATCATCCATAGAAGAATGGAGAATTCACTATGGTGATTTCCAGGAAATAGAAATCCTTTTTGCTTTGATCCCACAAAACACGCTATTAGAATGTCAAAACAAAGAACAAACTGAAAAGAAATCCCTTGAATAATAGATTATTATTTAATCTATCAAGTTTATATCAAGTGTGTTTGGCTTTCAAGAATAAGAGTATATTCTAAACCATTTTATTAAACTATAGTAATGGCATGATTATTTTACCAGAGGTAAAATTTCCAAATTCATTGTGAATTTAGTATTTAACTTTTTGAAATATTTATACAATATACAGAAAAATAATATAATATGATGTAATTATTTTGAAAGTTCTTCAAATAATTTAGTGACTTAACAGCCACTGTATATTTATTTTAATTTATTTCTTACCACCCATAACCTAGATATGATTATGTTTAGTTTCTCCATCTTTTGGTCCTATGTATTTTCTATATATTTATATGTTATTTCAAAAAAATGACTGAAATAACTATTATGTTCCCTTTGTAGTATACAAACAGAGCATTTTTTCTGCCTGGTAACTGAATTTTTGGTAAGTAAAATTGCAAATAAGAACATATCTATATACAAGTAAATTGATATTTTTTTGTATACACTACATGACAATTGTAGTGTGAAGATGATGATAACTAGGCCTGTTAACTGAATATTCTGTAAGTAAAATTGCAAATAAAAGTCTATCTATATACAAGTAAATTGATAAATGTTTTTTTTTTATACACTACATGACAATTGTAGTGTGAAGATAATGATAACTAGGCCTCAGGGGTTGCTTGTAATTTAGATTGATGCTCAGAACAAACCTCCCAGTGGGCTTTATGTTTTTACAAAGATTTGCAGAGGTAAAAGAGATGGCCAAGTGGATAATTGTCTTTAAAAATTTTACAAAATTTGTTGAACTGTAGGCTCGTGAGTGAAGAAGTGATATACAGAATCAGGAGAAGTCACAAATTACTATCATAGTAGATTTCATTTTTTATGAGAGGGTTCTATCAGAATTTTACTAGAGGCAAGACAAGATTTTCCCAATGTTGGTGTGGACATAGTTGGCATGTTAGGGCTTAACTAGGGTTAAATAGATGTCTATATTATGTTTTCTAAATGTTTTGATAAAAATCATGAAAACAGTATTTTAAAAAATTGTTTTTATTTTTCTGGTAGTTTGGGGAGTTTAGTTTACCATAATTAAGAAAGCAAGGTAGCTTGGCCTCAATTGCATACATGCTGGCTTGCTGGCTTTCTAATCCAATTATACCTTGGTGCTGAAACAAAAAGAAGTTCATGTCTACTTAGATACAAGGCCTTAGATAGTATAATGAAGTGTGTGATTTGGTCTTTTCTCTTACTACAAAATTATACAGAGTAATATTAAGCAAAGTTTTGCATCATTAATTCCTAGCCTGATTCCTTTGAACAGAAACTAAACACAAAGCAAAAAAAAAAAAAAAAAACAAAAAAAAAACATTCTTATAGATGTTTACAGCCTGTTCTTGATGAGTAACTGGGCACAGCTTTTGTGGTTTCCTGATACTGCAGACAATGGTTTGTAGTAACTAATTTCATGTAAGAACAGAAAGGTGGAATGCTACTAGAGTTAAGATGATTTCTTACAAGGTTTAAAATTTATGCAAATAAAGCAGGTAGCTCTCTCTAATATCTTCCTCAGCATTATCATCTCCAATTTTCAAGTTTACAGAAGAACAAAGTATTGACTTTTTATATGCTTATACAACATCTTTAATTCTTTGTTAAATCTTTGTTTCCTCATTCTAGCAATTCTATGGCCACATATGTTCTCCTTCTAATACAATTTACTTCTAAATCATAAAAGACTTTCTCCCATAAAATATGACCACCTATTACTTACTTGTTTTCTATAAATTCCTTCTTTTTCTGTCCATATCTTTTCTTCTTGAGGCACCTATAAATCTCTAGCTATGATGTCCTCAAGTTTGCACTGGCTAATTAATGCAGCAGTTACTGGACTAGAAGACATATGTATTTCCTCACAATTCCAAATTTGAGTCCAATTCTGGCAATGAACTATTCCTACAAAGAACCATTTAGGCTTGTATGGCCTCTGTGGTTATGTTGTCTAGATCCTTTCCCATGGCCTTGAAGGCTAAATGGAAGGCTTGCTCCTCATCTTCCACAACCTCATGGCCACTTCCATTACTCATTCCTGAGAACTGCATACATTTCATTTATTATGGAGTGAATAGCTTTGAGTAATGTGGGGGGAGTACATTCATCAGATTGAATATAAAATAGAAGACAGTAGATCCATTTCAGGCCAACAGCAGTCACCAGCACACATAGGGATCAGGGGTATCACAGCCTATTGATGCTGCAGGATCAGGAAATGCATCATGCACACCCTTACACAGTCATGCCAGATGGCATATAGTCTTCTCTTATGAATTAAGTTCATCTCCATGAGCACCCAAATTATTTTTAGTTATAAAACTAATAAAAAAAACCCATGATAAAATGGATATTAACCTAGAAAACTGGAATACCCAAAACATAATCTACACATCAAATTAGGTACAAGAAGAAAGGAAGAGTGGCCCCTTGTTCTGGAAAGACTCAGTGAAGAAGTATTCAGCAAAACCAGAACGGAGAAGTGGGAAGGGGTGGGTGGGAGTACAGGGGGAGAAAAAAGGGCTTATGGAACTTTTGGGGAGTGGGGGGACTAGAAAAGGGGAAATCATTTGAAATGTAAATAAAAATATACCGAATAAAAAAATTTAAACAAAAAAAAACATTTTGTAATACTGAAGGCACACTCGTAGCTAAGATGTTTGATAAATTCTAAAGTAACTTCCAATATGTAATAAGACCAAAAGTCATTGGTTATCCCAAAGCAAGGATCAATGATCTAAAATGAAACAAAAAGTAGTCATTTCAGTAGCAAACCTAGAATGAAAACTATTACATCCTATACTTCTGTGTACAGTGGCAGAACACATGTTGCCATAATACTCATTGTCCACAGACGTTGGTAACCATGCCTTTTTTGGTTCTTGCTATTTACAGATCACATAATCCTCTTTGGTTGATGGCACTCAGGTCATCAAGCTTTTCTTGCCTTGTGCTCCATATTTCTTTCTTTTCTAGTATATTGGAGCAAATTACAACGTAAGCTTTACATCAACAACTCCACACAGTTAACTCTCAGAGAAACCAACTCCCTACCAATGACTAAGCTTTCACATTTTCTTTATAAATATAGGTAAAATTTCCCGTAATGCCTTAATCTTTCCAGTTTGCATGCCAGGAAACCCTTTCTCACAGGGAAAAATCTGTGTTTTCTCTACAGCTGAAGAATTACCTTTTCCTTGTATGAACACATGTATTCTGAGTGTCTGGTTGCATGACCATTCCCTATTTTTATGTAGATCTAGATAGGTAGGATTCTTCTGATGGCCTCTCTTCTCAACGGTAGATATTGAAAATGTCTTGAAATTTTTAATTAGATATTTTCTTTATTTACATTTCAAATGTTATTCTCGTTTTTGGTTTCCTTTCCAAAAACCCCCTATTCCATCCACCTTACCCCTGCTCACTAAGTCATCCACTCCTGCTTCCCTATCCTTGCATTCCCTTACACTAGGTCAATGAACCTTCATAGGACCAAGGACCTCGCCTCTCATTGATGTCCAATAAGGAAATTCTGTGTTATATATGCGATTGGAGCCATGGGTCCTTCCATATATACTCTTTGGTTGTTAGTTTATTCCCTAAGAGCTCTGGGAATACTGGTTGGATCATATTGTTGTTCCTTCTTATGGGGCTGCAAAACTTTCAAGTCCTTGGGTCCTTTTTTTAGCTCTTCTGTTGGAGATACTTTGTTAAGTCCAGTGGTTGACTGAGAGCATCCCTCTGCACTGGCTGAGCCTCAAAGGATACAGCTATATTAGGTTCCTATCAGCAAGCACTTGTTTGCATCTACCATAGAGTCTGGGTTTGGTAACTGTATATGGGATAGAACCTGGGGTGAGGCACTCTCTGGATGACCTGTCCTTCAGTCTCTGCCCCCCACTGTGTCTCTGTACCTCCTCCCATGGTATTTTGTTCCCCCTTCTAGGAAGGGCGTCAGTATCCAAACATTGGTCTTCCTTTTCCTTGAGCTTCATGTGGTCTTTTGAAATATATCTTGGGTATTCCAAGCTTCTGGGATAATATCTACCTATCAGTTTGAATATCATGTGTGTTCTTTTGTGATTGGGTTATCTCACTCAGGATAATATCTTCTAGTTACATCCATTTGCCTATGAATTTCAAGAATCCATTGTTTTTAAAAGCTAAGTAGTACTCCATTGTATAAATGTACTAGGCTGCTATGTGTGTAGTCGAGCATGTGTTCTTATTACATGTTGGAGCATCTTCTGGGTATATGCCCGGTAGTAGTACAGCTGGAAACTCAGTAAATACTATGTCCAATTTTCTGATATACCACAAAACTGATTACCAGAGTGGTTCAATCAGCTTGCAATCCCACCAGTAATGAAGGAGTGTTTCCTTTCTCTACATCCTCACCAGCAACTGCTGTCACCTGAGTTTTTTATCTTAGCCATTCACACTGGTGTGAGGTAAAATCTCAGGGTTGTTTTGATTTGCATTTTCCTGACAACTAAGGATATTGAACATTTATTTAGGTGCTTCTCAGCCATTCAGTATTCCTAAATTGAGAATTTTATATTTAGCTCTGTACCCCATTTTTAATAGGGTTATTTGGTTTGCCAAAGTCTACATTTTTAAGTTATTTATATTTATATTGGATATTAGACCTCTATTGAATATAGAATTGGTGAAAATCTTTTCCCAATCAGTTGGTTGCCATTTTTTCATATTGATAGTGTCCTATGACTTACAGAAGCTCTGCAATTTTATACGGTCTCATTTGTCATTACTTGATCTTAGAGCATAAGCTATTATTGAATTGTTATATCTTAGAGGATAATGAATATAATCAATTGAAATGCTAAAATCCCTTAATGTATCTTTCCCTACTGTGGTAGTGCAAATAAAGTGATTTCTTTTTAATGTCCATATCTTCTGTTCCATAAAATTCAACTCACTCTATTAACAGCAAGACTATTATTTAAATGCTGTTGTTATGATTTTTGTCTGATTCATATCTAAATCAAGCATAAAGTACCCAGATATAGATTTGCTACTGCAATAATCAGATGCAGTTTTCATATTTTAATAATGTTTTACTCTAAATACATCAGAAGAGAAAAAAGATTATCAGAATTATCTGCTAACAAATTTCTTTCCCCATTCTCCCAAATATGATGTACGTTTTAAGAAATAAGAGGAATCAACAAAACCAAAAGCAGGTTCTTTCTTTCAGCGAATCAACAAGAAAATTAATCACCTAGCCAAACTAATTAAAGGGTTCAGAGGCATTTTCCAAATTAATAAAATGAGAAATGAAAAGGGAAACAATACAAAAACTGAGGAAATTCAAAAAATCTGCAGATCCTACTATAAAAGCTTATACTCAACAAAACTGGAAAATCTATATGAAATGGATTGTTTTCTAGACAGATACCACATACCAAAGTTAAATCAAGAGCACGTAAATGATTAAAACAGGTCCATATCTCATAAGAAAATAGAACAAGTCATTAAAAACCTCCCAATCAAAAAAAAAAAAAAAAAGCCCAGGGCCAGAAGAATTTATTGCAGAATTCTTCCAGACCTTTAAAGAAAACCTGATAACAATATTCCTAATACATTGTCTGAAGCCCCAATTAGGATGATACCTAAATCACACAAGGAAACAACCAGAAAAAAAAGAACTTCAGCCCAATCTCACTCACGGATATCAATGCCAATATATTTAATAAAACTTTTGCAAATCAAATTCAAGAACACGTCAAAAACATCATTTACCACAATGAAGTAGGCTTCATCCCAAAAATGCAAGGTTGGTTTAATATTTGAAAATCCATTAATGTAATCCACTATATGAACAAACTCAATGAAAAAATCCACATGATCATCTTCTTAGATGCAGAAAAAGCATTTGACAAAGAAAAATGCATTTAAAAAGAAAGAGTGTGTATATTTGTAGGACTATTGTTTAGGTTGGTCTGGTGCTGCTATATATGCAGATGCTAAATAAAACACCCCTTCATGTTAGAAGTATTGGGGAGATCAGGAAGTAAAGGCCCATACCGAAACATAATAAAAGCAATATATAGCAAACCAATAGACAATATAAAATTAAATGGAGAGAAAATTGAAGCAATCCCACTAAAATCATGCACAAAGAAAAGGATGCCCCATATTTCTTCAGTATAGTACTCAAAGTGCTAGCTAGAGCAATAAGACAACAAAAAGAAATAAAGGGGATACAAATTAGCAAAGAAGAAATGAAGGAATCACTATTTGCAGATAATAGGACAGTATACCTAATCAACCCCCAAAACTCTACCAGAGAAAATTAGCTTTGTCTTTAATAAATGGATGTCCTGTGGGGAGATACATTATCATGAATATCTTCTAATCATCTCAACAGTTTTGCATTTTCTAGACACTTGTTGCTGAGAATCTTGTTCCCTTAAATTATTAATTAGGTTATAAAAGACAATGTTTTATTTTCAATAATATAAGAGATATCATATCAGAAAAGGCTTAGTATATGTAAAGAATAAACAAAAAAATGGGTTTCTTACACAGATATCACCTTAAAAGACAAACATAGAAAGTTAAAATGTTATAAATTTTAGAAATATAAAATCATTTTAAAAAATAGATTACAGGTAAGGAAATAAATATAAATAAGATGAGTACAGAGTAATGGCAGGAACAGATTAAGCTTTGGATAGGGACATATGTGACAGACTTTGCTACAGTAATCATATTTATCCTAAGTATTTGCCTATGATGAACAGATAGTAAGAAATTAACTCTCACATATAGCAATTTTAAGGGAGAGAAGAACAAAGGCATTGAGAAATGAAAGGGTGTTGCAGGCCAGAGGAGTGCATTCTCACATACACCAAATAATGTGAAAATTTTGCCTATCCATCTTCTCTGACTGGTTAAGTATATATAGCTATCAGCCAATTCCTAGGGAAAATAAAGGTAGGCAGGGCTTCAGTTACTGGGCTTGGGTTGTAGGTGAGGAATGTGAGGTGAGGAGAAAGAAGAAAAAAAGAGAGGAAAGAGGATGGAGAAATAAGAAATGGCTCGATGGAGTGAATCCAGCACAGACAGAATGACTATTGGCTTGTAATTGGGAAAACAATAATGACTATTGGCAAAGCTGAGAAATAGCAAGTCTCATGTAGAAAATAAGTTTAGGGATAATTGCCCAGGACTTGTGCTAAAGACAATTAAAATGATAGGACTCTGCTTCAATCATTCTGGGGCTGGCTCGGTCATAATAAGACCTAATAGAGTAATTAAATATTCAATAACATCAGACAACTGAAAAAGTCCTGATTTTTCTGCTATGTCAAAGTAATTTTTATTTGCCAGATGTAATTGCCATCTCCAAGATTTACTACTAAATAAGCTCACTCTTTTTAGCTCTTTCTGAATTCTCGCTGACTGGTTCAACTCAAACGTTCTTGTTCAGTCTTCTTTCCTAGCTGACTGAATCAAACTGGCATTTTTCAGGTTCTGACTGAACTGTTGAGCTTGATCTCAAACTCACTCTAGCAATGTTTTCCAATCTTCTAGGTCATTATTATTTTGAGGCTCCTTCTGTCTTCACCTATGTTTAGCTTGTTCTCTCTGTAACTTGTCTTTATAAAATTCTCCCAGTGAAAACTGATTCTCAACTCTGTCTCTCTGTGCCTCTGTCTCTGTCTCTCAGTCTCTCTGTCTCTCTGTCTCCCTGTCTCTCTGTCTCTGTCTCTCTCTGTCTCTCTCTGTCTCTCTCTGTCTCTGTCTCTCTCTCTCTTTCTCTCTCTCTCCCAACTCTTAAATTTTGCCTCCTTCTTGTCTATTTTTATGAGTATTTGGCATATCCTTTCTCTGATTCCTTCTGCCACATCTTTTTCTGATTTATTCCTTTGTATGTCTATCAATTAGACAACACTATCAAACATGACTTATTCTTTGTACACACTAATGTTACATTGCATTTTTTCATTCTCTTTTTTATTGAAAAAGGAAGTAAAAATATTTTATGAAAAAATTGAAGGTTTACATGGAAAATATTTCTGACAATATTGAAGAAATATATAGAAAAACACATTAAAATGACAATTTACATGGAAAATTAAAGATTAAAATGGTAGACATAAAAAACCTTGCTAAATTAATTGAAAAGGTTAGTAGAAACATTTTATGATAGAACTGAATATCTATCTGGAAAATATTTCTGATAAAATTGTAGAAAAATATAGAATAACATGTTAAAATTGAAGATTATCGTGGAAAATTACAAATAAAATGGTAATCATAAAATGTTTCTAAGCTGATTAAATGTAGAAGAAACTGAAGATTATCATGGAAGATAATACAGATAAAATGGTAGACAAAAATTACTAAATTAATTGAAAGAGTAATTACAAATATTTTCTGATGAAATTGAAGATTTAGATGAAAAATATTTCTGTTAGTCTAGGTCTTTTTATTTGGGAATTGAGCCCATTGGTGTTAAGAAATATTAAGGGATAATGATTGGTGCTTCCTGTTATTTCTGATGTTATTTTTTTATGTTTGTGTAGTTACTTTCTTTTGGTTTTGCAGGAAGATTACTTTCTTCCTTTTTCTAGGGTATAGTTTCACTCCTTGTGTTGGTGTTTTCCATCTATTATTCTTTGTATGGCTGGATTTGTGGAAAGAATTTGTGTAAATTTGCATTTATCAAGAAATATCTTAGCCATCTATGGTGATTGAGACTTTTTCTGGGTATAGTAGTCTAGGCTGGCATTTGTGTTCTCTTGGGGTCTGTAAGACATCTGCCTAGAATATTCTAGCTTTTATCATCTTAGGTGAGAAGTTTGGTGTGATTCTGATAGTTTTGTCTTTATAAGTTTCTTGCCCCTTTTCCCTTACTGCTTTTAATATTCTTTCTCTGTTTAGTGAATCTGGTGTTTTGATTGTTATGTGACAGGAGGCATTCCTGTTCTGGTCCAGTCTGTTTGGAGTTCTGAAGGCTTCGTGTATGGCCATGGGCATCTCTTTCTTCAGGTTAGGCAAGTTTTCCTCTATACTTTTGTTGAAGATATTTACTGGCTGTTTATGTTGGAAATATTTGTTCTCTTCTATACCTATAATCCTTCAGTTTGGTCTTCTCATTGTGTCCTGGATTTCTTGCATGTTTTGGATTGCAAGATTTATGCATTTCGCATTTTCATTGTTGAGCAAAATTTTTCTATAGTATCTTCACCACGTGAGATTCTTTCTTCTATCTCTTGTTTTCTGTTGTTGGTGCTTGCATCTATGACTCCTGGATTCCTTCCAAGGTTTTCTATCTCCAGAGATTTCTTACTTTGTAATTCCTTTATTGTTTCTATTTCCATTTTTGATGCTGGATGGTTTTGTTCAGTTTCTTCATTTGTTTGTTTGTGTTTTCCTGAAATTGTTTAAGGGATTTTTGTGTTTCTTCTTTAAGTGCTTCTGCCTGTTGACCCATAATCTCCTGTATTTCTTTAGGGGATTTTTGTGTTTCCTCTTTAAGGGCTTCTACCTGTTGACCGATGTTCTCCTGTATTTCTTTACGTGTGAGTCAGTTTTAACCAAATCCACTTCTAAAATGGTATTGTCATCACCATTATCTAAAATACTGCTTGCTTTCATTGTTGTGTTTTGAACTATTTTTTCATTTTGTATATAATTTACACAATTTTAAACTCTATCATGTTATAAACATGTATATATGTCATAAAATACTCCAAATTATTTTTTTCAGAAAACATTTTGCACAGTAGAGAAAAGGTTTCATCTCTTGTGTGTTTTGTAAGTAGATGCAATAACAGACTCCCATCTCACAGATAATTTTTGTTTCTAGTTGAGAGTTGTACCATTTTCAAAGCAATAGAGTCATAATATACTGTGTCCTACCATTTGAATCCTAATGTGTCTGTAGAAGCTATTTCTTTCTTACTACTAATTGTGTGCATGCATGTATGTTTGTGTGTATACACACAAGCAAACAGAATTAACTTTGTATAGAGAGATGAGGATTAGTAGGTCTTTGGTAGGGCAGAAAACAGAAGGTGATATTCTATGGTTAGTTTTGTCAGTTTGGAACACTCTAGAATTATGTGCAAGAGATTTTTAAAAATAATGCTTAAGATCAAGCTTACTGCAGTATATTTCTGTGGGGTATTCCATTTGATAGAGATAATTTAGGTGGGAGGACCCACCCTTGTGGATGGCTCCTATCCCCTCTTTTACATCATAGGCTGTAAATTTAGAAAGGGAGCTGAAAACCCATACACGCTCATGCATTTTTTTTCTGCACTTTACTGTGAATGTGACCAGACACTTCAGTTTTCTACTTTTACTTTCCTACAATGATGCACATAACACTTTAGGCAAATAAAGCCTTCTGGGGCTCCTCTTTTTTAAAAAACAGCAGAAATAAAATTAGGATAGGGAATATGGAGGGATCATGGTCAAAGTACATTATATTTGAAAATGAAAATGTTCTCATGTAACTCAGTACTATGTATTTAATATATAGTAGTACAAATTTTGAAAAATTGACCTATAGGCATTAATTTTCTATTCGATGAAGTTTATAGGTTCAAAAAATGACTTAATGAATCTGTTCACAATAGGTATAATGAGCTGCACAAACAACCTCATACATATTTGTTTTTTTATTTTGAATGTGAATGTATTTGTGATAGGATTAACATATAGATCAGATGAGAAAATACAGCAGCCAACTCACTCCTTATACCATGTGTCTTGGAGATCAAGCTTACCATTTTATATTTGACCAAAATTCCTGTTAGCAGTTAAGCTATACAGCTGGACCTGCTGTGTCCATATCTCAGCGATATTGCAATTAAAACAGCCAAACATCTAAATATCCTTACCTGTGAAGAGGAAAACAATGACTGAAGTGACCACTGTTTCCATTCTTGACTAATGGTAAGGTGAAACTGCAAAGCAACTGTGAGGCTCTTATTTGCTAAAGTTGAGATGTTTCCTTCTCAGAACTCTTCATGGTACATCTATTAAAAAGTGACGTGCAGTGTGTGAAACATATTGTAAATGGAGAGCATTAATATCAATTTTTGGTTTCTGCTTTACTTGCTTGCTTGTTTACACTTGGATCTAGAAAAATATCAATTGCTTGCCTTTCTAAGCTAAAAACATTTAGAATATTAACTATTATAAAATGAGAAATAATCAAGTTATTATTATTTTTTGCCTAAGGCAAGTTAAAAACAATATTTAATAGTGGTGGCACTCCTGAAACTAGGAGTAAAATGCTTTCATTAGCAAGATGAAAAAGTGAACAGAGTAAAAGGAAATGTAGGAGCGAATTTTGGCTCAGATCATTAGAAATGTGGCTGAGATTAATACTGAATTTATTTTTATTTTCAAGAAAAAGAACCATGACAAGTTTCATAGCTAATAGTTATTCACTGTTTTTTGTTTTGTTTTGTTTTTTTCTTTTTCGATTCTGAAATTTCAGTTTGGCCACTTTCCAGTGTTCACCTCACACCCTGGGAAAATCCTGATCATTATGCAATGGATGGGAATTTGCTGATAAAAATGATTAGATCCTCAGTCTGTAGAGACAAGGCCTCAAAGGGATGCACATTAAAATGATGCAAGCACTCCCATCTTGAAAATTTGTTCCATTTGATAAGTGCCCTATGAACTGTTTTCCCCCCCCAAACAGTACCTTACAGTCAACAAAACAGTGACTGTAATGGAAACTGCCTACTTAGTCAAAATACTGCCAATTTGTAGGCATGGAGACACAAATGATTTTATGAAAATCTGATAGCTGTTTTTCCTTTCCTTTGCTACAGAGCTGTGTTCTGCTTATCTCCACAAACATATAGAATATCTGTGTTTAATATTTCTTTGAACTTACTGGAAGCTACATTTCTAACAAGAGAGTTTCCCAGTGGATGACTGCCCAATCTTCTGATTCCTCCTTCTTCTTTTGGGGCATCCACGAGAGACCATCTTTCTGCAGCCAAATATTTACTCACCTAGTTGTGGGATTAGTAATCTTACTCACACAATGTTAGTGTTTTCTTAAGTGGGAACACCAAATAAACGGTTTTTCATAGACTTGATTTGTTTAAATAGAGATACTACTTATTGTTTCTCTTAATTTGATTTTATTTATGTGCATAATTATGGCCTCAGAATGAAGAGTCTTGAACAACATGCTGTTATTATTTTGATTTTTCATTAATATAATTAGGCACCAAAATTCAATCTGTCAGAGGAATATGATGGCAAGGTTTCACCAGTGATTTGAGAAACCAAGGTAAGTTTTAGTTTCTGAGTTTGGATGTTATATATAAGATTGAAATGGTAACAATGAAGAAACATGAGTGCAGTATTGAGGTTGGGAGTCCAGACACACTCTGATAATGATATTTCATTCCTAGAAACAAATCCATGATTGTCGTGCTAGTGCCTCATGATGCAATTTAAATATTCATTTATTTATTTTGAATATGAGTGTAGTTGTGATAGGATTAACATATAGATCAGATGAGGAAATGCAATAGTCAGCTCACTCCTTATACCATTTGTCCTGGAGATCAAACTAATCACTTTATGTCTGACCAAAATCCAATCTTGGACCAAGAAGATTGTCCAATCTTCTTCTGATTCCTTCTTCTTCTTTTGGAGCATTCACAAGCAACCATCTTTCTGGAGCCAAATATTTACTCACCTAGTTGTGGGATTAGTAATCTTACTCACACAATGTTTGTGTTTTCTTAAATGGGAACTTAAAAAAAATCATTATTTTGTGTTCCAGAACAATAGAAATTAGACAAAAATTATAAATTTAGCATCCTTAACCTTACACATATCTAGATAGAAATCTACATAAATTTTAAAAATAAAATTAAAACAGTTAAATTGTAGCTAATAAGGAACCCATGAAGGTGCATATATTAAATGCCAAGGACGATAAAGAAGAAATAAGCAGTAAGGAAGGAAGGATTAAAGGCAGAGTGTGTATGAACTGGTTAGCAGGGAACAGACCAGAGGCATGACTAGGTCCAAAAGCTTAGGAAAGTAAACATGTTAATTATTTAATAGAAAGTTCCAAACATTTTTATCATCTTTTATTGCCTTTTATAGTACTCTAAAGTATTAGAAAGTAACACAGAATAATTAGAGAAATGGAGAAGTGGAGTATTTAATTGTTGTTGCTGTAAAAATGATTACATATCCAAAAGGGGGAGTCAATTTAATTATATGAGTTCACTAAGACTAATTTATAGAACCACACAATCAGACAATAACTGTTTCTCATGTACAACCTTTAATTTTGCTCAATTTTTAATTTATTTGGCAATGGATAATGCATGTCTAATCTGGGCTTCAAACCTGGAGACACATAACTGTGATTACAGGTGTACACTATGATACCCAGATTGCTTTCTTAATTTTTTGATGAATAAAAACAAGACATCATGAATACCTCAATATTTTGTTCAGACCCTGACATGTTGATTTCCATTAATATGAAAGAGCATTATTTCTGAAAGATTGAAGATCTAGGAGTAGTTAAGTTTCTCTAAACACTCATGGAAATTTAAATATATTATAGAAAGTGATAATAATATTTTACGATATTTTGTGAATCTTAAAGTATATTTAATGAAAAATCAAAATCAGCACACTGTGCTCAAGGTACCAAAAAGAGAAACTAAGTGAAGAGTTTATACATAGGAATGCCTGTGTGTGTGTGTTTATGTGTATGGATGTGTGTGAATGTATGTGTATTTGTGTATTAGTCATATATATATATATATATATATATATATATATATACATATGAGTGTATATGCATATGTGTATAATTTGTGTGTATGTGTAGGTGCTTGTGTAAGAAAATAAAGACATTGATATATAGACAAAAGATTAAATCACTATTGCCCTAAATTTGTGCTAAGTTATTTATTTTTTTACATCTTTGATTTTACCCACTGATGATTAAGGTTTTCTCAAGGATTTTACTCATAGAATATTCCTAGGAACATGTACAAACTAAAATGGTAAAACAAGATTCCTAAGTTGTTTGAACTGATCAACAGAAAGTAGTGATGTACCTGTGAAAACTACCTTGTAATGAGCTCAGTAGGAATGAAAAGTATGTTAGAATTGTGATCAGCTGGTTTTTGCAGCTCTAGATGATGGTATTCACAGTGAGAAAAAGATGTACAGTGTGCCCATGCTTCACTTACTGAAAATGACATTCTCATGATTCAACAGACCAAAACAAACATGGGAATTTAAATTTTCATTTCATTTTAATTTTAATTTTTATGTTTTATTTTTAAGAAACAGAAGGCAGGGAAGGGAGAAAGGAAAAAAAGTAGAATAGGAAACAAACAAACAAAGACAGACAAAGGTGACAGAGAAGATGAAATTAAGTGGATAGGGGATAGGTAGGGTCAAAGAGGCATTGGACAAAGGAAAAATATGATTAAAAATGTATTTAAACAATTAAAGGAAAAAGAAAGTTACAAACAAACTAACAGACTTTGTTTTTCAGATTCTCCAGTTCAGAGTTCCATGCTTCTACCACCAAATGGCAAATCCAAACAATGTGACTGAATTTATTCTCTTGGGAATTACAAAGAATTCAGAGCTGAGAAAAGTATTCTCTGCTTTGTTTTTATTCATGTACTTGGCCACAGTGTTGGGAAATGTAGTTATTGTAATAACTATAATCAAAAGTCACAGTCTGAGGTCACCCATGTATTTCTTCCTCTCTTCTCTGTCCTTTATGGATGTCACCTATTCATCTGTCACTGCTCCCAGGTTAGTTGTGGATGGCTTTTTTGACAGAACAACCATTTCCTTTGGAAGCTGCATGACCCAGCTATTTGCTGACCATTTTTTAGGTGGTGTGGGGATCATCCTTCTCATTGTGATGGCTTATGACCGCTACATAGCCATCTGTAAACCCCTGCATTACATGACTATTATGACTCCTCGAATGTGCTGCTTGATGGTGGGAGGGGCTTGTGTAGGAGGCTCCATGCATGCAACCATTCAGCTTCTCTTCATGTTTCAAATACCTTTCTGTGGCCCCAATATCATTGACCATTTTATGTGTGACTTGTTTCCATTGTTGCAACTAGCCTGCACAAACACACAGATTCTGGGTGTCTTAGTCATTCTCAACAGTGGGGTGATGTGTGTGACCATTTTCCTTATTCTCATCACTTCCTATGTTGTCATCCTCTGTTCCCTAAAGTCTTGCAGCTCTGAAGGAAGGCGGAAAGCTCTCTCCACATGCAGTTCTCACTTCACAGTGGTTGTGCTATTCTTTGTACCTTGTATGTTCTTGTATATAAGGCCAGTGGTCACTTATCCCATAGACAAGGCAATGACTCTGTGTGCTACCATTGTTGAGCCAATGTTAAATCCTTTGATCTACAGCTTGAGGAATGCAGAGGTGAAACATGCTCTGAAGAAACTGTGGATTAAAGGGGGTACATTAAATCATAAGACTTGATACTGTAAAGAACAAATACTCTGTACAAAGCTGTGGATATCTACCTTAAGATGTACTATTATTACTTTTGACATATATATATATATATATATATATATATATATATATATATATATATATATATCATTATTATACATCTTTCTCAGATGCCTCTAGTCATACATTCTAAAAGTGTGAATTTTAACTTTGCGAACCTTCCAAGTTTACAGACACATTTTCTATTTTGTGTTAACTGGAAAAATGTATACCAGAATATTTGTTTAGCTGATTTTCTATTTTTTCCAGATATATTTCTATTTGAAATTGATAGAAAAATAACCTAGATCTTTATCTTGTAATTTAATTCACTTAGTCTTTACTTCTATATACAAGTTTTAGCATCAGAATATATGACCATAATTTATATTTTACAAATATTTCTTGAAGTCTGTACAGATAATGTGCTAGCCATATAAACTTAAGGAGCTGATTTTCACATGAGAGGAGATATTCAGGCAAATACTTTAATTTGATTACTAATTATTGCATTCCCAGAGATTCTGACGTAGAAAAGGTACAGGTAAATTCCTGCAACTAGTTTTTAGCTAGCCTAGCCAAATTTGAGTTTTTGGGTGGACTTAGATAGTAATCCTAAATTCATGAACTCCTGAAATACCACCTACAATGTAAACCTCTGGTTTACATTCATACATACATATATACATACAGATGGACATACAGAGAGACATACAGACATACAGGCAGACACACACAGAGACTGACAATCACACACACACACACACACACATGCACACACGCACAGAGACACACTCACTTTCATTTGCACACATATACCAACCATAAAACACACATGAATGAACATACATTCATACATTCATACATACATACAAATACACATTCATATACACATTTCTCTTGAATTTTATATTGTCTTTCCTCATTCTTTCTTTCCTCCCTTCCTTCCCCTTCATTCTAATTGTAATTCTTGTCACAGTAGAAATTATACTTATTTTTCATTCTATCACAACTCTGATTATTAACAGAATACCTAGTCAATTAATATGTACTCAATAAATATCCTTAGAGAATATATGAAGAGATCAAAATTATCAAATTAAATGTTTATAAATAAACAGGAAGACCAAGGTAGAGAAGATGAGTATATAGAGGACTTTAGGACTCAAAATTCTAACTTAAATGATTCCAGCTAAACTTTTAGGGGAAAATCTCAGTTTACTAAAGTGCTAATACAGATGGCACCACAGTATCACAGTACCCAACTATTTCTGTTACTCTGTATAGAAACAACTGTATGCTATGAGAATACAGCATATCATCCTCATTTGCAGTTACACAGATCAGAACAGTACTATTAATACTGAAATTAAGGATGATTTGGTAGTTAATAAAAATGTATTTTCTTGTGCATTCCTAAGATCTAATGAATTAATACAAATAAAAATTAGTTTACTCATTAAACATACTATGTGTCACCTATGTGTCACCAATATGTTCATTATCTCCAACACATTCATTTTGTTGTTGTGGTGGTTGTTTTTGTTTTTATTGTTGTTTTTATTTTTTGAGACAGGGTTTCTCTGTGCAGCCCTGGCTATCCTGGAACTCACTCTGTAAACCAGGCTGGCCTCAAACTCAGAAATCTGCCTGCCTCAGCCTCCCAAGTGCTGGGATTAAAGGAGTGTGTCACCACCGCCCAGCTCTAACACATTCTTTGTTTCTGAAATAAATTTTGATTTACAGCTTGCAAAATAAACAAAAGCACTTGAAATAAAATTAAAAATCTTTAAAATCACCATGTAACTCAGCTAAACCACTTCTTGGCATATTCCCAAAGGACTTGACCTCCAACTCCATAGACACTTGCCCAGCCATATTAATTGAGATGGAAACAAATTCAATATCCTTCAACAGATGAGTTGATAATACAAATTGTGGTGCATTTGCACATTTGAATAGTGTTCAGTTTTTGAAGTCCTAGCCAGAAAAATTAGACAACAAAAGGAGGTCAAAAAGATATAAATTGGAAAGGAAGATGTCAAATATCACTATTCACAGCTGATATGATAAGATCCTTAAGTGACCCCCAAAAAAGTCCATGAGAGAACTCTGAAACCTGATAAACAACTTCAGCAAAGTGGCTAGATATAATTAACTCAAACAAATCACTAGCCTTCCTCTACTCAGTGGATGAATAGGCTGAGAAAGAAATTAAGGAGACGACACCCTTCACAATACTCACAAATAATATAAAATATCTCATTGTGACACTAACGAAGCAAGTAAAAGATCTGTATGACAAGAACTTCAAGTCTCTGAAGAAAGAAAGCAAAGAAGATCTCAGAAAAGGAAAGATCTCCTATTTTCATGGATTTGTAGGATTAATACAGTAAAAATGGTCATCTTGCTGAAAGCAATCTACAAATTAAATGCTCAATTCTTCATCGAGTTAAAAAGAACAATTTCCAAATTCATCTTGAAAAAAAAAAACCCAGGATAGCAAAATTATTCTCAACAATAAAAGAACTTATGGTAGAATCACTATCCCTGATCTCAAGTTATACTACAGAGCAATTGTGATAAAAAGTGCATGGTGTTGGTATAGTGACAGGCAGGTAGAAAAATAGAATAGAATTGAGAACTCTGAAAGGAACCCAGACACGTATGGTCAGTTGATCTTTGACAAAGGAGCTAAAACCATCCAGTGGAAAAAGGCAGCATTTTCAACAAATTGGGCTTGTTCAACTGGCAGTTAGCATGTAGAAGAATCTAAATTGATTCATTCTTATCTCCTTGTACAAAGCTCAAGTCTAAATAGATCAAGGACCTCAACATAAAACCAGATACAATGAAACTAATAAAAAAGAAAGTAGGGAAAATCCTCAAATACATGGGCACAGGGGAAATGTTCCTCAACAGAAGACCAATGGCTTATGTTCTAAGATCAAGAATTGACAATGGGACCTCACAAAATTGCAAGGATGTTATCAGTGGGATTGCAAACTGGTACAAGCACTCTGGAAATCAATCTGGAGGTTTCTCATAAAATTGGAAATAGAACTGCCTGAGGACCCAGCTATACCACTTCTGAACATATATTCAAAAGATGCTCAACATGCAACAAGGACATATGCTCCACTATGTTCATAGCAGCATTATTTATAATAGCCAGAAGCTGGAAAGAATCCAGATGTCCTTCAAAAGAGGAATGGATACAGAAATTGTGGTACATTTGCACAAAGTAGTACTACTAAGCTATTAAAAATGATGAATTCAGGAAATATTTCAGCAAATGGATAAAACTAGAAAATATCATCCTGAATGAGGTAAACCAATCACAAAAGAACACACTTGGTACGTACTCAATGATTACTGAATATTAGTCCAAAAGCTCTGAATATCCAAGATACTATTCACAGACCACATGAAGCTCAAGAAGGAAGGCCAAAGTGTGGATAATTTAGTCCTTCTTAGAAAGGAGCATAAAATACTTACATGAGCAAATATGGAGAAACAGATATGGAGTATAGAGCATAACCTAACGGAAAGTCCATCCAGAGACTATTCCACCTGGGAGTTCATCCCAGATACAGTTACCAAACTCCAACACTTATTGTAGATGCTAAGAAAATCTTTTGGAAAGGAGCCTGATACAGCTGTCTCCTAAGAGGACCTATCAGAGCCTTACAAATACAGAGGTGGATGCTCACAGCCAACCATTGCACTGAGTGTGGGGTCCCCAATGTAAGAGTTAGAGAAAGAACTAAAGTAGCTGAAGGGATTTGTAATTGAATAGGAAGAACAACAACGTCAACCAACCAGAGCTCCCAGGGACTAATCCACCAAACAAGGAATATACATGGCTCTGGCTGCATATGTAGAAAAGGATAGCCTTGTCAGATATCAGTGGGAGGAAAGGTCCTTGGTCCTATGACTGCTTGATAGATGCCAAAGTGTAGGTTAATCTAGTGAGGGGTGGTGGGAGTTTGTGGGTATGTAGAGGAATACTCTCATAGAAGCAGGGGGAGGTGGGATAGGAGAGGAGATTTCTGGGAGAGGGGGAAACTAGGTAAGGGGATAACATTTGAAATGTAAATAAATTTTCAAAATTAACATTTACAAAAAAGTGAATTAACAATTAAAGTGAAATTTGACCAACAGAAAAACAAACCAAGAAAAGCAACCAGACTAAAACTTACTGGTAAGCATCTCCTTCTGGATAACCATTTTTATTGATAGTTAGGTATTAGAAGGTAACTTATTTATCCTACAAATATTCAAAATAGTTGAATGTAGATAAAAATATAAATAAATGGTCAAATTCAATAAAGAGTAGGCTTTCTACTTAGAAAACAAGCGTTATCTACATAGAAAGCAAAAGGTATTGAAACTGAAGTACTAACATAGAATTTATAGTAGTAAGGTATGGTATGCCTTTACTCAAGGAAATCAATTCAATAAAAGTCTAAATATTTTAAGAATTATTAATTTTTGATAATTTCACATCTTGATCATAGCCAGCTTCATAGCCAACTATCCATTAAGTTCTCTAAGATATGCCCCCATCTCCCTACATGCAAAGCTACATGTCTTCTTTAATCTACATTTATAACCCATTGACTTGATTTTGCATTGCCCATATAGCTATAGACCATTGACTGGTGTTTGTTTGACCTGATGAAAATCACTCAGGAAAAGAAAATAAACTATACCTTCCCTGGAAGCCATTAGCTGCCAATAGCTCCTCAGTTAAGGGTAGGAGATCATTAAGCCTTTCATACTTTATGTTGCAATGGTTAGCTAATTTTTTGCTGGCAAAGCAAAAAAGAAAACAAAACAAAACAAGAACAAAAACAAAAACAAAAAAATAAAAACCAGCTACAGCAACAGTAACTCCAAAGAGCTCATGAGGGCCCTAGTTTTGTCTCATGCAGATGACTCTTCCATTCTTCAGAACAAGTCAAGGGGAGGGCATTTACCATATTTTAAAAGTAACTTATGCTACAATTCCATACAGTAATGAATACTAAACAGGCAATCTTAATCCACATACTTAGATGATTATTTTGGCAGCTATATTAGAAATGCGGAACCAGTCAAGATTCTCAAACATGCTACAGGGCAATGTGTTATCATTTACATTTCAATCACATGAAGCACACATCCTCAAAGAAGGTAAAAACCATTGAAGTATTCAAGTTTATTTTATTTAAGTAAGTAAAATGCTTCCAGGAACATGAGAGAGGTTACTCAATTATCCCATTATCATCCATTTCCAGATGATTGTGTTCATGGAAAAGTAGAATGTTTCATTCAACATGTTTGGAGAAATATGAATATCTCTTCTTCTTTGGGTATCATCCAAGTCCGTAAGAACACAGGCTGATCACTTGAAGCAGCCTTGCATTATCAAAGATTCATCATTTGGGTATGCTATTATAATCACGAAGATTCTAATTAATATTTAATTTATTTCACTAACCAACAATAACAATAGGGTACTGTCAGTGTGAGATGTTTCCTGTTACCAGAATAAGATGATACTGCATTTGGTGAAATATTATAGAAGCACATACACACACACACACACACATACATAAACATACACAAACACATGAACATATATGCATATATATGAAACATGTATCTATATAAATTCAGAAATGAGAGGAATCCTACAATATTTGTCTTTGTATGATTAATTTTTTTAATATGATCATATTCAGAATTTTTCTCTATCTAGTAGATGATTTTTTGTGGTTGAACAAAATTTAAATGTATGCATGTATTATATTTTTAATACATAGCTAGTATGATCTAATAAATTTGAACTATGAATAGTGCTGCAATAAACATTGATTTTCTCTAAGTATCTCTGTAAACAGGATATTTCAGGTAAATACTTAAAACTTGCATACTACATGTTGTATGTATTTTTAATTTTAACAATAAACATAATTAATGTATATTTAAAAGCAAAGTTAATTTGTGTTCATTCTATCATTTTCTGCACACATTTTTCTTTATGCTCATGCATATTTCTTGTTTGTATTCTTAATGAGTCTCTTGTATAGTGTTATTTATTTCCTTCATCTGTTTAGTTCCATTTACCTATATGTCTTTTAGAGATTTGTTTACTCTTGAAAGACTTCAATCTGTTTAATTGTGTTTTCCTGTATTCTCTCTCTGTTTTATATATATATATATATATATATATATATATATATAAAACATGTATATAACACATATATGTACATGAGTCTGTAAAGGTGTATATATATGTATACACTTATATATAACATGTATATAGCATATATGTACATGTATATGTATATATATGTGTATACACTTATATATATAACATGTATATAACATATATATGTACATGTATATGTATATATGTATACACTTATATATATAACATGCATATAGTATATATGTACATGTATATGTATATATAAATGTATATATATATATAAATGTACATGTATGTAAATAATATAATATATTTATTACATTCAAATGTTAGCCCCCTTCCTTCTTTCTGCTCTGCAAATTCCCCTTCAAATCCTTCCTCTCTTTTCCTTGATGAAGTTGTTCTTCCACTCTTTCAGGCACTCCTGCCTCACTGCTAAAGCATTTCCCTTCACTGGGGCAGCAGTGTTTCAAAAGACTGAGGGACTCTCCTTCTATTGATGTCAGATAAGGCTGTCTTCTGAAACCATAAAACCCTCCATGTATACTCTTTGGTTGGTAGTTGAACCCCTGGGAAGTTGGGGGTTGGGTTAGTTGACATTGTTCTTCCTCTTTGTTTATTTGTTTGTTTTTTGTTTTTGTTTTTTAAATGTTTTTTGGGCGTGTTGCTTTTGTGTGTGTGTTGTCCAACTACCCCTGTGTATGGGGCTACACTGAAGTATGACTTGTATACACTTGAGACACAAGTGACAACAATGCTTTGTCTGTGATTTGTCAAGTCTATGATTTGTCAGTTACGTTTAGATGCTTGCAATTCAATTGACTTGTTGCTTCTGAAATTCTCTTTCCCATAGATAACTATTCTTGTACAGAGTATAATAAATGGAATGTAAGAGGAACATATCAGAATTTCTCATCATGGGGCTGTCTCCTAAGCCAAACATTGAGGTGTTTTGCTTCCTGTTCTCATTCTGTGGTCATACTTTTCACATTAAGGAATTACACTGCAGAATGAAGACAGAAATCCCTTTCTACCTGTGGATCTCATATCACTGTGGTTATTTTATTCTTGGACTTTCCATCTTTGCTTACCTTAGACCTACTACCTCGTTCCCTAAGGATGATATCTTTGCTCTATTTTATACCATCGTTGCTTCTATGCTCAATCCCCTCATATATACTTTAAGAAATACAGAGGTGAAAAAGGGTATGAAAAAGGTTTAGTGTCAAAAGATATTTTCAGAAGAGAAACATAATTAATTTGCGTATGTTAAACAAATTCATATAGTGATAAAAGTGGCTCTGAAACCAAGAGGTACAAGGTTTTAACTATTAAATATCAGCTGCTCAATCAAAAAGGAAAGAGTGATTAGATGGAATTAGAAAATAGTGAAATGAAAATTTACTATGCAATTAGAATGAATAATGTCTTTTATTTTAGAGTTATTGGGGGTGATCAAATGCTGGCTACCAAACATACTAAATTTCTAACCTCTTTTAGAACCTTAAAATTATTTAATTTGGATTTTGACATGATGATAAAATATATTTCAGGATAATTCAGAAATTAAATAGATGGATATTATTTTCAGATAAATGTTTTAATAATATTATTATTCTACATTGCAGAAGGAAGTGTAGAATATATTATTAAAAACATTTATCATATTCTAATAAGATATGTAAATAAATCTTGTATGGTGATAATTTAACTAAATTATATTATGGTGTTTCTCTAATCAAACATATTCAAACTGTTGGAAATCAAGATAAAAAATAATAGATTTTATGCCATTATAGAAAATCTTTATTATTTCAAGACCCTAAAACCCATACTTTAGTTCATCATTTCATACAAGACAGACCTGAAATTATAGACCTGGAAATGAATCCATTCATGTTCTGATAGCAAAGGACTACAAAACTATATTCTGTTTAAAATATTTAAGCTGATTTTTGTTTTGGTCTCTCTTATTGTATTGAAAAGTTTCTTTCTGATGATTTTCTAGATGGATGTCTGTATGTTTTAACCTTATTTCAAACTTAGTTGTTTTTCTCCTCTCTTCTCTCTCCCTTGTCAACCTTTTTTTCTTGAATGCAAATAATCTTTCTTTCTAAAGTCAGGTCAGTTATAGTTCAACACCCTCTGGTGCAAACATATACCCTTTACTCTTCTTCTCCTTCTATGAAGGGTCATCACACAAGTAATTTCCTTTTGATGAAGGGACCATGTGCTTGAGAAACAGTCCATAGAGACCACTGGGCATGAACTAACCTGAATGTTTCCTCACTGACAATTAGTTTTCCAGGTTCCAGAAAAAACAAAACAAACTTTCAAAAAAGGAAGCAACTAAGAGTCCTACTCATTTGTAATAGCTATGAATCACATCAATGACTAGCTTGACTCAATATATAAGTACAATAGTGGCAAGAAGGTATACCATGGCACTAAGCAACAGCTCTCTAACTGGACATAAGCCCCACTACATAAGAGGAAAATGGTTTTTAATACCAAAAACCTAGCTTACTAATTAGAAAAGTCATGGAAATTGAGAAGAATCTGCAACTATTATTTAACTAAAAACAGTTTAAACCCTAAAAGTAATCTGAACTTTCTCTTTGAATACATAGGTCAATGTAGTCTTTACTTGCTGCAAGGAAACTCTGTAGAATAGAAAGAGAATTACTGAAAAAATATTCCCAATCAAAATTCAGAATTGTAGAGGCCTGTCTCAGTAGATACATCTACAAATCACTCCCACACCTAAGGTTTTGGAAACAGTATGAAAAGGGGGCTGGAAATAACATAGAAGCTGAAGAATTAGAGAGTTATCTGTTATATTCTATCTCCTGAAATATTCAAAAGGTGATCCCTTAAATTCTCACAAACATTTGAGCTAAATATTAACCAATTATGGACAACTAATATATACATAGCAAAAATGGATACAGTAGTCTTGGTCATATCATGGCAAAATATGAGATACAAGTTACAAATAGCCTTTAGAAATTTTTCTCAAAATTCATAAATATATTCTAGATGCTTGCACTACTTAATTTTGTAATTGCTTTTTCAAACAACAAAGGTTTTATTCCTGTTTATATTCTATGGACAGTGCAAGCTAACAGGGAACCTCTTCTCTTTCTCACCTTGAGACTTTGAACCCAAGCTGTCAATACTTCCAACCTCAGATGCCAGGTTATACCTGGAATTATATCTGCCTCCTTATTGAATTTCCCAAGAGCAGTATGCACAACTTTATTTCTGATTTTAAGTAATTTAAATAATCTGTAAAATAGGAGAGTAAACAAAGCATTGATTTAAATATAGTTCTTTGTAAGTCTCAAGAATTTATCCTTATTATTTCACAGCATGTACTGCTTTGTTCTAGGCTAAACTGACCTAACATGGATTATATATTAGTACTCTTTAAACATTTATTTTAAATTTTGTCCAATGAAGTTGTAGTTTGTTTTGTATTAATGCATTCTTCCTTATAGTATATAGTTATATAGACATTTTATATTAGAGCAAAAAGCATTATGTGATACTTGAAGTATTGTGGAAATAATAGAAGTAGTTAAGAATATTTCTAACATCATTGTTATATCATATTGTTTCTGTTGTGGTGGCACAAATAAACCTCTTACTATTTTCCTCAACCTTTTATGATATTCATACAGCAATGAATTTATTAGTCTAACTGGCCTTAAAGAGCCTGCTAGGCATAGTGTTTATATGCACTGGCAAGAATACAATCACACTTCAAGTAATATCTGTGTAAGATAAATTATATCAAAGTTTGGAATAATTATTATTTACCAGATGACTCCATCATTAAGATACCAAAACATTCAGAGCATGACTTGAGAGCACATGTACCGCATTGTGAGATTTCACATTTGTTTTGAAGAACTTAACTAGTTTGGATCAACTTCTTTATAGTACTTAGTAAAGGATGTAAAAGATAATATAATATCAATCCATAAAAAAGAATGAAAGCAAAGAAAAATATATAAACTCATTAAGTGAAAATAAAATATACCACTAAATTTTAGTCCTTTAAATATAAATTAAAATTTAATTTAGAACATTATAGTGAAAATACATTAATTTATCAAAACTTTAGTAAAATAGATTCTAAATATTACTTTTATAACATATAAGTTATACTTAAATAACTAAACTAAAATAAAAATAGTATTTCTTTAAATTTTCTTTCTTCTTTTATGTCCATTTATTTCTTTAATTCCATTTTCAAACTTTTTAAAAATTGCAATATTAATTGCTTTAGAATATGATATTACCACACCATATTTAAAATTTGTTATAGTAGATTATTGTACTTTAATAAAAAATAACCGTGATTCATGTACGGATATGTATAACTGTGTTCCTAGGGACTAAATCATGGCCATGTACATACTAGTAAAGTATCTGATCTTAGTTGTGTCTCTGACTATAATGCTAGCATTTTCTAAATAAACTACTTAAGACACTGTCTAAGCTGAAGTTCCAGGGTTGTGTGGAAAGCCAGTAGCCAACATCAAATTAAAGGGTGAGAAAATTAAAATAATTCCACTAAAATCAGGGATAATACAAAGGTTCCCACTTTTTCCTATTTATTTAATATATTACTTGAAGTTCTATCTAGAGCAATAAGAAAACAAAAGAAGAACAAGTGGATTTAAATTGGAAAGGAAGAAATCAAGGTATTTCTATTTGCAAATGATATGACATTATCCATAAGCAACCTCCAAAAGTCAACCACAGAACTGCTGATAACTACAGATCTGTGGCTGCATATAAAACTCAAACTTATGATCTCTCAATTATACTGATAATAAATGGCCTGAGAAAGAAATTAGGGAAAGACCGTCTTTCCCAATAGTTACAAATAATATGAAATATCTGGCTGTAACTCTAACAAAAAAAGTGAGAGATATTAGAAGCTCAAGTTTGGGAAGAAAAAAATAGAAGAATATATCTGAAGACAGAAATATCATCTTCCACGCTCATGGGTCAGTAGAATTTACATATTGAAAATGACATTGTTACAAAAAGAAATCTAAAGATTCGATGTCATACCCATCAAAATGATAACACATTTTTTTACAGACCTTGAAAGATAAATTCTCAACTTCATATATAAAACAAAACCAAACCAAACAACAACAATATATAAAAACAAACAAAAAAGACAAAAAAAATCCAGGACACCTAAAACAATCATAAACAATGAATAATGTCTGGAGGAATCACGACCCCACATCTCAAACTTTATTATTGAACAACAGTGCGAAAAACAGGATTGAACTGGTACAGAAAGAGACAGGTCAATCAATGGAGTAGAATTAAAGACCTAGACATAAACCCGCATCCCTATGAACACTTGACTTTTGACAAAGAATCCAAGATCATTCTATGGAAAATTGGAAGCATCTTTATCAAATGGTGCTCGTCTAACTGCATGAATTTATCACCCTGCATGAAACTCAAATCTAAGTAGATCAAGGACCTCAACCTAAAACTGGTTACATTAAACCTAACAGAAGAGAGAGTAGAAAATATCATCAAGTGCATTGGTACAGAAGTCAAATTCCTGAACAAAATGCCAATGGCTCAAGAGTTCAAGAGTTGACAATGGGACCTTATAGATCTGCAAAACTTCTACAAGAGGAAGGACATTGCCAATAGGAGAAAATGGCTGCCTACAGACTGGAAAAATATCTTCAGTAATCCTATATCCAATTGGTGGCTAATATCCAATATATATATATCACTCAAGAAGTTAGACTCCAAGATACTAAAAAAATCCAATTAAAATTGGAACACAGGAAAAAGCAGAATTTTCAAAAGAGAAATCTCGAATGGCTGAGAACCTTTTCAATACATGTTCAGTATGCTTGGCTATCACAGAAACCTTTTAAAGACATGTTCAATATCCTTGGTTATGAGGGAAATGCAAAACAAAACAACCCTAAGACTTCACTTTACACCCATCATTTTGGCAAAGATAAAAAAAAAAAAAAAACTCAAGGGACAGCACATTCTGGAAAAGATGTGGAGAAAGGCACAAACTCCTCTATTCCTGGTGGGATTGTAAACTTGTATAAGGACTCTGGAAATCAATCCATTTCTTGGAAGACTGGAAAAGAATTCTAATGGAAGACCCAGTTATATCACTCATGGGTATATAACTCATCACCCAGTTATATACCCTAAAGAAGCTCCACCACACCCTAAGAACAAGTGCTCTACTATGTTTATAACAACTTTATTCTTAATAACCATCAACTGGAAACAACAAAGATGTCCCTCAACTGATGAATGGATACAGAAAATTTAGTTCATTTACACATTGGAAATATTGTCCAGCTATTAAAAATAAGGACATCATGAATTTTGGAACTTCAAATGTATGGAACTTGAAAATATCCTGTGTGAGGTTACCCAGACCCAAAAATGACTTTCATAGTATGTATGCATTGATACCTGGTATTAGCCATGAAGTACAAAATACCCGTGATTTGCTCTGCACACACAAAGAAGTTAAACAAGAAGGAAGGATAAAGCAAGGATGCTTGGATAACACTTAAGAGGGGAAACAAAAATAATCAGAGGAGGCAGAGAGAGAGAGAAGGAACTGAGGGAGTGGGGAGAGGAAGAGTTGAATGGGGAAGTTTGATCATGTGCAGAAAGTTACCTGAGAAAGGGTCAGAGGGCAGAAGAATGAATGGAAATCTGTAACTGCCTCAGGTTTGGTGAAGGGAGAGAATGTCCAGAAAGTCACAGAGACCTGCATTAGGGAAGGTTCCCATAAGTAAATGCAGGTGATCTTAGGAGAGATGCCCAGGAATAGGGACATGGAACCTGAAGAGCCTACCTCTTGGAACCAAGCAGGACTTCCAGTGGAAGAACAGGGGCACCAAACTACCCACAAGTCTTTCACCACAATTTCATCTTCTCTAAAAGTAATTGAGAGATCGAGCAGAGACTGAAGGAATGGGCAAGCAATAACTGCCCAACTGGAAACACATCTAATGGGCAAAGACCAATTTTTTATATTAGTTATGATTTCCTATATGATTGCAGACAGGAGTCTAGCATAACTGTCCTCTGAGAGGCTGAACACATCAGAACATAAACATATACACATGGCCAAACATTAGACAGAGGTAGCAGACACTTATGGAAGAGTTTAGAGAAGAATTGAAGGCCCCTATGTAGACAGGAACACCATAGGAAGACCAACAGAATCAACAAACCTGGAGTGTTGAGGGCTCTAAGAATCTGAGCCACCAATCAGAGAGCCCCAACTACTGAACACACATAACCCACATACGTAACAGACAGGCTGCTCAGTCTTCTTGGCTACCCTTTCTGGCTTCAGTGAGAGAGAAAGCTCATAATCTGACAGAAATTTTATGTGCTAGGGTTAGGGTCTACTTAGGGGGAGTTGCCCTCTTGGAAGAGAAAGAGAGGAGGATTCGGGGAAGGGATTTTGTGATGGAGGGACTAAGATGGGGACCAACATTTGGGATATAAATAACTGAATAAATAAATAAATTTCAAATACTAGTTAAATACTTCAAAAGCTTCATATTGAAGTGGTAGATTTAAAACTCAATTTTATCATATATATTCAAGTCTTAAACTGGGGTTAGGGTTTTGTCTGTCACTTCAAAAACTTATTTATTTTATTTCTTCTGTGGTCTAAATTCCAATGTGACTGTGACAGAATCATTAAACAGATTATTCGGTAAATACTGTACAAATATCTCTTACAATAAGAATTAAGAGACAGAAAGGAGAAATCGCTGTGATACCAATTCCTGGGAATAATTGACTGTGTTATGATTGTGTACTAGTTCTGCAAAAATGCTCACTTAAATGCTTTAGGGGTTTGTGAGAAAGGGGTGGGGACTTGCTTTCTCTGGGGACTGGACATGTGTGATTGTTTCCACAGATCCATAACACCAGAACAGGGAAGTAGGAAGGGGTGGATGGGAGAAGAGGGGGAGGGAAGAGGGCTTTCGGAGAGTGGGGAGCGAGATAAGGGGAAATCATTTGAAATGTAAATAAAAATTATATCGAATAAAAAAGAAAGAAAGTAAACTATGAGCAATGTATTGGAAACAGTCTTATCTTTAAAAAAAAAGGGTAAGTTTTTTAAAACTAATTAAACTCTTTGTCTTTTTTCCCATTCACTATCAGCTCATTTTCATTTATAATCATAATCATTTATAATTTAAAACTTAATAGAACAGAGTCACATTCTATTCACTGATGTGAAGTTCATAAAAGATTCTATTTCTATATCTTACACTAGCATCTGAGAGACTAGAGTATGAATTGGGTTACCTGCAGACTTATTTGCAAAGTGTGTATTCAGGGCAAAAGTTGGTGTGAATAGCATTGATGGATTTCTGTAAAGCCCCATGACTAAAGGCCATTGGTAGCTTTCTAAAGAATTCCTAGTATTACATAAATGCATGTATAATATATGCAAGAGATAAATAAGAGATTAATGAATATAGAAAAGGATGATAGAGGTGGTAGAGATATAAAAACATAGATATATAAATATGTAGATATGTATATTCGTATGCATATATCCAAGATTATTAATGTTATTTCTCCCACTACATTTCATGAGACTTTAAAAAGTAGTAACTGTAAAGTGTTGGGCCAAAAGACCCATAGTCTAAAGAATTTACATTATAATTTTTGTATAAATGTATTTGTTGAGTCATGTCATCCTTTTTACTAATTCCTTTCATTACTGTTCCAACATGGTTTTTTTCATTCAGTTTTCCTGCACTGTACCTAATGACACAAGGTTAAGATTTGCCAGTTTGCTCACAATACAAAAACTGGTTTATTTATCACATAGTTCTCAGATATGACCCAGAAGCAAAGTCTTTGTGCTCCAAATCTTCTAACACCTGCAATTTTACATGGCAATGTTGAAGCCATTTTTCTTACATATAAGAACAGGCAAACAAATGTCATTAGCAGGAGGATGCTGGAATTTTGAATGTTGTAATCTTTTCATTTCAGCTAAGCTCATAGGAACACACAAAATTTATAAAATTTCACTGAATAACTAGTGATTGTTATTTTTATTACAGGAGATTAATGAATCTTTGCTTCAATTTTTATTACATTTCTGTCTGTCTGTCTGTCTCTTTCTCTGTCTCTGTGGTGTGTGTGTGCGTGTGCGTGTGCATGTGTGTGTGTGTGAGTGTGTGTATGTGTGTGTCTGTGTGTGTTCTTCATGGAATATCCATGAAAGTGTAGGGCTTCTTACAGGATTGTCTCTTTCATCAGGTAGTTTGTGGGATCAAATTTAGGTTGTCTGACTTGATGGCAGCATTATTTTCTGGGGAGGATCTCATGAAGTCCTGGTGAATCAGTCTTAGTAGTGGGTGTTCTTATGTTTTGTGTACTCCAATTTTATTGTAATAATGGAAAGAGGCCTAAACTTTATTACTTTGCTTTTGTGAACTCCTTCTAAGATACTACTTACACTCTAAACCTTTCTACTGTTTTTGGAGTTTGCTACACAAAAGGGAGTTGTATTGATTTGTTTCCTTCTCATTCACATTGAATATGTTTTCATTTCTTTCATAAAAAATGACTTTTCCCGAAATTTCTTATCACTGGAATCCATAATATTTCAGATGTTCTGTTTCAATTTTCCCTTCATTATAGAGATCCTGTTGTCAAGATGCTATGTAGTTTCGATCTTTTTGTTAATAAAAACCTTAAATGTCATTTCTATGTTGTGGCCACCACAGAAAAGCTATTAATTTCATTAAGGATGATTTCATTTCAGAAACATTGGGAAGAAAATTTAGATTTAAAACAATGTAAAAATTGGGCAAATAAACAACTTGAAATAAAAGTTTTATGAAACGGGAGGCTGTACTTGAGGAATGACAGTTAGCAATCCCGGGGAACAGGAATGGATAGCCACATGCCTGCCTTGTTTACATTGAGTGAACTAATATTTATAGGGAACCAATAGAGTCATATTGTTGTAATACGCACAATTACCTATGAATATTTGATGGTGAAGTTTTATATATTCAATGGGCAGAGAAGTGTTTGCCTGTGCTTGTCAGGGTGGTACACACCTCTCCCTCTCCATTACAGGTAACATGAGAATCTGGCTACAAACTGACCTCTGACATTTGAGGTTTAAGTAACTATGTGAGCATTATATCACATGATAAATTATTTTGTCTATCTGAAGATGATTTCTCTTCTTCTAATATAACAAAATAGTACCTTAAATATTTAACTATTTGGCTTACATTAATTTTTTTATTGAAATTGGATTTTGTTCCTACATTGTGTTTTGATGAGTTCTACCTCCTCAGACTCTTTTGATTTACCCATTGAAACTAAAGATAATTATAGATAGTAGAGAATGACTTCTATATTAAAAATAATATGATATAGGACTAAAGTAAAATAAATAAATTGGCAAATTGGACTAAAAGATATGTGAAGATTTTACAGCAAAAGAAATAATCACGGACAAAAGTCAGCTTTATTCTTAGCTAAAAAGTCCCACTATTTTGCTAGACTGAATTCTATTCAAAAATATATTAAAAGGGTTAGTAAAAGTGTGACATTTTCAGGGAAGATATAAAAATATAAGATGTCAATATGAAACTCATGTGAGACTAATGAAGTTTATTTATTTCTATCAATTAACCTATATAAATAACATCATAAAATAAAGTTATTATAAACTTTAGCTTCTCTGAAAAGTTATCAGACCTATAATTCTGGCCACATGGTTATGTAAGATAAGGAAATCACAGATACAAATAGACTCAAATTTCTCTGGAAGCAAATATTAGAAACTCGACATGTTTCTTTCTGCACAGAGGAATTGTGAATTCAAAGTTCTTTTGTTCTTACATATTTTTTTTGCTTTGTTGAATTCATAATAACCATAAAGTATTCAGAAATAAATTAATAATGAAGTTAAATAAAGATTGAAAGACAACTTATATTTATCAATGAAAACGATTCATTTAGCATTAGTTAAAATTTTTGTTTCAGGGTTCATTATATTTCATGAAGTTATTATTTATAAAATAAAAATCATAAGCAGCATAGGTTGCTCAAAAGAATATGCTATTATCATTATACTATTGTTATCATATTAAATTTAAATTGATATTTATGACTGAAAGGTGTAAAAGCAAGTGGCCATTGAAATGGATCAGGTAAAGAGTTGCTGTCATGCCTAACAAACAGATCAATTTCCTGGACCTACTAGGTGGAGGGGGAGAATTATTCTTTTGGCCTTCACATGACTGTGATGGCACAAATGAACATGCACATGCATACACACATACAGCATTCACATACACACACACACACACACACACATGCACATATATACACAAAGGTGAGAGAAAGGAAAAAACACATAAAGAAGTAAAGATATGACTTACAAACATACTAATAATTTTATAGAAATTGTACATCAAATTGAGGCAGTAACATTACATTGAGAACTTCTTTTAGTCACATAAGATACAAATATTTCAATACACAACCAAAAAATAACCAATAAAAATTAACATTGCAGCAAACAAATTTCTCATATAAAATTTAAAGAAAGTATTGAGTGTGTGTATGTGTATGTAAGTGTGTGTGTGTGTGTGTGTGTGTGTGTGTGTGTGTGTGTAGGACCTTTTTTTTTCTAAGTAACATTTTCTGGAGCAGAGAGTTAAGTAAAGGCCACCCAGAGACTGCCCTACCTGGGGATTCATCCTATAAACAGTCACCAAACCCCAACACTATGACAAGAGGCATGTACGAAAAGGAGCATGCCATAACTGTCTCCAGAGGGGCCCTGCCCGAGCCCTACAAATACAGAGGCAGAAACTAGCAACCAACTATTGGGGTGGGCCTCCCCAAAGGATGATCTGGAGGGTAGTCCAGAGGAGCTGAAGGGGTTTATAGCCCCATGGGTAGAACAATGATTTCGGACACCCAGACACCCCAAGACTCCCAGGGACTGAACCATCAACGAAGGGGTACACATGGTTCCAGCCAAAAATGTGGCAGAGGAATGCCTTGTTGGGCATCAGTGGGAGGAGTGGTCTTTGGTCAGGTAAAGGCTCAATAGAGGCCCCAAAAAAGGGAAATGGACAGGGGTGGGGGATGGGGGAAGGTGGGAGTGTGTCGGGTATAGGGGCATATACAAGGAGGCAGGGGGTGGGAGGAGGGGTAGGGAATCTTTGGGGAGGGGGCTTTTGGGAGGGGAGAAATTGGGAAAGGTTTTACCATTGGCAATGCAAATGAAGAAGATACTCTATTAAAAAATAAAATAAAATCTCTAATGGAATCTAAAACTCACAGCAAGAAAATGTTGCACTTCTAATGGAATCAGTCTAAATGTAATGAAAACAATAAAGTAGACTTTTCTTTGATTATACCAAACTTAAATATTGTCCAATCCCTTATGTTCTCACAGTAAATTGTTATACTGAATAAAGAGGTAATATTAAAATTGGATTAAATACATTTTTATAAAGTATAAATCATCTGGGAGCTAAAGGAGACAGGGAACATATAAACAAAGAGGTAGTGAATTGAGATGAGATTTGTGTTATAAAAGAAACGCTGGACTTAGTGGTTTATTGCATTAGGTATTGCTTTTTATATTATAGATCACAAGGAAAGAATCAGCAATAGGTCTACATGTACATGTGAATGTATGCACGGATAAAATGCTTATTTTTGAAAGCTCTCCAAATGAGTAAAGAAAATGTTTGAGTTTATACCCTCCCAACACACCCAACAGACAAATAAGCTTTTCCTAAATTTCCTAATCAACACAACACATCAAGTTTCAAAGGAAAAACAAACTCTACACTTTGAAATATCAATAGGAATTAGTCCATTAAGCTTCTGAGTCAACAGGAAATCGCATTAAGACACAGGTATTGATGTTGAACTTTTACAGGATTCTCCAGGGATTTTAAAAGCAGGTGAGATTATCAGCAAAGGTAGAATCAAGGAATTTCAATATCAGAATATTGATCTCAATATATCATTTCTTTGTTTGTAGGTTAAATATTTTTCAGCCAGTCCTATCTAATACAGCCACTGATAGGATGCATAACAGTGTGACTGAATTCATTTTGTTGCAGTTGATTCAGGATCCAGAAAAAGAGAAGGCAATATTTAGAGTCTTCGTGATTCTTTACCTTATGACTTTAACAGGGAACTTTCTCATTGTGATAACCATTAAGATGAGTCAGAAACTTGAGAGTCCCATGTACTTTTTCCTCTTCTATTTGTCTTTGCTGATGCTTGCTTCTCCACGATGACAGCACCTAGATTGATTGTGGATACTCTCTTGCAGAAAAAAATTATTACCTACAGTGAATGTATGACTCAGGTCTTCACAGCCCACTTCTTTGGGTGCACAGAGATCTTTGTGCTTATTCTCATGGCCTTTGACCGCTATGTAGCAATCTGTAAGCCTCTACAATATACAACTACAATGAACCAGCATATCTGTGGTATATTAGTGATTCTTGCCTGGGTAGGGTCTTGTATTCACTCTTCAGCATATATTTTCTTAGCCCTAAGATTACCATTCTGTGGCCCAAATGTGATAGATCACTATTTCTGTGATTTGCAGCCCTTGTTGAAACTTGCCTGCATGGATACCTATGTGATAAATTTGCTAGTTGTGTCTAATAGTGGTGCCATATGTATGGTAAGTTTTGTAGCACTGCTTATTTCCTATATTTTCATCTTATACTCTCTGAGAAACCACAATGCAGAACGAAGATGAAAAGCCTTGTCTACATGCACTTCCCATTTCATTGTGGTGGTCATATTTTTTGGTCCATGTGTATTTATATATATATGGCCACTAATCACTTTACCTATAGACAAGATGATTGTCTGTGTTTTATACAATAGGGACACCTTTGCTGAACCCTCTTATCTATACTCTGAGAAATTCAGAAGTAAAAAGTGCTATGAAAAAGTTGTGGTGTAGTAAAGTATGACTTTCACTGAAAAACATTATGTGAGGATTCTAAAATATAGCTCTTTAAATGATTAATTTCAATACATAGACAGGAAAACCAAACTATTTCTGAGAGTATACAATCAGGGTACATATGTATTAATGTACAAATAATAAAGCGGGGACAGGGAGATTGCTTATGGAGTAAATATATTTGCCCCAAGCTTGATGACTTTAATGAGGTGAGTATAATTCCTGAAACCCACATGGTTAAAGGAGAGAATAACCTCCAGCAAGTGTCTCCTCATCTACTAAGATATATCACGTTGTGCATGAATATATAAATATCAATACATGAATAAATACAAGCAAAAAAACTTAAAAGCTAGAATTTGTTTCAAAACTCATACATAGATAGACGTTTAATAATTAATTATGTATGTATATGATATGAATATTTTAAAATAGGAATAAAATGAATATTTTGGAATAGTTTACCTTATTAACACCCCATGAGTACTAAAAATAATGAGAGGGAAGAGGTTTGTTTGTTGGCTTTAAACAGTATAAGAAGTTCAAATTTTATATATTCAGGAATGAAAGTCAGAGCTGGAGTTCATCCCTTTTGCTATCTGTGTGTTTTAAACTATATATTTTCATTTTTAGTACAATCTAATCCATATTATTATAAATCACACTCATTCTGACGTTTTCATCTCACAATGAAGCATAATCATTTTATTTCACCATCACAAGTTATAAATTACATGGAAACACAGAAATACCCCCTTCAAGTGATAATAGTCTGCTGAGTATAATTCAGTGGGTGTGGACTTAGTTAATATTCAGAAGGCTTTGTGTGTCATCCTGAGAACAAAAAAAAAATGATAAAGTTTGATGAAAAGGATTATACTGTGTCACAGGAGTATTTCCCATTTTAACACTGGATTATGATCACAAAAATCATTTCTAACAATTTTCTTATGAACAAGTGATAGGAGAGTATGTCTTGATACCCCCAAAAATATTTCAGAAATTTTCTCATTTCCTATTCACTAATATCAATTGTTTATAATATGTGTATCACATTGATATACATAATTTTCATTACTTTATGTCTTTATGTTTTGTTTTCAATACCCATGATGATTTTTAAATATTATCACTTCTTAAGTAATTCAGAAACTGGTAAACATTTAATTCTGATCTTGCATTGGTCCTTCTAACTTCCTATATTAAAAAAAAGGCCTGTTTACCAGTCTTTAAATACCAGCTCACAGAGTTTCATGACTCTTCTCAGTCTTACATAAAGCAGAGTGACAAATTCCCCAGATATAAAAATAGACCTCTATCCAAAACTAATATGCTCAATTCAAATACCCCAAGGCAAATGGTGTTACTGAATATCATTGAGCAAAGGTTCAGAAACACCTAGAAGATATGCACCCAGGCATGCCTGTGAGGGATGCTATAGCATATATTGATTAAGTGGGAAGACACACCTTAAGTGTGGCTAATACATCTCTATAGACTGCAGCATTCTGGGCATAATTAAATAGGAGGAATATTCTGTTTCTCACAGACTCAATAATTTTTGAAATTATTATGTGACAAAATATATATGAATATTAAAAATAAAGTATCCAAGAAGTTGATATTATCAAAGTATGAAAAGCTATATTCTATCATCACCTAAGATTGAGGATCTGAAAATGAGAAAGACAGTGTCCAAGGAGATAGGTAGTTGTGGAAGAAATGAGATTAGCTACCACAGGATACCTACCATCATGACTCTCCAGCATACTGGTCCATATCTTCAAACTGAGAAGCTAAATAAGACATTCCTCATTAAAGTTACTTTTGTCATAATATTTTTCACAATAATATGAATTACAACAAATAAAAACCAATTAACCCTCTGCTCTCTATTGCTATTTTCATACAGCATAGTGTCATAACCTTGAAATTTCCAAATAACTAGGTCTTTCAAAAAAGCTGGTAGAAAAGTTACCAATATAAGGAACTCAAACTATGTGCAGTGATGAATATGTCTCTTTCTTTGTTCTTGTCATTTCATGTTGGGTGTGTGTTAAAATACTGTACTTTATTCAATAATTTCTGTAGTTATTGCGACAAAACAGAAATATTAAAAATAAAATATTCAATCTTTGAACTTTTTAAAGTGTTAAAAGTTACTCTCCATCTTCTGTCAATCTCTAGAATCTGAAGATAAAAAAGATGACAATGTCAAAGGAGACGTGAGGGAGATGTATGTAGAATAAAGGAACACCTTATTTGAACTATTGTTTTATAAACGGACTCACTGACTTGGTCTATCTTAATGAGGGTATATTCTGCTTATTCTTGTTGATGTTTTGTGGCCTCTCAAAGATATTTGCCCTGACTTATCTAATTATGACCCTTTGTGCAAGAGGTATCACTGAAAACACATTCTTATCTATTAAAAAGGCCCATCCTTCCATACATGCTGTATCACATAAGAATTCTAAGTGATTTTCCATGAATAGTAAGTGGAATCTGCCAATCCCTTTCTAGTCCTGAGAATAAGAGTTTACTGTAGGCTCATATTTTTCCAAACGTAGTTTAATAACTTGTTAGGAAAAACACTGCCATTACAGAAGAGTTCCAACCAGAAATTCTCATTCTTATCTTCTACAAAATCAACAAATGCTTACTCTTGCTAAAATTTTTATGGCCTCAGTTTTTTAGGCCACCAATAGGTTGGTTTTCAGGTTAAATAATTGAAAAACACAATGATATCTACTTGCATTTTGAGCTTGCATGGGCACACATGTACACAAATCCCTACACCAAATT
Source organism: Apodemus sylvaticus (assembly GCF_947179515.1). Taxonomy (NCBI): domain Eukaryota; kingdom Metazoa; phylum Chordata; class Mammalia; order Rodentia; family Muridae; genus Apodemus; species Apodemus sylvaticus. The sequence goes on from NC_067476.1 coordinate 69,538,832, forward strand.
TGAGTGAGGATCAATCAGATCTTTTGAAAAACTGATCAAAATCTGTTATGCCAAACTGCCAGGAGTCATCTAGGAGAAACTAAAAACTAGCAAGTGATTTTCCTGATATGCTTCAGCTGTGGACTTTAAAGTTATGATAGATTCTCTCCTTTGCCCAAGGCTAAGGAGATTACATTTGAGAAAAGATAACTGCTATTAATATGCTTTTCCTGTTATTATTAAACAATCACTAGATATTAGAAAACTCTTTTGAACAGAACTCTGTAGAACGATGAAAATGTAGTCTGGTAGAGATGTTATATAGGCAAGTAGATGATATCTTAATTGTTAACAATGATTCTATAAGAATTCTTAAAATTTTGTTAGTAATTATTAAGTTCTTTTTTTTAAATTTTATTTTAATTTATTTACATTTCAAGTGTTATCCCTTTACCTGGTTTCCCCCTCTCCTGAAAACTCCATCTCCTAATCCCCCTCCCCCTGCTTCTATGAGGGTGTTCCCTCAGTCACCCACTCCCACCTCCTTGCCCTTGATTCCCCTGTATTGAAGTATTTATGAAACCTTCATAGGACCAAGGACCTCTCCTCCCATTTATGTCTGACAAGGCAAGTCCTCTGCTACCTAAGCAGCTGGAGTCATGTGTATACCTTTGTTGGTGGCTTAATCCCTGGGGGTTCAGTGGACTAGGGTGGGGGTGGGAGTTGGGCTTCTGGTTGGTTGATATTGTTGTTATTCCTATAGAGTTAAGAAGCAAGCTTCTTAAGCTCTTTTATAACAGAGCTAATGAGAAAAACAATTTCTCTTTACAGACTTGGGTGAAATTATATGTAGCTGACCCCAACTGGTTTGCATGTAGATGTATGAATATGTATGTGTGAATTTATATATGAATTTATGTAAGTCCATGTATAATTGCTTATGTCAAAGCTTTTCCTTCTGCTAGAATGACATTCTTCTCCTGGTTAAATAAAGGTTTATTGCTTCAAACCTCCCTCCAGTTTGACAAGCTAGAGGCAGAGGCTTCTGGGCAAGGGGGAATAGTTCCTAGGAATTAATCCTACACTTAACCACCTACTGTTCTAAGATGAGGTGCTAAATTCCAGAGACTGCAGTTTCTGCCTCAAAGGAAGTCAGAAAAGCAGATCAGCCAAGAGTGCAAAGTAACTTACACTTAAGATAGGTAAACATTTTATCATTAAAAGGCAACCTGGGATCCAGCTCACAGGGAGGTTTCAAGGCCTGACATGATTACTGAGGCTATGGAGTGCTCACAAAAAGGGAACTATCATGACTGCCCTTTGAAAGACTCAGTGAACAGCTGAAAGAGTCAGATGCAGATATTTCCACCCAAGGAATGGACAGAAGCTGCTGACCACTGTGATTAAATTGGGGGAAAGGCTGGAGGAGGCTGATGATGAGGACAATCCTGTAGGAGGACCAGAAGTTTAAATTAACTTGGACCCTCCATATCTCTCAATCACTGGACTACCAACTAGGCAGCATACACCAGCTGATATGAGGTCCCCAACACATATACAACAGAGGACTGCCTGGACTGGGTTCATCAGAGAAGATTCACCTAACCCTCAAGAGACTGGAGGCCCAGGGAGGTTAGAGGGCTGGTGGGGTAGGGGTGGGGGTGGAGGGTATGGGGTGGGGCCATTCTCATGGAGACAGGGGGCAGGGAGGAAGTATGGGATGTGGATGGAGGGAGGGTGGACCAGGGGGGGAATGGGGTCTGGAATGTAAATTAATAAATAAATAAATAAATAAATAAATAAATAAATCTTCTTTTTTAATAAGGAGCCTTAAACACCTCACAATACCAAGTTTTGATAGGGATCTTCCCTATCAGATAATTTCAAGAGAGATCCATAAAACACAACTGCAAAAAAAAAATCTCATAATTACATTTGATCAAGATTTTATTACCTTTTCCTATTTCTTTGAATATTGCTATATTTTTCACATACCCTCATCTTTGACATAGGTATAGTAGCTTAAAGATTTTTTTTCACAATTTCATATTATATATCATCAAAATTTTAAATTTAATGCTTGATGTTCTGGAATTGTTTTGAAAGATCTTCCAATAATTACGTGACCTAAAGTCTACTGTAGATTCATTTTAATTTTACCATTCATAACTGAGAAAGGAGTATACCAAGTTTTCCATCGTTTGTTTCTCAGTCTGTCCTATACACTTTTACATTGTTTCAACAAACATGATTTAAGCAACTATTATGTTCCCATTCCTAGTACATAAAATATAGAATATAATTTTTCCTGTATGATGATCTGAATTTTATATAAAGAAAATTGAAAATAAATACTATATCTAACTACAAGTAAACTGATAAATGTATTGTTAAAATTTGTAGCGGGGTGATAAGGATCTCTAGGGCTAAAGTTTTAGCTACCATTTAAACTAGTGCTCAGGATAAACTTCCTAGAGAGCTACATATTTTTACAAAGACTTGCAAGGTGGAAGTGATGACCAAGAGAATTTTTTTTATGAAAAGAGAAAATACCTCCTGAATTTGTAAAACTGTAGGCTAGTGAATAAAGAAGAGATACAGAGAATGGGAAGAGGAGAACTCACAGATGACTATCATGATGGACTTCATTTTTCATGACAGGGCTATATCACAGTTTTTGCCAAAGGCAACACAAGCTTCTAACAATGATAGTGTGGATGTGACTGCCATATTAGGATTTAACTGAACTTAATATAAGTGTCCGTCTCACATTTTTTCAGTGTCGTAGCGAAATCATGAAAAACAGTGATTTAAAAAAGATGTATTTATTTTGTATGAAAGTTTAAATGAATACAGTTTTCCATGATTGTGAAAGCATTGTAGCTTGGTACCACTTGTTATAACATATTGATCTGTCTTACTGGCCTTCTACTCTGATCATATAGAATTAAATAAAGTTCATTTCAAATTACTTATCAGGTATTAGATAGAATAATGAAGTATGTAGTTTGGTCTTTTCCTATTACTATATAAGTATGTTGGGCAATTATAAACAAATCTTTATTTTTTTTTAAAGATTTATTCATTATAAATACAGTGTCTTCTTGTGTGTATATGCCTGCAGGACAGAAGAGGGCACCAGATCTCATTATAGATGGTTATAAGCCACCATGTGGTTGCTGGGAATTGAACTCAGACCCCCTGGAAGAACAATCAGTGCTCTTAACTGCTGAGCCATCTTTCTAGGCCCCAAATCTTTACTTTTGAGAGTTACTGAAGCTAGGAGGTGCACAATTATAAGATCAATGAAATTAGTGCTCAATGTTGTATCTTCTTAACTTGTGATATAGTTCAGGTTGCCTAGCTTTTTGAGGGCCTTTGTTCTAAGCCATAGTACTGATAATGAATCATGTGAGTCTTCAGATATATATAATTTTATTAGATATTTTCTTTATTTACATTTCAAATATTAACATCTTTCCTGTACCCCCCCAGAAACGCCCTATACTATCCCCCCTTTCTATTCAGTTTTTATCACTATTGCTCTGTAGCAAAGCTTGAACATTCCTGCAAACGTTCTTTTATTGTTGAAAATAGTTTTTGCTGTACTGGGTTTTTTCCTTTCAGAATTGCTCTTTCTAACTCTATGAAGAATTGAGTTGAAATTTTGATGGGGACGGCATTGAATCTGTTGATTGCTTTAAGAAAGATGGCCATTTTTACTATATTAATCCTGCCAATTCATGAGCATGTTAGATTTGCCCATCTTCTGAGGTCTTCTTTAATTTCTTTCTTCAGAGACTTGAAGTTCTTGTCATACAGACTTTTCACTTGCTTGGTTGGAGACACACCAATAGTCACTATATTATTTATGACTATTGTAAAGAGTGTCATTTCCATTATATTTATCTCAGCCTGTTTATCCTTTAAGTAGAGGTAGGCTACTGATTTATTTAAGTTAATTTTCTATCTACCCACTTTGCTGAAGTTGTTTATCAGCAGTAGGAGTTCTCTGGTGGCATTTTTGGGGTCACAATAATACTATCATATCATCTGCAAATATTGATATTTTGACTTATTCCTTTCCAATTTGTATCCCTTTAACCTCCTTTTGTTGTCTAATTGCTCTAGTTAGAACTATAGTAAGTGCTATATTGAATACACAGGGAGAAAGTGGGCAGACTTATCTAGTCACTGATTTAGTGGGATTGTTTCAAGTTTCTCAACATTTGTTTTGATGTTGGCTACTGGTCTGCTATATTGCTTTTACTATGATTAGGTATGGGCCTTAAATTCCTGATCTTTCCAAGACTTTTACCCTGAATGGATGATGAATTTTGTCAAATTTTTTTCATCATCTAATGAAATGATCATGGTTTTCTTTTTCCTTTGAGTTTGCTAATACAGTGGATTACTTTGATGGGTTTCCATATATTGAATAATCTCTGCACCCCTGGGATGAAGCCTACTTCATTATGATGGGTGATTATTTTCATGTGTTCTTGGATTCAGTTTGTGAAAATTGTATTGAGTATTTTTATAAAGATATTAATAAGTGAAATTGGTCTGAGGTTCTCTTTCCTTGTTGGATCTTTGTGTGGTTTAGGTATAAGGGTGATTGTGCCTTCATAGAATGAATTAGATAGTGTTCATTCTGTTTCTATTTTGTGGAATAGTTTGAAGAGTATCTTTTTTGAAAGTTTGATAGAATTCTCCACTAAACCCATCTGATGTTGGGCTTCTTTTGGTTGGCAGACCTTCAATGACTGTCTCTATATCTTTAGGGCTTTTGGGACTGTTTATATGGTTTATCTGATCCTGATTTAATTTTGGTATCTGAAATTTGTCTGGAAAATTGTCCATTTCATCTACATTTTCCAACTTTGTTAAGCATAGGCTTTTGTAGAAAGATCTGATGATTTTTTTGAATTTCCTTGGTTTCCTAATGTATCCTCAGACGATGGAACAGGACTCCATGCTTTTAATTAATAACTAGTTCCACAGTAAAGATTGTTTATCAAGTCTACAATCCTTATGGACATTGCATTCAATTATATTCTTTTAATATATAGCATTCCTCTCAGCACTATCACAACACATCTATCTCTTTGAATTCCCAAAGTCTTTACAGTTACAGAACTATTTAAAAATAACCAATAGAAAATCAACAAATGGTGCTGGTTCAATTGGAGGTCAGCAAGCAGAAGAATGCGCATCGATCCGTTCTTATCTCCTTGTACCAAGCTCAACTCCAAATGGATCAAGGACCTCCACATAAAACCTGACACACTGAAACTAATCGAAAAGAAACTGGGGAAGATCCTGGAGGCCATGGGCACAGGGGAAAAATTCTTGAATAGAACACCAATAGCTTATACTCTAAGATCAAGAATTGACAAATGGGACCTCATAAAACTACAAAGTTTCTGTAAGGCAAAGGACACCGTCAAAAGGACAATACGTCAACCAACAGACTGGGAAAGGTTCTTCAACAACCCTAAATCCGACAGAGGGCTAATATCTAATATATACAAAGAACTCAAGAAAGTAGAACCCAGAGAACCAAATAACCCCATTAAAAAGTGGGGTATGGAGCTAAACAAAGAATTTTCACATGAAGAACTTTGGAGAGCTGAGAAACACCTTAAGAAATGTTCAACATCATTAATCATTAGGGAAATGAAAATCAAAACAACCCTGAGATTTCACCTCACACCAGTCAGAATGGCTAAGGTCAAAAATTCAGGAGACAGCAGGTATTGGCCAGGATGTGGAGAAAGAGGAACACTCCTCCACTGCTGGTGGGATTGCAAGATGGTGCAACCACTTTGGAAATCAGTCTGGCAGTTCCTCAGAAAACTGGGCATGTCACTTCCTGAGGACCCTGTTATACCACTACTGGGAATATATCCAAAGGATTCTTCAGCATGCAATAAGGACACATGCTCCACTATGTTCGTAGCAGCACTATTTGTAGTAGCCAGAAGCTGGAAAGAACGTAGGTGTCCTTCAACGGAGGAATGGATACAAAAAATGTGCTATATTTATACAATGGAGTACTATTCAGCCATTAGAAACAATGAATTCATGAAATTCTTAGACAAATGGATGGAGCTGGAGAACATCATACTAAATGAGGTAACCCAGTCTCAAAAGATCAATCATGGTATGCACTCACTGATAAGTGGATATTAGCCTAGAAACTTTGAATACCCAAGACATAATCCACAAATTAAATGATGTCCAAAAAGAATGGAGGAGTGGCCCCTGGTTCTGGAAAGACTCAGTGCAAGAGTATAGGGGAATTCCAGAACAGGGAAGTGGGAAGTGGTGGATGGAAGAATAGGGGAACGGAAGAGGGCTTATGGGACTTGTGGGGAGTGGGGACCCAGAAAAGGGGAAATCATTTGCAATGTAAATAAAAAATAAAATAAAATAAAATAAAAAAGAAATAAAGTAGAACATGGGTCAAGAGGCAGAAACCCTTAAGTAAGAAACAAAATGAATCCACTAAATTATTACAGGAGAACATGGGTCAAGGGGTAGAATTCCTTAAAGAGGAAAAACAAAAATTACTTAAAGAAATACAGGAGAACATGTGTCAAAAGCCAGGAACCCTATAAGAGGAAACACAATAATCATTCAAAGAAATACAGGAGAACATGGCTGAACATTCAGAAGCCCTTAAAGAGAAAACAAACAAGCAAAAAACAACCCTTAAATTTTTACATGAATACAGATATAAACAAGTGAAGGAACTACACAAAATCATCCAGGATCTAAAAACAGCAGTAGACACAAGTAAGGAAAAACAAAGGAGAAAATTATTGGTGATTGATACCCTTGGAAAGAAATCAGGAGACAAGGATGCAAACATCAACAGTATTTTAAAAGTGATAGAAGAAAGAATCTCAGGTGATGAAGATGACATAGCTCAACAGTCAAAAAAATGCAAAATGAAAAAAAGCTTGCAACCCAAAATGTCCAGGAAATCCAGGAAAATATGAGAAGACCAATCTTAAAGATAATAGGTATAGAATAGATTGAAGGTTCACAACTTATAAGGCCAGTAAATACCTTCAGCAAAATATAGGAGCAAACTCCCTAACCTAAAGAGAGAGACACCCAAGTACATACAAGAAGGTTACAGAACTTCAAACAGAGTAGCCTATGACAGCAAGTATTCCTGGCACAAAATAATCAAAACACCAAATGCAGTAAACAAAGAAAGAATGTTAAGAGCAGTAAGAGGGAAGAATCACGTAACATATAAAAACAGACTTATGAGAATTATACCAGCCTTCTCAACAGAAACTATGAAACCTAGAAGTTCCTGGGCAGTTCTCATATAGACCCAAAGAGAACACAAATGCCAGCTTAGACTCCTATACCCAGCACACGTCTCAATCACCATAGATTGAGAAACCAAGATATTCCATGATAAAACCAAATTTACACAATTATCTTTACAAAAATTCAGCCCTGCAAAAGATAATAGGTAGAAAATGCCAACAATAGCAAGGAAACTATACCCAAGAGAAGGCAAGAAAGTAATATTCTAACCATGCAAACAGAAGGTAACCACACAAATATAAAAAATACATCAAAAGTAACAGGAGCCAGCAATTACTATTTTTCAATATCTCTGAACAGGAATGGACCAAATTCCCCAATGAAAAGACATAGAATAACAAATATTTTTCAGGTAAATCTTCAATTTTATTAGAAAAAATGTTTGTAATTTGTTTTTCACATATAGTAGTAATATTTTTTATTTCAAAGTGTTTTATGCTTCTTTCATTATTAGATATATTCTTCATTTCAAAAAAAAAAAAGAAAAAGAAAATCTGTTCTAATGCTCAAGGTTTGCTCTTAGCTATGATCAACTATAAATTCTAAAGTAAATTCATAGTACCAATAAAAAATAACGCAAATAAACATTGTTGCTCCCAAAGCTAGGCACAGGGTCATGAAAATTATTCTATTCAATACCAGTTGTAGAATGATAACTATTAAGTCCTACTATTCCTTGTATAGTACCATGGCACATGGAGCCATAGTACTCATTATAGAAAGATATGATGGCCATAAACTTTTTTATCTTGGTCTTTATAGACATTCTTCTTGGCAGAATGTACTGGTGCCCTAAAATATCTGGCAAGCCTATACCCACAACATGTTTATAGCAGAGGACTGCCTGGTCTGGACTCAGTCAGAGAATATGTATCTAACTCTCTAGAGACTTGGGGCCCCAGGGATTGGGAAGGAATGGAATGGGATGGGGTGGTCTCAGGCTTCCTCCTGGAGATGAGCAGGAGAGTAGGATGTGGAACAGTCAGAGAGTTGACTGAGAAGGTTATAAAATCTGGACTGTAAAAAATGATTAATGAATAAATTTAAAAAAAATAATAGTCCACCTTTATCCAAAGATAAATGGACTAGAAAATAAATTAGGGAAAACATACTTTTTTCCTTAAATAGTGACAAATAACATAAAATAGCTTGGTATAACTCTAGCAAGAAGCAAAAGACTTTTATGATAAAACTGCAAGTCTCTGAATAAAGAAGTTCAAGAAGGTATCAGAAGCTGGAAAGATGTGTAGTGCTCAGGGATCAGTAGGATTAACATAGTGAAGTGGTCATTTTACCAAAAGCAGTCAAAAGATTCAATGCAATTCTCATCAAAATTCCAACAATATCCTTTACAGACCTTGAAAGAACAAATCTCAACTTTACATGAAAAAATAAACCCTCAGGGTAGCTAAATCAATCCCGAACAATGAAAACACTTCTGGACATATCACCATCCCTGATGTCAAGTTTTACTGTAAAGCAATTGTAGTAGGAACTGCATGATATTGGTATAGGTTCATCAATTGAATCACATTAAAGACAATGAAGTAAGCCTACACATGTAAGAACACTTAATTTTTGACAGAGACAAAAGCCATACATGGAAAGTTAGAGAGAGCATCTACAACAAATGGTGCTGAACTAACTAGATGTATGCATGTCAAAGAATGTAAATAAACTCATATCTATCACCTTGCACAAAACTCAAGGCCACATGAATCAAAGACCTCAATATAAAACTGGATATACCAAATCTAATAGAACAGAAATTGGGGGAATGACCTTGGACCTATTGGTACAGGAGACTACTAACTGAATAGAACACCTATGGCTCAGGCTCATAGATAAACAATTAATAAATGGAATCTCATGTCACTCAAAATCTTATGTAAGTCAAAGGACAAAATGGCAGTCTACAGATTGAAAAAGGATCTTTACCACACTATATCCAACAAATTTGGTTAATATCCAAAGTTTATAAAGAACTAAAGAAATTAGATAATAATAATCCAAACATCCCAATTAAAAATTGAGTACATAGCTAAACAGAGAATTCTAAACAGAAGAATCTCTAATCGTTGAGATGTCCTTAAAGAATCAAAATTACCCTGAGATTCTCTTGCACTTGTCAGAATGGCTAAGATCAACAGCTCAAGTGATCTCACATGCTGGTGAGGATGTGGAACAATGTCAACACTTCCATTGCTGGTAGAGCAATGTTTTGCATCACTTTGGGAATCAATTTGGCAGTTTCTCTGAAAACTCAGCATAGTTCAACCTCAAGAACTGGCTATTTCACTTTTAGGTATATACCTAAAAGATGCCCCACTATGCCAGGGACTCTTGCTCAACTATATTCATAGCAGCTTTATTTATAATATACAGAAACTGAAACAATCTAAATGTCTCTCAACTGAAGAATGGAAAAATAAAATATAGCAAGTCTACAAAATTGAATACTGTTAAGCTATTAAAAACTAAGACATCATGAAATGTAGGCAATAGTTGGAGTTGGAGAAAGTAATCTTGAGTTAGGCAACCCAGATGTAGAAAGCCACATAGAGTACATACTCAATTATAAGTAGACATTAGACATATAGTGCAGGACAACCATGCTACAAATTCATAATCCCAAAGAAACTGGGTATAAGGAGCTCCCAAGGGAGGATATAAAAATCTCTCTCTGAAGGAGAAACTAAACAGTCATTGGAGAATGAAAATTGAGTAGGAGATCAGTTTATGAGGGGAATGGGGTTGGCAATCAGATGTAGGAAGGGAGTCTGAAGAGAGGACTGGGAGTGAAAATGAAAATTGGTAGATGAGCAAGTCTTGTGACTATGTGGAGGCCAGGAAGAAGAAAGGATATTTGGGGTCTATGCAGGCAATCCTTAGATTTCTATTAGAGCAGAAAATAGAGGCTGAACTGACTACCTCTTGTTGTCAGGCAGGACTTCTAGAGGAGGGAGTGGGACATAAACTCACTCACAAATACTTCAACCCCTAAATTTTATTGTTTACAAAATGTGCAGGGATAAATGTTAAGCAGAGGCTGAGTGAACAGCTATTCAATGACTTCCCCAACTTGTGAGAGACCCGTTCCATGTGAGAGAGCCAAACTCTTATATTATTAATGATAATCTGCTATGCTTGTAGACAGGAGCCTAGTATAATGCCCCCCAACGGGATTCATTCAGAAATGTATGGAGACAGATGCAGAGATCCACAGTCTTGTAGAAGAGTGGGATATTTGAATTTAGCAAGTCAGTCAAAGGGGGTCAATGTCACAACAGGAAGCCTCACAGAGTCACCTAATCTGGGTCCACAGGGACTTACAAAACCTGGGCTACCAATCATTGAACATGCAGAAGCTAAACTCAGCTTGGTCTTCATGTGGGTCCCTAAAGAGGGGAGTGGGGGTTGTATTTGTATCTCTCCTCTGCTATTAGATTACTTTCCCACTACTTGGACAAATATCGACAAAATACTATCATATAAATCAGTACAAATGTATTTGAAATTAGAGGACAGAAAATGAAATATGATGTTAAAGTAAATATGTGGAATAATGAGGCCATAGGATTTTATTAAGGGCATTTCAGTCTTTTTAAAGATGTACTGTTATTTTATGAGTATGAGTGTAATCCTCCCTTTCCTTCCTTCAAACTCTGCAATATTCTCTCCTTCACTTCAGCTCTCCTTCAAATTCACTTTATACACCACTCTTAAATGCATATTTCGATTTATGTATACATATGAATTCCTAAATATAATATGTTGAATCCATATATCGTTACTAGTATGTATGTTTTCATGCCCCACAATACCATGGGGATACTTGCTCATGTAAGCTCATAGAAACTTTATTCATAAGATCCAGAACTGAAAACAACCTGTATGTCCCTCAAATGAAGAATGAATAAGGAAAATGTGGTACATCTACTCAAGGGAATACTACTCAGCTATTAATAACAAGGATATTTTGAAATTTGCAGGCAAACAGATGGAGCTAGAAAACATCACAAAAGAGCTAACCAAAATCCAGAAATCGTGCATAGTATGTACTCACTTATAAATGGCATGGGTACTAAAGTACAAGATAATCATACTACATTTCACAGACCCAAAGAAACGAAGTAATATGGACAGCCCGAGGGAGAATGTGTGAAGCTCACTCTGAAGAGAAAATAAAATAGTCATTAGAAGTGGAGGGAAGGAGGGAGGGAGAGAGGGATGGAGGGAACTGAGTGGGAGTAGAGGTGAGCAGGTAAAAGTAGATATGATTCAGGTGTAGAAATAGGGGACATAGGAGAGGGAGTAAAAATTGATGGGAAATACCTCTAGGAATAGCTTGAGTCCCAGGACTGGGGAGGTTCTGGGGAGTCTTTGGGATGATCCTAGCTTAGTTTCCTATCAGTAGGAAATATAGGGCCTGAAGTAGCTTCCACCTGTAGCTAGGTGGGATTACCTCCTAGCTATACACAACACATACACACACACACACACAACATCACACCACACATAAAACCTTCAACCCAAAATTTGTCCTGCCTATGAAAGGCACAGAGATAAAGATGGAAGTGAGATTAAGGAAATAGCTAGCCAATGACTGACCCAATTTGAAATACATCCCATGTAAAATTGCCAATCCCCAACACTATTAATGATACTCTGCTAGGATTGGCAACAAGAGCCTAGCATAACTGTTTCCTGAGAGGCTTTGTCTAGCAGCACATAGAAACAGATGTAGAGATCCATAGCCAAACATCAGGCAATGCTCAGAGAGTCTTGTCGAAGAATGGGGAATAGAATTTAGTGAACAATAGGGGTCAGGAACAGTACATGAACATGTACAGAACCAACTATCCTGGACTTAGGGGCTTTCAGAGAGACTGAATCACAAACCAATGAGCTTGCAAAGGCTTGAACTAGGTCTCCTGCACATTGGTAGAAGATGGGCAGCTTGATTCTCATGTGGTTCCCCTAACAACTGGAATGGGGAACAAGTTTTCCTTCCCTGTTATCTGCCATTTGATCCCCATCCACTACCTGGACTCAGTTGGAGAGGAGGTGCTTAGTACTACTGGGACTAGCTTTCACTGGGAAGGGTGATCACCAATGCAAGTATCCACTTCTCCTCAGCATGTGTAATCTGGAGGAATTTTTAAGGCTGAGAATAGGAGGAGGGAAGGGATTAGGGAGGATGAATTAATGAATTAATTAATAATTTAAAATGTGCAATACCCCAGTTAACAGACAAATGCAATTCATAATTACACTGTTACCACTTGTCTTATGATCCATCAATGAAGCTCCAATAGATAATTTCAAATCCACAGCTACTTAGACAGACTGTTTAGGATCAGTGGACTGCACAATAAAATAAATACTCCTGAGTTTTAAACTTATGAGTCTTTATAAATATACTGTCACTTAGAAAAAAAGTTACACAAATAAAAAAAAGTCTTTTAAAGAAATAAGAAAATATATCACAGACCTAATCTGTTAAATGGGAGACTATGCAAAGCATTGATATGAACATAAATCTTTATAAATCTGAAATCATTGACATTATTTTATTTCCTGCTTCATTGCTATGCTAAACTGTCCTCATATAGACTGGATATAAACATTTTTTAAATATTGTTTATTTGGTCCAGTGACATTGCAGTTTGTTTTGTATTATTGAATGCTTTGGTATAGTATTTAATGGTATATAAATTTTATAGTACATCAAGCAGAATTACACAATATCTGAAGCATTGCGGAAATAATAAGCAATTAAATATTATGGACATAGACATTTATGTATTTTTAACATTGTTGCTATCTTACATTGTTTCTGTCATTCACAACAATTTAGACTACAAAATAAGCCTTTTATTCCTTTCCGCAACCTTTTGACAAATTCACAAAACAGGAATTACATGAGTCTCACATGCATAATAAATTCTGCTAGGCATATTTATTGTATGTATAGATAAAAATACCATCACATTTTAAGTAATGTCTGTGTAGTAAAGTCAGTTAAATTGTAATGTAATGTAATGTAAATTCAGTTACTTTGGAATAAGTATTATTTTCTTTATGGATTCATCCAGGTACCTGGGTACTCAGAGGATGAGTTGTAGACAGATTGTATAGTATGTGTGAGATTTCCCAATTTTTTGGAAAGAACCTAAAACATTTGGAAAAAATCTTTATAGCACTCAGTAAGTAATAATTTAGTAAGATTCCATAATAAGGAATAAAAGCCAGAAAATATAATATTGATAAAGTGAAGTTAATACAAACATTACCAAATTCCAGTCATTTATATAAATAAAAATGACAATGATAGCAGTATAATAGGAATACATTAATTTATTAAATTATAGCTACTATGAATTATATAGATTTTATTTTTAACATAAGTTATACTTGAAATAACTAGAGTAAAATAAAAATAGTATTCCTTTAAATTTCCTTTTTTGTTTTGTCTATTTTTTCTTTTATTTTCAAACTATTTTAAAATTTGCAATTTAATTTAACATATTAAAATGTATCCAAAAACAGCATTGATATTAACACAATATATACCTAATTATTCATAATAAATTAGTATACTTTAAGTGCCCATGTATGTGATTTGTGTATGTGTTTGTAAGGGTGTGGACCTGGGAACTGGATCAAGGGCCTTCCACATACCTGTAAAGTATTCTACTTTAGTTGTAGCTGACTATAATGATAACACATTTTACAATTGGAAACTAAATAAGAAATAAGTCTACAGCTCCAGATTCAAATGGTAGATATAAAACTGTATTCCATCATGTATTGTTAAAGCTTTAACTGAACTCAGAGTTTGCCTGCCATTGCAAAAGCTTATATATTGTATTCGCTCTATAGTCTAAATCTCAATATGGCTTTTAATACAAAATTGGAGCGGATATTTGGTAACCAGTATGGCAAATATCCTTAAAATAGGAAGCTAGGGCAGGGGAAACAAATATGCCTGTGACAATATTTCTTGGGAATAATTGGCTGTGTAGTTGCTATAATAGTGTACTACTTCTGTTAATGCTATAGGTGTGAGTGAAAAGGGGCATGGTCTTGGTTCCTCTGGAAACTGAGCATATGTGCATATTTCTGTATGCCTATAAATATTAGTAGCGAGAAAGGTATTTATTTGGCATATACTCCTAGGGAATTTTTCAGGGATGAAGTTTGAAATACTTTTTAAATAAAGTGGATATTAGTCAGGTTATTGTTTAGCACACAGAGAGAGATATGGTGGAGAAAGAGAGAGAGAGGGAGAAAGGGAGAGATAAATCTTTTCAGCCAATATTTGAATCTCGATGGTAGAGTCTATCTCTGGTCTTCTACAAGAATGTTTGGATTTTCTTCTCTCTCCAAAGTTTGTACAACAGAAAACAAGAGTGGATGAATCTAAAATACAATTTAGGCTGTAAAGACTCAGTACTCTAATTTCCATGTTACAGATTCTCTAGTATGTGATTCCTCAGTACAATAAGTCAGATCAGGAAGAATAAACTATGAGCGATGTTTTGGAAGTGGTCTTTTTCTCCAAAAGAAAGGGTAAGTTTTAAAATCTAATTAAACCATCTTTGCCCCATTCACAATCCCCTCATCTTCACTTTCAATTTTGAAAAACCAAATTTAATAGACACTTTTTCTACATTGGTGAGAAGTTGGTAATATTTTGTGTTTCTTTATCTTATACTAGTCTCTGAGAGACTGAACTGTGTTTTGGAGTATGTGCAGATTTACTTGCAAAGGGTGGAAATAGGTGTGGGCCCTGTGAATAGACAGTAATTTTTCCTTGAAGCTGATGAGAAAGAGTCTGATGCTGATGAAAGCAGTTTTGTAGTCTGGCATATATATATTTTGCTCACATTCACCCTGTAGATATGATGTAAGGGTTAACACAGTGAATATTTAGTTACAGTCACCCTGTGGATATGATGTAAGGGCTAATACAATGAGTAAATAGTCAAAAAAAAAAAAAAGCCTTGCTTAAATTTTAAAACACTCCATAGAATGTTGCTAAGTTTCCTGAAACTTGCCCTGGCTTATCTTCTGATCTTCCTATTCTGATTGTTACTGACATTGACATTATGTTTCATGTGACTATGATTCTTCTCATAATTATAATAGACAGAATTGTTGTACACATATAGGGGTTAGAACATGTGAAGCACAAAGGCTTGGCTTCAAGTCTTGGGGTTTGTCTGGAGACTGTTTGAGAAACACAACAAGATTTTATAGTGTGTGTAGACTGATACAGCACAAACTTTCCTCACTGGGTGTGGTAAGACTGAATAAATTAACAATGCTCAAACAAAAATTAGAGATTAGCTAGGGATGGCATAACTCATTGAATACACAAAAGTTTTACAATGGATATGTATTTGTAACACAGGTACTTGACTGACCTGGATAAGATTTTCTGAGGAAACAATATTTGAGCTGGGCTTTCAGTCAGCAGGGGGGAAAACAGTGACAGGAGTAGAGGTTTTAAAATGTAGAACATTTAGAGAAAGAGTTTGTCTAAGAAAGTGTGTTTATATGGGGTGCATGGAATGTATATTGATAGACATGACTGGAACAGTGATGCTGAAAGCCATAGTGAGTTTCTCAACCACAGTTTTGAAACACAATCTTACAGCAAGTAAATCACTTAGTTTCACATGCTCACTTATCAATTTAGAACAATTACAGAAAAGAGGCAAAGGGGAAATGCACATATGAAAAATGAAGGTAAATGGAATAACTGAATGGCGATCCTTACATTTTAAATAGACATGGAAGAGACATATTTCTAAAGGCCATTGGTTTTATGAAAGAATTATTAGTATTGTCAAATTTATTTTCTGTATGAGTTAACAAATTTGACCAAACATTTATAGATAAATATAAATCTATTTTTTCTGTGGATGTGTATATTTGTAAGCGTATATCCCAATATTATTTATTTTTTTCTTTAACTACATTTGAGACTCTAACAAGAAATAAGTGTAAAATAGCATACCAAAAGTTATAGTCTAAACAATGCAAATATCCATTATGAAGCAGAAAGAAGACATTCCATTTTGCTCTTTCTCTAGAAAGTAGTTGAGGATGAGTACTTCCAGTCTATGATGTGACTTTCAACATCAATGACACTAGTAGATTTTGTTACTTTTGTATGTGTGTATTTGTTGTCATATCATCTCTAATAGCCTTTCTATCATTTTTGTTTGAACACTGTTTTTTAATTCAGTTTCACCACATCATACCTAATAATGCAACTTTATATTGTTCCAGTCTGCACACATGACAAAAACGTGCTTGTTGAGGACATAACAACTAGAAATAACCCAGAACCAGAAGCTACGTTTCTCTGATCCAAGTCTAACCCCTGCAATTTTGCAGGGCAAATCTGAACTCACTTTTCCTATGTGTAAGAGCAGGACGAGAGATGTCTGTAGCAGGAGGAAAATGGTACATTAAATGATCTCAGATCTTCATTACAGCTAAGCTCTTTAATGCCCTCTCACACAAATTTATAAAATTCCACTGAATAACTAGAAAACATTTTTTTTTTAATTTCAGGACATGAGTGAACCTTTGCTCCAATTTTTATTACATTTCTTTCTTTCAATGTATCTCTTTCTTCTTTGTCTCTCTGTATCTGTTGCTCTGTCTCTGTCTCCATCTCTGCCTCTGTTTATGTCTGTCTTTGTTTCTCTGCCTCTGTCTTTGTCTTTGTCTCTGTCTTTGTCTCTGTAGCTCTTTCTCTGTCTCCCTCTCTGTCTCTCTGTCTCTCTGTCTCTCTCTGTCTCTCTCTCTCTCTCTCTCTCTGTGTGTGTGTGTGTGTGTGTGTGTGTGTGTCTGTGTGTCTGTGTGTCTGTGTGTCTGTGTGAACATCTATGAAAGTCACAGGGCTTCTTACAGGAATCAGCTGTTTCCTATCCTGTAATTTTTGGGATCAAACTCAGGTCCTCTGATTTGATGGCACCACTTTTTCCTAGGGAAGATCTCACCATGTCTTGGTGAATCAACCTTAATAGTAGGTGCTCTTATGTTTGGGGTCCTCCAATTTACAATGTAATAATTAAAACAGACCCAAAATTCATGACCTGGCTTTCATGAATTTCTAATAAGAAACTACTTACATCTGTAAAAATTCCTGTTTTTGAATCTGCTACCTAGAGGGAGCTATATTGATTTGTTTGCTTGGAAATGATTTTTCTACTCATTCCTGTTAAATGTGATTTCATTTCTTTTGGCACAAATGATAATTTATCTCTCATTTTCATATTACTCAATTCAACAATATTTTACTAATCAAGTTTCAGTTTAACCTTCCTTATAAAGATCCTGTTCTCAAGATACTATGTATTTTTTTTATCTTTGTTATTCTATAATTAATGAAAACCTAAAAAGTTATTTCCCTTTTCTGGCTACTGCAGAAAAGCTATTAAATTCACTAGTCATTAAGGATAATTTTATTTCATCCACATAAAGAAAATTTGAATTTAAAACAATGTAAAAATTGAGCAAATAAACCACTTGAAATACAATTTCATGAAAGGGGAGGGTGTGATTGAAGAGCCAGTGATAAAAGTGACCACAGAAGTGGTATGGGAGTAGAGAGCACAGGTCTATGTAGTTTATGTTGAGTCAACTAATCTTTAATGTTACCCAAAAGAAAGAGATTGTTGAAATACACATGTGGATTACATGTGGATATTGTGGTGCTCAAGTTTTTTTTAATGTTTTTATTTTCTATATTCTTTGTTTACATTCCAAATGATTTCCCCTTTCCAAGATCCTCCCTCGCCATATGTCCCACAAACCTTTTTTTAAGTCTGCTCATCAAGGTGGCACAGTTCTCTAACTCTCTGTCTCTGAAAATCTGGCTGGAAACTGACCGCTGTCATTTGATATTTTAATTCATCTTTTTATGTAATTTTAAGTTTCTCTGTGATCTTTATGTCAGGGAGAACTTGGTTTTTTTTTCTATCTGATTATTTCTATTCTTCAAAATGGTAAAATATTCCCTTAAATAGTTAACTATTTGATTTACTTATATCATTTTTTTCTTGAAAATAGATATTTTTCATAGTGAATTTTGATTAATTTTACCTCCTCTAACTCTTTTGATTCACCCTTTGAAACCAAAGATAATTGTAGAAGAGTAAAGAATGAGTGTAACATTTTAAGTAAGATTATAAAAGACAAAAGTGAAGTAGAGAAATTGGCTACATGGACTATATGACATCTAAAGATGTTTAAACAAAGGGAATACAGACAAAAACAGCAGTCATTTTTAGCTAAAAAACAAATCCCTTTATTTTGCTATATAAAAATCTATTCAAGAAAATATCAAGTGTGAAAAATGCCTTTAAATGACTAGAAGTGTGACATTTTTCTAAAAAACTAAAATATAAGTAGTTTCTATAAAAGTCACATGCGTTTAATTAAATATATATTGTCTACATCAGCTAACTCATATTAAATAACATAAGTTTGTCATAAACCTTGACTTCTTTCAAAAGTCATGAGTCCTAGAGTCATGGCAATACATTTTTGTAACATAAGAATACACAGACTCACAGATAGAAATACACACATATTTCTCTGGAAGCTTATATAATAATCTCAAAGTGTTTCTTTCTGCCCAGCAGAAGTATGTATTAAAAATCAGTTTTATTTTAATTCACCTCTGATATTTAGTATGCTTTGGTGATTTCTTAACAACTAAGAACTACTCAAAAATATGTTAATTGTAAACTACATTATAAAATATCAAAAAACAGTTATTTTATCAAAAAACAATTCCTGTAGCATGAGGCAAATTTATTTATGCTTCAGAAATTATTGTTTTATAAAATTTTTATTTATATATTAAATACAGCAATATTATAATATTTCAAGAATTATCTATCTCAGGTAATATTATAACATACTATTAAATTTAAATTGATATTTACAATTGTAAAGCATAAAATTGTGGCCATTGAAATGGATTATCAGGTAAAGAGTTGCTGCCATGCCTAAAAACTTCAGATCAATCCCTTGGGCCCACATGGTGAAGAAACTGGGATTCATGACTGCACCTACACACATGCCCACAGAACATATACACAAACACACACATACACATGCACACACATACTCACACACAACTATAAACATGCCTATGCACATGCATGCACAGAATGAGGGAGAGAAAAGTACACATAAATGAATTACAAACATATGAATAATTTTAGAGAAATGCTAGGTCAAAGAGAGGCAATGAGTTTAAATGGATAATTTTTTCACTCACATTTGTACAAATATTTGAATATGCAATTAAGAGAAAATATAAAAGATAAAATTGCAACAAAGGTATATTTATATATTCCAAATAATCCTTTTCTTCAATATTATGTTTATATATACCTATAGATGAACATATATTATTTTAAAGAGCATTTTTCAAGTTTAAAAATCAAAACCTCTAATGACAGTTCAAACTTAGGAAAGCTTAAACCTAAATGTCATAAAATTACATTTTGAATATTATACTATAATATATTTTTCATTGATTTAACAACCTTAAGGTATAGTCCAAATAGTTTTTTATGGCAACAGTAACATGGTATACAGAATATGAATAGTACTATTAAAACATAATTAAATACATTTTTAAATAATTAATTATCGAGGAGATGAAGAAGACAGAAATAATAGATGGAAAGATAAGTGAATTCAGTTGAGATCATTGTTAGAATGCAATCACTAATCTTAATAGATCATTGTATTAAATAATATTTTTACTAAAGAACACAGGGTAAGAATGAGAAATGGGTCTACATGTACATGTGTATGTATTTATCGATAAAATATTTATTTTTTTCAAAGCCATCAGAATGGATAAAGAAATTGTTTGAGCTTGTATCCTCCCAACATACCCAACAGACAATTTTTTTTTCTTAATTTTCCTAATAACTAAATCACCATTTCTTTTTCTTTTCTTTTTTTTTTCTATTATTGGATATTTTATTTATTTACATTTCTTTTTTTCTTTTCTTTTTAAATCTTTTTTAAAATTTATTTTCTATATTCTTTGTTTACATTCTAAAAGCCTTCCCCTTTCCCAGTCCCCCCCCCATATGTTCCATAAGTCATCTTCTCTCCATCCATCCTCCTATCTTTCCCCCTCCCTTTTCTCTGTCCTGGTATTCCCCTACAATGCTGGATCAAGCCTTTCCAGGATTAGGGCCCTCTTCTTCCTTCTTCATGGGAATCATTTGATATGCTAATTGTATCTTCAGTATTCAGAGCTTCAGGGCTAATTAATATCCACTTATCAATTATTGCATTCCATGTATATTCTTTTGTGATTGCATTACCTCGCTTAGGATGATATTTTCCAGTTCCATCCATTTGCCTAAAAAATTCATGAATTCCTTGTTTTTAATTGCTGAATAGTACTCCATTGTGTATATATACCACATTTTCTGTATCCATTCCTCTATTGAGGGATATCTGGGTTTTTTCTAGCTTCTAGCTATTATAAATAAGGCTGCTACGAACATAGTGGAGCATGTGTCCTTATTGCATGCTGGGGAATCCTCTGGGTATATGCCCAGGAGAGGTATAGCAGGGTCCTCCAGAAGTGTCATGCTCAGTTTTCTTAGGAACCGCCAGACTGATTTCCAGAGTGGTTGTACCATCTTACAATCCCACCAGCAGTGAAGGAGATCTTTCTCCACATCCTCGCCAACACCTGCTGTCTCCTGAGTTTTTAACCTTAGCTATTCTGACTGGTGTGAGGTGAAATCTCAGGGCTATTTTGATCTGCATTTCCCTAATGCAGGCTAATGATGTTGAACATTTCTTAAGGTGCTTCTCGGCCATCCAAATTTCTTCTGGCAAAAATTCTTTGTTTAAATCTGTACCCCATTTTTAAAAAGGGTTATTTGGTTCCCTGGGGTTTAACTTCTTGAGTTCTTTGTATATATTGGATATTAGCCCTCTATCGGATATAGGGTTGGTGAAGAACTTTTCCCAATTTGTTGGTTGCCATTTTGTCCTTTTGATGGTGTCCTTTGCCTTACAGAAACTTGGTAATTTTATGAGGTCCCATTTGTCAATTCTTGATCTTAAGAACATAAGCTATCGGTGTTCTGTTCAGGAACTTTTCCCCTGTGCCTATGTCTTCAAGGGTTTTCCCCAGTTTCTTTTTTATTAGTTTCAGTGTGTCTGGTTTTATGTGGAGGTCCTTGATCCACTTGGAGTTGAGCTTAGTACAAGGAGATAAGAATGGATCAATTCTCATTCTGCAAGCTGACCTCCAGTTGAGCCAGGCTTTGTTGACAAATGTTTAACATTTGTTGAAAAGGCTATCTTTTTTCCATTAGGTCTCCCCTCCAGAAACACCCTATCACATTCTCCCTCTGCCAGCCTCCATGAGGATACTCATCCACACACCCACCCACTCCCACCTTTCTACCCTGGTATTCCCCTACACTAGGGCATCAAACACCTACAATACCAAAGGTCGCTCCCACTGATGTCCAACAAGGCCATCCTCTGCTTCATACAAGACCAGAGCCATGTGTCCCTTCATTTGTATTCTGCGGTTCGTGATACATTCACCAGAAGCTCCAAGTTCTGGCTGATTGACACTGTTGATTGCCACATAGGGCTGCAAACCCACCCAGCTCCTTCAGTCCCTTCTCCAGTTCCTCCATTGTGGACCCAACACTAAATCAAATGGTTGGTTTCAAGCATCCATCTGCCTCTGTGTTCGGCAGTCTCTGGCAGAACCTCTCAGGAGACAAACATATCAGTCTGTCAGCAAGCACTTCCCAGCATCCTCAATAGCGTTCAGGTTTGCAGACAGTATATGGGATGAATCTGCAGGAAGGGCAGTAATCACTTTTTCAAAAAAAGGAGCAAACTATACTTTGGAATATCAACAGTGATCAAAGCACCTAACAACATTAATATCTTTCATTCATCAAATTCATAAGATTTTATTCAATCCAGTAAGCTTCTGAATCAATGAAAAATCTCATTGAGACATAGGTATCTATGTTGAAAATTAAAAAGATTTTTCAAGGATTTCATGAAAAAGGCAAATGAGATTAAAAACATTGGGGAGAATCAAGGAATTTCAAATTCTGGACATTATTCTCATTATGTCATTTCTTTCTTTGCAGGTTAAACATTTGTCAGCACCTCTTACCTCCTGCAGCCACTGACATCATGTATAACCATAGCATGACTGAATTCATTCTGTTTGGGTTGACTGAGGGTCCAGAAAAACAGAAGGCAATATTTGGAGTCTTCTTGATTCTTTACCTTATGACTTTAATAGGGAACTTCCTTATCATGGTGACAATTAAGATGAGTCAGACACTTGGGAGTCCTATGTACTTTTTCCTCTTCTATTTGTCTTTTGCTGATACATGTTTCTCTACCACAACAGCACCTAGATTGATCTTGGATGCCCTTATCCAGAAAAAACTTATTACATACAATGAATGTATGACTCAGGTCTTTGCAGTTCACTTCTTTGGGTGCATGGATGTCTTAGTGCTTATTCTTATGGCCTATGACCGCTATGTAGCAATCTGTAAGCCTCTACAATATATAACTATAATGAACCAGCACATCTGTGGTATATTAGTGATTCTTACCTGGATAGGATCTGGTATTCACTCATCAGCACAGATTTTCTTGGCCTTAAGGTTACCATTCTGTGGCTCAAATGTTATCGAACACTATTTTTGTGACTTGCAGCCCTTGTTGAAACTTGCCTGCATGGACACCTATGTGATAAATTTGCTAGTTGTGTCTAATAGTGGTGCCATATGTATGGTAAGTTTCATAGTTCTGCTTATCTCCTATATTGTCATCTTATACTCTCTGAGAAACCACAGTACAGAAGGAAGGAGAAAGGCCTTGTCTACATGCACTTCCCATTTCATTGTGGTGGTCATATTTTTTGGTCCCTGTATATTTATATACACACGTCCACCAACCACTTTTCCAATAGACAAGATGGTATCTTTGTTTTATACAATTGGAACACCTCTTCTCAACCCTCTTATCTATACGCTGAGAAATGCAGAAGTAAAAAATGCCATGAAAAAGTTATGGGTTGACAAAGTATGACTGCATTTGAAAAGGAATATGAAGATTCTAATTATAGCTACTAAGAGGTTAATTTTGATTCATGGATTGAAAAAATAAAATATGTCTGAGAGTATATAATCGAGATATCTGTCTTGTATATGTGTGTAGAAATAATAATCTGAGACCTGTGAGATAGCTTACACGTGCTTTCCACCAAGCTTGATAACTTTACAACAGTCCCAGAACCTCACATAATTAAAAGAGAGAATAAACTCCCATGTGTTATCCTTTGACCTCCTCACATGTGTCATGTGTATATACACATAAATATAGTTACAGAAGTAAATACATGTAAGAAGCTTAATAACCAATATCATATACACACTCACTTATACACATACACACATATGTGGATTGGTAAATTAACAAACAACAGTATTTATGTGAAAGTGTGTGGGTATATTACTTTTAGAGACTTTATCATAGTCTATTTTGAATATATTCATACAGATAATCTATAAAGAAATAAATCCATACAAAGCAGAAATGTAATCTTGACAAACTAAGTATTAGAAGGCATGACTTTAGAAATCAATATTTTCTTGTCCCCATGGGAGATTTAGTAATAGAAAATTGATGTACAACAAATCTTCAAATATATGCAAAACCTTGACCTCACTGAAAAGATAGTGAACCACAAGTGGGAGGTGTTAAAAGGAGAAATCTTTTGCTTGGAGTTCTTTCACCCTGCCTTTGCAAAAGTAGGGAAAGAGGAGGTTAAATTTAGGCAGCTTGAATTGTCAGATCAAGAAAGGAGACCATTGTATAATGGGCTGGGAGAGACAAACAGGGGGATAGATAGTGTAAGGAGACATACAGGAATCTTGATTCTCTCTAGGTGGAGGGAAAGAACATCATCACACTTTTCATTTTAACTATGTAAATATTTGGAGAAATAAATGGAATCTCTGGTTATGAATATTTTAGTCTTCATATCACAATTAAAAATAGCTATTTTATTTCAGTACAGGTTATGAATTACATTAAAATGCACAAGTACCACTTCAAGTGATAATAGCCTACTGGATTATAATTCAGTGGAAGGTGGCATAGTTACTATTCAGAAGGCCTTGGGTATCATCCTGAGAACAAATAAGGAAAAGCTGAGAAAAGGATACTGTATTGTATAGATATTAGTATTTTCCAATTTGGCACTGGTATATGACCATGTAATTTTTTTCTACCAACTTCATTATGAAGAAGTTATAGCAGAGTAAGCATCAATATCCCCAATGGATATTTCTTGGACTTTCTATTCAGCTATTCACAAATGTCAACTTTTGTCTATAGCCTATCCAGATGAATATTCATAATTTTCATTATTTTATACCATTGAATTATGTTTTCAACAGTCATGAAGATTTTCTAAACATAATTACTTCTATTTTTGTCAGTGTTTTTATTGGACATTATTTATTTACATTTCAAATGTTATCCGCTTTCCTGATTTCCCTTCTAGAACACCACTATCCCATATCAAAACCCCTGCTTCTATGAGACTGTCCCCCACCCACCAACTCATCCACTCCCACATCACCACCCTGGCATTTCCCTACACTGCCTTTGCAGGACCACAGGTCTCTCTCTTCCTATTGATGCCCGATAAATAAAAGCATCCTCTGCTGCATATGCATATGGATCCTTCCTTGTGTAATCTTTGGTTGGTCGTTTAGTCCTTTGTTGCTTTGGGGTATCTGGTCGCTTGATTCTCTTGTTCTTCTTATGAGGTTTAAAGCTCTTCAGCTCCTTTGTCCTTTCTCTAACTCTTCTACTTCTTAAGTGAATAAGTTAGAGACTGATAAACATTTACTTTCCATCTTTTGTTGTTTCTTCAAGCTTCATATAGTAATAAATGCCTGTTTACCAACTTTTAAATGCAAATTCAAATAGTATCAATGAAGAGTCTTTACTTTAGATTACATAGAATTCCAAATTTCCTAGATATTAAATACCTTCATTCAAAACTTAAATGTTCAATTGAAATGCACCAATTTCAGCTGCAATGTTGATTGTCACAAAAAAAAAAAAAACAACTGGAATATTGAAGAAGATATTTATCTGGGCATTCCTGTGTGGGATGATCAAGCTTATGTTGATTAGAGGGGAAGACATACCTTACTTCTAGATATTACAAGTCCATGGGCTGGGGTCTTGTGGACAGAATAAAAAGGGGAATATTTTGTATTTTTTGTCTTTGATTCCTGATTGTGGATACAATATTTATTTACCATAGGCCATTTTCATCATGAGTCTCCTGCTGTAGGAGGACCATATCCTCAAATTGGGTGACAAAATAAACCATTCTGTCTTCAACTTATTCTTGCCATGATATTCCTCATAACAATATGAGTTATATTAATAATTTGAACAAATAAAAACCAAGTAACTCGTTGCCGTCCATTGCTTTTCTCCTACAACACAGTTCTTTAACAATGAAACACATCGGTACAGGGAGAAAGTTTCTGAACAGAACACCAATAGCTTATGCTCTAAGATCAAGAATTGACAAATGGGACCTCATAAAATTACAAAGTTTCTATAAGGCAAAGGACACCATCAAAAGGACAAATCAGCAACCAACAAATTGGGAAAAGATCTTCACCAATCCTACATCAGATAGAGGGCTAATATCCAATATATATAAAGAACTCATGAAGTTAGACTCCAGAAAGCCAAACAACCCTATTAAAAAATGGGGTACAGAGTTAAACAAAGAATTCTCACCTGAAGAACTTCGGATGGCAGAGAAGCATCTTAAAAAATGCTCAACTTCATTAGTCATTAGGGAAATGCAAATAAAAACAACCCTAAGATTTCACCTTACACCAGTCAGAATGGCTAAGATTAAAAATTCAGGAGACAGCAGGTGTTGGAGAGGATGTGGAGAAAGAGGAACACTCCCTTCATTGCTGGTGGGGTTGCAAATTGGTACAATCACTCTGGAAATCAGTCTTGTGGTTCCTCCGAAAACTGGGCACATCACTTCCAGAAGATCCTGCTATACCACTCCTGGGCATATACCCAGAGGATTCCCCACCATGTAATAAGGATACATGCTCTACTATGTTCATAGCAGCCCTATTTATAATTGCCAGATGCTGGAAAGAACCCAGGTATCCCTCTACAGAAGAGTGGATGCAAAAAATGTGGTATATCTACACAATGGAGTACTATTCAGCCATTAGAAACAATGAATTCATGAAATTCTTAGGCAAATGGATGGAGCTAGAGAACACCATACTAAGTGAGGTAACCCAGACTCAAAAGGTGAATCATGGTATGCACTCACTAATAAGTGGATATTAACCTAGAACACTGGAATACCCAAAACATAATCAACACATCAAATGAGGTACAAGAAGAAAGGAGGAGTGGCCCCTTGTTCTGGAAAGACTCAGTGAAGCAGTATTTGGCAAAACCAGAATGGGGAAGTGGGAAGGGGTGGGTGGGAGGACAGGGGGAGGGAAGGAGACTGATGGGACTTTCGGGGAGTGGGGGGCTAGAAAAGGGGAAATCATTTGAAATGTAAATAAACATATTGAATAAAAAATAATATAAAAAAAAACAATGAAATACACCTTACTGATATGCTGATATTAGCTCTAGAAGCTTGGCATTCCCAAGAAACTATTCACATATCAAATGATGCCCAAGAAGGAGGAAGGAGAGGTACCTGGTCCTGGAAAGGCTCAATGCAGAGGTGTAGGAGAATAGGAGGACAGGGAAGTGAGAAGGGGTTGATTGGAAGAGGGCTGATGGGATTTAAAGAGGGGGATCCAGGAAAGGGGAAATCATTTGAAATGTAAATAAAGAATATATGGAATTAAATAAAGTTAAGAATACTGTCAATACAAGGGAGTTATAACTGTTTGAGGTGATGAATATGCCCATTTCCCTCTTCTGGTCATTACACATATTTTTTTTTTTTTTGAGTAATACACCATTGTGTGAATGTACCACATTTCCTTTATCCTTTCTTCTGTTGAAGGACACCTAGGTTGTTTCCAAATTCTTTTTTTTTTAATTGGATATTTTATTTATTTATTTATTTATTTATTTATTTATTTACATTTCAAATGTTATCCACTTTCCCAGTTTCCTCTCTGCAAATCCCCTATCGCATCCCCCCTTACCCTGCTTCTATAAGTGTCCCCCACCCACCCACCCACTCCTGCCTCCCTGCCCTCACATTCTTTTTATTTTTTTATTTGATAAACTTTTTAAAAACATACATATTATGCATATTTTGCATGTATAACATTACAAATGTGTTAAAACTTAGCACTTTGTTCCATAATTTTTATTATCATGTGACAAAATATATTCAAATATTATAAATTAAGTGTCCAAACTTTTATATTTCCAAGGTACTAAAAGTTAATCTCAATCTTCAGCTAAGATCTAAAATCTGAAAATGAGAAGAGAGACAATTTCTAAGAAGACAAGTAAGGGAGATGTATGCAGAAGACAGGAACACCTTGTTTGAACTGTTGATTTATAAACTGATTCACTGACTCTAGACTTGGTATATATTTATGGGAATGTATTCATTCCTCCTCTTAGAGATTTTTTTTGGCCTCTTAAAATTATTTCTCTGATATATCTAATTATTACTCTTCTTAGAAGAGGAAACTACCCCTTGGTATAAGAAGACCTCTTACCTCTTCAAAATTCCCTATCTTTCCATTAAGACACCACACCTTTCTATTAGAGTTCTGTGTGCCTCTCTATGAGCAGTAAATGACAAATATCAAAACCTTACTTGCCCCTGAAAAACAGTAATGAATACTGTCATTATAGAACAGTTTCAACTAGAAACTTCCATACATATTTTCAACAAATTCAAATCCTGCATAATTTTTTATTGGACTTTTTATTTACATTTCAACTGCTATTCCCTCTCCCAGGGTTTACCCCCCCCCCCCAAAAAAAAATACCAATACTCTCTCTCCTACCTCTGCTTTTGTTAAGGTGTTTCTGAACCCACCCACCCACTCCTGACTCTCTGCCCTCTCATTCCCCTATACTGGAGAATCCAGCCTTCACAGGACCAATGGCCTTTTCTATTGATGTCCAACAAGGGCATCCTCTGCTACATGTGTACTCTTTGATTGGTCAATTAGTACCTGGGATCTCTGTGGGATCTGGTTGGTTGATATTGTTGTTCTTTCTATGGTGTTGCAAACCCCTTCAGCTCCTTCAGTTTTTTTCTCTAACTCCTCCAAGGGGATACTGTGCTCTGTCCAATGTTTGGCAATGTGAGCAAAAGCCTCTGTATTTGTTAAGATCTTGCAGAACCTCTCAGAAGAAAGCCATATCAGACTCCTGTCACCATGTACTTCTTGGCATTCACAATAGTGTCTCAGGTTAATGACTGTATATGGAATGGATCCCTAGATATGACAGTCTCTAGATGTCCACATTTTGTCTCTATATTTGTTTCTGTGAGTATTTTGTGTCCCCTACTTCTTCTTTTTTAAATTTATTTATTAGATATATTCTTCATTTACATTTCAAAAGTTGTCCCCTTCCCTGGTACCCCCCTCCGAAATTCTCATAACACATCTCTCCTTCCCCTGTTCTCAAACCAATCCTCTCACATTTCCCTGTCCCAGCATTCACCCAACACTACAATCTAGCCTTTGGAAGACCAAGGGCCTCTCCTAACTTTGATGTCCAACAAGGCCATCTTCTGCTGCCTATGTTTCTGGAGCCATGGGTAACTCTATGAGTACTCTCAGGTTGATTGTTTTTTTCCCTGGGAGCTCCAGGAATATTGGGTGGCTCATATTGTTGTTCCTCCTATGGCACTGCAGAACCCTTCAGCTGCATGGTTCTAATCTCTAGCTCCCCCTTTGGGGACCTTGGGCTTAGTTCAATGGCTGACTGAGAGTGTCCCCCTTTGTATTTGTCATGCACTAGCAGAGCCTCCCAGATGATAGCTATATTTGGTTCTGGTCAGCAAGAACTTGTGAGCATCAATAATAGTGTCTGGGTTTTGTAACTGTATATGGGATGGATCACTAGTGGGGTAGTCTCTGGATGGTCCTTCCCTCAGACTTTGCTCAACACTTTTTATATCTCCTTCTATGGGAATTTTCTTCCCCCTTCTAAGAAGGGCCAGATTATCCATACATTTTTCTATCTTCTTCTTGAGCATCATTTGATATGTGAATTGTGTCTTGGGTATTCCAAGCTTTGGGGCTAATATCCACTTATCAGTGAGTGCATACCATGTTTGTTCTTTTGTGATTGGGTTACCTCACTCAGGATGATATTTTCCAGTTCCATCCATTTGCCCAAGAATTTCATGAATCCATTGTTTTTAATAGCTGAGTAGCATTCCATTGTGTAAATATACCACATTTTCTGTATCCATTTCACCATTGAGGGACATCTGGGTTCGTTCCAACTTCTGGCTATTATAAGAACTGCTATGAACATAGTCGAGCATGTGCCCTTATTACATGCTGGAGAATACTCTGGGTATATGCCTAGGAGTGGTATAACAGCGTCCTCTGGTAGTATCATGACCAGTTTTCTGAGGAACTGCCAAACTTCTTTGCAGAATAGTTGTACCAGCTTACAATCCCACCAGCAGTGGAGGCATGTTCCTCTTTCTCCACATCCTTGCCAGCACCTGCTTTCTCCTGAGTTTTTGTTCTTAGCCATTCTGACTGGTGTGAGGTAAAATCTCAGGTTCATTTTGATTTGCATTTCTCTGATGACTAAGGATGTTGAAAATTTCTTTAGTGGTTTTCAGCCATTTGATATTCCTCAAGTGAAATTCTTTATCTCTGTACCCCATTTTTAATAGTTATTTCTTTCTCTAGAATCTAACTTCTTAAGTTCTTTCTATATATTGGATATTAGCCCTGTGTCGGATGTAGGGGTGCTAAAGATCTTTTGCCAATTTGTTGTTTGGCGTTTTGTCCTACTGATAGTTTCTTTTGTCTTACAGAATCTTTCTAATTTTATGAGGTCCCATTTGTCAATTCTTGATCTTAGAGCATAAGCTATTGGTGTTCTGTTCAGGAACTTTTCCCCTGTGCCCATGTG
Source organism: Apodemus sylvaticus (assembly GCF_947179515.1). Taxonomy (NCBI): domain Eukaryota; kingdom Metazoa; phylum Chordata; class Mammalia; order Rodentia; family Muridae; genus Apodemus; species Apodemus sylvaticus. The sequence continues at coordinate 69,569,399 of NC_067476.1, forward strand.
CTCAATGCTCTTCCCCAGTTTCTTTTCTATCAGTAGCAGTGTGTCTGGTTTTATGTGGAGGTCCTTGATCCAGGTGAGCTTAGTAGATGAGATAAGAACGGATTCATTTGCATTCTTCTAAATGCTGAGCTCCACTTGAACAAGCACCATTTCTGGAAAAGGCTATCTTTGGCCACTGGGTGGTTTTAGTTTCTTTGTCAAATATCAAGTGACCATAGATGTGTGGGTCCATTTCTGCGTCTTCTATTCTATTTCTCTGATCTATTTGCCTGTCACTGTACCAATACCATGCAGTTTTTACCACTATTGCTCTGTAGTACTGCTTGAGGTCCAGAATACTGATTACCCAAGAAGTTCTTTTATTGTTGAGAATAGTTTTTGCTATCCTAGGTTTTTTGTTATTCCAAATGATTTTGAGAATTGCTCTTTCTAACTGTATGAAAAAATTGATTTGGAATTTTGATGGGGATTGCATTGAATCTGTATATTGCTTTTGGTAAGATGGCCATTTTTACAATATTAATCCTGCCAATCCATGAGCATGAGAGGTCGTTCCATCTTCTGAGATCTTCTTGGATTTATTTCTTCAAAGTATTAAAGTTTTTGTAATCCAGATCTTTGACTTGTTTGGTTAGAGTAACACCAAGATACTTTATCTTGTTTGTGAGTATTGTGTTGGGTGTAGTTTTCCTAATTTCTTTTTCAGCCTGTTTATCCTTGAGTATTACTGATTTGAGTTAATTTTATATGAGGCAATATTGCTGAAGTTCTTTCTCAGCTGTAGGAGTTCTTTGCAGGAGGTTTTTGTGTCGCTTAAATATACTATCATATCATTTGCAAATAGTGATAGTTTGACTTCTCCCTTTCCAATTTATATCCCTTTGACCTTTTTTGTTGTCTAATTGGCTCTCACTAGAAATTCAAGTAGTATATTGAATAAATATGGAGAGAGGGGGCACTCTTGTCTACTCCCTGATTTTAGTGGGATTGCTTCAAGTTTCTATTTAGTTTGCTGTATATTGCTTTTACTTTGTTTAGGTATGAGCCTTGAATTCCTGATATTTCCAACTTTTAACATGCAAAGATGCTGAATTTTGTCAAATGCTTTTTCAGCATCTAATGAAATGACCATGTGTTTTTTTTGTTTTTTTTTTTTGAGTTTGTTTACGTAGTGGATTACATTGATGGATTTCCGTATATTGAACCATCCTTGCATCCCTGGGATAAAGCCTACTTGATCTTGGTGAATGATTGTTTTGATGGGTTCTTAGATTCAGTTGGCAAAGATTTTATTGAGTATTTTTGCACTGATAAGGGAAACTGTTTTGAAATTCTATTTCTTTGTTGGATTTTTGTGTGCTTTTGGTATCAGTGTAATTGTGGCTTCATAAAATGAGTTGGGTAGTGTTCCTTCTGTTTCTATTTTGTGGAATAGTTTGAAGAGTATTGATGCTAGGTCTTCTTTGAAAATCTGAAAATCTGATAGAATTCTTCACTAAAACCATCTGGTCCCTATGGTTCTTTTCTTTTTCTTTTTCTTTCCTTTTTTTTCTTTTTTTCTTTCTTTTTTTTTTGGTGGGGAGACTTTCAGTGACTGCTTCTATTTCTTTAGGGTTTATTGGACTGTTTAGATGGTCTATCTGATCCTGATTTAACTTTGGTATTTAGTATCTTTCCAGAAAATTGTCCATTTCATCCAAACTTTCCAGTTGTGTTGAGAATAGGCTTTTGTGTAACTGTCTGCAGTGACACTGAATGGGTTACCTGGAAGGGAAGCTGACGATGTTTGGGAAGGCAGCAAAAAGAGATGGAGACCAAGGTCACAAGGTTTCAAGGTTTAATGGAGGACTTCAAATATATAGGCAGAGGAAAACTCTTCCCCACAAAGCTGGAAATTTCTTTGCAGAAGCAGTTCAGTTGCTTTGAAGGTTGCTAGTGTTTTTTTCAGGAAACTGCAGGTCCTTGAATAACAATGGGCTTCACGTTGGTCTGAGCACCTCCTTAGGTCAAAGGGATTATGGCTAACACAGGAGTTCCTGCTCAAAGGCTGGGAGAGGAAATTTACCTTGGTTGATGTTAAGTTCTTGCCAGGTAGCATCGCACACCAATAAAGCTCTCTATATGTTTGTTGAAAGATCTGATGTTTTTTTTTTTGAATTTCCTCAGTTTCTGTTATTATATCTCCCTTTTCATTTCTGATTTTGTTAATTTGGATATTGTCTCTGTGCCCTTTGATTAGTCTAGCTAGATATCTATCTTATTGATTTTCTCAAATTAGCCCTGAATTTGATGATTTCTTGCCAGCTACTCCTCTTTGGTGTATTCGATTCTTTCTGTTCTAGAGCTTTCAGGTGTGCAATTAAGCTGCAAGTGTATGCTCTCTCCAGCTTCTTTTTGGAGGCACTCAGAGCTGAGTTTTCCTCTTAGCACTGCTTTCACTGTGTTCCATAAATGTGTGTATGTTTTGCCTTCATTTTCATTACATTCTAAAAGTCTGATTCCTTTCCTTATTTCTTCCTTGACCAAGGTATCATTGAGTAGAGCATTGTTCAGCTTCAATGTGTATGTGGGCTTTCTTTTCTTTTTGTTGCTATTGAAGACCACCCTTACTCCATAGCAATCTGATAGGAGGCATGGAAATAGCTCAATCTTCTTGTATTTGTTGAGCTCTGTTTTGTGACAAATTATATGGTCAATTTGGGAGAAAGTACAATGAGGTTCTGAGAAGAAGGTATATTCTTTTGATTTAGGATGAAATATTGTATAGGTATCTGTTAAATCCATTTGGTAAAATTTCTGTTAACTTCACTGTGTCTGTTTAGTTTGTACTTCCCTGATCTGTCCATTGATGAGAGTGGGTGTTGAAGTCACCCACAATTATTGTGTGAGGTGCAATGTGTTATTTGAGCTTTATTAAAATTTCTTTTACAAATGAGGGTGTGCTTTCATTTGGAGTATAGATGTTCAGAATTGAAAGGTTTTTTTTGTACATTTTTCCTTTGATGAGTATGATGTGTCCTTTTGTGTCTTTTTTGATGACTTTTGTTAGAAAGTCAAATTTATCCGATTTTGGAATTGCTACTCCAGCTCATTTCCTGGAACCACGCGCTTGGAAAATTGTTTTCCGTACTTTTACTCTGAAGTAGTGTTTGTCTTTGACACTGAGGTGTGTTTCCTGTCTGAGGGAAAATGCTGGGTACTGTTTATGTATCCAGTCTGTTAGTCTATGTCTTTTTATTGGGGAATCGAGTCCATTGATATTAAGAGGTATTAAGGAATAGTGATTGTTGTTTCTTGTTATTTTTGATGTTATTTTTATGTTTGGTGGTTATCTTCTTTTGGGTTTGTTGAAAGAAGATTACTATCTTGCTTTTTCTAGGATGTAGTTGCCTCCTTATATTGTTGTTTTCCATCTATTATCCTTTGTAAGGCTGGATTTGTGGAGAGATATTTTGGTTTTGTGGAAAGATTTGGTTTTATCATATAATATCTTAGTTTCTCCACCTATGGTGATTGAGAGTTTTGCTGGGTATAGTAGTCTGGGCTGGATTTTGTGTTCTTTTAGAGTGTGTATGAGATCTGCCCAGGATCTTCTTGCTTTCATGGTCTCTGGTGAGAAGTGTGTTGTAATTCTGATAGGTTTCCTTTTATATGTTACTTGGCCTTTCCCCCTTTTTGCTTTTAATATTCTTTCTTTGTTCAGTACATTTGATGTTTTGATTATTGTGTAACAGGAAGTATTTCTGTTCTTGTCCAGTCTGTTTGGAGTTCTGTAGGCTCCTTGTATGTTCATGGGCATCTTTCTCTTTAGGTTAGGTAAGGTTTCTTCTAAAATTTTGTTGAAGATATTCACTGGTCCTTTAATTTGTACATCTTTGCTCTCTTCTCTACCTATAATTCTTAGATTTGGTCTTCTCATTGTGTTCTGGATTTACTGGATGTTTTGGGTTATAAGCTTTTTTCATTATGCATTTTCTTTGATTGTTGAGTCAATGTTTTCTATGGTAATTTCAGCCTCTGAGATTATTTTATCTCTTGTATTCTGTTGTTGATGCTTGCATCTATGACTCCTGACTTCTTTCCAAGTTTTTCTATCTCTAAAGTTGTCTACTGTCATGATTTCTTTGTTGTTTCTACTTCTATTTTTAGATCCTGGATGGTTTTGTTCAGCTCCTTCACTTGTTTGTGTTTTACTGTAATTCTTTAAGGGATTTTTGTGTTTCCTCTTTTAGGGCTTCTACCTGTTGACCATGCTCTCCTGTATTTCTTTTAGAGACTTTTGTGTTTCCTTTTTAAGGGCTTCTACCTATTGACTCATGTTCTACTGTATTTCTTTAATGGAGTTATTTATATCCTTCTTGAAATCCTCTATCAACATCGTGAGATGTGATTTTAAATCCAGATCTTGCTTTTCTGGTGTGTTGGGGTATCCAGGACTGGCTCTTTTTGGAGAACTTGGTTCACATGGTTCAATGTTGCTTTGGTTTCTGTTGGTGATGTTCTTGTGTTTTCCTTTTGCCAACTGCTTATCTTTGGTGTTAGCTGGTGTTGATGTCTCTGATGGTGGCTTTTCTGTCACGCAAGTCTCTGTATCTGTGTTCCTGGGAGAGCAGTTCTCTTTGTGTACATTGGTATGTAGGTACTCCTGTGAGACCTGCTCTCTTTTGGTTGTTTTTGGGTATGTAGCTCTGTGGCCCAGATCAGTTCTGGATGCAGGTGGAACACAAAAGATTCCTGTCCCAAGCTGCTCTTACCTTCTTGTGTCTCAGGGTTTCCAGCTGCTTCCTCTGAGTAGCAGAGCAGGTGTCACCTATGCTGACTATCCTCTCTACGTTGCTGGGTGGTTAGCTACCATCCTAGGGCCCTTGGATATGGCCCCTTGGATACGGTCTGTCAATTATCTCTGTCCTTTGAAACACTAGAGGGTTGTGTTTCAAGCTATATAATCAAAACAACACAATGGTAGTTCTGTTGTATTGTGAGCCTACATGACACACACACACACACACACACACACACACCACAAAATTTGAAGTGAGAATCAATTACATCTAGGGAATAATTGCTCTAAATCTATTATGACAAACCATTTGCATAATTACATGTTGATCAAGATTTTGTTGCCTTTCCCCTTATTATGAATACTCATATATATTTTTTTACATACATTCATCATCATGGAAATAGGCAAAGTAGCTTGAAGAATTAATTGCCATTTCATATTGTATCTAATCAAACTTTTAAATTTCTTGTCTGATTTCAATATATATATATAAATAGACTATATGTTAATATATATATTATATTAGCATAGTAACATATAAATACTATTTTAATATACATACTATGTTCATGACTACGTGGTGATTTATTGCCACTAATCAGGGTGTCACACATTAGTTTTGTAGACTCATTGTGCTAAATGATATCTTTGAAAACAGAATGAGAACATCACTCTTTTAATTAAAATTAATATTTTTAAAATTTTGGATTTCCTCAGACTCATTTTATACGGTGATCTGACAATAAACCCAGAGAAATCTGCATGCTTTGGCTTCGTGATTGCTGGGAATAGAGGAATGAGATACCATATCCATCCTGAAAATGTAATTTTAATTGTGTTTGCTAAATTAGCAACCAAATTGACAAGTGATTCAATTTTATAACATGAAGCTGCAAATATTTGAACTATAAGTATTACCTAATGGCACAGTCTTTGATGGGTTGAGCTTTATCAAATTATTAATTCTTACCTATTAAACAAATATTAAGTTAAGGATTCACTTTAAAATGCTTCTCAATGTTTACATTTGTGATTAAAATTAAAATAAATTTGAAGATTTTTGCAAAGATAAAATCTATCACACTATTAGTAGAACTTTCGTTCATTATCGTGAAATAGAAAAATAAGGATAAAGATGTATAGATATATTATCATAAAATATTTCTCAAAGTTTTATAAACATTGCTCTGAAGTTGAGAATTAAATGACATTTGGAAACTATATTAGAACTCATTCACATTTTCTGCTCAAATATATTACATAAAATAATTGGAATCAATAAATATCATAAAATATGTTTTAACACTGGATCACTTTGATAAGGGAATAATCACCCTTTTCTTCTAACAGACATATAGGCAACTGCATTGCTCCCTATATAACTGTAAGGCTTCCACTGATTGTGTGGAATGTTTTCTTTCACCTATTGGGTCTTATATTTTCTTGAAAATGCTGTGAAATTTTACAGATTTGTTTCTCCCTATAAGAATTTTTATTCCACTAATAGTAATATGGCTGTTTGCATTTTTAAACTTTTCTCAATTATTAGTTTTCCTGGTTATGGTAACACTGATTATTTCATCTATTTTCTTGTCAGAAGAAATCACAAGAAAAAATGATATATTTAAAATTCCAACTCTGAATAGAAATCCAGAAATGAACCCACACACCTATAGCCACTTGATCCTCAACAAAGGGGCTGAAAACATCTGATGGAAAAAAGATAGCCTTTTCAACAAATGGTGCTGGTTCAACTGGAGGTCAGCATGCAGAAGAATTCGAATTGATCCATCCTTGTCTCCTTGTACTAAGCTCAACTCCAAATGGATCAAGGACCTCCACATAAAGCCAGACACTCTGAAGCTAATAGAAAAGAATCTGGGGAAGACCCTTGAGAACATCGGTACAGGAGGAAAGTTTCTGAACAGATCACCAATAGCTTATGCTCTAAGATCAAGAATTGACAAATGGGAGCTCATAAAATTACAAAGTTTCTGTAAGGCAAAGGACACCACCAAAAGGGCAAATCAGTAACCAACAAATTGGGAAAAGATCTTCACCAACACTACATCAGATAGAGGGCTCATATCCAATATATATAAAGAACTCAAGAAATTAGACTCCAGAAAACCAAATAACCCTATTAAAAAATGGAGAACAGAGTTAAACAAATAATTTTCACCCGAAGAACTTCAGATGGAGGAGAAGCATCTTAAAAAATGTTCAACTTCATTAGTCATTAGGGAAATGCAAATCAAAACAACCCTGAGATTTCACCTTACACCAGTCAGAATAGCTAAGATTAAAAATTCAGGAGACAGCAGATGTTGGCAAGGATGTGGAGAAAGAGGAACACTCCTCCACTGCTGGTGGGGTTGCAAATTGGTACAACCACTCTGGAAATCAGTCTGGCGGTTCCTCCTAAAACTGGGCACCTCACTTCTAGAAGATCCTGCTATACCACTCCTGGGCATATACCCAGAAAATTCCCCAGCATGTAATAAGGATACATGTTCCACTATGTTCATAGCAGCCCTATTTATAATTGCCAGAAGCTGGAAAGAACCCAGGTACTCCTCAACAGAAGAGTGGATGCAAAAAATATGCTATATATACACAATGGAGTACTATTCAGCTATTAGAAACAATGAATTCATGAAATTCTTTGACAAATGGATAGAGCTAGAGGACATCATACTAAGTAAGGTAACCCAGACTCAAAAGATGAATCATGGTATGCACTCACTAATAAGTGGATATTAACCTAGAAAACTGGAATACCCAAAACATAATCCACACATCAAATGAGGTACAAGAAGAACAGAGGAGTGACCCCTTGTTCTGGAAAGATTCAGTGAAGCAGTATAGGGCAAAACCAGAACAGGGAAGTGGGAAGGGTTGGGTGGGAAAACAGGGGGAGGGAAGGGGGCTGATGGGACTTTCAGGGAGTGGGGGGCTAGAAAAGGGGAAATCATTTGAAATGTAAATAAAAAATATAATCGAATTAAAAAAATTATTTGGAATGCAAAAAAAAAAAATTCATGAGACAGCAGGTGTTCACGAGGATGTGGAGAAAGAGGAACACTCCTCCACTGCTGCTGGGGTTGCAAACTGGTACAACCACTCTAGAAATCAGTCTGGCGATTCCTCAGAAAAGTGGGCACCTCACTTCCGGAAGATCCTGCTATACCACTGCTGGGCATATACCCAGAGGATTCCCCAGCATGTAATAAGGATACATGCTCCACTATGTTCATAGCAGCCCTATTTATAAGAGCCAGAAGCTGGAAAGAACCCAGGTATCCCTCAACAGAAGAATGTATGCAAAAAATGTGGTATATATGCACAATGGAGTACTATTCAGTCATTAAAAACAATGAATTCATGAAATTCTTAGGCAAATGGATGGAGCTGGAGAACATTATACTAAGTGAGCTAACCCAGTCTCAAAAGATCAACATGGTATGCACTCACTAATAAGTGGATATTAACCTAGAAAACTGGAATATCCAAAAGATAATCCACACATCAAATGAGGTACAAGAAGAATGAAGGAGTGGCCCTTTGCTCTGGAAAGGCTCAGTGAAGCAGTATAGGGCAAAATCAGAACAGGGAAGTGGGAAGGAGTGGGTGGGAGAACAGGGGGAGGGAAGGGAGCTTATGGGACTTTCAGGGAATGGGGGGCTAGAAAAGGGGAAATCATTTGAAATGTGAATAAAAAATATATTGAATAAAAATTATATAATTAAAAAAAAGAAATCATCAAAATTACTCTAACATTAACTTCCTCACTAGAAATCAGGATAGAACCCATATCCATCATTCAAATAAAAATTTAATTGTGTTTGCTAAGTTAGTAAGCAAATTGAAAAGTGATTCAAATTTATAAAATGAAGCAGAAAATATTTGAACCATAAGTATTAGGTAATGGGACACTCTGAAGAGCTGAGCTTTATCAAATTATTAATCCCTGACTATTAAACAAAGTTACTAATTCTGCAAATTTACTAATCTATCTTATATTTGTCTTATTTTTAACTAACAAATTACTTGTTTATTTAGATAGTAGTGATAATATTTTCTTGTTCATTAAACTAAGTTAGCAGGGATATTTAGGTAAAAATAATGTCATTAACTGAGGCCATAGCTCTGTGGTTGATAACTTCTTCACGATGACAGAGTCTGTGTTTCATCCTCACTGTATAAAGAAAACTTAGGGCAGAAATAAAAGAACCATACTGATGCAGTAGTGCTGATGCAGGCCACTTTACTTGAATACAACACTTAGATAATGTCTGATTGGACACGTTGATGAATTAACAAGCATTATTTCACAAAAATGCGTCCTGTACTTTAACAATCTTCAGACCATATGTTATCCCTCAACCATCCACCTATGAGTTCTTTAGTCCTCTGAACGGTTCTAAATGACTTTTTATATTACATATATGTTTTTCCAATTTTTAAGTTATATTAATGTGCACATATATATTATAGAGGCACACATCCAATGAATCAAAGGGATAGCTTTAAGGGCAGAAGAAAAATGTAATGTAGTTGATGTCTAGTAGGGGAGATATTCAGGAGCACAATATGTTTAGTGACAAAGGCAGAAGAAAGGTGGATCAACAGAATTCTAAAACAAAAGGGAGTTGTTCAGATTTTGGGAAGCCAAGTGAATGTATAATGCAAGAAAATTCATAAATCCTATATTTCAAATAGTCTTAAAATATCAGACATTTTTATATTGTTAAAAGCATAAAATACCATCCTGGTTTCCATGGAAAGATGGACAATTTTATTGAGTATTCATTTCTGAAACTGGATATTTCTTATGATATACATGATGTTTAGCAAAAAAGTTACTTGGAAAGAAAAGTTTCCTATTTCCTCCAAAGTTTCCTCATAGCATTTTTCACCTGTTTATTCCTCAGTGTGTAGATCAACGGATTCAGCATGGGTGTGACAATTGAATCTGACACAGCCATGGCCTTGTCTATGGGATAGGTAGACACAGGCCTTACATATAAGAAAATACATGGCACAAAGAACAAGACAACCACTGTGAAGTGGGAGCCACAGGTGGAGAGGGCTTTGTGTCGCCCTTCAGAGCTATGAGTTTTCAGAGAGCACAAGATAGTTATGTAAGAGGCAATTAGAATAATGAAGATAGCCATACACATTACCCCACTGTTAAGGATGACAATGAGACCCAGTGTATGGGTATCCATGCAGGCCAAAGTCAGCAACTGAAACAAATCACATAAAAAGTGATCTATAATATTAGGACCACAGAAAGGGATTTGGTACATGAAAATAAGCTGAATAGTTGCATGTGCTAATCCTCCTATCCATGCTCCTGCCAACAATATACAACACATCTGAGGTTTCATGATGTTCATGTAGTGAAGAGGTTTACAAATGGCCACATAGCGGTCATAGGCCATCACAATAAGTAAAATGATCCCCACACCGCCAAAGAAATGTTCTGCAAAGAGCTGGGCCATGCATCCTTCAAAGGAGATAATAGTATTTTCAGAAAATGAGTCTACAATCAGTTTCGGGGCAATGACAGAAGAATATGTGACATCCACTAGGGACAAAAAAGTGAGGAAAAAGTACATAGGTGATCTTAAACTCTGGCTTTTGATCATGGTCACCATAATGAGCATATTTCCTAATACCATTACAACATACATGATTAGAAACACAGCAGAAAACATCTTCCGAAGGTCCTTGTTCTCTGTAAGACCCAAAAGAATGAACTCTGTCACATTGTTTTGATGTCCCATTTATCTTGTTCCACCTCAGAATTGTAGAACCTAAAATGAAGTTTGGTTTAAAATTAATCAATACTGTCTTTTAAGTCTTTAGTTGTCATACTGAATTGCTGGGCATTCTACTATATATGATAGAATAATTTCTTTTCTTTTCTTTAATTTTTTTTTTTTTTTTTTGGTTTTGTTGAGACAGGGTTTCTCTGTGTAGCCCTGACTGTCCTGGAACTCCCTCTGTAGACCACGCTGGCCTCGAACTCAGAAATCCACCTGCCTCTGCTTCCCAGAGTGCTGGGATTACAGGTGTGCGTCACCACCGCCCGGCAGAATAATTTCTTAATTATTTCTTTATGAAATCTCTTCATAAAGGCCTGTATGGTGACATAGGTCTATAATCCCAGCATTTGCAAGTTGGACAAAGAAAGAGCAGATGTTCAAGGTCATCTTTAGCTACATAGTCTGTTACTGGCTAATCTACGTGAGACTTTGTTTCAAACATAACTTTTCTTTCATGTCTAAAAGCTTCTTCTAGGTACAGAGGTGGGTGCTCTCAGCCAAACATTGTACTGAGCACACAGGACCCAATGGAAACTAGAGAAAGGACTCAAGGGTCTGAAGGTGCTTTCAGCCCCATAGGAGGAACAACAATATGAAGCAAGCAGTACCCCCCAGAGCTCCCAGGGACTAAATTACCAACCAAAGAGCACACATGGAGGGACTCATGGCTCCAGCTGCATATGTAGCAGAGAATGGCCTTGTTGGATATCAAAGGGAGGAGAGACTCTTTGTCCTGAGAAGGCTAGATGCCCTAATATAGGGGAACACCAGGACAGGGAAGTGGGTGGTTTGGTAAGCAGGTGAAGGAAGGGATTAGATAAGGTATTTTCAGACGGAAAACCAGGAGAGTGGATAACATTTGAAATATAAATAAAGAAAATATCTAATAAAAATTTCATATCCCAAAACAAAAACAAAAACAAAACAAAACAAATGCTTCTTCTCTTTCCTTTGTGCTTAAAGTAGTTATTAGTGTACAACTAGTCTTGATCTTTATGAATCATTCTTTTGAAAAATAAATGGACTGAGACTTACTGCTTAGAAATATAATTAATCCAGCATATTGCAGCATGTTATAATTTTGTATATAAGAAAATTCAGTAAATTGGATTACTTTTTTCTTTTATTGAAAGCATTTTTAATATTGTATGTTCTAATTGTAATTTTCTCTGCTTCTATTCCTCCTCTTTCTGCCCTTCCTTAGAAAACAAGTAATCATTTATTTTTCAGTCTACTTTGAAAGTATTTATTCAAGCAAAGAACAGTTTGGTTCACAAGGTTTTTAGACTTACTTTATGTCTGTAAGTGACTCACATAATAGAAATAGTGCAAATAGAAATAAATGAACTGAAGAAATGAAAAAAATAGTGGCTCCAGGCTCACAGAAATGTAATAATGAGGAGAAAGAAAGGCTTGATGTGACTTCCCACAGAGAAAGAGCAGCAGGAGCAAATGTCCAGAAGAGGGAAGAAGGGACAGTTTAAGGCAGAATTTGGAGAGCACAGTCCTGGATTTACAAAATTCAGGATCTAATGTGACTTCTGCAAACCATGTCAGCTGCTTGATTCACTAGCAGTGTTTTATTCTTTAAGATATACCTTTAATTTTAAATGTAGAAGCAGCATTTTAGTAGTTTAAAGAGAACAATTATGTCACAACATATGCAAATATGTTCTATAATTTGTGATTTCATAAATAGCTTCTCAGGACAGACATTATTTCTTGCCACAATATAAACATTTGTCATTAAATTTTCTGATTTTTGACAATTGTGCTGCAGTCAAAAATCTGCATCCTTATTTACAGGAATGGATAGTATGTTCACATATATGGATTCATTTATGAATCTCACAAAACTATTTCTGTAAGATACTTTTCACAATTGAATTATGAAACTACCCATATAAGCATTTTATTTGTAAGTGTTGATACAGTCTCCTAAGGTTCATTCCTACTATTAATGTATGAAATGCCCTTCTGTGTGATTTATATTTCTTTAAATATTTTTTCTTAGTTTTAAAATTTTATCACTTTTACTTATTACACTATGAGGGTGACAAAATTGCATTGTTTTCAGAGAATATTTCAATTGTTAAAAGACTATGGGAATATTTTCTCTAAGTTGGCTAATTAATAGATTATCAAAACCACACAAGAATTTTTTTCTTCATAAGAAATTATTTCTAAAACCTTCAGTGTAACAATGCTTGTGAGTGCTGTAGCTTGGATTGGAATTCCAACAGATTTGTCTGTGGGTTCTCTCTCTCTCTCTCTCTCTCTCTCTCTCTCTCTCTCTCTTGCATGCATCTATCTGAATCTGTTTGTGTACATGTGTGCACATGTATGTGTGTGTATGTGTGTGTTTGTGTGTATATGTTGTCCTTATGCATCTGTGTGATTATTTCTCTCTCAGGATTTGAGTTTTTAGACTGTGTACAATGCACTATGATCTTTCGATGACACGCTTAAATTAATCGCTAAAATCTTAAAGCATGCAGTTAACGCATGCATTTGATTAGGTTTCTGTTCTCAAAAAGCAGCCTAATAGGAAGAAGGGTAGGCAAAACTAACTTCAGAGAATTTGACAGAAAAAAAGTGATGAGGTTACAATTACGAAAATTGTCTTCTAGTCAGTGGTGACATGAATGTGATCATGAAAGTGTGCAAATTACTGACATTTCCTACTCTGTGTGACTACTGTCTCTATAGATCATGGGAATTATTCTTTCATATTGAAACAATTACATTTAGAAGTTGTATTTTAGTACATCCAAAAACCTTAGGAATGTATATTTCCTAAATTAAATTAGTTATCCATATTCAATGTTGTCTAGTATTACAACTGTCAAGGAAATAAATAGATTTAATTTTCTTTTCAGGGATCAGACACAAACATCATGAAAGAAAATGCCATTTTAATTCATGTCTGAAATCTTTGCATTCAAGTGAACAAGGCAGGGAGTTTGCAAGCTTGATCTCAGCCTGCCTATAAAGAGAAGCCCTGGCTTAAAATAAACAAATTAACTAGCTAAAGAAATTTATTAAGATAAGGACTGCCAGAAGGATGAATGTGAAGAGGATTATGACTAGACTGTAAAAAATAAATTAATTAAATAAGAAAGATACAATAAATAAAACATAATTATAAATGAGAGATATATGAATCAAGAGAGGAAAACAAAAAAAGGTACATGAAGATAGGCAATATGAAAGACAAAATAAAATCCAATTATTGTAAATTAATGATTATAATGAAATCAGAGCAATAGCCAAGCAAATCAGTCAGCCCCCCCCCCCCCCAAAAAAAATCACTGGTAAGCAGCTCCTTTTGAATAGCATGTTTTATTGATAATTATGTATTAGAAACTTGCTTACTCATTTTTAAATGTTCAGAAAAGTTCAACTTAGACTAAAATAACTTGATCCAATTTAATGACATAAGTATTAACTGAATGTCATACTGAGAAAACAAACACTACCACAGAGTAAGTAAACAGTATTAAGAATGAAGAAATGACATTTCTTTTAGTAGTTTATTGATGTGCCTTTACTCAAGGTATTTAATTCAATAAAAGTTTTTATACTATATAACATTAATTCTTTGATAATTGATCATAGTCAATTTCTCCCTTAACCAAGATAAGACCCTATCTCTCTACACTTCTCCACTTCATTTTATCTTTTACTTAACATCATAAACTGTTGACCCAGTTTGTACTCTCAATATAGCTACACTGAAGTTTGTTTGACCTACCAGAAACCACAGTTAAAGAAAATAGACTTCCCTTCCCCAGAAGCAATTTAGTGCTCATAGTTTCTCATTTAAGGGTAGAGACTTATGCAACCCTTCATACTCCCTTTTAGAATGCTTTGCTGATCTTGTGCTGGCAATAAAAACTGCCATGAGCTCATGAAGCAGTGGTCCTGTCATGTACAGAAAACCTTTCAATACTTCAGAGCAGGTCAAGGGGAGGTCATTTACCATATTTTAAAACTAGTTTATATGCTCCAGTTTTATACAATTATAAGATCTATACATTAAATATTAGTCCTCATAATGACATGATTGTTTTTTCAGCTTTTTAGAAGTGGGAAACAGGCTAAGAATCTCAGCTATGCAGGGCAATGTATGATCATCCACATTTCAATCACATAAAGCAAACTTCCTCAGAGAATATAAGAACCGTTGAATTATCCTAGTTTTCTTTCTATTTTTCTAACAATATGGAAAAGTTTATCAATGAGGGAGGTTACCAAATTATTCAAATATCATTAAATGTAGACATAGAACTTTTATTGTGTTAATAGAAAGAATTAAAGGAGGGACTTTCTAAATCTAATAGAGAAATAACCTAAGTCACCAAGTGACATACTGTCTCACAAATAAATAACAAAGAAAACCAAAGAGGAACTTACTAATTCATTTCATATTCCTTTTCTATTTCCAGATGATTGTGTTTATGGATAAAAGTATAATGTTTCAGTCAGCATATTTGAAGAAATATGATGGATTGTTGTTCTTCACTTGGATACTATTGAAGGCCGTGAGAGTGCAGGATGCTCACTTGAGGCAGACTTGCCTCATCCCAGATTAATCCCTTGAGGCTGTTTTTATACTAATGAAGATTCATATTTGATACATTTTCACTATCCAACTATAATGATAGAACATTCTCAAGGGTGAGAATTTTCCTGGGATCAGAAAAAGATGATAGTTCACTTGGTGAAATATTCCATTTCTGAACATAGAAGGAATAAATCTGTGAACATTTAATAAGTATACATGCTCCACTATGTTCAAAGCAGCCCTAATTATAAAAGCCAGAAGCTGGAAAGAAGCCAAATATCTCTCAATGGAAAATGAACACAGAAAATGTGGTATATTTGCACTATGGAATACTACTGAGCTAGTAAAAGCAAGGAATTCATGAAATTCTTAGGCAAGTGGGTGGAACTGGTGACCCCATAAAGCCTTAATCCTTCCACTTTACATGCCAGCAAACCCTTTATCACAGGGGAGAAACTAAGATTTCTTGTTGTATTCCTTAGCTGCCTGAAACTCTTATGAACTGGGTTGCTGGAACAGAAGCTGAGGGATAGATGGGGAAGGGGTGAAAAGAAAGAAGGGCCAGGACAGTATTTTACTGATCGAAGTCAAAACTTTAATGTTGGTCAGACCTTTTAACAGTTTGGGCAAACCCTTTTCCCCAGACTCCGGCTTGAGTTCTGGTGGAAGTTGTCTAGCTTCTCCTGGAGGTCCTTGTCTTGACTGCTCTGGCAGCTGGGTGGGTCACCTGCTTTATTCAGGAATTCATAGACCTGGAGGAACAATGAGCTTAACCTTCACTCTAAGCTTCTCCACCCTAGGATAAACATTCCTGCTGTTACCTACTTCCCTATAGTCCAAGAGTCAGATTCCTGCCTGAAGCCAGGGATTGTCCTTGGCCAATGTCAAGTTCCTACCAAGTGGTATGACTCCCAATAGGGCTCTGTACAGTTTCTCTGCAGCTGAGGAATTATCTGTTCCTTGTATGAACACATGTTTTCTGAGAATCTGCTTGCATGAATAATCCCTATTCTTTATGCATATCTATATAGGTAGGGTTTTTCTGATGGTCTCTGTAACCAAGGGTAGATATTTCAAATGAGTTTTGCATTTTTTATTAGATATATTCTTTATTTACATTTCAAATGTTATCCCCTTTTCTTCTTTCCCCTCTGAAAGCCCCCTATCCCATTTTCTTTCCTCTTGCCCACCAACCCATCCACTTCTGCTTCCCTGTCCAGGCATCCCCTGTACTAGGGCAATGAGCCTTCACAGGAGCAAAGGCCTCTCCTCTCATTGATGCTCTTAAAAAGATGTCCTCTGCTATATATGTGGCTGGAACCATGGGTCCCTCCATTTGTACTCTTTGGTTGGTGATTTAGTCCCTGGGTGCTCTTGCGATACTGGTTTGTTCATATTGTTGTTCCTCCTATGGGACTGCAAACCCTTTCAGTTCCTTGGGTCCTTCCATTGGGGATCTCCTCAATTGGGGACCCTGTGCTCAGTCCAGCACTTGGCTGAGGGCATCCCCCTCTCTATTTGTCAGGTACTGGAAGAGCCTCTCAGGAGACAGCTGTGTCAGGCTCCTTTCAGCAAACACTAGTTGGCATCCACAATAGTTACTGGGTTTGGTAACTATTTATGGGATGGATCCCTAGGTGGGGTACTCTGTAGATGGCCTTTCCTTCAGTCTCTGTTCCACCCTTTGACTCTCTGTCTCCTCTCACAAGTATTTTATTCCCCCTTCTAAGAAGAACTGTAATATTCACACATTGGTCTTCCTTCTTCTTGAGCTTCAAGAACACATCAAAACTATTATTCACCACAAACTAGAGGGCTACATCCCAGGGATGCAAGGTTGATTCAGTATAAGAAAGTTTGCTACAAAATATGAAAAACATAATCCACTATATGAACAACCTCAAAGAAAAAACCACATGATCATCTTCTTAGATGCAAAAAATTATTTGACAAAATACAACACCCCTTCCCGTTAAAGTATTGGAGAGATCAAGAATTCAAGGCCCCTACCTAAACATAATAAAATCAATATACAGCCAACCAACAGCCAATAACAAATTAAATGAAAAGATACTTGAAGCAATCCCACTAAATCATGGACAAGACAAGCATGCATCATATCTATTCAATACAATACTCAAAGTGCTGGCTAGAAAAAATAAGACAGCAAAAAGAAATCATGGGGAAACAATCTGGCAAAGAAATAAAGGTATCACCATGTGCAGATGATATGATAGTATACATAAGCAACCTCAAAAACTCTACCAGAGAAAATTAGCTTTGTCTTTAATAAATGGATGTTCCAGAGTGGGTGGACTTGCACTATCATGAACATGTTTTAATCATCTCAAAAATTGCATATTTTTCTAGACACTTGTTGAGAATCTTGTTCCCCTAACCTATTAATTAGGTTATAAAAGAAAATATTATTTTCTATAATATTAGAGATATCATTTCAGTTAAGGCCTAGTATATGTCAAGAATAAACAAAAAATAGATTTCTTACATAGATATCACCTTAAAACACAGACATAGAAAGTAAATATGTTAAGTAGAAATTGTAGAAAGGTAAAAATATTTTTTTAAATAAAAGATTACTGGTAAGGAAATAAATATAAATTGGATGAGTATAGAGTAATGGCAAGAACAGAAGAAGCTCTGTATAGGGGAACAGGGGAACGACTTTATGATAGGATTCACATTTATGCTAAGTATTTGCCTAAGATGAGCAGATAGTACAAAATTAACTCTCACGAATAACAATTTTAAGGGAGAGAAGAACAAAGGCACTGAAAAAAGAAAGGGTGTGGGCATTTGTAGGACTACTGATTGGTTTGATCTGGTGCTGCTATATATGCAGATGCAAAATACTGATCCCCAAGATCTGTTTGCAGAGTACTATATTCTCACATACACAAAATGATATTGTAAAAATTTGCCTGTCCATCTTCTCTGACTCGTTAAGGATACACAGCTATCACTTAATTAGTAGGGAAAATAGAGGTAGGTGGGGTATCAGTTACTGGGCTTGGGCTCTAAGTGAGGACTAAGAGGTGAGGCAAAAGGAGAAAAAAGAGAGAGGAAAGAGAAAGGAGAAATAAGAAATGGCTTGATGGAGTGAATGCTGCACAGACAGAATGACTATTGGCATGTCTTTGTGAAAACAAAAATGACTATTGGCACACAGCTGAGAAATAGCCAGTCTCAAATAGAAAAAAAAGTTTAGGTATAATTGCCCAGTACTTGTGCTAAAGCTGATTAAAAAGATAGGACTCTGCCTAAATCTTAGATGGACTGGCTGGGTCATAATAAGACCTAATAGAGCTATTAAATATCAAATAACAACAGACACCAGAAAAATCCCTGATTTTTCTGCTTTGTAAAAGTAATTTTTATTTGCCAGGTGTAATTACCATCTGCAATGTTTACTGCAGAATAAGCTCACTCTTTTAGCTCTTTCTGAATCCCAGCTGTCTGGTTCAACTCAGTACTTGTTGTTCAGTCTCCTTTCCAAACTGACTGATTCAAATTGACATCTTTCAGGTTCTGACTGAATTGTTGAGGTTGATCTCAAACTAACTCTAACAATCTTTTCCAATCTTCTAGCTCATTCTTATTCTGTGGCTCCTTCTGTCTTCACCTGTGTTTAGCTTGTTCTCTGCAACTTGTCTGTATAAAACTGTCCCAGTGAAAACTGATTCTCAACTCCTCTCTCTCTCTCTCTCTCTCTCTCTCTCCTCTCCTCTCCTCTCCTCTCCTCTCCTCTCCTCTCCTCTCCTCTCCTTTCCTCCCCCAACTCTTAAATTTTGCCTTCATCCTGTCTATTTTCATGACAGTTGGGCATATCCTCTGATCCCTTCTGCCACATCTTTCTCTGAATTGTACCTTTGAATGCCTATCAATTAGACATCACTATCAAATATGGTTTCTTCATGCACACTAAATTTATCTGCATTGTTTGGGATTAATGACATGTACTAAGGGCATGTCTATATTCCAGTCAGAGCAGCTAAGTTGCTGCATCAAAATTGTTCTACATCTTCTACCTAAGTGTTTAGGCTAAACATGTATACTGTTTAAATTTAACAATTAAAATAATTATCAGTTTTTACAAAAAAAACCAGACTGAATATCTTCATGAAATCTAGTGATGTGGTAATCCTTCATGCCTGCTCTTCTGATAATCTTTCCTTCTGCAATGTCCATTTTGGCATATAGGTTTTCCTGTCTGCCAGTCTGAATGAACCATCAGGATATTATCAGCATGAATGTTGAACTGTCCTCATGCAGAAGGAGTCAGCTTTCTGATTCGTCTATATTAGTGTCTTTTTGCATCTCTTCCCTGTTTGAGTTGTGCCTTTCATGTGAAAGCTTCTCTTATTCAGATCAGATCTTCATCAATTTTAATAGAAACTGTAGTCTTTCTTTGCCTGTGGACATATATGGATGAATCCATTTCCCCAACGAGACACATTTCCCCGACTTTGATTTTGATATTAAAACATCTATAAATTATACAGGGTGATCCATTTGTACAATCCAGTGTCTTTCAGCTAATCTCATCCCCCTTTTTGCTTATCATGGTATGATTAGAACTTTATGAAACCACACATAAACTAGACATTTAGGTTCTCACACTCCATCCCCTGCTCCACGCCAGTGAGCTAGGATTCTTACCAATTTAAATTCAAAAGCATTTAAGCTTTATAACATAAGATGTCAAAATACAGTGTCAGTTAAAATAGGTACTTGTTTTATGAAATTGGAGAAACATTAATCTGATCTTCCCATAAATGAAGTAGATCTCTTCCCCATAGATCTATTTCTGTGTCTTCCATACAAGGTTTTAAACTTTCTATTTGAAATTCTGATCCCACACATTTGATTTGCCTTATCCTTTGTTTTGCTTGGAATAATTTTTCAATCCCTTCAAAGTGTGTAGCTGCCTTCTGAAGTAGTTGATTTGGATTCTAAAATTCTCATGAGAGTTTAGTTACATCAGCACCTGCTTTCATCTAATATTCACTTTCAATACCGTGTAATTTTAGTTTTAGTCTTCTAAAAAAAAAAGGGATCCACAATCAGCTTTAGAGTAATAACAAACAAACAAACAAAAAATTAAACAAAAAGTCCATACACTAGGGTTATAAAAATTGAGGAAAAGGTACATAGGTGTTTTCAAACTCTCACTTTTCATCATGGTCATTATCATGGGCACATTTCCCAAAATCTATGATCACATACTTGGTTAGAAATACAAGAGAAAACATCTAAGTTCTCTAGGTAAGCACCTGCTCCCCAAACTGTGATTTTTTTCCAATTATTTTGTTATGGTTGAATTTCAAATTAAGTGTTCAAATTATAAAAAAAATACATATGGTTTTTATTTAATAGTTATTTGTAATTTTGTGTTTCTTACCATCAAGGAATCATGCTGGTTTTTAATTTATTTATTCTCCCTCCTAGAGTTTGGTTCTAAAAACTATTCAATATAAATTAATATTTTAAAGGTATTTATTCATGTTTTCACAGCATCTCTCTCCAGTTTCAGTAAACTCTCCATCAATTCCTTCATCTCCCACCATTTTGGATGTTCTAAGGTATTAGCCTTAAGCCTTCTGTGACGCCTATTTTTCCCCAGCAAGGTTACTCCATTTCTTGTAGCACTGGAAGGCTCTAAAAACCCATAAAAAGGACACCTAGTAATGGTAGTAAGCAAATATGTAGTTATGAGAGAAATATTTTTGTCTAGAGACTTAACACATTCTATCAATGATGCTTCTCTAGGTCTTTTTTTTTTTTTAAATTGGTAGCTTATGTAGCATTTCCTGTGTAAAGGATTAGACATTGACCATGTTAAAGACTGTCACTACATTCAGCAACTTGAATACTTATTCCAATGAACAGCTTTACACATTTGTAGTCTTATTGATGTATACCACATATATACTTTATATTCCCTGAAAAGGTTATTTTTTTCTTTGTGAAAGTCTCACTATGTTAATCTGGTTGCCTTCAAACTCACTATGTAGACCTGGTTGACTTCAAAGTCTTCCTTCTTTTGCTTGCTGAACAGTTGGATTAAAAGCATATACAATTGCACATTGCTTTCAAAGAACAATTCCTAAAGATTGCCACTTTTTCACATTTCTCAAACTTCCTAAGATATTATTATGGACACATTAGTAATTGTTCAAATTGCATTTACTGTAACTATATGAGAATTTATAATTTAATTTTTCTGTTATTTCAAAAGTACTGTTGGTATGCGGATTTACTAACACATAGATTAATGAACTGGACTTCTGTATTTCGGAAAGAAAATTTTTAAATAAGCTTTTAGAGTTAATTCTATAAAAATTTAGCTGTGATTCAGTTTTAACCTATTCCACGTCTAAAGCAGTATTATTATCACTATCATGGTAAAGAACTGCTTGCTTTCTCTGTTGCGTTTTGCTCTATTTATTCATTTTATATATAAATTACAAAATTTTAAACTCTATCATGTTATAAACATGTATATATGTCATAAAATACTCCAAATTATTTTTTTCAGAAAATATTTTGCACAGTAGAGAAAAGGTTTTATCTGTTGTGTTTTTTGTAAATAGATTCAATAACAGACTCCCATCTCACAAAGAATATTTGTTTCTAATTGAGAGTTGATTTTACCACTTTCAAAGCAATAGTTATAATGTGCTGTGTCCCACCCTTTGAATCCTAGATAGTGTGTCTGCAGAAGCTATTACTGTCTTAGTACTAATTGTTTGCATGCATTTGTGTTTGTGTGTGTTCATATATATGTCAAAAGGACACAGAAGTAACTTTGTATAGAGGGATGAGAAGGATTAGTAGACCTTTGGTAGGGCAGAAAACAGAAGGTGATATTCTATGGTTAGTTTTAATTGTCAGTTTCACACACTCTAGAATTACCTGCAAGAGAATCTTTAAAAAATGCTTAAGATTAAGCTGACTGCAGTATATATCTGTGGGGTATTGCCTTGCTAGAGATAATTGATGTGGGAGGACCCACCCTTGTGGATGGCTCCAATCCCCTAATTTTTTTTATCCCAGTCTGTAAACCTAGAGAGGGAGCTGAAAACTCATACACACAGATGCATTTTTTTTTCGGCACTGTGAATGTGACTGGCTACTTCAACTTTCTGCTTTTACATCCCCACAATGATTCATATAACACTTTAGGCAAATATGCCCTTTAGGGGTCCTCTTTTTTTTAACAACAACAGAAATATAATTAGGAGGGGGAGTATGGAGGAATCATGGTCAAAGTACATTATATTTGTAAATGAAAATGCTCTTATGAAACAGTACTATGTACTTACTATATAACAGTATAAAATTTAAAAAATGAAACAATATGCATTCATTTTCTATTCAATGACATTTATAAGTTCAAACAATGACTTCATGAATCTGTTCACAGTAGGTATAATGAGCCTCACTAACAACCCCATACAAATTTTTTATTTATTTTCAATGTAAATGTGTCTGTGGTAGGGTTAACATAGAAATGAGAAAATGCAACAGTCAGATCACTCCTTGTACCATGTGTCGTAGAGATCAAGCTTACCACTTTACATTTGACTAAACCCTGTTAGCAGCTAAGCCATACTACTGGACCTGCTGTGTCCCTATCTTAGAGGTATTGCAATTAAAAGACCCAAACATCTGAATATCCTCTACATCTGTGAGGAGGAAAATAATAACTGAAAGGTTTGGGATCTCTGTTCCCACCATTGACTAATGGTAAGCTGAAACCACAAACCAACTGTGAGTTTCTTATTTGCTAAAGTTAAGATATTTTCTTCTCAGAACACTTCATGGTACATCTATAAACAAATGAGTTGCAGTATGTGAAACATATTGTAAATAGAGATCATTAATATAATGTTTTGAATTTTTGTTTTTGCTTTCTGCTTTACTTGCTTGCTTGTTTACACTGGAACCTAGTAAAAGATCAACAATTGCTTGCTTTTCTAAATTGGAAACACTTAGAATATTAACTATCATAGAATGAGAAATGATCACGTTCTTAATTTTTTTTGCCTAAGACAAGTTAAAAAAATCTTTAATAATGGTGGCTCTCCTGAAGCAAGGCATTAAATGCTTTCATTAACAAAATGAAAAAGTCAACATAGTAACAAAAACAGAAGGAGAGAAATTAGAAATGTGGCTGAGTTTAGAAATGTTGCTGAGATTAATACTGAATTTATGTTTATTTTCAAAAAGATGACCCATGCCAAGTTTTATAGCTAATAGCTACTCACTGTTTTCACTGTTTTTATTCTTCATTTTGTTTTGGTTTTTGTTTTTTTGCGAGGGTTGTTGTTGTTTGGTTGTTTTTGTTTTTGTTTTGATTTTCAGTTTGGCCATTTTCCAGTGTTAATCCCACACCCTGAGAAAATCATGATCATTATGATAGTGGATGGAAATTTGATGGTAAAATTATTAGATCCTCAGTCTTCAGAGACAAGGCCTCAAAGGGATGTACATTAAAATGCTGCAAGCTCTCCCATCTTGAAAATATTCTCCATTTGATAAGTGTCCTATGAACTCTATCTACCTGTAACCAGTACCTTGCAGTCAGCAAACTAGTGCCTGAAATTTTACAATGTGCTTGGAGACTGCTTACACATTTTAGTCAAAATGCTGCCAATTGGTAGGCATAGAGAGGCAAATGGTTTTATGAAATTCTGATGGTTGCTTTTCCTTTCACTTGCTACAGATCTGTTTCCAGCTTATCTCCATGAACACACAGAACATCCGTGTTTAATATTTCTTTCAACATATTGGAAACTACTTTTCTACTAAGAGAGCTTCCCAGTGGATGACTGTTTATCCAACCTTCTTCTGATTCCTTGCTCTTCTTTAGGGGAGTCCATAAGCGACCATCTTTCTGGAGCCAAATATTTACTCATCTAGTTTTGGGATTAGTAATCTCACAAACACGATGTTTGTGTTTTCTTAAGTGAAAACAACAACTAAATTGCTTTATATAAACTTGATACATTTAAAAAAAGATATTACTTGTTGTTTCTTTTGAATTTATTTATTTGATTTTATTTGTGTGTACAATTGTGGCCACAAGATGAACAATCCTGAACTACAAACTCTAATACTGATATTATTTTGATTTTCATTCATGTAATTAGTCACAAAAATTCAATCTGTTAAGGAGTATGATGGCACGGTTTCACCACTGAATTGAGAAATCAAGGTAAGTTTCAGAGTTTGGTTAACATATATGTAAGACTGAAATTGTAAAGATGAAGAAACATGAGTGCAGTATTGAGGTTGGGTGTCCAGCCACACTCTTATAGGGATATTTCATTCCTGGAAACAAAATCTATAATAGCCATGCTAGTGCATCACGATGCAATTTAACATTGTAAACAGAATTGATTACTTAAATCATTATTATGTGCTAAAGAGCATTAGAAATTTATCAAAAATTGTAAATTTACCATCAGACAATAACTGTTTTTCATGTAGAAACTTTAGTTTTGCTCAATTTAAAATTTTTGAGGCAATGATTTATGATATGTCTAATCTGGGCTTCAAACCTGGAGCCGTAAAACCAGAATTATAGTTGTACACCAAGATGCCCAGATCATTTTCTTTTTTTTTCTTTTTTTTATTCGATACATTTTTTATTTACATTTCCAATGGTTTCCCCTTTTCTAACCCCCCACTCCCCGAAAGTTCCATAAGCCCCCTTCTCTCCCCCTGTCCTCCCACCCACCCCTTCCCACTTCCCCGTTCTGGTTTTGCCCTATATTGCTTCACTGAGTCTTTCCAGACAAGGGGCCACTCCTCCGTTCTTCTTGTACCTCATTTGATGTGTGGATTATGTTTTGGGTATTCCAGTTTTCTAGGTTAATATGCACTTATTAGTGAGTGCATACCATGATTCATCTTTTGAGTCTGGGTTACCTCACTTAGTATGATGTTCTCTAGCTCCGCTCATTTGCCTAAGAATTTCATGAATTCATTGTTTCTAATGGCTGAATAGTACTCCATTGTGTATATATACCACATTTTTTTGCATCCACTCTTCTCATGAGGGATACCTGGGTTCTTTCCAGCTTCTGGCAATTATAAATAGAGCTTCTATGAACATAATGGAACATGTATCCTTATTACATGTTGGGTACTCTTCTGGGTATATGCCCAGGAGTGGTATAGCAGAATCTTCTGGAAGTGAGGTACCCAGTTTTCTGAGGAACCACCAGACTGATTTCCAGAGTGGTTGTACCAATTTGCAACCCCACCAGCAGTGGAGGAGTGTTCCTCTTTCTCCACACCCTCTCCAACATCTGCTGTTTCCTGAATTTTTAATCTTAGCCATTCTGACTTGTGTAAAATGAAATCTCAGGGTTGTTTTGATTTGCATTTCCCTAATGACTAATGAAGTTGAGCATTTTTTAAGATGCTTCTTCTCCATCCGAAGTTCTTCAGGTAAAAATTCTTTGTTTAACTCTGAATTCCATTGTTTAATAGGGTTATTTGGTTTTCTGGAGTCTAACTTCTAGAGTTCTTTATATATATTGGATATTAGCCCTCTCTCTGATGTAGGGTTGGTGAAGATCTTTTCCCAATTTGTTGGTTGCCGATTTGGCCTTTTGATGGTGTCCTTTGCCTTACAGAAACTTTGTAATTTTATGAGGTCCCATTTGTAAATTATTGATCTTAGAGCATAAGCTATTGATGTTCTGTTCAGGAACTTTCTCCCTGTACCGATGTCCTCAAGGGTCTTCCCCAGTTTCTTTTCTATTAGCTTCAGAATGTCTGGCTTTATGTGGAGGTCCTTGATCCATTTGGATTTGAGCTTAGTACAAGGAGACAAGGATGGATCAATTCGCATTCTTCTGCATGCTGACCTCCACTTGAACCAGCACCATTTGTTGAAAAGGATATCTTTTTTTCCATTGGATGTTTTCAGCCCCTTTGTTGAGGATTAAGTGGCCATAGGTGTGTGGGTTCATTTCTGGACCTTCAATCCTTTTCCATTGATCTGCCTGACTGTCACTGTACCAATACCATGCAGTTTTTAACACTATTGCTCTGTAGTATTGCTTGATGTCAGGGATACTGATACCCCAGAATTTCTTTATTGTTGAGAATAGTTTTAGCTATCCTGAGTTTTTTGTTATTCCAGATGAATTTGATAATTGCTCATTCTAACTCTGTGAAGAGTTGAGTTGGGATTTTGATGGGTATTGCATTGATTCTGTATATTGCTTCTGGCAAAATGGCCATATTAACTATATTGATCCTGCCAATCCATGAGCAAGGGAGGTTTTCCCATTTTTTGAGGTCTTCTTCCATTTCCTTCTTCAGAGTCTTGAAGATCTTGTCATACAGATCATTCACATGTTTGGTAAGAGTCACCCCAAGGTACTTTATACTGTTTATGGCTATTGTGAAGTGGGTCATTTCCCTAATTTCTTTCTCAGCCTGCTTATCCTTTGAGTGTAGGAAGGCCACTGATTTGCTTGAGTTGATTTTATAACCTGCCACTTTGCTGAAGTTGTTTATCAGCTGTAGAAGTTCTCTAGTGGAGTTTTGGGGTCCCTTAGGTAGACTATCATGTCATCTGCAAATAATGTTAGTTTGACTTCTTACTTTCCAATTTGTATCCCTTTGACCTCCTTATGTTGTCGAATTGCCTGAGCTAGTACCTCAAGTACAATATTGAAAAGATAAGAAGAAAGGGGGCAGCCCTGTCTAGTCCCTGATTTTAGTGGGATTGCTGCTAGTTTCTCTCCATTTAGTTTGATGCTGGCTACCGGTTTGCTGTATATTGCTTTTACTATGTTTAGGTATGGGCCTTGAATTCCTGTTCTTTTCAAGACTTTAAGCATAAAAGGATGCTGAATTTTGTCAAATGCTTTTTCAGCATCCAATGAAATGACCATGTGGTTTTTTTCTTTGAGTTTGTTAATGTAGTGGATTGCACTGATGGATTTCCGTATATTGAACCAAACCTGCATCCCTGGGATAAAGCCTACTTGATCATGGTGGATGATTGTTTTTATGTGTTCTTGGATTCGGTTGGCAAGAATTTTATTGATTATTTTTGCAACGATGTTCATAAGGGAAATTGGTCGGATGTTCTCTTTCTTTGTTGGATCCTTGTGTGGTTTTGGTATCAGCGTAATTGTGGTTTCATAGAAGGAATTGGGTAGTGTTCGTTCTTTTTCTATTTTGTGGAATAGTTTGAAGAGTATTGGTGTTAGGTCTTCTTTGAAGGTCGAATAGAATTCTGCACTGAAACCATCTGGTCCTGTGCTTTTTTTGGTTGGAAGACTTTCTATGACTCCTTCTATTTCTTTAGGCATTATGGGACTGTTTAGATGATCTATTTGGTCCTGATTTAATTTTGGTATTTGGTATCTGTCAAGGAAATTGTCCATTTCCTCCAGATTCTCCAGTTGTGTTGCGTATAGGCCCTTGTAGTAGGATCTGATGATTTTTTGGATTTCCTCAGTTTCTGTTGTTATATCCCCCTTTTCATTTCTAAGTTTGTTATTTGGATACATTCTCTGTGCCCTTTGGTCAGTCTGGCTAAGGCTTTATCTATCTTGTTGATTTTCTCAAAGAACAAGCTCTTGGATTCGTTGATTCTTTGTAAGGTACTCCTTGTTTACAATTGATTGATTTCAGCCCTGAGTTTGATGATTTCCTGTCTTCCACTCCTCCTGGGAGAATTGGCTTCTTTTTGTTCCAGGACTTTCAGGTGTCTTGTTAAGCTGCTAGTGTATGCTCTCTCCCTTTTCTTTTTGGAGTCACTTAGGGCTATGAGTTTTCCTCTTAGCACTGCTTTCATTGTGTCCCAAAGATTTTGGTATGTTGTGCCTTCATTTTCATTAAATTCTAAAAAGTCTCTGATTTCATTCTTTATTTCTTCTTTGGCCAAGGTGTTATTGAGTAGAGTATTATTCAGCCTCCATGTGTATGTGGGCTTTCTGTTGTTTTTGTTGCTATTGAAAACCACTCTTACACCGTAGTGATCTGATAGGAGGCATGGGATTAGTTCAATCGTCTTATATTTGATGAAGTCTGCCTTGTGTCCAATTATATGGTCGATTTTGGAGAAGGTACCATGAGGTGCTGAGAAAAAGGTATATTCTTTTGCTTTAGGGTAAAATGTTCTATACATATCAGTCAAATCCAATTGGTCCAAAGCTTCAATTAGTTTTACCGTGTCCCTGTTTAGTTTTTGTTTTCCCGATCGGTCCATTTAGGAGAGTGGGGTATTGAAGTCCCCCACAATTATTGTGTTAGGTGCAATGTGTGCTTTGAGCTTTAGTAAAGTTTCTTTTATGAATGAGGGTGCCCTTGCATTTGGCGCATAGATGTTCAGAATTGAAAGTTCTTCTTGGTGGATTTTTCCTTTGACCAACAAGAAGTGTCCTTCTGTATCTCTTTTGATGACTTTAGGTTGAAACTCAACTTTTTCTGATATTAGAATGGCTTCTCCTGCTCGTTTCCTGTGACCATTGGCTGGTAAGATTGTCTTCCAGCCTTTTACTCTAAGGTATTTTTTATCTTTGACACTGAGGTGTGTCTCCTGTATGCAGCAAATTGTAGGGTCCTGTTTCCTTATCCAGTCTGTTAGTCTATGTCTTTTTATTGGAGAATTGAGACCAATGATGTTAAGAGATATTAAGGAATAGTGATTATTACTTCCTGTCATTTTTGATGTTCTTTTTATATTTGAGTGGTTATCTTCTTTTGGGTTTGATGAAGGAAGGTAACTATCTTGATTTTTCCAGGGTGTAGTTTCCCTCCTTGTATTGGAGTTTTCCTTCTATTATTCTTTGCAGAGCTGGGATTGTGGAAAGATATTGTGTAAATTTGGTTCTGTCATGGAATACCTTGGTTTCTGCATCTATGGTGAATGAGAGTTTTGCTGGGTATAGTAGTCTTGTCTGACATTTGTGTTCTCTTAGAGTCTGCATGAGATCTGCCCAGGATCTTCTAGCTTTCATGGTCTCTGGTGAGAAGTCTGGTGTGATTCTGATAGGTCTTCTTTATATGTTACTTGGCCTTGTTCTCTTACTGCCTTTAATATTCTTTCTTTCTTTAGTGCATTTGGGTTTTGATTATTATGTGACAGGAGGTATTTCTGCTCAAGTCCAGTGTGATTGGGTTCTGTAAGCTTCTTGTATATTCATAGGCATCTCTCTCTTTAAGTTGAGAAAGTTTTCTTCCATAATTTTGTTGAAGATATTTGCTGGCCCTTTCTGTTGTAAATCTTCACTCTTATCTATACCTATAATCCTTAGGTTTGGTCTTCTCATTTTATCCTGGATTTCCTGTATGTTCTGGGATACAAGCTTTTTGCATTTTGCATTTTCTTTGACAGTTGAGTCAATGGTTTCTATGGTATATTCAGCATCTGAGATTCTTTCTTCCATCTCTTGTATTCTGTTGTTTATATTTGCATCTATGGCCCCTGATTTCTTCTCAAGGTTTTCTATCTCCAAAGTTGTCTCCCTTTGTGATTTTTTAGTTCTTTCTACTTCTGTTTTTAGATCCAGGATGGTTTTGCCCAGTTCCATCATTTGTTTCATTGTGTTTTCCTGTAATTCTTTAAGATATTTTTGTGTTTCCTCTTTCATGACTTCTGTCTGTTGACTCAAGTTCTCCTGCATTTCTTTAAGTTTTTTTTTTTTTTTTTTTTTTTTTTTTTTTTTTTTTTTTGCCTTTCTTCTTTATTGGCTTCTATCTCTTGGGACTTATTCTCCTGCATTTCTTTAAGTGATTTTTGTGTTTCCATTATACGGGTTTCTAGCTTATTCATGTTCCTCTGTATTTCTTTAAGAGATTCATTTATGTCCTTTTTGTGTTCTTCTAGCAGCATCATGAACAGTGATTTTAAATCCATATCTTGTTTCTCTGGTGTGTTGGCATAACCAGGACTTGCTGATGTTGGAGAGTTTGGTTCAGATGCTGCCATATTGCCTAGATTTCTGTTAGTAGTGTTCCTGCATTTGCCCTTTGCCATCTTGTTCTCTGGCGCTAGTTGGTCTTGTCTCTGGCTGGTGTTTCAGCCTCCTGAGAGGTTCTAGGGCTATTTCTGCAACACTGGATGGCAGGGTTTCCCCTGTTGCAGATTGCTGATGTGCTGTCCTCCTCTTGGGTGCCCTTGCAGCCCTAGTGTGCTTTGCCCCAGATTGTGTCTGTGAACCAGTTGGTGCCCATTTGCACCTTCAGGGAGTGCTGAGAGTGTATGCTGCAGGGACCTTTTCTGCATGCTGATCACTCTGCTGGTCAGCTGATCTCCCAACCAGGATGGTGCACACAATGCTTGCCTCGCTGCTCAGGCCCTGAGTCTAGGCAAAAGCCTGTCAGGACAATGTCTGAGCAAAGATCCCCTCAGTGGTGAGTGTTAATTGGGTCTGTCAGGTGGCCAGAATGGCAGTGTGTGCGCGCTCCCTGAGAGTGCTGGGAGAGTCAGCTGGGCTAACAAATTCCTGCCTTGGTAGGCACACATATGACCCACCGAGCAGCCCAGGGCCTGGGGGCAGTCCAGGGCCTGACCTTCTTAGATCCCAGCTATGTCAGTCTCGGGTTAGCCTGTTAGCTGGTTTTGCCTGCTAGGACTCTCTGGCTTCCTGTAGGCAAAATGGCGGCGAAGCCCGCACCCATGTGTGCTCCTGCAGGCCAGGGAAAACAACCTCCTGGCTGTGTACAGGCCAACACCCGTCAGGCTTAGACCCCCTCGATGTTGGTCTCGGCTTGTATTTGAGTACCTGAGTCTGTCTGATCTCTCTGGCATCCGAGAACCAAAATGGAGGCCAGTCCCTTGTAACTGACTGGTGGGAGGCAGAGTTCTGAAGTGGCTTCTGCATGGTGAAAGGTGCCGCTGTAAATCTGCTGCTGCTTGCAGCCTGGCCGGCCAGCGATGGCCAGTGGTCATGGGCACAGAATCTGCCTGAACCCTGTCAGCTTGGTTCCACTGCTGATGGCCCTTCCCAGAGGAAGGGAAGACCAGCTAGTGCTACTGTTGCTGCTGCCACAGCCGCCGCCCACCAATTCCCCAGATCACTTTCTTAATTTTTCTATGAATAAAAACAATATCATGAATACCTTGATATTGTTTCAGACCCTGACATGTTGATTTCCATTAATTGGAAGAGCATTATTTCTGCAGATTGAAGATCTTGGAGTAGTTAAGTTTTTCCTAAACATTTACACAAATTTAAATACATTACAGAAAGTGATAATAAATTTTTACAATATTTTCCAAATGTTTAAGTATATTTAATGAAAAATCAAAGTCAGCATATTATGCTTAAGGTTCCAAAAAGAGAAACTAAGTAATGATCTTATACATAGGAATGTTTGTGTGTATATGCATGGATGTGTGTAAGTGTATGTATATTTGTGTATTAGTTATGCACATATGCATATACATATATGTGTATATGTGTTTAGTTTGTGTGTGTGTTTAAGAAAATAAAGACATTGAGATATAGACAAAATATAAAAGCAATATTGTCCTAAATTTGAACTAAATTATTTCTTATTTTTGCATCTTTAATTTTGCCCACTGATGATGAAAGTTTTCTCAAGGGTTTTACTCATATAATATTCCTAGAAACAAACTAAAATAATGAAATAAGTTTCCTAAATTGCCTGAAGTGATCAACAGAAAGCAGCGATGTACCTGTAAAAGCTACCTTGTAAAGAGCTCAGTAGGAATGAAAAGTATGTTGGAGTTGACTGTGATCAGCTTGTTTTTGAAGCTCTAGATGACTGTATTCACAGTGGAAAACAGATGTACAGTGTGCCCATGTTTCACTTACTGAAAATAACATTCTCATGATTCTACCGAACAAAACAAAACATGGGAATTTTAATTTCATTTCATTTTAATTTTTATGTTTTATTTTTAAGAAACAGAAGAAAAGTAAAGGAGAGAAGAAAGAAAAGAATTGGATATAGACCAACAAACAGAGACAGACAAAGGTGACAGGGAAGATGGAATTATGTGGATAGGGGATAGGTAGAATCAAAGACATATTGGGCAAGGGAAAATATGATTGGAAATACTATATGAAAGAATTAAAGGAAAAAGAAAGTGTCAAACAAACAGACTTTGTTTTTCAGATTCTCCAGTTCAGAGTTCCATGCTTCTACCACCAAATGGCAAATCCAAACAATGTGACTGAATTTATTCTCTTGGGAATTACAAAGAATTCAGAGCTGAGAAAAGTATTCTCTGCTTTGTTTTTATTCATGTACTTGGCCACAGTGTTGGGAAATGTAGTTATTGTAATAACTATAATCAAAAGTCACAGTCTGAGGTCACCCATGTATTTCTTCCTCTCTTCTCTGTCCTTTATGGATGTCACCTATTCATCTGTCACTGCTCCCAGGTTAGTTGTGTATGGACTTTTTGACAGAACAACCGTTTCCTTTGGAGGCTGCATGACACAGTTCTTTGCAGACCATTTATTAGGTGGTGTGGGGATCATCCTTCTCATTGTGATGACTTATGACCGCTACATAGCCATCTGTAAACCCCTGCATTACATGACTATTATGACTTCTCAAGTGTGCTCCTTGATGGTGGGAGGGGCTTGTGTAGGAGGCTCCATGCATGCAACCATTCAGCTTCTCTTCATGTTTCAAATACCTTTCTGTGGCCCCAATATCATTGACCATTTTATGTGTGACTTGTTTCCATTGTTGCAACTAGCCTGCACAAACACACAGATCCTTGGTTTCTTAGTCATTCTCAACAGTGGGGTGATATGTGTGACCATTTTCCTTATTCTCATCACTTCCTATGTTGTCATCCTCTGTTCCCTAAAGTCTTGCAGCTCTGAAGGAAGGCAGAAAGCTCTCTCCACATGCAGTTCTCACTTCACAGTGGTTGTGCTGTTCTTTGTACCTTGTATGTTCTTGTACATAAGGCCAGTGGTCACTTATCCCATAGACAAGGCAATGACTCTGTGTGCTACCATTTTTGAACCAAAGTTAAATCCTTTGATCTACAGTTTGAGGAATGCAGAGGTGAAACACGCTCTGAAAAAACTCTGGATTAAAGAGGGAATTTAAATCATAAGACCTGATATTGTAAAAAAAAAAATTCCCTATAAAGTTGTGGATATTTACCTTCAGGAGTACTGTAGTTCTTCTTGACATATATATCATTGTCAGACATATCATTTAAAAATTATGGAAGTGCCCAAGACAGCAAGATTATCCAAGATACCAAGCTTATGCATGTCGGAATTGAGTTTCCCAAAACAAGCATATTTTGTACTCCATCATCCTTAGATGCTTCTAGTCATACATTTTAAAAGTGTACATTTTAACGATGTGAACTTTCCAAGTTTATAGTCACTTGTATTTTTTATGTTAACTGGAAAAATATATGCCAGAATATTTGTTTGGCTGACTTTCTATATGTTTTTCCAGATATATTTCTATTTAAAATTTAAAGAAAAAAATTTTAAACTCTGTCTTGCCATTTCCTTCACTTAATATTTACTTCTACATCTAAGTTGTGGCATCATGATTTAAGATCATAATTTATATTTTACAAATATTTGTGGAGGCTGTCCAAATATGTGCTAGCCTCATAAACCTAGTTAGCTGTTTTTCACATGATAGCTGATATTCAAACAAGTACTTGAATATGACTATTATTTTTGTATTCCCAGATTTTCTGAGGTGGAAAAAGAACAGGTAAATTTCCGCAACTTGCTTGCTAGCTAACCTTGCCAAGTTTGTAATTTCATAGACAAGAAAAGTACTATTAATACTGAAATTATGAATGATTTTTTAGTTTCTGTAGACCAGGCTGGCCTCGAACTCAGAAATCTACCTGCCTCTGCCTCCCAGAGTGCTGGGATTACAGGCGTGCACCACCACTGCCCGGCTTTCTTAGTTTCCAAAAATACCTTTACTTGGGTATTCCTAAGATCTGGTGAATTAATACAAATACAAATTAGTTTATTCATCAAACATACCTTTTGTCACCACTATGTTTCGTATCCTCAATACATTGATCTTCAGAAATAAATTTAAATATTGCAAAACAAAAAAATAGCAAAATGAAATAAAATTAAAAATCATTAAAATCACCATGTGACTCAGCTACACCTTTTTATGGCATATTTCCAAAGGACTTGACCTCCTACTCCATAGACCATTACTCAGCCATATTCCTTGTCACCATATTCACAATAGCTGGACATGGAAACAAATTATGTATCATTCAACAGATGAGCAGATATTAAAAATTGTGGTTCATTTACACATTGGAATAGTGTTCAGCTTTTCAAAGTCCTAGCCAGGAAAATTAGACAACAAAAGGCGGTCAAAAGGATATAATTTGGAAAGGAAGAAGTCAATTATCACTATTTGCAGTTGATATGATAATATCTTTAAGTGACCCCCCCAAAAAATCCATGAGGTAACTCTGAAACCTGATAAACAAATATAGCAACATGACTGTATATAAAGTTAATTCAAACAAATCAGTATCTTTCCTCTACTCAATGGATAAACAGGTTGAATAAAAAATTAGGGAAATGACACCCTTCACAATAGTCACAAATAGTATAAAATATCTTGGTGTGACACTAACCAAGCAGGTGAAAGCTCTAAACTTCAAGTCTCTAAAGAAAGAAAGCAAAGAGGATCACAGAAGAGGAAAAAAATCTCCCATTCCCATGGATTGGTAGGATTGATATAGTAAAAATGTTCATCTTGCTGAAAACAATCTATAGATTCAATGCAATCCATACCAAAATTCCAACTTAATTCTTCATTGAGTTAGAATGAGCAATTTCCAAATTCATCTTGAACAGCAACAACAACAACAACAACAAACAGGCTAACAAAAATTATTCTCAAGAATAAAAGAACTTCAGGGGGAATCACTATCCTTGACCTCAAATTATACTTCAGAGCAACTCTGATAAAAACTGCATGGTCTTGGTATAGTGAAAGGCAGGCAGATCAATGGAAGAGAATTGAAGATCCCGAAATGAACCCACACACCTATGGTCACTTGATCTTTGACAAAGGACTTAAAATCATCCAGTGGAATGTTCAACTGGCAGTTAATATGTAGAAGAATTTCAATTGATCTATTCTGATCTTTTTGTACAAACCTCAAGTCCAAATGGATCAAGACCTCCACATATAACTAGATACACTGAAACTAATAGAAAAAAAAGTTGGGAAGAGCTTTGAATACATGGGCAGAAGGTAAAAGTTTCGGAATAGAAGACCAATGGTTTATACTCTAAGATCAAGAACTGACAAATGGGACACTGGCAAAGGACACTGCCAATAGGACAAAACAGCCATTAACAGATGAGGAAAAGATCTTTACAAATTCTACATCGGATAGAGGGTTGATATCCAATATATACAAATAACTCACAAAAAGTATTCTCCAGACAATCAAATAATCCTATTAAAATGTGGTACAGCACTAAACAAAGAATTCCCAACTGAGGAATCCTGAGTGGTTGAGAAACACCAAAAGAAGTGTTTAACATCCTTAGTCATCAGGGAAATACAAGTCAAAACAACTCTGATATTCCACCTCATACCAATTACAATAGCTAAGATCAAAAATTCAGGGTATGGAAGATGCTGGTGAGAATGTGGAGAAAGAGGAACACTCCTCAATTTTTTGTGGGATTACAAACTGGTACATGCACTCGGAAATCAATCAGGAGGTTCCTCAGAAAATTGGACATAGTACTACATGAAGACATAGCTATATCACTCCTGGGCATATATCCAAAAAGATATTCCAACATATAACAAGGACACATGCTCTCTACCATGTTAATAGCAGTTTCATGTATAATAGCCAGAAGCTGGAAAGACCCCATATGTTCTCTCAACAGAGGAATGGATACAGAAAATGTGAAACATTTACACAATTAAGTACTAATTGGATATTAAAAACAACGGATTTATAAAATTCTTAGACAAATGGATGGAATGAGGAAATATCATCCTGAGGGAGATAACCCAATTACAAAAGAACACACATGGAATGCATGCACAGATATTAGCCGCAAAGTGTGGAATAACCAAGATACAATTCACAGACCACATGAAACTCAAGAAGAAAGACCAACGTTTATGTCCTTCTGTCCTTCTTAGAAGGGGTAACAAAATATTTACGGGAGAAAATATGGAGACGAAGTATGGATCAGAGACTAAAGGTAAGGCCATCCAGAGACTGCCCCACTTAGGGATTCATCCCATAAACTGTTATCAAACCTAGACAATATTGTAGATTCCTGGAAGTACATGCTCACCGGAGCCAGATATAGCTGTCTTCTGAGAGACTATGCCAGAGCCAGACATATACAGAAGTGGATGCTTGCAGCCAATCATTGAACTAAACACAGGATCCTCAATGGAGGAGTTAGAGAAAGTACTGAAGGAGTTGAAGGTGTTTGCAATCCCATAGGAAGAACATCAGTGTCAACCAACATGAGCTCCCAGAGTATAAACCACCCATCAAGGAGTACACTTTGATGGACCAATGGCTCCAGCCTTATATGTAGCAAAGGATGGCTTTGTTGGGCATTAATGGGAGAAGAGGTCCTTGGTACAGTGAAGGCTTGATGCCCCAGTGTATGGGAATGTACCTCTCACAGAAACAGGAGGGGAGGGAATGGGATAAGGGGAAAGGGGATAACATTTTAAATATAAATAAATGAAGAATTTAATAAAAAAGAAAAATGAAATCATGAAATATGTAGGTTAAGATTAAAAACTCAGGAGACAGTAGGTATTGGTGAGGATGTAGAGAAAGAGGAACACTCCTCTACTACTGGTGGGAATGCAAGTTGGTACAACAACTCTGGAAATCAGTGCAGCAGTTCCTCAGAAAACTGGGCATAACACTTCCGGAGGATCCTGCAATACCACTCCTGCGCATATACCCAGAGGCTTCTCCGGCATGCAGTAAGAACACATTCTCCACTATGTTCATAGCAGCCCTATTTATTATAATAACCAGAAGCTGGAAAGAACCCTGATATCCCTCAATGGAGAAATGTATACAGAAAATGTGGTATATTTACGCAATGGAATACTACTCAGCAATTAAAAACAATGAATTCATGAAATTCTTAGGCAAATGGTTGGAACTTGAAAATATCATCCTAAGTGAGGTAACCTAATCACAAAAGAACACACATGGAATACAGTTACTGATAAGTAGATATTAGCTTAGCAGAGGTGTTTCTTCATGGTTCTTCTTGAGGCAGAGGAGGGTGGGAGGGGAGAGCGTCGGCAGGGGTAGGCATGGTGGTGGTGGTGCTAAGACTTTGTCTTAAGAATTTCTGGGATAAGACTTTGTCTTATGGAAAATTCAGGTTTGCTGTATAATAAAAGGTTTACTTATCTAAGTTTAACTTACTAGTTTAAAGTAGCTGGCCTGCCTTCTGTGTTCCTCTGAAGCCAGAGACTGCAGTCTCAGATATTTTTTTTGTTTCCTTTTTTTTTATTCGATATAATTTATTTACATTTCAAATGATTTCCCTTTTCTAGCCCCCCCACTCCCCGAAAGTCCCGTAAGCCCCCTTCTCTTCCCCTGTCCTCTCACCCACCCCTTCCCACTTCCCCGTTCTGGTTTTGCTGAATACTGTTTCACTGAGTCTTTCCAGAACCAGGGGCCACTCCTCCTTTCTTCTTGTACCTCATTTGATGTGTGGATTATGTTTTGGGTATTCCAGTTTTCTAGGTTAATATCCACTTATTAGTGAGTGCATACCATGATTCACCTTTTGAGTCTGGGTTACCTCACTTAGTATGATATTCTCTAGCTCCATTCATTTGCCTAAGAATTTCATGAATTCATTGTTTCTAATGGCTGAATAGTACTCCATTGTATAGATATACCACATTTTTTGCATCCACTCTTCTGTTGAGGGATACCTGGGTTCTTTCCAGCATCTGGCAATTATAAATAGGGCTGCTATGAACATAGTAGAACATGTATCCTTATTACATGGTGGGGAGTCTTCTGGGTATATGCCCAGGAGTGGTATAGCAGGATCTTCTGGAAGTGAGGTGCCCAGTTTTCGGAGGAACCGCCAGACTGCTTTCCAGAGTGGTTGTACCAATTTGCAACCCCACCAGCAGTGGAGGAGTGTTCCTCTTTCTCCACACCCTCTCCAACACCTGCTGTCTCCTGAATTTTTAATCTTAGCCATTCTGACTGGTGTAAGATGAAATCTTAGGGTTGTTTTGATTTGCATTTCCCTAATGACTAATGAAGTTGAGCATTTTGTAAGATGCTTCTCCGCCATCCGAAGTTCTTCAGGTGAGAATTCTTTGTTTAACTCTGTACCCCATTTTTTAATAGGGTTGTTTGGTTTTCTGGAGTCTAACTTCTTGAGTTCTTTATATATATTGGATATTAGCCCTCTATCTGATGTAGGATTGGTGAATATCTTTTCCCAATTTGTTGGTTGCCGATTTGTCCTCTTGATGGTGTCCTTTGCCTTACAGAATCTTTGTAATTTTATGAGGTCCCATTTGTCAATTCTTGCTCTTAGAGCATACGCTATTGGTGTTCTGTTCAGAAACTTTCTCCCTGTACCGATGTCCTCAAGGGTCTTCCCCAGTTTCTTTTCTATTAGCTTCAGAGTGTCTGGCTTTATGTGGAGGTCCTTGATCCATTTGGAGTTGAGCTTAGTACAAGGAGACAAGGATGGATCAATTCGCATTCTTCTGCATGCTGACCTCCAGTTGAACCAGCACCATTTGTTGAAAAGGCTATCTTTTTTCCATTGGATGTTTTCAGCCTCTTTGTCGAGGATCAAGTGGCCATAGGTGTGTGGGTTCATTTCTGGATCTTCAGTCTCAGATATTTAACAGCTCATCCTAAAACAGCAGGAGATTAAGTAAAGGGTTAGTTCCTAGAGCCTTTTCCCTATTGTCCAGATACCTCTTGCTTGTCAGTCTATGGGGAAGTTAGGAGAAATAAACTTCTATTGAACCGGGAAAAGAGAATAACACTTGTAGAAAGAAAAACTTCTGCCTAAGTGAATATGCATAAGCTCACATAAA
The DNA here is from genome assembly GCF_947179515.1 of Apodemus sylvaticus. Classification (NCBI taxonomy): domain Eukaryota; kingdom Metazoa; phylum Chordata; class Mammalia; order Rodentia; family Muridae; genus Apodemus; species Apodemus sylvaticus. The sequence goes on from NC_067476.1 coordinate 69,608,682, forward strand.
TTCGTAGATACAACTTCAAACATACAGATTTTCACACAGTCAGCTGGGCCCAGCTTGCATGCATTCTCACAATTTCATACACACACACACACACATGCATACATTCTCACAGTTGCATACTTACACACACATCCATACTTACATATGCATATGGAGCAAAAGACTAATCACCAGTGTAGAAAGAACTCACTCATTCTGGATGAAAAATGGACTCCAATATTTATTGCAACAAGAAAGAAAAAGCTTCCACCCTTTTAATGCTAAATGAATTAAATCAATGTTTGTAAGAAAAATACTTTTTTCTCCTAATAAACTAAGCCTGTCTTGTCCTTACCATGGGACCTGTCCTGTCCCATGGTAAGGAGATGCCTGCCAGCTCCTTCTGCTCTCTGCAACATCTTTTTTCCTCTTTTGCTCTTCCTCCCCCACATTGTTCTCTTAGTTATTTTGTTACCTATAGTTTCTAAGTTATTCCACTTTGCATTCTCCTTCTAATCTTGTTCTCTTCTGCCTAAAAACTTCTCCTCAGTTCAGTTCTTCTCTCAGCGCTTTTCTCCTCACTAAATTCTTCTGGGCTGACTTCTCTTGTCCTCAGCCCTTCAAGAACTTTCAGGATACATGATCACATGTTAGGAAGTTCATCACAACTTCACACAAAATACCAAGTCATGAATAGAAATAGAAGTTTACAACAGAGAATGTTTACATGCATATCCATTAGGAGTAATTATCTAGCTATCATTTATCTTCTCTACAGGTTCATTGAAAGTTTAAAACCATAACTAAGTTATACATGAAGTTTTGTATAGTTAACCCAGTCAATATTTTATGTTTTGTCCTAATACCTAGCACAAATACTAGTTTCCTTTTTATGACATTTATTGGAATGTGCTTTGAGTAGGAGAAAGTCTGGTTGCCATCTAAGAGCAATTAACTTGTGATACTTGGGAGATGGGCAGACTTCTCATTTCAGTTTTGACTATCAGAAAAAGATCCTAGTAGCAGCCCCATTATAAAAGAACTTAATAATCATCAATATTATTTTAGGAATTCTTATAGGGTCATCATTAAAACTTAAGTCACCTATTTGTCTATATAGCATCACTATAAGACAGTACATCTTCGTGGATCTGCAGAGGTCTGCTCCAAAGGGGTGTACTATTACTTATTGATTATTATATATGCTTAATAATAATAGGAAATGCCTATTAATAGCAGTAATCTTTCCTAAAATTAATCCCACACAGCCTTGCTGAATGTGGGCTCACCTGTTGCAGATAATATAATAATCCAAAGCAGGCATTTCAGGATGGTCATCTGCTAGTATATTATCTTGTCCCATTATGGCTCCCGACAGGTGTTTCTGAGTATAGATGTGGTCTAAGACAACACTGGCATGAGGCCATGTTTTCAGTTTTCACAGTAAGTAGTTATAGTGCTTGTAAAAAATTTTAGCACAGGTTAAATAGTTTATATGACAACTGCCTGATTTATACATTTTTTTGTGTTAGTCAACTTGTTTCCCTGTAATTCTCAAAGTGACTCATATGGTCAATTACTTTGATCTTACAGAAAATGTTCAAGGTTTACAGAAAAGGTTCAATGTTTTAGGTTAACTATATTTTATGAAATATGTTTGTTCTTCATTTTAACATAAGGTTATGTTTGAAGACCGCTAAGTAATATTGAATAGGCTCACCGCATTCTCTAAGTTCTATGTCATCCATAAGAATACAAACAACATTAAGAATCAACCAACATAAACGTATCTTGTACTTAATAAACTCTAATGAAAAATATTGGCTATCCTGTAGGAGGTTTTAACCTTAGATTGTCTCAGTAAGTAACAATTGTTTCTTCGGTTCGTACAAAGTTAAAAATTCATAAGTTTTTCTTTTATAAAGTTTATGTCAATAGAAACATTTTTCTTGTTACTACCCTGGTCTAAGACACCATTTTCTTTAAATTTCTCAACTAGTTTACTTTTCCTATTATCCATATTCTGTTCTTTGTACAGAATAGTTCAAATGACAGGTAAATCAGATAATATTGTTTTGCTGTCTAAAATTTGGCAAAGGCTAACTTGTATATATAATGAAATTGTGCACTGTACAGTGATATAAAGGCTTACAAAATCTGGAACCAATTTATCCTGGTGTAGTTGGACCAGGTCCATCCCCCAGGTCATTGACTTTAACTCTACTCATTACAATAGTCATTGAAATTAACTACCCATTCCACAGGGATTTTCTATGATGATATTTCTGTCTGAAGCCTTATTATAGATATCATCTTAGCTCCCTTTTCACTGTTGCTAATACTAGTTATGAATTCCATCTTAATAAAGTTTTGACCACTATACTGAACATGATTGCTTGTTTAAGACTCATTTGGCTACTATTGCCATATCATTTCAGGGAAACTACTATAATCATATATTTTATATAATTCTATTTCTTAATGTTCTACTTTCTCTCTCTATAAAGAGAGATAATAAATATGCTACATACTACAGGTGATATTACTACAGATAATATATACATATATGACCTCATAAATTAACTATTAAACAAATATTAAGATCGTATTACATGTAGGTAACTCTTAAACTCTTAGCATGTACATGTGCACAGACACACATGCACACACACAATAAAGCTTATAAACAGTCTATAATGTGATATAATTTATCTAAAATGGGAAAGATTATCCAGAGACTGCCCACCTAGGGATCCAGCCCATATACAGTTACAAAACTTAGACACTATTGTGGATGCCAACAAGTGCTTGCTGACAGGAGCCTAATATTGCTGTCACCTGGGAGACTCTGCCAGTGCATGACAAATACAGAGAGGGACACTCTCAGCCAGCCATTGAACTGAGCACAGGGACTCCAATGGAGGAGCTAGAGAAAGTACCCAAGGAGCTGAAGGGGTTTGCAGAGCCATAGGAGGAACAACAATATGAGTCACCCAGTACTCCCAGAGCTCCCAGGGACAAAACCATCAACCAAAGAGTACACATGGAGGGCTCCATAGCACCAGATACATATTCAGCAGAGGATGGCCTTGTTTGACATCAAAGGGAGGAGAGGCCCTTGGCCCTGATTAGGCTCGATGCAGCAGTATAGGGGAATACCAGGACAGGGAAGCAGGAGTTGTCAGATTGGTGAACAGGGAGAGGAGGGATGGATTAGGGGATTTTCAGGGGGGGAAACCAGAAAGGGAGACAACATTTGAAATGTAAATAAAGAATATATCGATTAAAAAATTCATTTTGTATTGTTTGATAAGTGTGAATATGCTAGCCAGACTAAGTAGGAATTAGAGCGTGAGATTCAAAACCAGTTCTCTAATGGTATCTTTTATTGGAACTTGGCTTCAAATAAAAATCTTCATAAGATGGTAAAGTTAATTCCAATTTCTTTTTTTAATAGATGGCATAAAGAATTTCACTTTGGTACACCATGAAATAAAAATTTCATATTATTAAAATGTTTTGCACTTAACTGAAAACCATAAAATACATTCCATGAAATTTGCTATTAAGATCTTTTTCTATGGAATACTACTCAGCTATTAAAAACAATGAATTCATGAAATTTTTTTATTCGATATATTTTTTATTTACATTTCAAATGATTACCCCTTTTGTAGCCTCCCACTCCACGAAAGTCCCATAAGCCCCCTTCTCTCCCCCTGTCCTCCCACCCACCCCTTCCCACTTCCCCATTCTGGTTTTGCCAAATACTGCTTCACTGAGTCATTCCAGAACAAGGGGCCATTCCTCCTTTCTTCTTGTACCTCATTTGATGTGTGGATTATGTTTTGGGTATTCCAATTTTCTAGGTTAATATCCACTTATTAGTGAGTGCATACCATGATTCACCTTTTGAGTCTGGGTTACCTCACTTAGTATGATGTTCTCTAGCTCCATCCATTTGCCTAAGAATTTCATGAATTCATTGTTTCTAATGGCTGAATAGTACTCCATTGTGTAGATATACCACATTTTTTGCATCCGCTCTTCTGTTGAGGGATACCTGGGTTCTTTCCAGCATCTGGCAATTATAAATAGGGCTGCTATGAACATAGTAGAGCATGTATCCTTATTACATGGTGGGGAATCCTCTGGGTATATGCCCAGGAGTGGTATAGCAGGAGGTGCCCAGTTTTCTGAGGAACCACCAGAGTGATTTCCAGAGTGGTTGTGCCAATTTGCAACCCCACCAGCAGTGGAGGAGTGTTCCACTTTCTCCACATCCTTGCCAACACCTGCTGTCTCCTGAATTTCTAATCTTAGCCATTCTGACTGGTGTGAGGTAAAATCTCAGGGTTGTTTTGATTTGCATTTCCCTAATGACTAATGAAGTTGAGCATATTTTAAGATGCTTCTCTGTCATCCGAAGTTCTTCAGGTGAGAATTCTTTAACTCTGTGCCCCATTTTTCAATAGGGTTGTTTGGTTTTCTGGAGTCTAACTTCTTGAGTTATATATATATATATATATATATATATATATATATATATATATATATATATTAGATATTAGCCCTCTATCTGATGTAAAATTGGTGAAGATCTCTTCCCAATTTGTTGGTTGCAGATTTGTCCTTTTGATGGTGTCCTTTGCATTACAGAAACTTTGTATTTTTTTGAGGTCCCATTTGTCAATTTTGACTTAGAGCATACCCTATTGGTGTTCTGTTCAGAAACTTTCTCCCTGTACCGATGTCCTCAAGGGTCTTCTCCAGTTTCTTTTCTATTAGCTTCAGAGTGTCTGGCTTTATGTGGCGGTCCTTGATCCATTTGGATTTGAGCTTAGTACAAGGAGACAAGGATGGATCAATTTGCATTCTTCTGCATGCTCACCTCCAGTTGAACCAGTACCATTTGTTGAAAAGGCTATCTTTTTTTCCATTGGATGTTTTCAGCCCCTTTGTTGAGGATCAAGTGGCCATAGGTGTGTGGGTTCATTTCTGGGTCTTCAGTCCTGTTCCATTGATCTGCCTGACTGTCACTGTACCAATACAATGCAGTTTTTAACACTATTGCTCTGTAGTATTGCTTGAGGTCAGGGATACTGATTCCCCCAGACTTTCTTTTGTTGCTGAGAATAGTTTTAGCTATCCTGGGTTTTTTGTTGTTCCAGATGAATTTGATAATTGCTCTTTCTAACTCTGTGAAGAATTGAGTTGGGATTTTGATGGGTATTGCATTGAATCTGTATAGTGCTTTAGGCAAAATGGCCATTTTAACTATATTGATTCTACCGATCCATGAGCATGGGAGGTTTTCCCATTTTTTGAGGTCTTCTTCCATTTCCTTCTTCAGAGTCTTGAAGATTCTTTGTATGGTTCTCTTTGTTTCCAATTGATTGATTTCATCCCTGAGTTTGATGATTTCCTGTCTTCTACTCCTCCTGGGTGAATTGGCTTCTTTTTGTTCCAGGACTTTCAAGTGTGTCTTTAAGCTGCTAGTGTATGCTCTCTCCATTTTCTTTTCGGAGGCACTCAGGAACATGAGTTTTCCTCTTAGCACTGCATTCATTGTGTCCCAAAGATTTGGGTGTGTTGTGCCTTCATTTTCATTAAATTCTAAAAAGTCTTTGATTTCTTTCCTTATTTTTTCTTTGTCGAAGGTGTCATTGAGTAGAGTATTGTTCAGCCTCCATCTGTATGTGGGCTTTCTGTTGTTTTTGTTGCTATTGAAAACCACTCTTACTCCATAGTGATCTGATAAGAGACATGGGATTAGTTCGATCTTCTTATATTTGTTGAGATCTGTCTTGTGACCAATTATATGGTCGATTTTGGAGAAGGAACCATGAGGTGCTGAGAAAAAGGTATATTCTTTTGCTTTAGGGTGAAATGTTCTATAAATATCAGTCAAATCCAATTGGTCCAAAGCTTCAATTAGTTTTACTGTGTCCCTGTTTAGTTTCTGTTTCCCCGATCCGTTCATTGAGGAGAGTGGGGTGTTGAAGTCCCCCAAAATTATTGTGTTAGGTGCAATGTGTGCTTCTGAGGTTTAGTAAAGTTTCTTTTATGAATGAGGGTGCCCTTGCATTTGGTGCATATATGTTCAGAATTGAAATTTCTTCTTGGTGGATTTTTCCTTTGACCATCAAGAAGTGTCCTTCTGTGTCTCTTTTGATGACTTTAGGTTGAAAGCCATTTTTTTCTGATATTAGAATGGCTACTACTGCTCGTTTCCTGTGACCATTGGCTTGTAAGATTGTCTTCCAGCCTTTTACTCTAAGGTATTTTTTATCTTTGACACTGAAGTGTGTCTCCCGTATGCAACAGATTGTAGGGTCCTGTTTCCTTATCTAGTCTGTTAGTCTGTATCTTTTTATTGGGGAATTGATTCCATTAACGTTAAGAGATATTAAGGAATAGTGATTATTACTTCCTGTCATTTTTGATGTTCTTTTTATATTTGAGTGGTTATCTTCTTTTGGGTTTGATGAAGGAAGGTAACTATCTTGCTTTTTCCAGGGTGTAGTTTCCCTCCTTGTATTGGAGTTTTCCTTCTATTATTCTTTGCAGAGCTTGGTTTGTGGAAAGATACTGTGTAAATTTGGTTTTGTCATGGAATATCTTGGTTTCTCCATCTATGGTGAATGAGAGTTTTGCTGGGTATAGTAGTCTTGGCTGACATTTGTGTTCTCTTAGAGTCTGCATGAGATCTGCCCAGGATCTTCTAGCTTTCATGTTCTCTGGTGAGAAGTCTGGTGTGATTGTGATAGGTCTTCCTTTATATGTTACTTGGCCTTTTTCTCTTACTGTCTTTAATATTCTTTCTTTGTTTAGTGCATTTGGGTTTTGATTATTATGTGACAGGAGGTATTTCTGCTCAGGTCCAGTCTGTTTGGAGTTCTGTAGGCTTCTTGTATATTCATAGGCATCTCTCTCTTTAAGTTTGGAAAATTTTCTTCCATAATTTTGTTGAAGATATTTGCTGCCCCTTTCAGTTGTAAATCTTCACTCTCATCTATACCTATAATCCTTAGGTTTGGTCTTCTCATTGTATCCTGGATTTCCTGGATGTTCTGGGATACAAGATTTTTACATTTTGCATTTTCTTTGACAGTTGAGTCAATGGTTTGTATGGTATCTTCAGCATCTGAGATTCTTTCTTCCATATCTTGTATTCTGTTGTTGATATTTGCATCTAAGGCCCCTGATTTCTTCTCAAAGTTTTCTATCTCCAAAGTTGTCTCCCTTTGTGATTTCTTAGTTGTTTCTACTTCTGTTTTTAGATCCAGGATGGTTTTGCTCAGTTCCATCATTTGTTTGTTTGTGTTTTCCTATAATTCTTTAAGAGATTTTTGTGTTTCCTCTTTCATGACTTCTGCCTGTTGACTCAAGTTCTCCTGCATTTCTTTAAGGTTTTTTTTTTTTTTTTTTTTTTTTTTTTGCCTTTCTTCTTTATTGGCTTCTATCTCTTGAACCTTATTCTCCTGCATTTATTTAAGAGATTTTTGTGTTTCCATTATATGGGTTTCTAGCTTATTCATGTTCCCCTGTATTTTTTTAAGAGATTCATTCATGTCTTTTTTGTATTCTTCTAACAGCATCATGAACAGTGATTTTAAATCCAAATCTTGTTTCTCTGGTGTGTTGGCATAACCAGGACTTGCTGATGTTGGAGAGTTTGGTTCAGATGCTGCCATATTGCCTAGATTTCTGTTAGTAGCATTTCTGCGTTTGCCCTTTGCCAGCTTGTTCTCTGGCGCTAGTTGGTCTTGTCTCCGTCTGGTGTTTCAGCCTCCTGAGAGGCTCTAGGTCTATTTCTGCAACACTGGATGGCAGGGTTTCCCCTGTCACAGATTGCTGATGTGCTGTCCTCCTCTTGGGTGCCCTTGCAGCCCTAGTGTGCTTTGCCCCAGCTTGTGACTGTGAACTAGATGGTTCCCGTTTGCTCCTTCAGGGAGTGCTGAGGGGTGAATGCTGTGGGGACCTTTTCTATGTGCTGATCACTCTGCTGGCCAGCGGAACTCCCAACCCAACCGGGTTGGTGCACACAAGGCTAGCCTTGCTGCTCAGGTGCATACTAGGCTAGCCTTGCTGCTCAGGCCCTGAGTCTAGGCAAAAGCCTGGCAGGCCAATGTCTGAGCAAAGTTCCCCTCAGCTGTGAGTGTTGTTGGGTCTGTCAGGTGGCCAGGATGGCGGCGTGCGTGCGCTCCCTGAGAGTTCTGGGAGAGTCTGCTGGGCAAACAACCTCCTGGCCGGGTTTACACACAGGTGGCCCCCTGACCAGCTCAGTGCCTGGGTGCAGGCCAACGCCCGTCGGGCTTAGACCCCTGCGATGTTGTCTGGGGTTGTTTTTGGCTACCTCAGTCTGTCTGATTTCTCTGGCATCTGAGAACCAATATGGAAGCCTTGTATCTGACTGGCGGGAGGCAGAGTTCTGATGTGGCTTCTGTGTGGTGAAAGGCGCTGTAAGTCCTCTGCTGCTTGCAGCCCAGCTGGCCAGCGTTGGCCAGTGGTCATGGGCGCAGGGTCTGCATGGACCCTGTCAGCTTGGTTCTACTGCTGATGGCCCTTCCAATTCATGAAATTTTTATGTAAATGGGTGGAACTGGAAAATATCCTAAGTGAGGTAACCCATTCACAATAGAACACACATGGTATGCACTCACTGATAAGTGGATATTAGCCCAGAATCTAGGAATACAAGAAACAATTCACATATAAAATGATGCCCAAGAAGAAGGAAGGAGAGGCCCCTGGTCCTGGAATAGCTCAGTGCAACAGTGTAGGGGAATACCAGGACAGGGAAGCAGGAGGGGTTGATTGGGGTACAGGGGGAGGGAAGAGGGTTTGTGGGACTTTTGGTGAGGGCGAATCCAGGAAAGGGGAACTCATTTGAAATGTAAATAAAGAATATAGCTAATAAAAATAAATTAAAAAAAGAAAATATCTTTTTCTAGGCTAACCCAACACTTCTGAGATGCCCAACAGCATTCAACTGTAACTGGGAGAAAAGGGAATGAACGTGACTGAATTCATCCTCATGGGAGTAATAGAGAATCTCCTGCTTCAGAGAATTCTATATTTTGTATTACTCATCCCCTATATCATTACTGTCACAGGAAACCAGCTCATTGTGGGGGACCATAGTCTGTAGCTAGTTTTTGAACTCCCCAATGTACTTTTTCTTGGCTTTTTCATTTCTGATAGATGCATGCTATTCCTTTTGCACAATCCCTAAGATGCTGGCAGATTTGCTATCAGAAACAAAAACCATCTCATTCAATGGCTGCATATTACAACTTTTGTTGAACATTTCTTAGGAGCTTTAGAGATTGTCCTTCTTGTAGTCATGGCCTATGACCATTATGCGGCCATCTGTAGACCTCTCTACTATTTCTTCAGGATGAACCACTATATGTGTTGTCTTCTAGAGGGAATATATTGGATAGTGGGTTTCTTACATTCCTTTGGTCAGTTTCTTGTTACTTTCTGGATTCCCTTCTGTGGCTCCAATATTTTGGATCACTTCTTTTGTGACATCTTCACCTTGCTATAACTTGCGTACACTAACACTTCTGGGTCTCCTGGTTGCTGCCAATGGTGGTGTAATCCCTGTGATTATCTTCATGATGCTGCTGATGTCCTATGTTGCATTCTGTATTCCTTGAAGATACAAAGCCCATGGCGGAAAAAGACCCTCTTTACCTGTGGTTCCCACATAACAGTTGCTGTATTGTTTTTTCATGCCATGTATTTTTATGTACAAGTGACCAGTAGCTACCTTTCCCATGGATAAAGTAATAACAGTGTTTTATATTGTCATCACACCCTTTTTAAAATCTGTTATCTACACAATAAGGAACACAGAGGTAAAAAATTCCATTAGAATGCTTTTAAAAAGAATTAATGCATTTTTGAATAACAAATGATATATCATGACTATTTTTGTCTTCTCGTGTTCTTTATGAATTTGTATTTTTATCACAACGGTACCTGTTGAAGGATATTTGACCATGGTGTGAACCCCAAGATTATGTTATTTACTAAGAAAATAAAAACAAAACCAAACCTTGTTTCTATTTATGGTATGGTACAGTCATTAGCATTAAATTTTAACCTCTCTTACTTAAATACAGACATGCCGTTAACACACACTTTTTATCCTAAATAATGAAGGTAGAAGAATAAACAATTTGTAGATGGAAGCACTGATGTTTGAAAGTGATTTCCAATTGAGTGGAAGAAAAAATGATGAATCAGAGTCAGATTTAACAGAATAGGATATGCTTAACTCATGAGTAGAAAGAGAAAAGAAAGGCTACTTAAGAGAAAACAGAACAGAGAGAAAAAGAGAGGAGAGGAGGTAGTTTTACTCAGACAGTTATAGACAGACATATTACAAAGAACAAGCAAGATGAAGGTGAAGAAAAAATGAGCCAGAGAATGAAAATGAGTCATTCGATTACAACATACTGAGAAAGTTAGTATGAGACCAAGAGGAACAGTTAGATCAAAGGCCAAGACAAAAGCCAAATTTAAAAAGGTAGTATGTAGAGGAGGAGTTTGGAGGCAGAACAGCTGAGCTGCCAGACAGCCAGACTTCAGAAAGAACTAGGAAAGGATGAACTTATTCAGCAGAAAGTCTCAAAGGCTAAAAACATTCTAGGCCTGGATTAGATTGTACAGAAGCTAGAAGCTTCCAGGACTAGAGCTAGGTTAGTAGACTGAGGCAATAAGCTTTGGCAACAAGTCTATCAGGTGAAGAAAAGTAACGTTTACAAAATCCCTTAATACATAAGTGATAAATTTCAAGGCATTCAGATGATGGCACGATAGTTTTATATATACTTATTTTTAAATACATTTATACATTTATGAATTTATAAATTAGCTGCACTAAGAAATTAATAAGTAATAATAAAACAATTGCAACAAAATTTTCTATAATTTTGTGCTTTAGAGAATCATGTCTTCATGGGAGACAAGGAGGCAGTTAGGTTGAAAGAAAATTAAGAACTGATATTATATAAAAATTGACCTCTAGTTAGTTTATTTTAGTCCTGTTGAAGTGCAGCATAATTTGGTGAACTTTATTCTGGTAATAATTAACTCAGTTCCACTTTTGCAATAAAGCAAACAAACATCTCTTTGTGAAACAAAGTAAACTAAATACAGATCAGACATGATTACCTCCAATCTCTTTTAAAAGTCCATAAAGATAAGATCTATAGATTGACAATTCACTAATAGCAGAAGTTTGGTCCTAGAGAAAGGTAGATTTGTCATTGCATTATATAGATTAGAAAGGAAAGACTATTAAGCCAATGGTCTATAATATATTTGAGCTATTAAGCCAATGGTCTATAATATATTTGAGGCAAATAGTTGTACACTTTTGTCTAACAAAAAGAATATTACTACTAAATAAAGTATAATTTTATCCTAAAATTTGGCTGTGACAATATTTCTCCATTATATTTTTATTTTACAGGACTGATTTTATTTTATTATTTTTGAGATTATACTATAATTACATTTTTTCTATTTCTAGCCTTTAAGCCCTCCCACATATAATGCTTGCTGTCTTTCAAAAACATAGCTGATTTTTCATTATTATTACATGCATGTATGTAAATGTATATATTCCTATGTAAAACACTCTCAGTCTGTACAATGTTACTTGTAATCATGTTTTCAACTTAACATTTGGTATTCAGTAACTAACTGAATGGCCTTCCCTGGGGAACTTCTGCTCTCAACATTCTTCAGGTGCCTATAGTTGTTTGTGTAGGTTGTGGCCTCTTGAGCTTTCTTATGTACTTTGCATGTCTATTGGCATCATCCTTGTGAGCTCATGTTTGGACAGTGTGAATTTCATCTATGTATGTAATAACATATGATAATGTTCAATTTCCAATTCCCTCTTCTAACTCTCAGCTAATGTTTACCTTAAAGAGGTTTAGGTTAATAGTTATGGATTTTTACTTTAAAAAGACTGAAAAATTAGAAAACATACTAATATTAGAAGAGATGATCCTCAGTCTCAGTTTTCTCATTCACATTATGGAACATGAAACAATACTCATCGAATCCATAATATATGACTGATAACACACTGAATGGATCTTGTATCTGGATGTAATGTTTAAATGTTAAGCAGGAAATTTTGTAGAGGATATAGACATTTTTTAGATTCATTTATCTCATGACAGATTATAATTAATATGCAAAATAGAAGCATAAACCTGTGTTAAGGAGGCTTTATCAAAGTCGTATAATATCCTCTGCTTTTGGTTCTATGTCATCTTTATGATTTACACTCATGTATAAGGCTCATGTCAGCCAAGCTATAAATATGTGGACTCTTAGACATTTAAGCTTAACTTTGTGTCATTTTTTTCTTTAACTAACAAGCCTCACTTTTTAATCTCTAATGAAGAATATAGTTATTCATGATTCTCCACTGTATGAATTACAATAGTATTTGTTCAAATATCAGTAATATATACTACATATATTATCATATTCAATGACACACACACACACACACACACACACACACACACAGAGAGAGAGAGAGAGAGAGAGAGAGAGAGAGAGAGAGAGAGAGAGAGAGAGAGAAAGTGATACGCACACACACGTACACACACATCAAGACAAACAAATGAAGCAGAAATAAAAATAAAAACAAACTAAAAATGTGAAAACCAGTAAGACATGTATTACCAAAACAAAACCAAAATCACGTACACATAGGAAATAAGAGTCCATTTTATCTGAGAAAACTACTCCTTATCATTTGTCCTGCCCTGGAGTGTGGTTGACATAGCCTGTGACTCTCCGTTGGAGAAACTGATATTTCCTTTCCTAGCAGGTGTCAATTGCAAATAACTTTTTGGTTAGGCTTGGAACTTTCTCTTTAGTTCTCCTTTGGAGCACTGGAAGTTTGTCTTGTTTAAACCTGTGTAAGTCTTGTGCAAGTTATCACAATGTATCACTTCACATGTGTTTGAGTTATTGTATCTGGTAGGTACTCAAAACTTTTCTAATTGAAGACACTGTATAACATAAATTCTTCTGGTGTGAGAAAGAATTTAGTCTTTAATTTTTACCATCTATAGAATATGGCAGGTAATTTGGAGTTAAATGAATAAAATTTCAATACTAGTCCAAAGATATGAAGATAGCAAGGGATAGGAATGAAAACCCTGATCTGAGATAGTTGCTCAATGAAAAGCATAAGTAGCATTTGCTTTCTCTCATCTATTTTTAGGCAGATGTATCACTCTGAGGCTGTTCTGTTCTTGAAAAGCAGTTTGTGTTTACAGCTAACAAGATAATCAAATAGTTATCTTGTGATGTCTTTATTGGTTTTGTTGGTTTGGGATTTACTTACACAGTATCAGCTTGATCTTCATCCAGTGTACTCCCACTCCTGGGAAAACCCTGATCACAATGGGAATGGAGAGAATTTATGGTAAAGTGATTAGTCCTCAGACAGGAGAAACAGCCACAAAGGGATGCAGTTGGAATGATGTAATCATGCTCATCTTGGAAAGTTCTGCCATCCTAACATCTCAGTCTGTCCTCTTTCCCCTGAGCCCACTATCCTAGAGAGGGAATGGTAAATGTATTATTTTGCAGGTTGTTTGCAAAGTTAAAATCAAAATACAGGGAAATGGTAGTTCTAGTGCCATGGATAGCTTTGTGCAAAGCTCTGATGTCTCTTGTTTTAGAAAATATTCCTATCTAAAGGAAATTTAATTTGTTTTCACTGCCCAGGGACTTTTACCTACTTAAGTTCCTGGACCTACAGTTTATCTGTGTGTAATCTTAGAATTCTTTGGGAATTCTGTTTCTATCATGATAACTGCCCCATGCATTATTTGTTGTTTGTTCCTTTTCTGATTCCCAACTCATCACAAGAAGGATTCATCCCATACAAGAACATTACTACTAGGGCTGAATTTTGGGATCTTTTGATTTTGACTTAGGCAACTTACCTATACAATATTTATAATTATTTTATTTTTCCACGGGATTTATCAGGTAACTGGATTGTTGGATGCCATAGAGATAACAGAGATAAAATTGGGTAGAATGTTACCATTTGCTTGAATATTATTGATCTTACCATTAATATGAGATATTATTTAAAGGTTTCTTTTTAATAATTAAGTCACCCAACATATTTTCAATTGTACTTTAATGTGTAAATAAGTCACATTATTTGAAAATTCATGTGCATAATTATCTCTCAATGAAGAATTCTGAGTTAACAAAATTTTATACCTTAGTTTTCTTTAGTGTACTTGGACAAGTTATTCAAAATTATTAAATAATATAAATCTGATGGATTTGGTAGAATTGGTAGCCCAAAATATGGTTCAGCTCTGGAATTTGGCTATATCATGCATATTAACTGAAATGGTAGAGAAGAAAATGATATGTGGTGTTTTAAAATCATATACAACTAGATTAACAGCCATCCCTGGCACCAGGCTTGCTAAGGCCTAATCATTGAATATAGTTTTCCTTGAATAATATTAATTGTAAGGAATAAATTGTGTTTAGTTAAGTGATTAGTGCACAAATGTTACATTATTTAAAATGGAAATATATTAAACCATCCTTAGAAACTTCATTACACGATAAACCCACCATGATTTTGGGGGCAAAAGAGCAAAACAATATCATTGTTGTATGAGGAAGATGCTGCTTCTGCAAGTTTATGTAACAAATGCCATGGATGACAGTAATGAAGAGGGTAGGGGGCCAATGAGTGATGGAAGTCTAGTTGTCAATAACTGTTCTCACTGCAACAGAAAACTATGTCTACCTACTCTAACAAAGGAACAAAGAAGGCTGAGGTGTTTGTTTCTGAAGCAAGAGATATACTAGACATCAATGGGAGAGAGATCACAATAAAATAGAAGAATTATTAATTGAGGAGAATTAATTAAGTTAATCTAAGGAAGAGATATACTAATAAAATGAGAATTCTGGAAAATCCATTGATTTTTTTTTTCATTTTATGATTCTTATGTAAATCATAGGGTTTTAAAGTGTGTTTGATAATGTGATGGAATACAGGAAATCTTGCTTGGAACCACTAAATGGAACCCTGAGAAAAATTAAAGCAAAGATCACTCCTTTGAACTCCTAGATTTTACCATTTTATGGCAAGAATTCTACAACTAAGTCAGAATGTAAGGTAGCAACACGTCCTAGGAGTCAAAAAGTTAAAAATAAAATTCAATTCTGATTTATAACAATGTTCCCCCTCCATTCATTTAGAATATTAATATAATAACTAATACCAAGTGATCAACACTGTAATCATATATACAAGGAGCATTATGTTGATTGAGAAGGTTAACTTTACATATCTGAAATATAATTATCTACTTACTATTATCTTTATATTTATTCTTGCTTTAATCTGGGAATATCATTTCACAAGGAATCAAAAAACTAAGTTATAATAGAGGACACTAATGGAGTTGCAGTGTCTTTTATGACAGAGCATTTGTATTATCCAACTGACACAGGATCATTATAGAATGATGTTTTACAAATTGTAGTGAGTGCTGGGTGTATTTTCTTAGTAAAATGTCCAGAATATGACAGTACTGCATGATAACAGTTACTAATTATTTGCAGCTTTATATTTTAGACATTCTTGCAGTTGTTTTTGAATTTGCCTACACAATTATTAGATGAAAGTTGAATATACAATAATTGATAGTGATGAAAGTGAAATTATGTGAAGAAGCACAATAGCTCACTAATATTGGCTATTTGATATTAATATAATTGCAACATGCAGATATGGATTAGTATTGATTTTAGAAGTACTAAAACCTGGATTTGAAAATGGCTTCACTGTTTTACTGAATATATAAAATGTAGGTCTTATTTGATTTTTTAAATTTATATTCTAATATATATTCCTGTTCATAAACCATAGTAGGGATTCTAAGTATATCAACAATGTATATTGGTAATATTAATGATTCCATTTAGAACGATTTATTTGAAGAATTTGGTCTTTGATAAGTGGTCTTTGATAAGTCAAGAGCTTTTGTCTGTGGTTCTTCAACTACGAAACTCTAAGAACACAATAATACCAGAAAATGAACAAATGGAAATGTTTATGTATTACAAGTTTTTGGATTAAATTTATTTTGCAGCATTTCCAGTACACAGTTCCACGTTTTCCTCTGCTCACATCAAATGAAGAAGTCAAACAATGTGACTGAATTCATTCTTTTGGGAATTACAAAAAGTATAGAGCTCAGGAAAATATTCTCATCTTTTTTCCTAATCATGTATGTGGCTACAATGTTGGGAAACATACTGATTGTGGTAACAATCACCAGAAGCCCTGGTCTGAGATCACCTATGTATTTCTTCTTGAAGTCACTATCCCTCATGGAGGTAATTTATTCTTCTGTTATTACCCCCAAGTTGATTGTGGACTCATTCTCTGAGAACATCTCCATCTCTTTGGAAGGCTGCATGGCTCAGCTCTTTGTGGATCACTTCTTTGGTGGTGTTGTCATAATTCTTCTCATTGTGATGGCCTATGACCGCTATGTGGCCATCTGTAAACCTCTACATTACATGACCATCATGAGTCCTCGAGTGTGCTACCTGATGGTGGGGTGGAGCTGGATAGGTGGATTTGCACATTCAACCATTCAGATTCTCTTCATGTATCAAATACCCTTCTGTGGCCCCAATATCATAGATCATTTTATGTGTGATTTATTTCCACTGTTGAAACTGGCCTGCATGGACACTTACATTCTTGGTCTCTTAGTCATTCTCAACAGTGGAGTGATGTGTACAGCCATTTTCCTTATTCTAACTGCTTCCTACATCGTTATCCTCTGCTCCCTAAAGTCCTGTAGCTCTGAAGGAAGGCACAAAGCTCTCTCGACATGTACTTCTCACTTTACAGTGGTTGTGTTGTTCTTTGTGCCCTGTATTTTTTTGTATGTCAGACCTGTGGTCACTTACCCAGTAGACAAGATAATGGCTGTGTCCTTTACTATTATTGAACCAATGTTAAATCCTTTGATCTACACCTTGAGGAATGCAGAGGTGAAAAATGCCCTAAGGAGGCTTCTGATGAAGCAAGGGACACTGGGTGGTCACTAACTTACATGTAGGAAGGATTGCTGCCCAAAAAATCATCCATGATCTTTCTTCTGTATTAATTCTACTTCAATAGGAATCTTGCCCCAGTGGGCATTTTGCAAGTTTAATAACCAGGCAAAGATAAGAGGGTATCCCTACCCAGGTTACTGTATTATCCCCAGTATGTCAAATGATCAAATTTGTGCTCTGTCCTTTATTTCCCAAATCTCTAGTCACATAAAACCAAACCAAAATAAAATCTATATTTAAACAGTGTAAACCTTACAAACCTTAATATCTGACTCCATAAATGCTACATTTATCCTCCATCAAAAACAGTAAAACTACGCCGGACCTCATACCCATAGTTAATGATGCAGCTTGAGAAATAAGACTGATATTTGTATTCAGGCAGACTGTTTAGCCTGCCTTAACCAACTTAATCAAAATTACTTGCCTTGAATTTTCCATGTGACCATCTCTTAAAACCTAACCTAATTCATAGCTTCAATTTACATTAAATATACTTTTATGCCTCTGATCCAGATAATATATATGTTTCATTTGCTGAAAGCTGCAAATTCAGAAGTTGAAAACATCTTCCTAGAATTTGCCCTAATGGTTCAAAAACAATTATTTATAGACATTTGTTGATAATATTGTTTTTTTTTAATCTGGATCAGATGGGATCCATTTTAGCCATTCATTTAACCCCTTGTAAAATTTTATTAAAAGTTCAGTATATTAGCTCATCCCTTCCTTCATATGATGCTTTCTGTACTGTTCAACACAAAGTTAAACCATGTTTTATGGATAGACCCCAAGATACACTCACAGTCACACACAGAGTGATAACTACTATTCATACACAGTTATAGGACAAACACACAGACCCTTCAAACATACATTAGAATGAAGATACCCACAGTCGCAAGCAAATAGTCAGAGAACAGATCCATACAGAATCAAAAAGCAACTTTAGATAGGCACAGATTCAGAGTCATCACACAGACAGAGGAGAGAAGACACAGGGAACATAACCTAAAAAAAAAAAAAAATCAAATTTGGACTCATTCTTGTTTAAGTGACTTCTGAGTAAATTCTTGTATTTTCTTCCGTAATGAAACACCAATATATTGTTGGTAACTCAGAGTTAGCAAGGCATGCAATACATATATCTGACAAAACAGACTTCAAACTAAAACTAATCAAATGAAACAGGGCACTCTATTCTGATCAAGGGAGCAGTTAAACAAGAAGACACTAGTATCAGAAACATTACATGCACCAAAGTTCACTGCATTTAATTTTATTTAAAAAAATAAAAATGCAGATTAACAACAATCTAGTAATAGTAATTTCTATAATTATCTGGATAGGTCATCCAAACAACCAAAAATAAACAGAAACACCAGAATTAATTGATATCATGACATAATATATCAAATGTACTTAGTAGATGTCTATCGAATATCCTAACAAAACCAAAGAAAACATATTCCATTATTAGTGAAGGTAAGATGGAAGATGTTCTTTATTTTTTTACTAGATATTTTCTTTATTTACATTTCTTATGTTATCCCCTTTCCTCATTTCCCCTCTGAAAACTTCCTATCATTTCACACTTCCCCCTGCTCACTTTTACACCCACTCCCGCTTCACTGTCTTGGCATTCCCTTATACTGGAGCCTCCAGCCTTCACAGGACCAAGGGCCTCTTGTCTCATTGATGCCTGACAAGGCCATCCTCTGCTCCATATGCAGCTGGAGCCATGCATCCCTCCATGCATACTCTATGGTTGGTGGTTTAGTCCCTGGGAGCTCTTGGGATCCTGGATGGTTCATATTGTTGTTCCTCTTACAGGACTGAAAAGCCTTTCAGCTCCTTGGGTCCTTTCTCTAGCTCCTCCACTGGGGACCCTGTACTCAGTCCAATGGTTGGCTGTGAGCATCCATTTCTTCATTTCTTAGGCACTGGCAGAGCCTTTCACGAGACAGCTATATCAGACTCCTGTCAGCAAGCATTTTTTTGGCAACCACAACTGTATATGGACTGGATCTCCATGTAGAGCAGTCTTTGGATGGCCTTTCCTTCAGTCTCTGCTCCACATTTTGTCTCTGTATCTTATCCCATACATATTTTGATCCTCCTCCTAAGAAGAGCCAAAGTATCCACATTTTGGTATTCCTTTTTCTCGAGCTTCATATGGTCTGTGAATTGTATCTTGGGTATTCCAAGCTTTGGGGCTATTATCCATTTATCAGTGAGTACATACCATGTGTGTTTTTTTGTGATTGGGTTACCTCACTCAGGATGATATTTTCTAGTTCCACCCATTTGCCTAAGAATTTCATGAATTCTTTGTTTTAATAGCTAAGAAATATTCCATTGTGTAAATTTACCACATATGCTATATCCGTTCTTCTGTTGAGAGACATATGGGTTATTTCCAGCTTCTAGCTATTATAAATAAGGCTGCTATGAACATAGTGGAGCATGTGTCCTTATCACATGTTGGAGCATCCTCTGGGTATATACCCAGGAGTGGTAGAGCTATATCCTCAGGTTTTACCATATCCAATTATCTGAGGAACCACCAATGTGATTTTCAGAGTTACCATACCAGCTTGCAATCCCACCAACAGTGGAGGAATGTTCCTCTTTCTCCACATCCTTGCTAGCATCTGTTGTCACCTAAGATTTTGATCTTAGCTATTCTGACTAGTGTGAGGTGGAATCTCAGGGTTATTTTGATTTGCATTTCCCTGATGACTAAGGATGTTGAACATTTCTTTAGGTGCTTCTCAGCTACTTTGTAATCCTCAGTTGAGAATTCTTTGTTAGGCTCTGTACCCCATTTTTAATAGGGCTATTTGGTTCTGAGGAGGTCAAAGGGATAAAAATTGGAAAGAAAGAAATCAAAATATCACTATTTGCAGATGATATGATAGTGTGCTTAAGTGACCCCAAAATTCCACCAGAGAACTCCTAAACCTTATAAACAACTTCAGTAATGTGGCTTGATATAAAATTAATTCAAGCAAATCAGAGACCTTCCTCTACTCAAAGAATAAAGAGGCTGAGAAAGAAATTATAGAAATAACCCCCTTCACAATTGTCACAAATAATGTAAAATACATTGCTTTGATTCTAACTAAGCAAGTGAAAGATCTGCATGAAAAGAGCTTCAAATCTCTGAAAAAAGAAATCAAAAAAGATATCAGAAGATGGAAAGATCTCCCATTGGTAGGATTAATATAGTAAAAATTGCCATCTTGCAGAAATACATTTATAGATTCAATGCATTCCTCATCAAAATTCCAACTCAATTCTTCATTGAGTTAGAAAGAACAATTTCCAAATTCATCCAGAATAATAAAAAAAAAAATCCTGGATAACGAAAACTATTATCAAAAATAAAAGAACTTTTGGGGGAAATCAGTATCCTGTACATCAAGCAGTACTACAGAAAAATGGTGATTAAAAGCTTAATGGTATTGGTACAGTCAGGTATATCAATGGAATAGAATTGAACCCACACAACTATGGTCACTTGATCTTTGACAAAGGAGCTAAAACCATCCAGTGGAGATGAGACTGCCTTTTCAACAAATGGTGCTGGTTCCACTGGCTAGAGATTAACATGCAGAAGAATGCAAATAAGAATGGATATTCTTATCACCTTGCATAAAACTCAAGTCCAAGTGAATCAAGAATTTCCACATAAAACCACATATACTGAAACAAATAGAAAGGAAAGTAGTGAAGAGCCTTGAATACATGGGCATAGGGGAAAATTTCCTGAACAGAACACCAATAGCTTATGCTCTAAGATCAAGAATTGACAAAGGTAACTTCATTAAGTTGCATAGCTTCTGTAAGGCAAAGGAAACTGTCAATAGGATAAAATGGCAACCAACAGACTGAGAAAAAATCTTTACCAATCCTACAGCTGATAGAGGGTTAATATCTAATATAAACAAAGAACTCATGAATTTAGACCCCAGAGAACAAAATAATTCTATTAAAAATGGAAGATTTTTTAAAGTAAACAAAGTCCTGGGGTATGTCCTCCTATTACTCATAGGAGCAATAAGGGAGACAATGTGTGAAGCAGAGACTGAAGTAAAGGCTACCCAGAAACTGCCCTACCTGGGGATTCACCCTATAAACAGTCACCAAACCCAGACTCTACTATGGACGACAAGAAGTGTATTCCAAAAGGAGTATGCCATGGTTGTCTCTGGAGGGGCCCTGCCAGAGCCTTATAAATACAGAGAAAGAATTTTGGAGCCAACTGTTGGACTGGGCATGAGGTCCCTAGTGGAGGAGCTGGAGGGTGGTCCAGAGGAACTGAAGAGGTTTACAGCCCCATGGGAAGAACAATGATTTCGGCCACCCAGATGCCACAGGACTCCCAGGGAGTAAACCTTCAACCCAGAGGTGCACATGGTTTCAGCCAAAAATGTGGCAGAGGAAAGCCTTGTTGGGCATCAATGGGAGGAGTGGTCCTTGGTCAGGTAAAGGCTCAATAGAGGCCCCAAGAAAGAGAAATCAAAGTGGGGAAGGTGGGAGTTGGTCAGGTGGAGGGGCATATATGTGGAGGCAGGGGGTGGGAGGAGGGATTGGGGATCTTTGGGGAGGGGGGGAAATTGGGAAAAGTTTTACCATTGGCAATGTAAATGTAGACAATATTCAATAAAAACAAAAAACTTGAAACCTCTTCTTCATTCTAACTGTCCACAATGAAAGAAAAATTATAATGGATAGCAAAATAACCTCTTATAATACACTAACTCATGGAAATTAAAAAACTCATTACTGCATGATGAGTGGGTAGAATAAGAAATTAAGAACAAGATGAAACTTTTTTCTAGAAATAATTAAAATGACAGCATAGTAATACAAAATCTCTGGGATACATTGAAAGCAGAACTACGGGCAGCAGCAGCAGCAACAGCAACAGCGGCAGCGGCGGCAGCAGTGGTGGTGGCGGCAGCTGGTCCAGTGGAAGGGCTATCAGCAGTGGAAACAAGGTGACAGGGTCCAGGCAGGCCTTGCGCCCGCTACCACTGACCTTCGCTGGCCAGCTGGGCTGCAGGCAGTGGCAGATTTACAGCACCTTTCACCCCACATATGCAACATCAGAACTCTGCCTCCTGCCAGTCAGTTACGAGAGTCTCTCCACTATCTTGGATCTCCTGTGCCAGAGAAATCAGACAGACTGAGGTATGCAAATATAACCCAAGGCCAACATCGCGGGATGGGTGTTGGCCTGCACCCAGGCCCAGGGCTATTCAGGAGGCCATCAGTGTGCAAACCTGGCCAGGAGGTTGTTTGCCTGGCCCAGTGCACGTGCCACCATTTTGACTCTGGGAAGCCAGAGAGTTCTAGCAGGCAAAGTCAGCTAAGAGTCATAGCCCAAGGCTAACACAGCAGGGGTCTAAGACGGACAGGCCTTGGACTGACCCCAGGCCCTGGGCTGCTCAGTGGGCCATCTGTGTGCCAATGGGCCAGGAGGTTGTTAGCCTAGCAGACTCTCCCTGTACTTTCAGGGAGTGCACACACACTCCACCACCCTGGCCACCTGACAGGACCAATTAACAGTCATAGCCCTAGGGAAACTAGATAGGCTGCCCAGCAGAGTGACCAGCACTCAGAAAAGGTCCCACAGCATAGACCATTAGCAATCACTGAAGAAAAAAACAGGCACCGCCTGGTTCACACAGATAACCTGGGGCAAGGCACATTAGGGCTGCAAGGGCCCCCAAGAGGAGGGCAGCACATTAGCAATCTGTAACAGGGGAAACCCAGCCATCCAGTGTTGCAGAAATAGCCCTATAGCCTCACAGGAGGCACAAATACCAGCCAGAGACAAGACTAACTAATGCCAGAAATAACAAGATGGCAAAGGGCAAACTCAGGAACACTACTAACAGAAATATAAGCAATATGGCAGCGTCTGAACCAAACTCTCCAACATTAGCAAGTCCTGAGTACACAAACACACCAGAAAAACAAGATTTGGATTTAAAACTGTTCATGATGCTGCTAGAAGAACACAAAAAGGACATAAATGAATCTCTTAAAGAAATACAGGGGAACATGAATAAGCTAGAAACCCGTATAATGGAAACACAAAAATCACTTAAAGAAATTTAGGAGAATAAGGCTCAAGAGATAGAAGCCAATAAAGAAGAAACACACACACACACACACACACACACAATGTAAAGAAGTGTAGGAGAAAGTGAGTCAAACAGCAGAAGTCATGAAAGAGGAAACACAAAAATCTCTTAAAGAATTATAGGAAAACACAAACAAGCAAGTGAAGGAGGTAAGCAAAACCATCCAGGATCTAAAATCAGAAGTAGAAACAACTAAGAAATCACAAAGGGAGACAACTTTGGAGATAGAAAACTTTGAGAAGAAATCAGGGGCCATAGATGCAAATATCAACAACAGAATACAAGAGATGGAAGAAAGAATCTCAGATGCTGAAGATACCATAGAAACCATTGACACAACAGTCAAAGAAAATGCAAAATGCAAAAAGCTTGTAGTAGTCTTGGCTGACATTTGTGTTCTCTTAGAGTCTGCATGAGATCTGCCCAGGATCTTCTAGCTTTCATGGTCTCTGGTGAGAAGTCTGGTGTGATTCTGATAGGTCTTCCTTTATATGTTACTTGGCCTTTTTCTCTTGCTGCCTTTAATATTCTTTCTTTGTTTAGTGCAATTGGGGTTTTGATTATTATGTGACGGGAAGTATTTCTGCTCAGGTCCAGTCTGTTTGAAGTTCTGTAGGCTTCTTGTATATTCATTGGAAACTCTCTCTCTCTCTTTTTTTTTTTTCTGATAATTTTTTGAATTTCCTCATTTTCTGTTGTTATATCTCCCTTTTCATTTCTTTTTTTTATTCAATATAATTTATTTACATTTCAAATGACTTCCCCTTTTCTAGCCCCCCCCCCACTCCCCGAAAGTCCCGTAAGCCCCCTTCTCTGCCCCTGTCCTCCCACCCACCCCTTCCCACTTCCCCGTTCTGGTTTTGCTGAATACTGTTTCACTGAGTCTTTCCAGAACCAGGGGCCACTCCTCCTTTCTTCTTGTACCTCATTTGATGTGTGGATTATGTTTTGGGTATTCCAGTTTTCTAGGTTAATATCCACTTAATAGTGAGTGCATACCATGATTCACCTTTTGAGTCTGGGTTACCTCACTTAGTATGATATTCTCTAGCTCCATCCATTTGCCTGAGAATTTCATGAATTCATTGTTTCTAATGGCTGAATAGTACTCCATTGTGTAGATATACCACATTTTTTGCATCCACTCTTCTGTAGAGGGATACCTGGGTTCTTTCCAGCATCTGGCAATTATAAATAGGGCTGCTATGAACATAGTAGAGCATGTATCCTTATTACATGGTGGGGAGTCTTCTGGGTATATGCCCAGGAGTGGTATAGCAGGATCTTCTGGAAGTGAGGTGCCCAGTTTTCGGAGGAACCGCCAGACTGATTTCCAGAGTGGTTGTACCAATTTGCAACCCCACCAGCAGTGGAGGAGTGTTCCTCTTTCTCCACACCCTCTCCAACACCTGCTGTCTCCTGAATTTTTAATCTTAGCCATTCTGACTGGTGTAAGATGAAATCTTAGGGTTGTTTTGATTTGCATTTCCCTAATGGCTAATGAAGTTGAGCATTTTTTAAGATGCTTCTCCGCCATCCGAAGTTCTTCAGGTGAGAATTCTTTGTTTAACTTTATACCCCATTTTTTAATAGGGTTGTTTGGTTTTCTGGAGTCTAACTTCTTGAGTTCTTTATTTATATTGGATATTAGCCCTCTATCTGATGTAGGATTGGTGAAGATCTTTTCCCAATTTGTTGGTTGCCGATTTGTCCTCTTGATGGTGTCCTTTGCCTTACAGAAACTTTGTAATTTTATGAGGTCCCATTTGTCAATTCTTGCTCTTAGAGCATACGCTATTGGTGTTCTGTTCAGAAACTTTCTCCCTGTACCGATGTCCTCAAGGGGCTTCCCCAGTCTCTTTTCTATTAGCTTCAGAGTGTCTGGCTTTATGTTGAGGTCCTTGATCCATTTGGATTTGAGCTTAGTACAAGGAGACAAGAATGGATCAATTCGCATTCTTCTGCATGCTGACCTCCAGTTGAACCAGCACCATTTGTTGAAAAGGCTATCTTTTTTCCATTGGATGTTTTCAGCCTCTTTGTCGAGGATCAAGTGGCCATAGGTGTGTGGGTTCATTTCTGGATCTTCAATCCTGTTCCATTGATCCTCCTGCCTGTCACTGTACCAATACCATGCAGTTTTTAACACTATTGCTCTGTAGTATTGCTTGAGGTCAGGGATACTGATTCCCCCAGATTTTCTTTTGTTGCTGAGAATAGTTTTAGCTATCCTGGGTTTTTTGTTGTTCCAGATGAATTTGATAATTGCTCTTTCTAACTCTGTGAAGAATTGAGTTGGGATTTTGATGGGTATTGCATTGAATCTGTATAGTGCTTTAGGCAAAATGGCCATTTTAACTATATTGATTCTACCGATCCATGAGCATGGGAGGTTTTCCCATTTTTTGAGGTCTTCTTCCATTTCCTTCTTCAGAGTCTTGAAGTTCTTGTCATACAGATCTTTCGCATGTTTGGTAAGAGTCACCCCAAAATACTTTATACTGTTTGTGGCTATTGTGAAGGGGGTCATTTCCCTAATTTCTTTCTCAGCCTGCTTATCCTTTGAGTATAGGAAGGCCACTGATTTGCTGGAGTTGATTTTATAACCTGCCACTTTGCTGAAGTTGTTTATCAGCTGTAGGAGCTCTCTAGTGGAGTTCTTTGGGTCACTTAGGTAGACGATCATGTCATCTGCAAATAATGATAGTTTGATTTCTTCCTTTCCAATTTGTATCCCTTTGACCTCCTTATGTTGTCGAATTGCCCGAGCTAGTACCTCAAGTACAATATTGAAAAGATAAGGAGAAAGGGGGCAGCCTTGTCTGGTCCCTGATTTCAGTGGGATTGCTTCAAGTTTCTCTCCATTTAGTTTGATGCTGGCTACCGGTTTGCTGTATATTGCTTTTACTATGTTTAGGTATGGGCCTTGAATTCCTGTTCTCTCCAAGACTTTAAGCATGAAGGGATGCTGAATTTTGTCAAATGCTTTTTCAGCATCCAATGAAATGACCATGTGGTTTTGTTCTTTGAGTTTGTTTATGTAGTGGATTGTATTGATGGATTTCCGTATATTGAACCAACCCTGCATTCCCGGGATAATGCCTACTTGATCATGGTGGATGATCGTTTTGATGTGTTCTTGGATTCGGTTGGCAAGAATTTTATTGAGTATTTTTGCATCGATGTTCATAAGGGAAATTGGTCTGAAGTTCTCTTTCTTTGTTGGATCTTTTTGTGGCTTTGGTATCAGCGTAATTGTGGCTTCGTAGAAGGAATTGGGTAGTGTTCCTTCTGTTTCTATTTTGTGGAATAGTTTGAAGAGTATTGGTGTTAACTCTTCTTTGAAGGTCTGGTAGAATTCTGCACTGAAGCCATCTGGTCCTGTGCTTTTTTTGGTTGGAAGACTTTCTATGACTCCTTCTATTTCTTTAGGCATTATGGGACTGTTTAGATGGTCTAGTTGGTCCTGATTTAATTTTGGTATTTGGTATCTGTCAAGGAAATTGTTCATTTCCTCCAGATTCTCCAGTTGTGTTGAGTACAGGCTCTTGTAGTAGGATCTGATGATTTTTTGGATTTCCTCAGTTTCCGTTGTTATATCTCCCTTTTCATTTCTAAGTTTGTTAATTTGGATACTTTCTCTGTGCCCTTTGGTCAGTCTGGCTAAGGGTTTATCTATCTTGTTGATTTTCTCAAAGAACCAGCTCCTGGTTTTGTTGATTTTTTGTATGGTTCTCTTTGTTTCTACTTGATTGATTTCAGCCCTGAGTTTGATGATTTCCTGCCTTCTACTCCTCCTGGGCGAAATAGCTTCTTTTTGTTGTAGGGCTTTCAGGTGTGTCATTAAGCTGGTAATGTATGCTCTCTCCATTTTCTTTTTGGAGGCACTCAGGGCTATGAGTTTTCCTCTTAGCACTGCTTTCATTGTGTCCCATAGATTTGGGTATGTTGTGTTTTCATTTTCATTATGTTCTAAAAAGTCTTTAATTTCTTTCTTTATTTCTTCCTTGACCAAGGTATCATTGAGTAGAGTATTGTTCAGTTTTCACGTGTATGTGGGTTTTGTGCTGTTTCTGTTGCTATTGAAAACCACTTTTACTCCATAGTGATCAGATAGGAGGCATGGGATTAGTTCTATCTTCTTATATTTGTTGATGTCTGTCTTGTGACCAATTATATGGTCGATTTTGGAGAAGGTACCATGAGGTGCTGAGAAAAAGGTATATTCTTTTGTTTTAGGATAGAATGTTCTATATATACCTGTTAAATCTAGTTGGTCCAAAGCTTCAATTAGTTTCATTGTATCCCTGTTTAGTTTCTGTTTTCCTGATCGGTCCATTGAGGAAAGTGCAGTGTTGAAGTCACCCACAATTATTGTGTTAGGTGCAATGTGTGCTTTTAGTTTTAATAAAGTTTCTTTTACGAAAGAGGGTGCCCTTGCATTTGGGGCATAGATGTTCAGGATTGACAGTTCTTCTTTTTGTATTTTTCCTTTGACCAGCAAGAAGTGTCCCTCAGGGTCCCTTTTGATGACTTTGGGTTGAAAGTCAATTTTATCTGATATTAAAATGGCTACTCCAGCTTGTTTCCTGAGACCATTTGCTTGTAAAATTGTCTTCCAGCCTTTTACTCTGAGGTAGTGTTTGTCTTTGACCCTGAGGTGTGTTTCCTGTAAGCAGCAAAATGTAGGGTCCTGTTTACGTATCCAGTCAGTTAGTCTGTGTCTTTTTATTGGGGCATTAAGTCCATTGATGTTAAGAGATATTAAGGAATAGTGATTGTTACTTCCTATCATTTTTGACGTTATTTTTTAAATTTGAATGCTTAACTTCTTTTGGGTTTGATGAAAGGTTACTATCTTGCTTTTTCCAGGGTGAAGTTTCCCTCCTTGTATTGGTGTTGTCCTCCTATTATCCTTTTTAGGGCCGGGTTTGTGGATAGATATTGGGTAAACTTGGTTTTGTCATGAAATATCTTAGTTTCTCCATCTATGGTGATTGAGAGTTTTGCTGGATATAGTAGTTTTGGTTGGCATTTGTGTTCTCTTAGAGTCTGCATGAGATCTGCCCAGGACCTTCTAGCCTTCATAGTCTCAGGTGAAAAGTCTGCTGTGATTCTGATAGGTCTTCCTTTATATGTTACTTGGCCTTTTTCTCTTACTGCCTTTAGTATTCTTTCTTTGTTTAGAACATTTGGTGTTTTGATTATTATGTGACGGGAAGTATTTCTGTTCTGGTCCAGTCTGTTTGGAGTTCTGTAGGCTTCTTGTATATTCATGGGCATCTCTCTCTTTAGGTTAGGGAAGTTTTCTTCCATAATTTTATTGAAGATATTTGCTGGCCCTTTAAGTTGTAAATCTTCACTCTCATCTATGCCTATAATCCTTAGGTTTGGTCTCATTGTGTCCTGGATTTCCTGGATATTTTGGGTTACAAGCTTTTTGCATTTTGCATTTTCTTTAACTGTTGAGTCCATGGTTTCTATGGAATCTTCAGCATCTGAGATTCTTTCTTCTACCTTTTGTATTCTGTTGTTGATATTTACAACTCTGTCCCCCGATTTCTTCCCAAGGCTTTCTATCTCCAAAGTTGTCTCCCTTTGAGTTTTCTTAGTTGTTTCTACTTCTGATTTTAGATCCTGGATGGTTTTGCTTAGCTCCTTCACTTGCATGTTTGTGTTTTCCTGTAATTCTTTAAGAGATTTTTGTGTTTCCTCTTTCATGAGCTCAGCCTGTTGACCAAAGTTCTCCTGTATTTCTTTAAGAGATTTTTGTGTTTTGTCTTTCATGACCTCAGCCTGTTGACCAAAGTTCCCCTGTATTTCTTTAAGTGTTTTTTGCATTTCCTCCTTGTTGGCTTTTGTATTCTCCTGGATTTCTTTCAATGATTTTTGTGTTTCCCTTGCAAGGGCTTCTAACTTTTGATCCATTTTCTCCTGAATTTCTTTAAGTATGTCCTTCATGTGTTCCTGTACCAGCATCATGACCAGTGATTTTAAATCCAAATCTTGTTTTACTGGTGTGATGGGGTATCCAGGACATGTTGGTAGAGGAGAATTGGATTCAGATGTTGCCATATTGCCTTGATTTCTGTTAGTGACGTTCCTGCGTTTGCCTTTTGCCATCTAGTTCTCACTGGTGTTAGTTTGTCTTGTCAGTGCTGAACTCACCAGTGGAAGCAGCCCCTTCCTAGTTGGCCTCTGGTGCACAGCTTACCTCCTGCACTGCTTGTAGACAGGGTGCTGCTGCCCAGGCTGTTCAGATTCCAAAGCAGGCACCCAAAGGCTCCCGCTGGGGCCCGCTGGATTCACTGGAGCACACTGACTTCTCCCAGCTGGCCTCCCGGAAGCCCAGCTAGCCACTTGCAGGACTTGGAGATGTGGTGCTGCCGCCCAGGCTGATCTGGATCCGGAAGCGGAGGGAGTAGAGCTGAGGGCTTCTGCCTGAGGCCTTGCCCCAGATTGTGTCTGTGGAGCAGATGGAGCCCGTGTGCACCCCCAGGGAGTGCCGATGGTGTATGCTGCTGTGATCTCCCCTGTGTTCTGCTCACTCCGCTGGGCAGCCGATCCGCCAACCGGGCTGTCGAACACAAGGTTAGCCTGGCCGCCCAGTCCCTGAGTCTAGGCAAAAGCCTGGGAGGCCAAGGTCCGAACAAAGTTCCCCTAGGGCTACGACTGTTAATTGGGTCCGCCAGGTGACTAGGATGGCGGGCGGGCGTGCCCGCGCTCCCTGAAAGCGCTGGGAGAATCTGCTGTGCTAACAATCCCCTGGGCGGGTTGACTCACAGATGGCCCACCAAGCCGCCCAGTCCTTGGGGTCAGTCCTGTGCCTTTTGGGGCCTAAACCCCCGCTTTGTTAGCCTCAGGCTATGCCTGTTACAGGTCTGCACACCAGAGCTCTCTGTCGTCCTGCAGGCAAAATGGCGGCGGTGTGCGCGCAGGCCTGGGCAAAAAAAACCCCTGGCTGGGTTGGCACCCCGATGGACCCCGACCAGCCTAGGGCCTGGGTGCAGGCCAACGCCCGTCGGGCTCAGACCACCACGGTGTTGGCCTCGGATTATGTTTGTGTACCTCAGTCTGTCCGATCCCCGGAATCCGGAACCAAGATGGATGCACCTCTCCTGACTGGTGGGAGGCCGAGTTCTGAAGTGGCCTCCGTGCAGGAAAGGCACAGCACAACTGCAGCTGCTTGCCACCCGGCTGGTCAGCGAAGGTCAGTGGTCGTGGGTGCAGGGCCTAACTGGTCCCTGTGTCGCCCTGGCTCCACTGCTGATGGCCCTTCAGCTGGACCAGCTACTGCTGCACTCGGAAACTCTCTCTTTAAGTTGGGAAAGTTTTCTTCCATAATTTTGTTGAAGATATTTGCTGGCCCTTTCAGCTGTAAATCTTCACTCTCATCTATACCTATAATCCTTAAGTTTGATCAATTTTACAAGCCAATGTTCTCAGGAAATGAGCCGGAGTAGCCATTCTAATATCAGATAAAACTGACTTTCAACCTAAAGTCATCAAAAGAGATACAGAAGGAGATTTCTTGGTGATCAAAGGAAAAATACACCAAGAAGAACTTTCAATTCTTAACATCTACGCGCCAAATGCAAGGGCACCCTCATTCGTAAAAGAAACTTTACTAAAGCTCAAAGCGCACATTGCACCTAACCCAATAATTGTGGGTGATTCAACACTCCATTCTTCTCAATGGACTGATCAGGAAAACAGAAACTAAACAGATACACAATAAAACTAATTGAAGCTTTGGACCAATTGGACTTGACTAATATTTATAGAATATTTCACCCTAAAACAAAAGAATATACCTTTTCTCAGAACCTCATGGTACCTTCTCCAAAATCAACCATGTAATTGGTCACAAAAGAAACCTCAACAACTATAAAAAGATCGAAATAATCCCATGCCTCCTATCAGATCACTATGGAGAAAGAGTGGTCTTAAATGGCAACAAAAACAACAGAAAGCCCACATAGACATGGAGGCTGAACAATATTCTACTCAATGACAACTTGGCCAAAGAAGAAATAAAGAAAGAAATCAGAGACTTTTTAGAATTTAATGAAAATGACGGCACCACATACCCAAATCTTTGGGACACAATGAAAGCAGTGCTAAGAGAAAAACTCATGGCCTTGAGGGCCTCCAAAAAGAAAATGGAGAGTGCATACACTAGCATCTTAACAACACACCTGAAAGCCCTGGAACAAAAAGAAGCCAATTCACCCAGGAGGAGTAGAAGACAGGAAATCATCAAACTCAGGGCTGAAATCACTCAAGTGGAAACAAAGAGAACCATACAAAGAATCAACAAATCCAGGAGCTGGTTTTTTGTTTGTTTGTTTGTTTGTTTGTTTGTTTGTTTGTTTTTTGAGAAAATCAATAAGATAGAAAGACCCTTAGCCAGACTGACCAAAGGGCAGAGAGAAAGTATCCAAATTAACAAAATTAGAAATGAAAAGGGAGATATAACAACAGAAACTGAGGAAATTCAAAAAATCATCAGATCCTACTACAAAAGCCTATATTCAACACAACTGGAGAATCTGGAGGAAATGGATAATTTCCTAGACAGATACCAAATACCAAAATTAAATCAGGAACAAATAGATCATCTAAACAGTCCCATAACCTTTAAAGAAATAGAAGGGGTCATAGAAAACCTCCCAACCAAAAAAAGCACAGGACCAGATGGCTTCAGGGCAGAATTCTATAAGACCTTCAGTGACGACCTAACACCAATACTCTTCAAATAATTCCACAAAATAGAAACAGAAGGAACACTACCCAGTTCCTTCTATGAAGCCACAATTATGCTGATACCAAAACCATACAAAGATCCAACAAAGAAAGAAAACTTCAGACCAATTTCCCTTATGAACATCGATTCAAAAATACTCAATAAAATTCTTGCCAACCAAATTCAAGAACACATAAAAACGATCATCCACCATGATCAAATAGGCATTATTCCAGGGATGCAGGGTTGGTTCAATATATGGAAATCCATCAATACAATCCACTACATAAACAAACTCAAAGGAAAAAACTACATGGTCATTTCATTGGATGCTGAAAAAGCATTTGACAAAATTCAGCACCCTTTCATGCTTAAAATCTTGGAAAGAACAGGAATTTAAGGCCCATACCTAAACATATTAAAAGCAATATACAGCAAACCGGTAGCCAGCATCAAACTAAATGGAGAGAATCTTGAAGCAATCCCACTAAAATTAGGGCTAGACAGGGCTGCCCCATTTCTCCTTATGTTTTCAATATTGTACTTGAGGTTATAGCTCGGGCAATTAGACAACAAAAGGAGGTCAAAGGGGTACAAATTGGAGAGGAAGTAGTCAAACTATCATTATTTGCAGATGATATGATAGTCTACCTAAGTGACCCACAAAACTTCACTAGAGAACTCCTACTGAAGATAAACAACTTCAGCAAAGTGGCTAGTTATACAATCAACTCAAGCAAATCAGTAGCCTTCCTATACTCAAAGGATAAGCAGGCTGAGAAAGAAATTAGGGAACGGACACCCTTCACAATAGCCAAAAACAGTATAATGTAACTTGGGGTGACTCTTACCAAACATGTGAAAGATCTGTATGACAAGAATTTCAAGACTCTGAAGAAGGAAATGGAAGAAGACCTCAAAAAATGGAAAAACCTCCCATGCTCCTGGATCAGCAGGATTAACATAGTTAAAATGGCCATTTTGCCAAAAGCAATATTCAAATTTAATGCAATATACATCAAAATCCCAACTCAATTCTTCATATAGTTAGAAAGAGCAATTCTCAAATTCATCTGGAATAACAAAAAACCCAGGATAGCTAAAACTATTCTCAACAACAAAAGAAATTCTGGTGGAATCAGGATTCCTGACCTCAAGCAATACTACCGAGCAATAGTGTTAAAAACTGCATGGTATTGGTACAGTGACAGGCAGGTGGATCAATGAAACAGGATTGACGATCCAGAAATGAACCCACACACCTATGGCCACTTAATTCTTGACAAAGGGCCTGAACACATCCCAGGGGAAAAAGATATCCTTTTCAACAAATGGTGCTGGTTCAACTGGAGGAAAGCATGCAGAAGAATGTGAATTGATCCATCCTTGTCTCCTTGTACTAAGTTCAACTCCAAATGGATCAAGGACCTCCACATAAAGCCCGACACTCTGAAGCTAATAGAAAAGAAACTGGGGAAGACCCTTGAGGACACTGGTACAGGGGGAAAATTCCTGAACAGAACACCAATAGCATATTCTCTAAGATCAAGAATTGACAAATGGGACCTCATAAAATTGCAAAGTTTCTCTAAAGCAAAGGACAAATCGGCAACCAAAAAATTTTGAAAAGATCTTCACCAACCCTACATCAGATAGAGGGCTAATATATGCAAAGAACTCAAGAAGTTCGACCCCAGAAAACCAAATAACCCTATTAAAAATGGGGTACAGAGTTAAACAAAGAATTCTCCCCTGAAGAACTTTGGATGGCAGAGAAACATCTTTAAAAATGCTCAACTTCATTAGTCATCAGGGAAATGCAAATCAAAACAACCCTGAGATTCCACCTTACACCAGTCAGAATGCCTAAGATTAAAAACTCAAGAGACAGCAGGTGTTGGCGAAGATGTCTAGAAAGAGGAACACTCCTTTACTGCTGGTGGGGTTGCAAATTGGTACCACCACTCTGGTACCCACTCTGGAAATCAGTCTGGTGGTTCCTCAGAAAACTGGGCATGTCACTTCCGAAAGATCCTGATATACCACTCCTGGGCATATACCCAGAAGATTCCCCACCATGTAATAAGGTTATATGTTCCACTATGTTCATAGCAGCCCTATTTATAACAGCCAGAAGTTGGAAAGAACCCAGGTATCCCTCAACAGAAGAATGGATGCAAAAAATGTGCTATATATACACAATGGAGTACTATTCAGCCATTAGAAACAATGTATTCATGAAATTCTTAGGCAAATGGATGGAGCTGGAGAACATCATACTAAGTGAGGCAACCCAGTCTCAAAAGATCAATCATGGTATGCACTCACTAATAAGTGGATATTAGCCTGGAAACTGGAATACCCAAAACATAATCCACACATCAAATGGTGGATTTGGAAGTAGGAAGGGGTGGGTGGGCGAATAGGGGGAGGGAATGGGGCTTATGTGACTTTCGGGGATTGGGAGACCAGAAAAGGGGAAATCATTTGAAATGATGTAAATAAAAAATATATCGAATGAAATAAAAAAAAAGGGAGGAGAGACTCCTGGTCCTGGAAAGGCTTGATGTAACAGTGTACGGGAACACCAGGACAGGGAAGTGGGAAAGGGTTGATTGGGGAACAGGGGGAAGGGCTTATGGGATTTTCGGGGAAAGGGAGAACCAGGAAAATGGACATTTGAAATATAAATAAAGAATATATCTAATAAAAAATAAAAATAAAAATAAAGGAAGCAGAACTAAGAGGAAAATATATAGCCCTAAGTGAAGGGTTGATAATCTGAATGCCTCAAATGGACTAATGAGGTATGGACATTACTTCACTGATAACACCTGTTGACTGTTAGGATCCAGGAAGCTTAACATTGCTGGCAATTGAGCAGAGGAACTACTCTAGAGATGGAATCTGCCACCCCACAAGTCCTCCTTTCCATCACATATAATGCAAAGCCACAGGGCAGGGGTGTAGTTCATTATCCATGAAACAAAATGCTTATAGACATGCCTGTCTGCTTTCTATTATTTTCAAATCTCCATCAATCCTGATCTAAGATTTGATGCTTGAAATCCTGGTGGAGGATTTTGGCATCCTATACCCTATGTCCCCTGAGCGATGTAACACTAGTTGATTACACTAAATAATTTGAAAGAGCACAAATAAATGACTTTTTTGTCTTTTCCCCTGTCATACTATTTAGCAAAGGCCTTGTGCGACTGCCTCCTTGCTATTTTTATATGAATTCCAGTTAGAGAGAGAGAGAGAAAGAGAGAGAGAGAGAGAGAGAGAGAGAGAGAGAGAGAGAGAGAGAGAGAGAGAGAGAGATAGAGAAAGAGACAAAGAGAGGGAGAAAGAGAAAGAGAGAGAAAGAGAGAGAGAGAAAGAGAGAGAGAGAGAGGGAGGGAGAGAGAGAGAGAAGATAAGTATATCCTGTCATTTTCTAGTCATTCCCTTCTGTTGCTTTACATCTACATCCAGATCATGCCCCTAAGGTTTGTGATAATTATACTTTAGATACTTTAGTCCTTGGATTTTATAGTCTGAACTCATGATCATATTCTTTTTCTCTTAGTCAGAGCATGAGTTATTTTATCCTTTCATGGTGAAACTCAAGAAGTGCCTAATAAATATTATTGTATGGACATAAGCATACAAATAACTTAAGGTACTAAGTGTTTTTAAATAAATATGAAATGTACAGGAAATATTCACTCATCAAGAAGATATTCTGAGTTTCATTTTCTTATGATCTTGTAGCAGGTATATTAAAAGTGACAGATGAGACAATATTTTCTTTGTTTCAACTTTACATTTTATGCTGGAGAGAGCTTTATAAAGAAAATAAAGGCAAAATGTTTGAAAAATGTTTGATCCTCAAAAATATTTAAATTAATTATTTCATAGCTTAGTGGGTACACTGCAAGAAGTAATATTGAAATCTAGACCACTGCTCAGACCATAATACCTACAGCTTTATCTCTCTCACGGATATTGGTAAGCATTCTACTAAGGGCATTGTTTTCTAGGTGCACAGATTCCTCACCTGAGAATGCATATTTAATCAAAAAAAAACAATGATGTCCACATATCCTTGTCCCTGCACGCTTTCCTCCCTCCTGCCAGTGAATTACAGAGCCTGCCTACAGCCTCATGCTGTAAAACCACTCCAATTCACAAAGAACTATTAAAGATTCCCACTTCTGACATATAAGCTCTAGCTTTTCCAGCCAGAGTTTCCTTCCCCAATGCCATCTCTAGTAAGAGTGAGGCTTTTCTGACTAACGTTTAAACAGAAATTTTGATGTTAAAAATAACCTATGCAGAAAAGAAACTGTGTAGAAACAAGTATGAAATGAAGAAGTACAAATATCAGTTCACTATGGGGGGAACTTAACAAAGGATGCAGGGCTCTGTGAAAAGAACACAGTTGGATTTTAATATTTGAGTTCAAAGAATGATAGTACACTCAACCCTAATCACGATATTTACATAACCCCACTAAGGCTTTTGAACATTTAAAGAAAGGTATAGAATGAAAATTACAGACAGAAAAATGAGATAGGGGAAGTTCATATTGTCTTCTGGGTGTGGTATAGCCATTACAATCGTAAGTTCACAGCCCCTATGATTGTCTGCACGGGGCCTATGCTGAGGTTGTAAAACAGCCATTGATGAAGAGCAGGAAGCCATATTCACCTCTGCTCAACTGTAGGCTTTTTGATAGAGTCAGAGAATGGAGGAGTCATTTTCTTTGTTTTTGTGCCCATTGGTGATCACACCAAGCTTCACTGGATGCTTCCAAATGGAGGGAAACACATCTTATCCTTAAATTTAGAAGCCTCAAACAAAAGACATGATTTTATGAATTCAGGGCAGGGGCTTGACACAAAGAGGGGATAAAGGGGGTTTCAGAGATATAAGAGGCGAGGTATGAGACTAATAGATCAGAGTGTATTATTTACTCATAAAAAACTTTCAAGGAACAAATTTAATTAATAAAAATGAAACATTGAGTTAATCAGACTCTAAAGAATTTGTAAAAATTATAAAGGGGTTCATGCCTCTGAACTGCCCTAAAAAATGAAATCATAAAACCCCTTTCAAAAGAGCAGCATTTGCATTTATCATGAATAATCTTCATATTTATTGAAGTAGCTTCATTTACAAATAAATACGAATAGATACCAAAGTCACTGCATTAATATGACTTAAAACCTAATTCTACATGTACTTATCCATGGCTTCAGAATTTCAGCATTGAAAGCCTTTGCACATGGTTTGTATTTAGTTTTCATTAGATCCATAAAAGAAAATACTTTGGGAATAGTGAGATGATCCAGTGGGTAAATGTACTTGCTTGAAAACCTGCTGTCCTGAGTTGGAGCCCAGGATCCCATTGTAGAAGAATTAATTGAATGATAAATTGTACTGTAACTTCTACTTGTGCACTGAGGTATATCCACACCCACACATATATGCTCAGAGGTCCACTCACATATACACTCAGAAGGACACAAAAATTCACATACAAAATAAAGTAAATGAACATAGAATATATATGTATGCATATGTATGCACAGTATCAACACTTTAGAATTAAATACGCAAACACATTATATTTATTCACCATACCTAATTTTCAAGAAGGAAATAATCTTGATTATATGACAATTGTAATTTATATAGGATTTTAATAGTAGAGTCTTATTTATAAAATTATACTTAAATATTTTACTTGTAAAAATATGTAGGCTAAGTAATGACTAATATGTCAAATTACCCAGAAATTATGTGATCTTGGTAGAAACTTTAAAATATGTAATGCAATGATACATGGAAAAGAGAATTTTAAATAAGTGGCTATGGAAGGGATGCTAAATACCTTTTGTAAAGACAAATCTATAGCCAATGGTCAATAGCTTCTTATACCTTATATATGACAATTTGTTTTCTAAATTTGCTTAGTCTGATCTGAATATTTAAAGTTGCTTTATAATTTCATAAACTGAACAAAAATAATGTTATTTCACTATTGTTTAATTCAATGTCTCCTACATTAATAAATAAAATATTATGCAATGAATCTCATAGCAACAGTGGAAATTCCTAGGGCAGTTGAAAATGACAACCAGAGCTACCAAATGCATGACTAAATACCTATCTGTAATACTAATTTAAAAATACCACACAGATATTTTCCCATTCTTTAGCCTGGTGATTTGTCTCAATGACGCTCTCATTTGCCATATAAAAGCTTTTCAGTTACATGAAGTACATTTTTTGCTCTTAATTTTCATGCCCGTGCTTACTGTTTTCTGTTCAGAAAGTTTTTTTCCTGTGTCAGTGACTTCAAGACTATTCCCAAATTTTTCATATATCAAATTCATCTTATATCAATTATATCTGCATTTATGGGTACCAGATATCTGGTCCTTAATACACTCAGAGTTACATTTGTATTCGACATGCATTTTTTGAAGATTTTTTCCCCCCAAAGAACACATTCCAGTCTTCTCTTATAAAAAAGAAAAAACCCTCAAAATCAGGGATCAAATAGCCGTATAGACCTTATATCTTAGATTTTAATTGATTCTACTGATTATTGAGTCTGTTCTTGTGACAATACCATGATATTTTTATTACTATATCTTCATAGTATGATTTGAGATTGGGTATGATGATACCTCTAGCAGTTTGCTAGTGTTCAATCCATTAGTGGTTTACATATTGTTTGCTTTTAATGTTTCTATATTAAGCAGAAGTGAAGAATTTTGTTGGAATTTTAATGGGAATTGTAGTTTTGTCCTTGAAAAATGGCCATATTAACCCTATAAAACCATGAGCAATGGCAGCCTTGTCAAGTTCTAATATTATCTCCAATTTCTTTATTTAAAGTCTTAAAGTTTTTTATTATAAATGTTTTTCACTGATGTGTTCAGGGTCACCAGAAGATATTTTTGAAACTATTTTGAAAGATATTGTTTCTTTGATTTCTCTCTCTGTCATTCTGTCATTTGTATGTAGATAATGTACTGATTATTATGTGTTAATTTTGAACCATGCTACTTTGCTGATAGTATTTAATGCCTTAAAGTTTTTTTGTTGGGATTTTGTAGTAAATTATGTGTACAATCATATATTCATTAAATACAGATACTTTGACTTATTCATCTACAATTTGTACACCCTAGATCTCTTTTTATAGTCTTATTATTCTAGATAAGATTACAAGTACTACATGGAATAAGTATGAAGAGGATGGACATCATGGTCATGTTTGCAATTTTAGCAAATTGCTTTGATTTTTACTTCATGTGGATTGATGTTGGGTATGAATTTTTACCTTTAATAGGTTCAAGTGTTCTCCTGGTAGTATTAAATTACCCAGGAGTATTATCAGGAAAGGGTGGTAGATTTTATCAAAGGCCTTTCCTGCATTTAATGAGATTATCATGTTTTTTTTCTTTCAGTTTCTATATGTTGAGTTACATTTACCAGTTTCCATATGTTAAGCCATCCTGTATCTCTGGAATGAAATTTATGTGATGATAATAGATGATATTTCTGATGTGTTCCTCGATTTACTTAGAGAATTTTATTTTATTTTATTTTATTTTATTTTATTTTATTTTAAATTCCAGATTTTATTCCCCTCCTTGTGAACCCTCTGACTTTTCTACATCCTGCCCCTATGTCTCCAAGAGAATGTCCCCACTGTCATACCCCACCACACCAGACCTCTAACCTCCATGGGACCTCCAGTCTCTTGAGTGTTAGGTGAAATTTCTCTTACTAAACCCAGACCCAGCAGTCCTCTGCTGTATATATCTTGGGGGCCTCTTTTCAGTTGGTATATGCTGCCTGGTTTGTGGTCCAGTATCTGGTTGATCTTGGGTTCCAGATTAATTGAGACTGCTGGTCTTCCTACATGTTTGCCCTACTCCTTAGCTTTTTCCAGCTTTCCCCTAATTCAATCACAGGGGTCAGCATCTTCTGTATATTGGTTGGGTGCAAACATCAGCATCTGACTCTTTCAGCTGCTTGCTGGGTCTTTCAGAGGGCAGTAATACTAGGGCCCTTTATTTTAGCAGTCCATAGCTTCAGTAGTAGAGTCATGTCTTAGGGCCTCCCCTTGAGGTGGATGCCACTTTGGGCCTGTCAATGGACATTATTTTCTTCAAGTTTGTCTCCATTTCCATCCCTGTAGTTCTTTCAGATAGGAACAATTATGGGTCAGAGTTTTGACTATGGGATTGCCCCCCCCCCCCAACCCCGGCTCCCTCATTTGATGCCCTGTCTTCCTGCTGGAGGTAGGCTCTACAATTTCCCTCTTCCCAATGTAGGGCGTTTCATTTAGGGTCCCTCTCTTTGAGTCCTGAGAGTCTCTTAACTCCCAGGTCTCTGGGGCATTCTGGTGCATACCCCAAACCTCCTACCTCCAAGGTTGCATGTTTCCATTCTTTCTGATGACCTTCAGGGATTTCAGTTCTTTTCCCTAACCAATACCAGATCATCTTCCCTCACTGCCCCTCAGCACCACCATCCCCTTTCCCTCCCAAGTTCCTCCCTCCCTCCCCCATTGTTGTTCTTTCTTCTCTCTTTCAAGTGGGACTGAGGCATCCTCACTTGGGACCTACAGCATGTTGACCTTTATTAGTTTTGTAGGCTATATCTTGGCGATTCAGCACTTATCTTTGGCTAATATCCACTTATTAGTGAGTATAAACCATGCATGTCCTTTTGGGTCTGAGTTACCTTGCACAGGAAGATGTTTTCTAATTCCATCCATTTGCTTACAAAACTCAGGATGTCCTCATTCTTAGTAACTGAGTAGTATTCCATTGTGTAAATGACCACATTTTCTGTATCCACTCTTCTGTTGTGGGACATCTTGTTTCTTTAGTTTCTGGTTGTATCAAATAAGGCTACTATGAACATAGTGGAACACATACACCCATGGCATGGTGGGGCATCTTTGTGTATATTCCCAAGAGTGGAATTGCTATGTCTTCAGGTATAGCTATTTCCAGTTTTCTGAGGAACATCAAGGTTGATTTCCAGAGTGCTTGTACCAGTTTGTAATCCCACGAGCAACTGAGGGATGTTCCTCTTTCTCCATATCCTTGCCAACATGTGTTGTTGCCTGAAGTTTTGATATTAGCCATTCTGAATAATATAAAGTGGAATGCAAGGTCGTTTTGATTTGCATTTCTCTGGCCTCTAAGGACTTTGAACATTTCTTTAGGTGTTTATCAGACATTTGATATTCCTCTGTTGTGAATCTCAGTTTAGTTCTATACTCCATTTTTTAATTGGCTTGTTTGGTTTTTTGGTGATTAGCCTTTTGAGTTATATACATATATATCATATATATACATATATATATATACATGTAAATATACATATAAATATATACATATATTTATATGTATATACACATATATTCATATATATTCATATATATATATGAATCTCTGAGGTTTTTATTCTATTCTAAAAAGACTTTAATTTCTTTTCCAATTTCAGTGAACCCAC
Organism: Apodemus sylvaticus; assembly: GCF_947179515.1. Classification (NCBI taxonomy): domain Eukaryota; kingdom Metazoa; phylum Chordata; class Mammalia; order Rodentia; family Muridae; genus Apodemus; species Apodemus sylvaticus. The sequence goes on from NC_067476.1 coordinate 69,650,274, forward strand.
TTTTTCATTTGGTAGAGTTGTTCAGGTTGAAGGGTTTGTAAGGCTTCTATTATTTCTGTTATAGTATATTCTTTTCTGTTTGTGTAAAATGTTTTGTAAGTATCTGTTAGGTCCAAATGTTTTATAACATCATAATGCTCTATCATTTCTCAGTCTAGATTTTGTCTACATGGCTTGAATATTGAGGGCAGCAGGGTATTTAAATAAACCACCCTCATTATGTGACAGTGACTGTGTAATTTAAACAGTAGAAGTGTTTTGTTTTTTATATAATTTGTCCTTGTACTTGGTGCATAACGCACTTAGTGTACAATATCCTTTTGGCAAACTTTCCCTTTAATAACTATATAATATCTTTTCCTATCTCCATATCTCTTTGATTAGTTTTATGTAGAAGTCTATATTTTTCATATATTAAAGTAGCTACACCAGATTCCTTCTTGTGTTTATTTTCTTTTGCCATCCTTTTACCACAAGGTAATATATAGCCTTGTTATTAAGATTTCTCAGCTCCACCTCTGGATCAGGAACAGCCTGGGCCACAGCACCCAGTCTCCAGGCAGTGCCCAATGTCAGCTGTGCACCCGGAGGCCAGCTAGGAAGAGGCAGCTTGCACTAGTGAGTCTGGCATTGACAATAAGACCAACTAATACAAGTGAGAAATAAATGGCAAAAGGCAAATGTAGGAATGTTACTAACAGAAGTCAAGGCAATATGCCAGCATCTGAACTCAATTCTACATTAACACCATGTCCTGGATACACCAACATATGAGAAAAACAAGATTTAGATTTAAAATCACTGGTCATGGTGCTATTACAGGAACAAATGAAGGACATAAATAAATATCTTAAAGAAATTCAGGAGAGAATGGATTAAAAGTTAGAAGCCCTTACAAGGGAAACACAAAAATCATTGAAAGCAATTCAGCCATTCTGACTGGTGTAAGATGAAATCTTGGGGTTGTTTTGATTTGCATTTCCCTAATGACTAATGAAGTTGAGCATTTTTTAAGATGCTTCTCTGCCATCCGAAGTTCTTCAGGTGAGAATTCTTTGTTTAACTCTGTACCCCATTTTTTAATGGGGTTGTTCGGTTTTCTGGAGTATAACTTCTTGAGTTCTTTATATATATTGGATATTAGCCCTCTATCTCAATATTTCTTAGCATTAGTGGACTCAATTCCCCAATAAAAAGACATAGACTAACAGAATGGATACATAAACAGGACCCTACATTTTGCTGCATACAGGAAACACACCTCGGTGTCAAAGACAGACATTACCTTAGAGTAAAAGGTTGGAAGACAATTTTACAAGCAAATGGTCTCAGGAAACAGGCCAGAGAAGCCATTCTAATATCAGATAAAATTGACTTTCAACCTAAAGTCATCAAAAGAGACACTGATGAACACTTTTACTGGTCAAAGGAAAAATACACCAAGAAGAACTCTCAATCCTGAACATCTATGCTCCAAATGCAAGGGCATCCTCATTCATAAAAGAAACTTTACTAAAGCTCAAACCACACATTGCAGCTAGCACAATAATTGTGGGTGACTTCAACACTGCACTTTCCTCAATGTGAAAACAAAAACTGAACAGGGACACAGTGATACTAATTGAAGCTTTGAAGAAATTGGATTTAACAGATATTTATAGAACATTTTATCCTAAAGCAAAAGAATATACCTTTTTCTCAACACCTCATGGTACATTCTCCAAAGTCGATCACATAATTGATCACAAGACAGACCTCAACAAATATAAGAAGATTGAAATTATCCCATGCCCCCTATCACATCACTATGGAGTAAAAGTGGTCTTCAACAGCAACAAAAACAACAGAAAGCCCACATACACATGGAAACTGAAAAATACTCTACTCAATGATACCTTGGTCAAAGAAGAAATAAAGAAAGAAATCAAAGACTTTTTTAGAATTTAATGAAAATGAAGATATAACATATCCAAATCTATGGGACACAATGAAAGCAGTGCTAAGAGGAAAACTCATAGCCCTGAATGCCTCCAAAAAAAAAAGGAGAGAGCATACACTAGAAGCTTAATGACACACCTGAAAGCCCTGGAACAAAAAGAAGCTAATTCACCCAGGAGGAGTAGAAGGCAGGAAATCATAAAACTCAGGGCTGAAATCAATCAAGTAGACACAAAGAGAAACATAGAAAGAATCAACAAAACCAGGATATGGTTCTTTGAGTAATCAACAAGATAGATAAACCCTTAGCAAGACTAACCAAAGGGCACAGAGACAGTATCCAGATTAACAAAATTAGAAATGAAAAGGAAGATATAACAACAGAAACTGAGGAAATTCAAAAATCATTAGATCCTACTACAAATACTTATACTCAACACAACTTGAGAATCTGGAGGAAATAGACAGTTTCCTAGACAGATATCAAACACCAAAATTAAATCAGTATCAAATAGATCATCTAAACAGTCCCATAACCCCCCCAAAAATAAAAGGGGGCATAGAAAGTCTCCCAACCAAAAAAAAAAGCACAGGGCCAGATGACTGCCATGCAGAATTCTATCAGATCTTCAAAGAAGAGTTAACAACAATACTCTTCAAACTATTCCACAAAATAGAAACATAAGGAACACTACTCAACTCATTCTATGAAGTCACAATTATGCTGTACCAAAACCACACAAAGATCCAACAAAGAAAGAGAACTTCAGGCCAATTTCCCTTATGAATATCGATGCAAAACTACTAAATAAAATTCTTGTTAGCCAAATCCAAGAACACATCAAAATGATCATCCACCATGATCAAGTAGGCTTCATCCCAGGGATGTAGGGATGGTTCAATATAAGGAAATCCATCAATGCAATCCATTACATAAACAAACTTAAAGAAAAAAAACATATGATCATTTCATTAGATGCTGGAAAATCATTTGACATAATCCAGCATCTTTTCAAACTAAAAGTCTTGGAAAGAACAAAAATTCAAGTCCCAAACCTAAACATAGTTAAAGCAATATACAGCAAACCGGTAACCAATATCAAACTAAATGGAGAGAAACTTGAAGCAATCCCACTAAAATCAGGGGCTAGACAAGGCTGCCCTCTCTCTCCATATCCTTTAAATATAGTACTTGAAGTTCTAGCTAGAGCAAGTAGACAACATAAGGAGGTCAAAGGGACATAAATTGGAAATGAAGAAGTCAAATTATAACTATTTGGAGGTGATATCATAGTATACTTAAGTGATCCAAAAAACTCCACCAGAGAACTCCTACAGCTGGCAAACAACTTCAGTAAAGTTGCTTGTTATAAAATCAAGTCAAGCAAATCAGTTGCCTTCCTATACTCAAAGGATAAGCAGGCTGAAAAAGAAGTTAGGGAAATGAGACCCATCACAATAGCCACAAACAATATAAAATATCTTGGTGTGTCTCTAACCAAACAAGTGAAAGTTCTATATGACAAGACAAGAACTTCAGGTTTCTGAAGAAGGAAATTGAAGAAGACCTCAGAAAATGAAAAAATCTTCCATGCTCTTGGATTGGCAGGATTAATATAGTTAAAATGGCCATATTGCCAAAAGCAATATACAGATTCAACTCAATCCCCATCAAAATCCCAACTCAGTTCTTCACAGAGTTAGAAAAAGAAATTCTCAAATTCATCTGGAATAACAAAAAACCCAGGATAGCTAAAACTATTCTCAACAGTAAAAGAACTTCCGGGGGAATCATTATCCCAGAACTCAAGCAATACTACAGAGCAATAGTTTTAAAAACTGCATGGGATTGGCACAGTGACAGTCAAGTGGACCAATGGAATAGAATTCAAGACCCAGAAATGAATCCACAAACCTATGGCCAGTTGAGCTTTGACAAAAGACCGGAAAACATCCAGTGGAAATGATAGTCTTTTCAACAAATGGTGCTGGTTCAACTGGAGGTCAGCATGCAGAAGAATGCGAATTGATCTATTCTTATCTCCTTGTACTAAGTTCAACTCCAAGTGGATCAAGGACTTCCATGTAAAACCATACACACTGAAGCTAATAGAAAAGAAACTGAGGGAAAACTCTTAAGGACATGGGAACAGGGAAAATGTTCCTGAACAGAACACCAATGGCTTATGCTCTAAGATCAAGAATTGACAAATGGGACCTCATAAAATTACAAAGTTTCTGTAAGGCAAAGGACACTGTCAAAAGAACAAAACGGCAAACAAGAAATTGGGAAAAGATCTTCAGTAACCCTACATCCAACAAAAGGGTAATATCAAATATATACAAAGAACTCAAGAAGGTAGAACCCATGGAACCAAATAACCGTATTAAAAAATGGGGTAAAGATCTAAACAAAGAATTTTCACCTGAAGAAATTCAGATGGCCGAGAAGCACCTTATGAAATGCTCAACATCATTAGTCATTAGGGAAATGCAAATGCAAATCAAAAGCACCTTAAGAAATGCTCAACATCATTAGTCATTAGGGAAATGCTGAGATTTCACCTTACACCAGTCAGAATGGCTAAGATTAAAAATTCAGGAAACAGCAGGTGTTGGCAAGGATGTGGAGAAAGAGGAACACTCCTCCACTGCTGGTGGGGTTGCAAAATGGTACAACCACTATGGAAATCAGTCTGGCGGTTCCTCAGCAAACTGGACATGACAGTTCCAGAGAACCCTGCTATACCTTTCCTGGGTATATACACAAAGGATTCCCTGGCATGCAATAAGGACACATGCTCCATTATGTTCACAGCAGCCTTATTTATAATAGCCAGAAGCTGGAAAGAACCCAGATATCCCTCAGTGGAGGAATGGATACAGAAAATGTGGTATATTTACACAATGGAATACTACTCATCAACTAAAAACAATGAATTCATAAAATTTTTAGGCAAATGGTTGGAATTGGAAAATATCATCCTAAGTGAGTTATCCAAATCACAAAATAATACACATGGAATGCAATCTCTGATAAGTGGATATTAATTAGCCCAGAAGCTCTGAATACCCCAAAACACAATTAGCATATCAAATGACAACCATGAAGAAGTAAGGAGAGGTTCCTGATCAGGGAAGGCTTGATCTAGCATTATAGGGAAGTACCAGGACAGAGAAAAAGGAGGGAGTTGATTGGAGAATGGGTGGAGAAAAGAAGGCTTATAGGACATATGGGAAGGGGGGATCTTGGAAAGGGGAAATCATTTGGAATGTAAACAAAGAATACAGAAAAAATATGTATATATAAAGTTTTGTTTCTCAGATGAAACAGATGGATCAATCCCTTTTTCACATCATTTCTTCTACAGTTATTCTTTTAGTTGTTTTTGTTGCTTTATGTTCTTGTTGCTTTGTTTGGTTGGGTTTGGTTTTATTGTCTGTTTGCTTGTTTGTCTTAGGAATTGAAACTATTGATGTTGAGAGCTATCAATAGGTCATGGTTGTGGTAGTTGTTTGCTGTTATTTTGTTTTGTTTTATTTCCCTTTCAATTTGCTGTTATGATGAATGGTTTTCAAACACCTTCTTTTGTTTTTGAGGTCATGCATTATGTATTCCTTGTGTTTCATTGTCTGTGATTAACCATTCAGGGTAATTTTTTTCTAATGTATTATGTGGTATGTAAAGCTCAATGTACATATATATGCTGTTTAAATTTGGTTTTATTATGCAATAATTATTAAGCTATGTACTATGTTGTAAAGTCCTTCTTTGTAGAGTTGACCTGGCATCTGTGGCCCTTTGACAAAGGTTCTACGATCATCTAGTCGGAAGAAAAACATTTTCAACAAATGGTGCTGGTTCAATTGGCAGTCAACATGTAGAGAGGGCAAATTCATCCATACTTATCTTGCTGTGCAAAGTTCAACTCCAAGTGGATTGAGGATCTCCACATAAAACCAGATACACTGAAACTAATAGAAGAAAAATTGGGGAAAATCCTGGAATGCATGGGCACAGGGAAAATTTTCCTGAACAGAACAGGCTTATGCTCTAATATCAAGAATCAACAAAGGGAACCTCATAAAACTGCAAAGCGTCTGTAAGGCAAAGAACACTGTCAATAGGGCAAAATGGCAATTAAGAGACTAGAAAAAAATCTTTACCAATCCTACATCTGATAGAAGGCAAATATCCAATATACACAAAGAACAGGAGGAGTTAGACTCCAGAGAACCAAATAACCCTATTAAAAATGTCAAACAGAGGTAAACAGAGAATACTCAATTGAGGAAACCCAAATGGGCAAGAAGCACCTTAAGAAATGTTTAGCATCCTTAGTCATCAGGGAAATGCAAACCACAACATCACTAAGGTTCCTCTTCACACTAGACAGAATGGCTAAGATCAAAATCTCAGGTGACAGCAGATGCTTACAAGAATGTGGAGAAAGAGGAACACTCTTCCATTGTTGGGATTGCAAACTGGTACAACAACTCTGGAAATCAGTCTGGCAGTTCCTCAGAAAACTGGACATTACTACCTGTTGTTCCAGCTATACCACTCCTGAGCATATCCCAGAAGATGCTTCACCATGTAATAAGGACACATTTACTGCTATGTTTATTGCAGGCTTATTTACAACAACCAGAAACTGGAAATAACTCAGATGTCCTTCAACAGCGGAATGGATACAGAATATTTGGTACATTTACACAATGGAATTCTACTCTTCTATGAAAAACAGTGACTTTATGAAATTCTTAGACAAATGGAAGTACTTGAAAATGTCATCCTGAGTGAGGTAACTCAGTCATAAAAGAACATGCATGGAATGCACTCACTGATAGGCCAAAATTTTGGAATACCCAAGATTCAATTCACAGACCATATGAAGCCTGAAAAGAAAGAATATCAAAGCATGGATGCTTCAGTGATTCTTAGAAGTAGGAACAAAATACTCACCGGAGGAAATATGGAGACAAAGTGAGGAATAGAGACTGAAGGAAAGGCCATCCAGAGACTGTCTTACCTGGAGATCCATTTCACGTACAGTCACCATCTGGAAGCTGTTGAGCATGCCAGGAAGTGTTTCCTGAATGGAACCAGATATGGCTGTCTCCTGAGAAGCTTTGCCAGAGCCTGAAAAATACTGAGGCAGAAGCTAGCAGTCAACCTTTGGACTGAGTGCAGGAACCCTGAGAGAAGAGTTGGAGAAGAGACTGAAGGAGCTGAGGGGATTTACAGCCCAATGGTTGTAGCAACAGTGTCAACTGGACAGACACCCTGGAGCTCCCAGGGACTGGACCACCAACCAAAGAGTACACATGTAGGGACAATTTGCTCAGGCAATATATGTGGCAGAGGATGGCCTTGTTATACATCAGTGGGAGGAGTGGCCCTTGGGCCTGAGACTGTTTGATACACTAGTGTACAGGAATGCCAGTGCAGAAAGACAGGAGTTGGTGGATAGGTAGGGGAACAGCCTCATAGACGCGGGGGAAGGAGGATGAGACAGGGGTTTCTGAAGGGGAGACCTGGAAAGAGGATAGCATTTGAAATGTAAATAAAATATCCAATTAAAAAATAAAACAAAAAGAAAGAAAAAGAAAATGCTCATACAGGGACCTGGGCATGTTGCCAAAAAATAATCAGGGTTTTGTTTCTCTTGTTTATTTTCAAACAGGTATAACACTGTATGGCAGTTTTTACAACTTAATGTTACAGCTAGTAATTGCATGGGGCATACTAAGGTATTTACTATTTCTTTGTTTAATTCACTTTCAAGGTATGAGATGGCCCAATTTCTACTGCATCTCTGAAACTGGGAAAATCTTAATTATTGCAGGGGTAGAGGAGATATTACTGGAAAAGTGATTACATCCTCAGTCAACATAGATGGGGCCACTAAGGGATGCCACTGAACTGAAATAAAAGCCCATATGTCTTTGAAATTCATACTATTTTCAATAGTCACTGAGCTCCCTTTGTGCCCATGAACATTACTCAAGAGACAATATGTTAATGGTGTTTACAATTAGGTAGATTTTTAAATAATAACCTTAAAATACATATGAATGATGGGCATAATTTGATGAATGATATTATAAGGAGCTGCTAATTGTATTTTGACGAACTTTTTCTATGTAGAGAGAATTTAAGTCCCTCATTCTATCTCAGAGCTGTCTCCTCTTTGAGTCAGTGAACACTTGGGGTATCTGTCTATAATCTTTCTGTATGATTATTAGAAACTCTATTTCTATCAAGATAACTTACTTGTGGACAGAATTAATCTGCTCCTCTTTGGATTCCTAGTTCTTCTGTAAAGAAGTCCGTATGAGAACATCTGTGCTCAAGCTGTGCCTTTGATCATCTTGACTAGACTTAAAAGAGTCACCTGTCCAACCTTTTCAATTGCTTACTAGGCTCCCCAAGATACCTGGCATTTGTGGATCACAGGGATGACAATAAAATGAAATTGAAGGCAGTTTTTAAAATTACTTGAATATTAATCATGTTCTTGTTAATCTAACAAACATTTGAAGTTTGCTGAGTGAAAATCACAACTATACTTTTCGGTATGACAGTAATTATTTTCAGGGTTTTATGATGGGCACAGTTGTATTCTGATGAAGAAAAGCCATGAGTTTTCAGAAATTTATAGTTTGAATTTTTACTACTTTTTGAGAGTCATCAAAATTTCATATAGAGGAAAGAATATGAAGGCTGAAATGAGAGAACAAGTTATGCTTCAGTTCAATTCTTGGTGATCATATGTGTAAGATTTGGAATAATAATGATGAAATATAGTGAATGTCCTGTTTGAAGCAAGTTTCCATGGGAGTGACAACCAAGTGTTGAAGGTAACACTTTGATTTCTGGAGGAAGGAATAGCATCTGACTTGCTGGGGAGCTATGGATAACTTTAGTACTATCAAATTAATTAAATTATATTTGTTTATATATCAAACATTTTAATTGTGATAAAATAATTAATTATTCATGTTTAAAGATAACCTTAAAAGAAAAAAACATACATTTAAAAAAGTTAAATTATTGTTAATATGGAATCTGTGCAGGTGAATTTAAGAAGTGCACAGGATTATGGTAATGAATATAGTGGTGGTGAAGAAATAAGGTATGAAGAAGGGAGGATGAGGTATTCATTGACAAAGAATATAAGCAGAAGTACTGGAAGGGTGAGAAGCTTACAATACCTTTTATTTCCTATATAAATATTGCCATGGTTACAGGTAGGGCATAGAATTATCTGACTGCATTAATATACACGCAATCCTGTAGAAACACATTATGTTCAGCTACAATTATGCTTCAATTAAAAATAAACTAAAATAGATCTAGTATCTATTGTGAGTATTTGAATTTGGTTAACTTACTGTGTTTTATATATAGCAAGATTTAAGACAATGTTAAATCTTCTATAGTTTTCTTTTTTATTATCCAGAATACTGTGTTTTATAAACTTGGTTTAATACAAGATATAACACACATTGACCATATTCTATCCCTATACTTATTATTCTCCCTTTTTCGCCACTGTTGCTTGTTCTATTTCTCCAGTTAGGTTAACTTGTATATTTATCTCATTTCCTCATACACAGTTTTATGACTCTTCATAAAATCTACATTCCACATGGGCTTTTTGCACAATTAAATGTTCAATAGTCAGAAATTAGCCTCCTTAAAGATCTAACAGTGTTCACTCTGCTTCAGGGCTTTGCTCATTGCAAAATATGTACAGTGGTGTGTGTTTCTGCAGTTAGGGGACTCCATGGCCTCGAAACAATGACAAAAGAAATGAAGAGAAGAGAGATTAGTTCGACTAGTATTGAGGACAGTTTGACTGCCAGGCTACATTGATTGAGATGTATGTAAGAAATAGATAATTCTGACTGATTTCCAGATCTGAAAAAAGAAGGGATTATTATATATTGCTTCATAGACATATTTCTTATTGTTTTAAACTATTTAAGCTTTTGTGATTTCTTATAGCAATTTTTACTTGGAATCTTTAGGATTAGATGCAGTTAAAATCTGAAATGTCTTATGTATTTATGGAGAAGTCCTATATGTGTCTTCTTTGAGACCCCCAGCCTTCCACTAGTTTATTACAATTACTTTGACATGCATAAATTCACAGTATACATATATTTGTATATGTATATACGATATACAGGGTGAAGTGGCAAATTTGATTTATTCTGGTTCCCAGAGATGTATTCACTCTACTGTATTAGTATTCATGAATTTTGAAGACCTCAGTTTAGTGATAGAAGTTGGTGTTAGTATGTTTTACATTTAAAAAGATCTCTGAACCAGCACTGTATTTTAAGTATTAATATGGAAATTTAAAAGAATATATTTGAATCAAGTAATGCATGCCCTATCAAAGAAAATTCTAGTACTTAGTAAGATTTTTTTTAATTATATATTTGGCTGTTGTAGAAAGTTTTATAGCTATTGTGGTCACTATATTATTTTAAAGTATTAGTGTAATTCATAACTTGTAGTTTAAAATGAGAGTTTAAATACAGAATTCCCATTCATCTTATAAGAGATTCTCTCTCCCCTCTCTCTATCTCTTCCTCCCTTCTCTCTCCTCTCCCTTCTTCTCTGTCCCCTCCCTTCTCTCTCTCTCTCTTTCTCTCTCTCTTTTTTCTCTCTCACTCTCTCTTTCTCTCTCTCTCTCTCTCATGTGTGTGTGTGTGTGTGTGTGTGTGTGTGTAAATCGCAAAAGTCAACCTACAGTATCTTTCCTTACATATCAGCCATCTTTCATTTTGAAATGTGGTGTTTAATTGTCCTTAAACTCATAAAATATGTTTGGTGGGTAGTTTCCATACCCTAAGATTTCATTTGTCTCTGCCTTCCAAGCACTACTATTAAATGATCACTAGCATTCACTTTTTAATGAATTTTAGTGAGTCAAACTCATATTCTTATATAACTTAATGACTCTAAGCCTAAACTTTCATATTCTTAAAAGAAACTTTACTCATTTCATGTGACATAATTAATAAGGCATTAACAGACAATTTACTTGGGGAAAAAGTAATAATCACAATGCAAAATAAGCTTTAAAATTTGCCATTTCCATTCTCACTTAGAATCCTTTTTCATCTGGTGATTTCACAAGGAAAACATGAAGAAAAGTAGGTTCTGATGATGTACTGATAATGACCTTACATTATCCTTTTATACTACAATTTTATACTGTTCGAGGAGCATATGAAGTAATGATATCTCACACATTATAGATATGGGCTTTTTGAAGTGAAGCATATTCTTATGTTTTATTTATTTTAAAAGGGGTGTTTAGATTCATATATTAAATTTAGGTTTAGAATGCAAATTCATAAATGTGTGGTATATAAAACATAAGATTAGAATATGGACTTTTTATAGAAGCGTTACTGAATTTTAATATTGAATTATTGCATGAAAGAAGCAAAGGAAGCATGGTTATATTTTAGAGGATATTTACCATAATAAATTTAATAATAAATGTCATTCATATTTAGCACTACATATTGAACTTGGAGAAATAGTATAGATTGTAACTGCTTTAGTTTTAAAAGAAGAACAACTAAATTAATATTTGACTTCAATATTCACTTTGTATAAATATTTCGTATCATGTCCTACCATCCTTTAAGCCTAATTTTCTAACCTCTAAAATGCAAAATGCACTGTAAGACATCCAATTTCATGAAGCATAGTAGAGACTCACTGATTAATAGAAATAGGTAATGATCTTATTAATATTCAAGTTTTATAAGGTAAATGTTCAGATGAAAATAATTTTCTTTAATGTGAGGAAAGTCCATGGTATTTGATTTTTCTCTAGGACCTTCAACAAAAATATTGTAAGTGTTCATTAAAATCATGGCATGAGTATATGCAAACTTAGACTTGTTTCCAAGTTTACATAGAATGCTGAGACAAGCCAAATAGTCTACATTCATGTGTGTAAAAGGAAGAGTATTAGACATGTTCATGAGGTCTTACATATATAATATTACTATTATTATGTGTAAAAAGGATGATCCAGACATCAAGTGTGAGATACAGGATAACAAAAGTTCAAATTAAGAATGTGTTAAACCAGTTATTAAATACCTGTTAGCTGATATATTCCAGTGCTAAATATATTCACAATATTTGATTGTATAACATTTCTAGGAATATGTAACACTTACTTATGAATTACCACTGTATCCAAGCAGAAAATACAGCAATATAAAACAAGAGTTGTACTAATAATAAACAAAGTTTTGGTAGTACCATAGTCCTGAAACTACTGTCAAACTCTTACTTTTATCTATTAGTTTCTGCATAAATTGATGGAGAAATTGTGTGTCAGGAAGATACAGACTAAGAAGAAAAAATAACCACAGCACTGTGAAATGACTCTTTCAGCATAATACTATACTCCTTTTGTGGATTCTCTAGTTTTATGTTTTCCCACTCACAAAAATGATGAATCAAAACAATGTGACAGAGTTTATTCTGTTGGGAATTACAAAGGACCCAGAGTTGAGAAAAATATTTTCTGTCTTGTTTCTAATTATGTACATGGCCACAGTTTTTGGAAATCTACTCATTGTGGTTACCATAACCAGAAGCCCAAGTCTGAGATCACCCATGTACTTCTTCCTTTTAACTTTGTCACTCATGGATGTCACTTACTCTTCTGTCATTGCTCCAAAGTTGATTATGGACTCCCTTTCAGAGAGAACTATTGTCTCATTTAAAAGTTGCATGACCCAGCTATTTGCAGAACACTTCTTTGGTGGCGTGGGCATCATTATTCTCATTGTGATGGCCTATGATCGCTATGTTGCTATCTGTAAGCCTCTGCACTACATGAAAATCATGACTCCTAGGGTGTGCTGCTTGATGGTAGGAGGGGCTTGGGTAGGAGGATCGATGCATGCAGCCATTCAGCTGCTCTTTATGTATCAAATACCATTCTGTAACCCAAATGTCATTGACCACTTTATGTGTGATTTGTTTCCATTGCTGAAACTGGCTTGCATGGATACACCTATCTTGGGTCTCTTAGGAATTCTGAACAATGGGGTGATGTGTGTTGTCATTTTTCTTATTCTCATTGCTTCCTACATGGTCATTCTCTGCTCCCTTAAGTCTTACAGTTCTGAAGGGAGACGCAAAGCCCTCTCTACATGTAGCTCACATTTCACAGTGGTTGTATTGTTTTTTGTGCCATGTATTTTCTTATATATGAGGCCTGTGGTGACATTTCCAATAGACAAAGCAATGTCTGTGTCCTTTACTATTGTTGAACCAATGTTAAATCCTTTGATCTATACCTTGAGAAACACAGAGGTAAAATGTGCTATTAAAAACATGTGCAGAAAACAGGAGTGTCACTAACTGTTAAGACAAGAATAAATATTTTGTACAGTGACAGAAATATCCATTCTCTCCATTTATTTCAGTCCTCTATGAAAAAGTGATCCAAGAAATGAAATTATTAAAAAAAAAAAGACAGATTAAGCTATCTTAAACTATCTCTCAGCTACTCTTTAGTTTCCAGAAAAATATTTGCTGCTATATATATTTCTCACATGTAAGTATACTCACACACACACACACACACACACAGAGAGAGAGAGAGAGAGAGAGAGAGAGAGAGAGAGAGAGAGAGAGACTAAGATAATACTGAATAATAACTATGCCATTATTTCAAATTGCATCAGAGAGATTTAATGATCAAAAAAATATTGGCATACAAACATACATGCTGATATTTAGAGCAGAATGAACTAGAATCAAAGATGCAAACATTATTCCATACACCAAGGGATACATAATATTTTTCATTAATACATCTACTTATTCACATTACATGCCAGGTGCAGCTTTCTTCTCTTCTCTTCTCTCAGCCACACACATAACAATCCCCTGATATATCCATCCTCTTTTCCTCAGAGAAAGGAAACCCCCTTAGGACATCAAGTCTCAAGAGGACTAAACACATTCTCTCCAACTGTGGCTCAACCAGGCATTTCAGCTAGGAGACAGATCCAATGGCAGGCAACAGAGTCAGAAACAACCTCTTATTCAATTGTTAGGGAACCTACATGAAGACCAAGATACACATCTGTTACAAGTGTGTAGGGTACCTGGTTCTAGCTTATATATGTTCTTTGCTTGATGGTACAGTTTCTTTCTGATTCTGTAGGTCAACTCTTGTGATGTTCTTGAATACTCCGCTCACTCAGTCTTATTCCACACTCTAATAGAAGACACCCAGTGCTCTGCCTGATCTTTGACAGTGGGTTTAGCTGCTCAATGTAGCCTCTCAGGAGAAAATTATACTGGGCTCCTATCTGCAAGTGTAGGAAAATATTATTAATAATGTCAGGGTATTTTTTCTTCCATCCAATGGATCTCATTTGAGTCTGTCATTGGTTACCCAGCCCCTCAATCTCTGCTCCATCTTTATCCCTGCATATTTTGTAGGCAGGTCTAAAATTTGGATCAAAAGGTTTATGGATGGATTAATGCCCCCTGTGGTGGTTTGAATATACTTGGCCTAGGGAATAGTAGGATTAGGTGTTACCCTCTTGGAATCAGTGTGGCCCTGTTAAAGGAGGTTTGTCACTGTGGGCTTGGGCTTTAAGAGACCTTCCTCCTAGTCACATGGGAGCCAGTATTATTTTGTTTGCCTTATGAACATGGTATAGAACACTTACACCATGTCTGCATGGATGCTGCCATGTTTCACACATTTTGGTAAAGAGTTACACCTCAGAACTATTAAGCCAACCCTTATAAACTATTGTAATTTATAAGCATTACCTTGGTCTTTGTGTCTGTTCACAGTAATAAAACCCTAAGACAGCCACCCCTTTCAGTAGAAGTCCCATCTGACTACAGGATGTAACTTCTGTTTTCATATCCATAGTTGCTAAAAGGTCTCAGCTAATGTCACCCCCAATAGAACCTTATGAGCCTCCATCATCCCAGGTCACTGGCTAGTCCAAAAGATGCTCTCCATGAATTTCCATTCTCACTCTTGTCCTATCCCCACTCTCCCTAAACCAAATCCTCATTCCATTTCGCACTTCAGTCTCACTCCCACCCATTTTCCTTTCTCCAGTCACCTCTGATATTTATTTTATTTTCCCTTCTGAGTGAGATTCACACATCCTCCCTTTGGCCCTCTTTACTTCTTTTCTTTGGGTCTGTAGATTGTAGCATGGTTCTGTGCTCTGTGGTCAATATCCACTTCTAATTGATTAAATATCATGTGTGCCTTCAAAGGTCTGGGTTTTCTCATTCAGGATGATATTAAACAGAAATTTTGATGTTTAAAACAACCTATGCAAAAAAAGAAACTGTAGAAACAAGCATGAAATAAAGAAGTACAAATATCAGTTGAATCTGGGGAATCATGGTGAAAGGGGACTTAACAAAGGGTGTAGGGCTCTCTGCAAAGAACACTGTTAGATTATATATATATATATATTCTTTATTTACATTTCAAGTGATTTTCCATTTCCTGGATCCCCCTCCCTGAAAGTCCAATAAGCCCTTTTCCCTCCCCCTGTTCACCAATCCACCCCCTCACACTTCTCTGTCCTGGTATTCCCTGACAATGCTGCACTGAGCTTTACCAGGACCAGGGGCCACTCCTCCCTTCTTCTTGGGCATCATTTGATACATGCATTGTGTCTTGGGTATTCCAAACTTCTAGGCTAATATACATTTATCAGTGAGTGCATACCATGAGTGTTCTTTTGAGACTGGGTTACCACACTTAGGATGATGTTCTCCAGTTCCATCCATTTGTCTAAGAATTTTATGAATTCATTGTTTCTAATGGCTGAATAGTACTCCATTGTATATGTATATACATGTATATATATATCACATTTTCTGTATCCCTTTCTCCATTGAGGGACATCTGGGTTCTTTCCAGCATCTGGCTATTATAAATATGGCTGCTATGAACAAAGTAGAGCATGTATCCTTATTATATGCTGGGGAATCCTCTGGGTATGTACCCAGGAATGTTATAGCGGGGTCCTCTGGAAGTATCATTCCAGTTTTCTGAGGAACCACCAGACAGACTTGCAGAGTGGTAGTACCAGCTTGCAACCCCACCAGCACTTAAGGAGTGTTCCTCTTTCTCCACATTCTCGCCAGCACCTTTTTTCTCCTGACTTTTTGAACTTAGCCATTCTGACTGGTGTGAGGTGAAATCTCAGGGTTGTTTTGATTTGCATTTCTCTGATGACTAAGGATGTTGAACATACCTTTAGGTGCTTCTCAGCCATTAGATATTCCTCAGGTGAAAATTGTTTGTTTAGCGCTATACCCCATTTTTTAAGAGGGATATTTGGCTCTCCGGAGTCTACCTTCTTCAGTTCATTGTATATCTTGGATATAATCCCTCTGTCAGATGTAGTGTTGGTAAAGATTTTTTCCCAATTTGATGGTTGCCATTTTGTCCATATGACAATGTCCTTTGCCTTACAGAAACTTTATATTTTTATGAGGTCCCATTTGTCAACTCTTGATCTTAGAGCATACTCTATTGGTATTCTGTTGAGGAAATTTTCCCCTGTGCCCATGTCCTCAAGGGTCTTCCCCAGTTTCTTTTCTATTACTTTCAGAGTGTCTGTTTTTTTGCGGAGGTTCATGATCCATTTGGAGTTGAGCTTAGTACAAGGAGATAAGAACTGATCAATTTGCATTCTTTTGCATGCTGACCTCCAGTTGAACCAGCACCATTTGTTCAAAAGGCTATCTTTTTTCTTTTCTTTTTTTTTTCGATATAATTTATTTACATTTCAAATGATTTCCCCTTTTCTAGCCCCCCCCACTCCCCGAAAGTCCCGTAAGCCCCCTTCTCTTCCCCTGTCCTCCCTCCCACCCCTTCCCAGTTCCCCGTTCTGGTTTTGCCAAATACTGTTTCACTGAGTCTTTCCAGAACCAGGGACTACTCCTGCTTTCTTCTTGTATCTCATTTGATGTGTGGATTATGTTTTGGGTATTCCAGTTTTCTAGGTTAATAACCACTTATTAGTGAGTGCATACCATGATTCACCTTTTGAGTCTGGGTTACCTCACTTAGTATGATGTTCTCTAGCTCCATCCATTTGCCTAAGAATTTCATGAATTCATTGTTTCTAATGGCTGAATAGTACTCCATTGTGTAGATATACCACATTTTTTGCATCCACTCTTCTGTTGAGGGATACCTGGGTTCTTTCCAGCATCTGGCAATTATAAATAGGGCTGCTATGAACATAGTAGAGCATGTATCCTTATTACATGGTGGGGAATCCTCTGGGTATATGCCAGGGAGTGGTATAGCAGGATCTTCTGGAAGTGAGGTGCCCAGTTTTCGGAGGAACCGCCAGACTGCTTTCCAGAGTGGTTGTACCAATTTGCACCCCCACCAGCAGTGGAGGAGTGTTCCTCTTTCTCCGCACCCTCTCCAACACCTGCTGTCTCCTGAATTTTTAATCTTAGCCATTCTGACTGGTGTAAGATGAAATCTTAGGGTTGTTTTGATTTGCATTTCCCTAATGACTAATGAAGTTGAGCATTTTTTAAGATGCTTCTCCGCCATCCGAAGTTCTTCAGGTGAGAATTCTTTGTTTAACTCTGTACCCCATTTTTTAATAGGGTTGTTCGGTTTTCTGGAGTCTAACTTCTTGAGTTCTTTATATATATTGGATATTAGCCCTCTATCTGATGTAGGATTGGTGAAGATCTTTTCCCAATTTGTTGGTTGCCGATCTGTCGTCTTGATGGTGTCCTTTGCCTTACAGAAACTCTGTAACCTTATGAGGTCCCATTTGTCAATTCTTGCTCTTAGAGCATACGCTATTGGTGTTCTGTTCAGAAACTTTCTCCCTGTACCGATGTCCTCAAGGGTCTTCCCCAGTTTCTTTTCTATTAGCTTCAGAGTGTCTGGCTTTATGTGGAGGTCCTTGATCCATTTGGATTTGAGCTTAGTACAAGGAGACAAGGATGGATCAATTCGCATTCTTCTGCATGCTGACCTCCAGTTGAACCAGCACCATTTGTTGAAAAGGCTATCTTTTTTCCATTGGATGTTTTCAGCCTCTTTGTCGAGGATCAAGTGGCCATAGGTGTGTGGGTTCATTTCTGGATCTTCAATCCTGTTCCATTGATCCTCCTGCCTGTCACTGTACCAATACCATGCAGTTTTTAACACTATTGCTCTGTAGTATTGCTTGAGGTCAGGGATACTGATTCCCCCAGATTTTCTTTTGTTGCTGAGAATAGTTTTAGCTATCCTGGGTTTTTTGTTTTTCCAGATGAATTTGATGATTGCTCTTTCTAACTCTGTGAAGAATTGAGTTGGGATTTTGATGGGTATTGCATTGAATCTGTATAGTGCTTTAGGCAAAATGTCCATTTTAACTATATTGATTCTACCGATCCATGAGCATGGGAGGTTTTCCCATTTTTTGAGGTCTTCTTCCATTTCCTTCTTCAGAGTCTTGAAGTTCTTGTCATACAGATCTTTCGCATGTTTGGTAAGAGTCACCCCAAGATACTTTATACTGTTTGTGGCTATTGTGAAGGGGGTCATTTCCCTAATTTCTTTCTCAGCCTGCTTATCCTTTGAGTATAGGAAGGCCACTGATTTGCTTGAGTTGATTTTGTAACCTGCCACTTTGCTGAAGTTGTTTATCAGCTGTAGGAGCTCTCTAGTGGAGTTCTTTGGGTCACTTAGGTAGACGATCATGTCGTCTGCAAATAATGATAGTTTGACTTCCTCCTTTCCAATTTGTATCCCTTTGACCTCCTTATGTTGTCGAATTGCCCGAGCGAGTACCTCAAGTACAATATTGAAAAGATAAGGAGAAAGTGGGCAGCCTTGTCTGGTCCCTGATTTCAGTGGGATTGCTTCAAGTTTCTCTCCGTTTGGTTTGATGCTGGCTACCGGTTTGCTGTATATTGCTTTTACTATGTTTAGGTATGGGCCTTGAATTCCTGTTCTCTCCAAGACTTTAGGCATGAAAGGATGCTGAATTTTGTCAAATGCTTTTTCAGCATCCAATGAAATGACCATGTGGTTTTGTTCTTTGAGTTTGTTTATGTAGTGGATTGTATTGATGGATTTCCGTATATTGAACCAACCCTGCATTCCCGGGATAAAGCCTACTTGATCATGGTAGATGATCATTTTGATGTGTTCTTGGATTCGGTTGGCAAGAATTTTATTGAGTATTTTTGCATCGATGTTCATAAGGGAAATTGGTCTGAAGTTCTCTTTCTTTGTTGGATCTTTGTGTGGCTTTGGTATCAGCGTAATTGTGGCTTCGTAGAAGGAATTGGGTAGTGTTCCTTCTGTTTCTATTTTGTGGAATAGTTTGAAGAGTATTGGTGTTAACTCTTCTTTGAAGGTCTGGTAGAATTCTGCACTGAAACCATCTGGTCCTGTGCTTTTTTTGGTTGGAAGACTTTCTATGACTCCTTCTATTTCTTTAGGTTTTATGGGACTGTTCAGATGGTCTAGTTGGTCCTGATTTAATTTTGGTATTTGGTATCTGTCAAGGAAATTGTCCATTTCCTCCAGATTCTCCAGTTGTGTTGAGTACAGGCTCTTGTAGTAGGATCTGATGATTTTTTGGATTTCCTCAGTTTCCGTTGTTATGTCTCCCTTTTCATTCTTTTTTCTACTGGATGGTTGAGCTCCTTTATGAAAGATCAAGTGACCAAAATTCTGTGGGTTCATTTCCGGATCTTCAATTCTATTCCATTGATCTACTTGCCTGTCACTGTACCAATACAATGCAGTTTGTAACACAATTCCTCTGTAGTACTGCTTCAGGTCAGGGATTCCCCCAGAAGTTCTTTTACTGTTGAGAATAGTTTTAGCTATCCTGGTTTTTTTGTTACTCCAGTTGAATTTGAGAATTGCTCTTTCTAAGTCTATGAAGACTTGAGTTGGTATTTTGATGGGGATTGCATTGAATCCGCAGATTGCTTTTGGCGAGATGGCCATTTTTACTATATTAATCCTGCTAATCCAAGAGCAAGGAAGATTTTTCCATCTTCTGAGGTCTTCTTCAATTTCTTTCTTCAAAGGCTTGAAGTTCCTGTCATACAGATCTTTCACTTGTTTGGTTAGAGTCACATCAAGATACTTTATATTGTTTATGGTTTTTGTGAAGGGCGTCATTTCCCTAATTTCTTTCTCAGCCTGTTTATCCTTTGAGTATAGGAAGGCTACTGATTTGCTTGAGTTAATTTAACAGCCAGCACTATTGCTGAAGTTTTTTCTCAGCTGTAGGAGTTCTCTAGTGGAGTTTTTTGGGTTGTTTAAGTATACTATCATAACATCTGCAAATAGTGATAGTTTGACTTCTTCCTTTCCAATTTGTAACCCTTTGACCTCCTTGTGTTGTCTAATTGCTCTAGCTAGAACTTCAAGTACTGTATTGAATAAATATGGAGAGAGGGGGCAGCATTGTCTAGTCCCTGATTTTAGTGGGATTGCTTCAAGTTTCTCTCCATTTAGTTTTATGTTAGCTACAGGTTTGCTGTATATTGCTTTTATTATGTTTAGGTATGACCCTTGAATTCCTGTTCTTTCCAAGACCTTTAACATGAAAGGTAGCTGAATTTTGTCAAATGCTTTTTCAGCATCTAATGAAATAGCCATGTGATTTTTTTCTTTGAGTTTGTTTATGTATTGGTTTACATTGATGGAATTCTGTATATTGAACCATCCCTGCATCCCTAGGATGAAACCTACTTGATCATGGTGAATGATTGTTTTGATGTGTTCTTGAATTAGGTTGGCAAGAATTTTATTGAGTTAGTTTTGCATGGATATTCATAAGGGAAATTGGTCTAAGGTTCTCTTTTTTTATTGGATCTTTGTGTGGTTTTGGTATCAGTGAAATTGTGACTTCATAGAAAGAGTTGGGTAATGATCCTTCTGTTTCTATTTTGTGGAATAGTTTGAAGAGTATTGGCATTAGGTCTCCTTTCAATATCTGATAGAATTTTGCACTAAAGCCATCTGGTCCTGTGCTTTTTTTGGTTGGGAGACTGTCAGTGATCACTACTATTTCTTTAGGGGTTATGGGTCCCTTTAGATGGTCTATCTGATTCTGATTAAATTTTGGTAATTGGTATCTATCTAGGAAATTGTCTATTTCATCCAGTTTTTCTACTTAATGATACTGGTCAAGAAGAAATAAGCAAAGAAATCA
The DNA here is from genome assembly GCF_947179515.1 of Apodemus sylvaticus. NCBI lineage: Eukaryota > Metazoa > Chordata > Mammalia > Rodentia > Muridae > Apodemus > Apodemus sylvaticus. The sequence continues at coordinate 69,671,472 of NC_067476.1, forward strand.
AAGACTTTTTAGAAATTAATGAAAATGAAGTCACAACATACGCAAATTTATGGGACAAAATGAAAGCAGTGCTAAAAGGAAAACTCATAGCTTTGAGTTGCTACAAAAAGAAGCTGGAGAGAGTATATATTAGCAGTTTAACAGAATACCTAAAGCTTTAGAACAAAAAGAAGCTAATACACCCAAGAGGAGTAGAAGGTAGAAAATCATGAAACTCAGGGCTGAAATCAACCAAGTTGAAACAAATAGAACTATACAAAGAATCAACAAAAGTAGGAGCTGGTTCTTTGAGAAAATCAACAAGATAGATCAACTTTTAGCTATACTAACCACATGGCACAGAGACAGTACCCAATTAACAAAATCAAAAATAAAAAGGGTGATATAACAAAAGAAACTGAGGAAATCCAAAAATCATCATATTCTACTACACTGTTAGATATTTAGTATTTGAGTTCAAAGAATGAGATTGCAGTCAGCCCTAACACGACATTTATACAAAACCCCTAAGGCTACTGAACATTTAAAGAAAATGATAGAATGAAAATTACAGACAGAAAATGAGAGTCAGTTCATATTGTCTTCTGGGTGTGGTACAGCCATTACAATCATAAGTTCACAGCCCCTGTGGTTGACTACCTGGGGCCTATGCTGGGGTTGTGAAACAGCCATTGATGAAGAGCAGGGAGCCATATTCACCTCTGCTAAACTGTTGGCTTTTTGATAAAGTCTGAGAATGGAGGAGTCATTTTCTTTGTTTTTGTGCCCATTGGTGATCCCACCAATCTTCACTGGATGCTTCCAAACTGAGGGACACACATAATATCCTTAAACTTAGCAGCAACAAAAGAATGACATGCTTTTATGAATTCAGGGCAGGGACTTGATAGAAAGAGGGATAAAAGGGGTTTCAGAAAGATAAGAGGAGAAATATGAGACTAATACATCAGAATGTATTATATGCTCATACAAATCTATCAAGGAATAAATTTAATTAATAAAATGGAAACACTTAATCAGACTCTAAAGAATTTTTAAAAATTATAAATGATTTCATGCCTCTGAAATGCTCTAAAAATTAAAATAAAATTAAATCATAAAACTCTTTAAAAAAAAACAGCATTGCATTTATCATGAATAATCTTCATATTTATTGAAGTAGCTTCATTTATAAATAAATATGAATAGATACCAAAGTCACTGCATTAATATGACTTAAAACCTAATTCTACATGTACTTATCCATGGCTTCAGAATTTCAGCATTGAAAGCCTTTGCACATGGTTTGCATTTAGCTTTCATTAGATCCATAAAAGAAAATATTTTTGGAATAGTAAGATGATTCAGTGTGTAAATGTACTTGCTTGAAAACCTACTTACTTGAGTTGGAGCCCAGGATCCCATTGTAGAGGAATTAAATGAATAATGAATTGTCCTGTAACTTTTATTTGTGCACTGAGATATATTCACACCCACACATATATGCTTAGAAGTCCACCCACATATACACTAAGAAGGACACACAAATTCACATACAAAATAAAGTAAATGAACATAGAATATATATGTATGCATATGTATACACAGTACCAACACTTTAGAATTAAATACACAAACACATTATATTTAATCACTGTACCTAATTTTAAAGAAGAAAATAATCTTGATTTTATGATAATTGTAATTTATTTAGGCCTTTTAATAATAGAGTCTTATTTATAAAATTATACTTAAATATTTTACTTGTAAAAATATGTAGGCTAAGTAATGACTAATATGTCAAATTATCCAGAAATTAAATGATCTTGGTAGAAACTTTAAAATGTGTAATGCAATGATATATAGAAAAGAGAATTTTACATAAGTGACTATGTAAGGGATGCTGAATACCTTTTGTAAAGATAAATCTATAGTCAACGGTCACTAGTTTCTTATACCTTATATATGACAATTTGTTTTCTAAATTTGCTTAGTCTGATCTGAATATTTAAACTTGCTTTATAGTTTCATAAACTGAACAAACATAATGTTATTTCACTATTGTCTAATTCAATTTCTCCTACATTGATAAAGAAAATGTTATGCAAAATGTCTCATAGCAACAGTGGAAATTCCTAGGGTAGTAAAAATGACAACCAGAGCTTCCAAATATGTGACTAAATACCCGTCTGTAATACTAATTTAAAAATACTACACAGAATTTTCCCCATTCTTTAGGCTGGTGCTTTGTCTCAAGATGCTCTACTTTGCCATATAAAAGCTTTTCAGTTACATGAACTACATTTTTTTGCTGTTAATTTTCATGCCCCTGCTTACTGTTTTCTGTTCAGAAAGTTTTTTCCTGTGACAAAGACTTCAAGATTATTTCCGAATCTTTCTGATCTGTTCATCAATTTACTTTGTGAAATTTATTTTATTTTATTTTATTTTAAATTCCAGATTTTATTCCCCTCCTGGTGAATCCTTTGACTCTTCTATATCCTGCCCTTCTGTCTCCACAAGGATGTCCCCACCCAAAGCCCTGACCACACCAGACATCTAAATTCCATGGGGCCTCCAGTCTCTTGAGGGTTAGGTGAAATTTCTCCGACTAAACCCAGACCCAGCAGTTCTCTGCTGTGTATGTTTTGGTTGCCTCTTATCAGATTGTATATGATGCCTTGTTGGTGGTCCAATATCTGGTTGATCTCGGGGGTCCAGATGAATTGAGACTGCTGGTCCTCCTACATGATCAGGTTTTTTAAGCTTTCCTCTAATCCAAGCACAGGGGTCTGAAACTCTGTTCATTGGTTGGCTACAAATATCAGCCTCTGACATTTCAGCTGCTTGTTGGGTCTTCCAGAGGGCAGTCATGTTAGACCCCTTTTTGTTAGCACTCGATAGCCTCAGTAATAGTGCCATGCCTTGGGGCCTCCACTTGAGGGTGGATCCCACTTTGGGCCTGACACTGGACATTCTTTTCTTCAGGTTCCTCTCCATTTCCATCCCTGCAGTTCTTTTAGACAGGAATAATTGTGGGTCAGAGTTTTGTCTATGGGATGGCCCACATCCCTCATTTGATGCCCTGTCTTCCTACTGGATGTAGGCTCTACAATTTCCCTCTCCCCTATGTAGGGCATTTCATCTAAGGTCCCTCCCTTTGAGTCCTGAGAGTCTCTCACCTCCCAGGTTTTTGGTGTATTCTGGAGGGTGCCCCCAACTTACTCCCTCCCAAGGTTGCATGTTTCCCTTCTTTCTTTTGGCCTTCAGGAATTTCAGTCCTTTTCCCCCACCCAATACCAGATCATCCTCATTTTCTGCCCCCCAGCACCACCATTCCCTTTCCCTGCCAAGTCCCTCCCTCCCTTCCCTACTGTGGTTTTTTCTTCTCCCTCTCAAGTGGGACTGAGGCATCCTCACTTGGGCCCTTCAGCTTGTTGAACTTTAAGAGTTCTATGGGCTATCTCTTGGGTATTGTGCACTTACCTTTGGCTAATATACACTTATTAGTGAGTACATACCATGTCTTCTTGGGTATGAGTTATCTTGCTCAGGAAGATGTTTTCTAGTTCCATCCATTTGCCTTCAAAACTCAGGACATCCTCATTCTTAATAGCTGAGTAATATTCCATTGTGCAAATGACCACATTTTCTGTATCCATTTTTTCTATTGTGGGACATCTGTGTTCTTTAGAGCTTCTTGCTATCTCAAACCTGTGGTATGGCGGGGCATCTTTATGTCTATTCCCAAGAGTGGTATTGCTGGGTCTTCACTTATATCTATTTCCATTTTTCTGAGGAACCTACAAATTGATTTCCAGAGTGCTTGTATCAGTTTGCAATCCCATCAGCAATGGAGGAATGTTCCTCTTTCTCCACTTCCTTGCCAACATGTGTTCTTGCCTGAGGTTTTATTTATTTATTTATTTTTAATCGATATATTTTCTATTTATATTTCAAATGATTTCCCCTTTTCTGGCCCACCACTCACCAAAAGTCACATAAGCCCCCTTCCCTCCCCCTGTTCTCCCATTCACCCCTTCCCATTTCCGTGTTCTGGTTTTGTCCTATACTGCTACACTGAGTCTTTCCAGAACCGGGGGCCACTACCCCATTCTTCTTGTACTTCATTTGATGTGTGGATTATGACTTGGGTATTCCAATTTTCTAGACTAATATCCACTTATAAGAGAGGGCATACCATAATTGATGTTTTGAGACTGGATTACTTCACTTAGTATGATGTTCTCCAGCTCCATCCATTTGTCTAAGAATTTCATGAATTCATTGTTTCTAATGGCTGAATAGTACTCATTGTGTATATAAGCCACATTTTTTGCATCCAGTCTTCCATTGAGTGATGTCTGGGTTCTTTCCAGCTTCTGGCTATTATAAATAAGGCTGCTATGAACATAGTGCAGCACATATCCTTATTAAATGCTGGGGAATCCTCTGGCTATATGCCCAGTATAGCAGGATCCTCCAGAAGTGATGTGCGTAGTTTTCTGAGGAACTGCCAGACTGATTTCCAGAGTGGTTGTACCAATTTGCAACCCCACCAGCAGTAGAGGAGTGTTCCTCTTTCTCCATATCCTAGCCAACTGTCTCCTGAATTTTTAATCTTAGCCATTCTGACTGGTGTAAGGTGAAATCTCCGGGTTGTTTTGATTTGCATTTCCCTAATAACTAATGAACTTGAGCATTTTTTTAAGATGCTTCTCAGCCATCCGAAGTTCTTCAGGTGGAAATTCTTTGTTTAGCTCTGTCACCCATTTTTAATAGGGTTATTTGGTTTTCTGGGGTCCAACTTCTTGAGTTCTTTGTATATATTGGATATTAGGCCTCTATCTGATGTAGGGTTGGTGAAGATCTTTTCCCAATTTGTTGGTTGCCAATTTGTCCTTTTGATGGTATCCTCTGCCTTACAGAATCTTTGTAATTTGATGAGGTCCCATTTGTCAATTCTTGATCTTAGAGCATAAGCTATTGGTGTTCAGTTCAGGAACTTTCCCCCTATCCCGATGTCCTCAAGGGTCTTCCCCAGTTTCTTTTCTATTAGCTTCAGAGTGTCTGGCTTTATGTGGAGGTCCTTGATCCATTTGGAGCTGAACTTAGTACAAGGAGACAAGGATGGATCAACTCCCATTCTTCTGCATGCTGACATCTAATTGAACCAGCATCATTTTTTTGAAAAGGCAATCTTTTTTTCCATTAGATGTTTTCAGCTCCTTTGTCGGGCATCAAGTGGCAATAGGTGTGTGGGTTCATTTCTGGATCTTCAATCCTGTTCCATTGATCTGCCAGCCTGTCACTGTACCAATACCATGCAGTTTTTAACATTATTGCTCTGTAGTATTGCTTGAGGTCAGGGATACTGATTCCCCCAGAATTTCTTTTGTTGTTGAGAATAGTTTTAGCTATCCTGGGTTTTTGTTATTCCAGATGAATTTGAAAATCACTCTTTTTAACTGAGTTGGGATTTTGATGGTTATTGCATTGAATCTGTATATTGCTTTTGGCAAAATGGCCATTTTAACTATATTAATCCTGCCGATCCATGAGCATGGGAGATTTTTCCATTTTTTGAGGTCTTCTTTCATTTCCTTCTTCAGAGTCTTGAAGTTCTTGTCATACAGGTCTTTCACATGTTTGGTAAGAGTCACCCCAAGGTACTTTATACTGTTTGTGGCTATTGTGAAGAGTGTCATTTGCCTAATTTCTTTCTCAGCCTGCTTATCCTTATAGGAAGTATAGGAAGGGTACTGATTTGCTTGAGTTGATTTTATAACCTACCACTTGCTTGAAGTTGTTTATCAGATGTAGGAATTCTCTAGTGGAGTTTTTTGGGTCATTTAGGTACACTATCATATCATCTGCAAATAATGAATGTTTTACTTATTCCTTTACAATTTGTATCCCTTTGACCTCCTTATGTTGTTGAATTGCCAGAGCTAGTACCTCAAGTACAATATTGAAAAGATAAGGAGAAAGGGGGCAGCCCTGTCTAGTCCCTGATTTTAGTGGGATTGCTTCAAGTTTCTCTCCATTTAGTTTGATACTGTCTACTGGTTTGCTGTATATTGCTTTTACTATGTTTAGGCATGGGTCTTGAATTCCTGTTCCTTTCAAGACTTTAAGCATGAAAGGATGCTGAATTTTGTCAAATGCTTTTTCAGCATAAAATGAAATGATCATGTGATTTTTTTCTTTGAGTTTGTTTATGTAGGGGATTGCATTGATGGATTTCCATATATTGAACCAACCCTTCATCTCTGGGATAAAGCCTACTTGATCATGGTGGATGATCGTTTTTATGTGTTTTTGGATTCAGTTGGCAAGTATTTTATTGAGTATTTTTGCATTGATGTTCATAAGGGAAATTGGTCTGAAGTTGTCTTTCTTGGATCTTTGTGTGGTTTTGGTATCAGTGTAATTATGGCGTCAATTAAGGAGTTGGGTAGTGTTCCTTCTGTTTCTATTTTGTGGAACAGTTTGAAGAGTATTGGTGTTAGGTATTCTTTGAAGGTCTGATAGAATTCTGCACTGAAACCATCTAATCTTAGAAATTCTGAGTGGTGTAAGGTGGAACTCAGGGCCATTTTGATTTGCATTACTCTGATCACTAAGGAGTTTGAACATTTCTTTAGCTGTTCATCAGCCTTTTGAGATTCCTCTATTGAGAATCTCAGTTTAGTTCAATACCCCATTTTTTGATTGGCTTGTTTGGTTTTTTGGTGATTAGCTTCTTGAGTTCTTTATATGTTTTAGATATTAGCCGTCTATCTGATCAAGGATTAGTGAAGATTTTTTCCCAATCTGTAGGTTACCATTTTGTCTTATTCGCTATGTCTTTTGCCTTACAGAACCTTCCCAGTTTCATGAGGTCCCATTTATCAATTCTTGATCTTAGAGCATAATCCATTGGAGTTCTATTTAGGAAAATTCCCCCTGTGCCAATGAGTTCACCTCTTTCCCACTTTCTCCTCTTTTTATTTATTTATTTATTTATTTAATTTTTTTATTCGATATAATTTATTTACATTTCAAATGATTTCCCCTTTTCTATCCCCCCACTCCCCGAAAGTCCCGTAAGCCCCCTTCTCTTCCCCTGTCCTCCCACCCACCCCTTTCCACTTCCCCCCCTCAACAGAAGAGTGGATGCAAAAAATGTGGTATATCTATACAATGGAGTACTATTCAGCCATTAGAAACAATGAATTCATGAAATTCTTAGGCAAATGGATGGAGCTAGAGAACATCTCCTCTTTTTCGTTGAAAATTTTGCATCACTGATCATGAGAATTGTTGTACAGTTTTACTCTTTTTTGTATCTTTGTGTACTTTAGATATCATGGTATTTGTGATCTCATAAAAATAATTAATCAGTCTTCCTTCTGTTGGTTTGGTATTGTTTTTCTTTCTTTTTTAAAAAAATTTATTTATTTTCTATATTCTTTGTTTACATTCTAGAAGCCTTCCCCTTTCCCAGTCCCCCCCCCCCATAAGTTCCATAAGTCCTCTTCTCTCCATCCATTCTCCTGTCTTTCCCCCTCCCTGTTCTCTTTCCTGATACTACCCTAATATGCTGGATCAAGCCTTTCCAGGATTAGGGCCCTCTTCTTCCTTCTTCATGGGAATCATTTAATATGCTAATTGTATCTTCAGTATTCAGAGCTTTAGGGCTAATTAGTATCCACTTATCAATGATTGCATCCCATGTGTATTCTTTTGTGATTGCATTACCTCGCTTAGGATGTTATTTTCCAGTTCCATCCATTTGCCTAAAAATTTCATGAATTCATTGTTTTTAATAGCTGAATAGTACTCCATTGTGTATATATACCACATTTTCTGTATCCATTCCTCCATTGAGAGATATCTGGGTCCTTTCCAGCTTCTGCTATTATAAATAAGGCTGCTATGAACATAATGGAGCATGTGTCCTTATTGCATGCTGGGGAATTCTCTGGATATATGCCCAGGAGAGGTATAGCAGGGTCCTATGGAAGGGTCATGCCCAGTTTTCTTACAACCTGTCATACTGATTTCCATAGTGGTTGTACCATCTTACAATCCCACCAGCAGTGAAGGAGTGTTCCTCTTTCTCCACATCCTCGCCAACACCTGTCTCCTGAGTTTTTAACCTTAGACATTCTTACTGGTGTGAGGTAAAATCTCAGGGTTGTTTTGATCTGCATTTCCCAAATGGCTAATGATGTTTAGCATTTCTTAAGGTGCTTCTCGGCCATCCAAATTTCTTCAGGCAAAAATTCTTTGTTTAGGTCTGTACCCCATTTTTTAATAGGGTTATTTGTTTCCTTGGGGTCTAACTTTTTGAGTTCTTTGTACATATTGGATATTAGCGCTCTATTGGATTTAGGGTTGGTGAAGATCTTTTCCCAATTTGTTGGTTGCCATTTTGTCCTTTTGATGGTGTCGTTTGCCTTACAGAAACTTTGTAATTTTATGAGATCCCATTTGTCAATTCCTGATCTTAGAGCATAAGCTATTAGTGTTCTGTTCAGGAACATTTCCCCTGTGCCTATGTCCTCAAGGTTTTCCCCAGTTTCTTTTCTTTTAGTTTCAGTGTGTCTGGTTTTATGTGAGGTCTTTGATCCACTTGGAGTTGAGCTTAGTACAAGGAGATAAGAATGGATCAATTTGCATTCTTCTGCATGCTGATCTCCAGTTGAGCCAACACCATTTGTTGAAAAGGCTGTCTTTTTTCCACTGGATATTTTCAGTCACTTTGTCAAAGATCAAGTGACCATAGGTGTGTGGATTCATTTTTGTGTCTTCAATTCTATTCCATTAGTCCGCTTGCCTGTCCCTGTGCCAGTACCATGCAGTTTTTAATACTATTGCTCTGTATTGCTTGAGGTCTGGGATGCTAATACCCCCAGAAATTCTTTTACTGTTGAGAATAGTTTTAGCTATCCTGGGTTTTTTGTTATTCCAGAAAAATTTGAGAATTGCTTTTTCCAATTCTGTGAATAACTGAGTTGGGATTTTGATGGGGATTGCACTAAATTTGTATATTGCTTTTGGCAAGATAGCTATTTTAACTATATTAATCCTGCCAATCCACGGGCATGGCAGATTATTCCATTTTCTGAGGTCTTCTTCGATTTCCTTCTTCAGAGACCGGAAGTTCTTGTCGTAAAGATCTTTCACTTGTTTGGTTAGAGTCACACCAAGATACTTTATAATGTTTGTGGCTATTGTGAAGGGTGTCATTTCCTTAACTTCTTTCTCAGCCTGCTTATCCTTTGAGTAAAGGAAGGCAACTGATTTGCTTGAATTGATTTTATAACCTGCCACTTTGCTGAAGTTGTTTATCAGCTGTAGGAGTTCTCTGGTGGTGTTTTTTGGGTCACTTAAGTATACTATCATGTCATCTGCAAATAGTGAAAATTTACATCTTCCTTACCAATTTGTATACCTTTGACCACTTTATGTTGTCTAATTGCTCTAGCTAGGACTTCAAGTACTATATTGAAAAGATATTGAGAGAGGGCAGCCTTGTCTAGTCCCTGATTTTTGTGGGATTGCTTCAAGTTTCTCTCCATTTAGTTTGATGTTGGCTACCGGTTTGCTGTATATTGCTTTAATTATGTTTAGGTATGGGCCTTGAATTTTTGTTCTTTCCAAGACTTTCAGCATGAAAGGATGCTGAATTTTGTCAAATGCCTATTCAGCATTTAATGAAATGTTCATATGGTTTTTTCTTTGAGTTTGTTTATATAGTGGATTGCATTGATGGATTTCCTTATATTGAACCATCCCTCATCCATGGTATGAAGCCCACTTAATCTTGGTGGATGATCATTTTGATGTGTTCTTGGATTTGGTTGGCAAAAATTTTATTCAGTATTTTTGCATCGATATTCATAAGGGAAATTGGACTGATGTTCTCTTTCTTTGTTGGATCTTTGTGTGGTTTTGGTATCAGTGTAACTGTGACTTTGTAGAACGAGTTGGGTAGTGTTCCTTCTGTTTCTATTTTGTGGAACAGTTTGAAGAGTATTGATGTTAGGTCTTCTTTGAACATCTGATAGATGTTCTGCACTGAAGAATTCTGCACTGAAGCCATTTGGTCCCATGCTTTTTTTTGGTTGGGAGATTTTCTATGACCCCTTTTATTTCTTTAGGGGTTATGGGCCTGTTTAGATGATCTATTTGATCCTGATTTAATGTTGGTGTTTGCTATCTGTCTAGGAAATTGTCCATTTCCTTCAGATTCTCCAGTTGTGTTGAATATAGGCTTTGGTAGTAAGATCAAATGATTTTTTGAATTTCCTCAGTTTCTGTTGTTATATCCCCCTTTTCATTTCTAATTTTGTTAATCTGGATACTGTCTCTGTGCCCTTTGGTTAGTCTGGCTAAGGTTTTATCTATCTTGTTGATTTTCTCAAAGAACCAGCTTCTGGATTCGTTGATTCTTTGTATGGTTCTCTTAGTTTCTACTTGATTGATTTCAGCCCTGATTTTGATGATTTCTTGCCTTCTACTCCTCCTGGGTAAATTCGCTTCTTTTTGCTCCAGGGCTTTCTGGTGTGTCATTAAGCTGCTAGTGTATACTTTCTCCATTTTCTTTTTGTAGGCACTCAGGGCTATGAGTCTTCCTCTTAGCACTGCTTTCATTGTTTCGCATAGATTTGGGTATGTTGTGTCTTCATTTTCATTAAATTCTAAAAAGTCTTTGATTTTTTTCTTTAATTCTTCCTTAACCAAGGTATCATTGAGTAGAGTATTGTTCAGTTTCCATGTGTATGTGGCTTTCTGTTGTCTTTGTTGTTATTGAAGATAATTTTTACAAGATTTGGATTTAAAATCATTGGTCATGATGCTATTACTGGAACAAAAGAAGGACATAAATGAATGTGTTAAAGAAATTCAGGAGAGAATGGATCAAAAGTTAGAAGCTCTTACAATGGAAACACAAAAATCATTGTAAGAAATTCAGGAGAATATGGGTCAAAAGATAGAAGCCAATAAGAAGGAGATGCAAAAATCACTTAAAGAAATACAGGAGAACATTGGTCAACAGGCTGAGGTCATGGAAGAGGAAACACAAAAATCTTTTAGAGAATTACCAGAAAACACAAACAAGCAAGTGAAGGCGCTTAGCAAAACCATCCAGGATCTAAAAGCAGAAGTAGAAACAACTAAGAAATTGCAAAGGGAGACAACTTTTGAGATAGAAAACCTTGGGAAGAAATCAGGGGCCATTGATGCAAATATCAACAACAGAATACAAGAGATAGAAGAAAGAATTTCAGATGCTGAAGATACCATAGAAACCATGGACTCAACAGTTAAAGAAAATGCAAAATGCAAAAAGCATGTAACCTAAAACATCCAGGAAATCCAGGACACAATGAGAAAGCCAAACCTAACCATAGATGAGAATGAAGATTTACAACTTAAAAAGCCAGCAAATATCTTCAATAAAATTATGGAAGAAAACTTCCCTAACCTAGAGAGAGAGATGTCCATGAATATACAAGAAGCCTACAGAACTCCAAACAGACTGGACCAGAACAGAAATACCTCCTGACACATAATAATCAAAACCCCAAAAGTACTAAAAAAAAAAAAAAAAAAAAAGAAAGAAAGAAAGAAAAAGAAAGAATATTAAAGGCAGTAAGAGAAAAAGGCCAAGTACATATAAAGGAAGACCTATCAGAATCACACCAGACTCCTTGCCAGAGACTATGAAATCTTGAAGATCCTGGGCCGATATCATGCAGACTCTTAGAGAATGCAAATGCCAGTCAAAACTACTATACCCAGAAAAACTCTCAATCACCATAGATGGAGAAATCAAGACATTCCATGACAAAACCAAGTTTACCCAATATCTTTCCACAAACCCAGTCCTATAAAGGATAATAGGAGGAAAACACCAATAAAAGGAGGGAAGCTTCACCCTGGAAAAAGCAAGATAGTAACCATCTTTCATCAAACCCAAAAGAAGATCAACAATCACATGTAAAAAATAACATCAAAAATGACAGAAGGTAAAAATCACTATTCCTTAATATCTCTTAATATCAGTGGACTCAATTCCCCAATAAAAAGACATAGACTAACAGAATGGATACATAACCAGGACCCTACAATTTTCTGCATACAGGAAACACACCTCAGTGTCAAAGACAGACACTACCTTAGAGTAGAAGGCTGGAAGACAATTTTACAAGCAAATGGTCTCAGGAAACAGGCCAGAGTAGCCATTCTAATATCAGAAAAAAATTGGCTTTCAACCTAAAGTCATCAAAAGAGACATTGATGAACACTTTTGCTGGTCAAAGGAAAAATACACCAAGAAGAACTCTCAATCCTGAACATCTATGCTCCAAATGCAAGGGCATCCTCATTCACAAAAGAAACTTTACTAAAGCTCAAACCACACATTGCAGCTAACACAACAATTGTGGGTGGCTTCAACACTGCACCTTCCTCAATGTGGAAATCAGGAAAACAAAAACTGAACAGGGACACAGTGATACTAATTGAAGCTTTGAACAAATTGGATTTAACAGATATTTATAGAACATTTTATCCTAAAGCAAAAGAATATACCTTTTTCTCAGCGCCTCATGGTACATTCTCCAAAATCAATCACATAATTGGTCACAAGACAGACCTCAAAAAAAAAAAAAAAAAAAAAAGAAGATCGAAATTATCCCATGCCCCCTATCACATCACTATGGAGTAAAAGTGGTCTTCAATAGCAACAAAAATAAGAGAAAGCCCACATAAACATGGAAACTGAACAATACTCTACTCAATGATACCTTGGTCAAAGAAGAAATAAAGAAATAAATCAAAGACTTTTTAGAATTTAATGAAAATGAAGATATAACATATCCAAATCTATGGGACACAATGAAAGCAGTGCTAAGAAGAAAACTTATAGCCCTGAGTGCCTCCAAAAAGAAAATGGAGAGAGCACACACTAGCAGCTTAATGACACACCTGAAAGCCCTGGAACAAAAAGAAGCTAATTCACCCAGGAGGAGTAGAAGGCAGGAAATCATAAAACTCAGGGCTCAAATCAATCAAGTAGAAACAAAAAGACACATAGAAAGAATCAACAAAACCAGGATCTGGTTCTTTGAGAAAATCAACAAGATAGATAAACCCTTGGCAACACTAACCAAAGGGCACAGAGACAGTATCCAGATTAACAAAATTAGAAATGAAAAGGGAGATATAACAATAGAAACTGAGGAAATTCAAAAAAACATCAGATCCTAATACAAAAGCCTACACTCAACACAACTGGAGAATCTGGAGGAAATAGACAGTTTCCTAGACAGATATCAAATACCAAAATTAAATCAGTATCAATTAGATCATCTAAACAGTCCCATAACCCCTAAAAAATAAAAGGGGTCATAGAAAGTCTCCCAACCAAAAAAAAAGCACAGGACCAGATGACTGCAGTGCAGAATTCTATCAGACCTTCAAAGAAGAGTTAACAACAATACTCTTCAAACTATTCCACAAAATAGAAACATAAGGAACACTACCCAACTCAGTCTATGAAGTCACAATTATGCTGATACCAAAACCACACAAAGATCCAACAAAGAAAGAGAACTTCAGGCCAATTTCCCTTATGAATATCGATGCAAAACTACTAAATATAATTCTTGTCAGCCGAATTCAAGAACACTTCAAAATGATTATCCACCATGATCAAGTAGGCTTCATCCCAGGGATGCAAGGATGGTTCAATATAAGAAAATCCATAAATGCAATCCACTACATAAACAAACTCAAAGAAAAAAACCATATGATCATTTCATTAGATGCTGAAAAATCATTTGACAAAATTCAGCATCCTTTCATGCTAAAAGTCTTAGAAAGAGCAAAAATTCAAGGCCCATACCTAAACATAGTTAAAGCAAAGTACAGCAAACTGGTAGCCAATATCAAACTAAATGGAGAGTAACTTGAAGCAATCCCACTAAAATCAGGCGCTAGACAAGGCTGTCCTCTCTCTCCATATCTTTTCAATATAGTACTTAAGTTCTAACTAGAGAAAGTAGACAACATAAGGAGGTCAAAGGACATAAATTGGAAAGGAAGAAGTCAAGTTATCACTATTTGCAGATGATATGATATTGTACTTAAGTGATCCAAAAAACTCCACCAGAGAACTCCTACAGCTGATAAACAACTTCAGTAATGTTGCTGGGTATAAAATCAACTCAAGCAAATCAGTTGCCTTCCTATACTCAAAGGATAATCAGGCTGAAAAAGAAGTTAGGGAAATGACACCCTTCACGATAGCCACAAACAATATAAAATATCTTGGTGTGTCTCTAACCAAACAAGTGAAAGTTATATATGACAAGAACTTCAAGTCTCTGAAGAAGGAAATCAAAGAAGACCTCAGAAAATGGAAAAATCTTCCATCCTCATGGATTGGCAGGATTAATATAGTTAAAATGGCCATATTGCCAAAAGCAATATACACATTCAATTCAATCCCCATCAAAATCCAAACTAAGTTCTTCACAGAGTTAGAAAAATAAATTTTCAAATTCATCTGGAAAAACAAAAAAACCAGGATAGCTAAAACTATTCTCAACAGTAAAAGAACTTCTGGAGGAATCAGTATCCCAGAACTCAAGCAATACTACAGAGTAATAGCTTTAAAAACTGCATGGGATTGGCACAGTGACAGTCAAGTGGACCAATGGAATAGAATTGAAGACCCAGAAATGAATCCACACACCTATGGCCACTTGATCTTCGACAAAGGAGCGGAAAACATCCAGTGGAAATGATAGCCTTTTCAACAAATGGTGCTGGTTCAACTGGCGTCACCATGCAGAAGAATGTGAATTGATTTATTTTTATCTCCTTGTACTAAGGTCAACTCCAAGTGGATCAAGGACTTCCATGTAAAACCATACACACTGAAACTAATAGAAAAGAAACGGAGGGAAAACCCATTGAGGACATGGGAACAAGGAAAATGTTCCTGAACAGAACACCAATAGCTTATGCTCTAAGATCAAGAATTGACAAATGGGACCGCATAAAATTACAAAGTTTCTGTAAGGCAAAGGACACTGTCAAAAGAACAAAATTGCAAACAAGAAATTGGGAAAAGATCTTCACCAACCCTACATCCAACAAAGAGGTAATATCCAATATATCCAAAGAACTGAAGAAGTTAGACCCCAGGAAACCAAATAACCCTATTAAAAAATGGGGTAAAAATCTAAAACAAAGAATTTTTACCTGAAGAAATTCAGATGGCCGAGAAGCACCTTAAGAAATGCTCAACATCATTGACTAATTATGGAAATGCAAATCAAAACAACCCTGAGATTTCACCAAACCTAAATCTGACAGAGGGTTAATATCTAGTATATACAAAGAACTCAAGAAGGTAGAACCAAAAAAACTAAATAACCCCATTAAAAAGTGGGGAACAGAGCTAAACAAAGAATTTTCATATGAAGAACTTCGGAGGCCTGAGAAGCACCTCAAGAAATGTTCAACATCATTAATCATTAGGGAAATGCAAACCAAAACAACCCTGAGATTTCACCTCACACCAGTCAGAATGGCTAATGTCAAAAACTCAGTGTCTCCTCCCCCCCCCCCCCCCCCCGCAACTAAGCTGGCTGGCAAATCACCCAACTCTTCCGATAGCTACCTCCGGCCTTTGTTCTGTGAACAATAGGCTCCGTACCTCGGCTATTGACACCGCCCCCAAGCCGGTGTTTACCTGAGTCGCCAGCCCGAAGGCAGACGACCCGCTGAGACTTGGAGCCAGAGAATTCACAGGACTGCCTCTGAAGCCACAGACTTGTGGGGGGTTGGTCGATCCCCCAAAAGACTATTTAACCTGTCTTAAAATTATTAAAACCAGTCTTGACCGGAATCCCCGCCTTGACTCAAATCTCTTCTCGTCTCCCCTGTCCCTGTAACCTCAAAATTCTCTCAACAGGTAACCCGGTTTACATGTGGCTGCTGGCAGCTACATAATTGGCGCCTGAACGTGGGAAGACCTGGTACGGGAGAATTTCCTGAGGTAACCCTATCCAGCGAAGCTTCGCAAGAAAGGTGAAAAGGAATGGTATCCGCACGGTAAGCAACATAGAGGTCAAAACTAGCGCTAGTGAAAAATTGTGTCTATCGTTGTGAGTGCAGAAGGGATATGGTTTTTCAAGCAAACTGTGTTGGCCCGGCACAGTGGCTGCTTGGGTTGAATAGATAGGGAAAATGGGACAAGAAAGTTCGCGCGAAAATTGCGCACGCAACATTCAAGAGTTGCTTCAGGCGAAAGGGATAGGGTTTGAAGAAGAAAGATTGGAGTATTTCTTGGACCAGATATATTCCTGTTGTCCTTGGTTCCAAGAAAAACGAATGTTAAATGAGAGAACTTGGCTGAGAATTGGTAACTCGCTAAAGGCAGCCAAGGCAGACAATATCACTCTCTGCCTCTGGACTCTGATTAAAGACATCATAGATGAAGGAGGTTTGGAAGAATTAGGTGTTATTCAAGAAAGTGAGGATTTTCAAGTAAAAGGCCTTGTAGAGAGGATCCCTGTAATAGAAGATTCTCCACAACCTCAGTCTCGTAAACACAGAGACAGTTCTGATGAGCCTATTGTAAGAAAAAAATAGCTCATCCCGAGAAAGGAGCGACCGAAGTTCATGGAGAAAATTGGCCCCCCGTAGCGCCATCTGTTCCACCTGTGACTTTGATGGCAGAGGCCGAGATCCAGAAGGACATGCAATTACAAAAGTTAGAGTTTGAAATTAAATTGCAGAAATTGACTAATGAATTACAGGAGCTAAAAAGGGTCTCTAATACTAGAGAGAACAATAACTCGGAGACCTGCCAGTCGCCATTAGAAAGAGTTATAAACCAGGCCCACGGGGAGGGGCAGGATACGTCAGAAATCTTAGCTTTTCCAGTCCTTGAGATAGAAGACCAGGACAATGTGATTAGACAATATGAGACCTTGGAATTTAAGGTGATAAAAGAATTAAAGCTAACCGTAGCCCAGTATGGCCCGACAGCTCCCTTTACACAGGCGTTATTGGATACTGTGATAGAGTTGAATCTAACTCCACAGGATTGGAAAACGCTGTGCAAAGCTATGTTGTCGAGGGGAGATTTCTTGCTTTGGAGTTCTGAATGGCATGAGGCTAGCAAAAGAACCGCCGCCACTAACACTCAAGCAGGCCATCCAGAATGGAGTGCGGAGATGTTACTGGGGGAAGGCCTATATGAAGGAAATAATAACCAGATTGGGTTTCCCATCGCAGTGTATACGCAGATTGCGGTGGCCGCCCGCCGTGCATGGAATCTGTTACCAGCTAAGGGAGATCTTAGTGGAAATCTAACAGTTGTGAAACAGGCTCCCGACGAACTCTTTCAAGATTTCGTAGACCGATTGCTAAAAACGGCTAATAGAATTTTTGGAAATTCTCAGGCAGAGAATCCGCTGGTTACTCAACTAGCCTATGAGAATGCTAATGCGGCCTGCCAGGAGGCCATTAGACCCCAGAGGGGAAAGACGGACCTAGCTGGTTACATCCGTCTTTGTTCTGAAATCGCTCCCTCCTATAATCAGGGTTTAGCTATGGCGGCAGCGCTGCAGGGAACCATGATCCAGGAGATTCTTTCACAGAGACGAGGGAATAGAAGGTGTTTTAAATGTGGTAGTCTGGGTCATTTTAAAAGTGATTGTCCTGATAATAAGCCTAGTATAAACGGGCAATCAGGTGGTCCACCAGGAACATGCCATAAGTGTAGAAAAGGAAATCATTGGGTAAAGGGATGCAGGTCAAAAAATAATTTCCAAGATAGACCCCGTTGCATCTAAGACAGACTGTCTGTGGGGCACAGCTGCTGCCGAGCCAAGGAAATCCATCTTTGACCTCGCCAGAGCTACACCAGGAAGTGCAGGACTGGACCTCTGTTGCGTGTGCCAGGCCGTACTAGCGCCAGAGATGGGTGTTCAGGTTTTACCCACGGGAGTCTTCGGACCATTACCCGAAGGCACTTGGGGATTGCTGTTAGGACGAAGCAGTTCTACTGTAAAGGGACTGCAGATTTATCCAGGAGTCATAGACAGTGACTATGAGGGAGAAATTAAAATTATGGCTGCTTCCCCTCATGGTGTCATAACTATACCGGCTAATCAAAGAATTGCTCAGCTAGTTTTGGTTCCTTTACATCTACTGCCTTCCAAATTCATTAAAGATAAAAGAGGGGAGGAGGGCTTTGGCTCCTCCGGAGTGTTTTGGGTTCAGTCTATTACAAATAAAAGACCTAACCTTAAATTGACTATTGAAGGAAAGAGTTTTGAAGGATTAATAGATACGGGAGCTGATGTTACAATTATTAAGGGACAGGACTGGCCGAGTAATTGGCCATTGACAGAGACCCTAACGCATCTGCAGGGTATCGGTTACGCAAACAACCCCAAACAGAGCGCGAGACTTTTAACTTGGAAAGATGCAGAGGGAAATTCAGGACAAATTCGGCCTTTTGTGATGCAGAACTTGCCGACTACCCTCTGGGGTAGAGACCTTCTATCTCAGATGAATTTAATTTTGTGTAATCCTAATGAAATCGCCTCTAAGCAAAAGACAGTGTCGGAGGAATCCGTACCTGCTCAGGGGCTTGGAAATGAAGGACAAGGCACTAGAAAGTTTAAAAACCCCCAGGCAAACCCTAACTCTAGAAGTCAGGGGCATTTTCGGTAATGGCCACTATCTTGCCTGCACCCCACGCCGATAAAATTCAATGGCTTAGTGACAATCCTGTGTGGGTGCCTTTATCTAAGGAGAAATTGGAGGCCACCTCTCTGCTGGTGCAGGAACAGTTAGAGGCGGGACATTTAATAGAGTCATTATCTCCATGGAACACGCCAATATTCGTAATTAAAAAGAAGTCCGGCAAATGGAGATTGTTACAGGATTTAAGAAAGGTAAATGAAACAATGTTGCCCATGGGAACCTTACAAGCGGGTCTTCCATCCCCCGCGGCTATCCCAAAAGGGTTTCATAAAATAGTCATAGATTTAAAAGATTGTTTCTTTACCATTCCTTTGCACCCTGAAGATTGCAAAAGGTTCGCTTTCAGTGTTCCTTCTATTAACTTTACAGAGCCTATGCACAGGTATGAGTGGACAGTGCTTCCCCAGGGTATGGCTAACAGCCCGGCCTTATGCCAGAAATTCGTAGCACAGGCCATTTAACCTGTGAGACAGAAATGGCCAGATATTTACTTTATCCATTTCACAGATGATTTTCTAATTGCAGGAAAAAATCCTCAGACCTTGCTTTTATGTTTTAGAGATTTGCAGCAAGCCTTGGTCGCTAAAGGGCTGCAGATAGCTCCAGAAAAGGTTCAGATCCAGGAGCCATATAATTATCTGGGTTTTAAACTTACAGACCAGTCAATTTTTTCCCAGAAGATAATTATCCGCAGGGACAATTTGAAAACTTTAAATGATTTTCAGAAATTATTGGGTGACATTAATTGGCTTCGGCCGTATTTAAAACTTACAACAGGAGAATTGCAACCTTTATTTGATATTCTTAAAGGGGATGCTGATCCGACATCTCCTAGGGTATTAACTTCAGAAGGACTTTTGGCTTTACAGACAGTGGAGGAAGCTATTGAAAATCAATTTGTTACCTATATAGATTATTCCTTACCTCTGCATCTGCTAATTTTTAATACGACTCATTCGCCTACAGGTTTATTATGGCAAAAGGCTCCTCTGATGTGGATTCATTTGAGGGTGTCTTCTAGGTGTAATATTTTGCCATATTTTGAGGTAGTGGCCCAAGTAATTATGCTTGGTAGAAAGCAGGCGCTGACTTATTTTGGTAAGGAGCCGGACTTTATTATACAACCTTACAGTGTAAATCAGGATGAATGGCTAAAACAGCATAGCACAGATTGGCTGCTAGCGCAGATTGGTTTTAAAGGGTGTATAGACAATCATTATCCTCAAGACAAGTTAATAAAGTTTTTAAATATGCATGCGGTTGTATTTCCTAAAATGACATCTCTATGGCCATTGCAGAATGCACTCCTAGTTTTCACAGATGGTTCATCAAAAGGAAAAGCCGGATATCGTGTTAACAATCAGCAGGTGGTCGTAGAAACGCCTGGGTTATCCGCTCAGTTATCAGAGCTTACAGCAGTGCTGTGTGTTTTTCAAACTGTAAATAGTACGTTTAATCTCTTTACTGACAGTGCTTATGTTGCATTTTCTATACCGCAATTAGAAACCTGTGGCACGTTTAATTTTAATACGCCAGCTGGATCCTTGTTTTCACAATTGCAAGGTATCATTCTTGCTAGAAAAAATCCTTTTTATATAGGACACATCAGATCTCACTCGGGTCTCCCTGGACCTCTGGCTCAGGGTAATGAGTGCATTGACAAGGCGCTAATTGGTCAAGCCTTGGCACTCACACCCATAGAATTGGCAAAACGTGATCATGATAAATTTCATCTTTCGAGTCATACGTTGAGACTCCGCCATAAGATCACAAAAGAGCAAGCTAGAATGATCGTAAAGCAATGCCCTAATTGTCTCACTTTAGCACCAGTGCCCCATTTAGGGGTTAACCCACGTGGCCTTGTGCCCAATCAAATTTGGCAAATGGATGTAACTCACTATGCAGAATTTGGGAAATTAAAATTTATACATGTTTGCATTGATACGTGCTCAGGACTTATTTTTGCTTCCCTGCATACGGGAGAAGCCTCTAGAAATGTAATTGATCATTGTTTACAAGCCTTTAATACCATGGGGGTACCTAAGGTCATTAAGACAGACAATGGACCAGCCTACACTGGTAAGAACTTTATCTCATTCTGTAAGGAATTTAATATAAAACTTAAAACTGGAATTCCTTATAATCCAATGGGACAAGGAATCGTGGAGCGTGCCCATCGCACACTTAAAAATTGGCTTATTAAAACTAAGAAGGGAAATTTATATCCTCCTCGGTCTCCAAAATCACATCTTGCCTTTGTTTTATTCGTTTTAAATTTTCTCCAAACGGATGCTAAAGGTCAGTCTTCTGCAGACAGACACTGGCATCCAGCTACTTCCAATTCCTACGCCATGGTTAAGTGGCGGGATCCTTTAAATAATTCATGGAAAGGCCCAGACCCCGTTTTAATATGGGGAAGAGGTGCGGTTTGCATTTTTTCCCAGGAAGAAGACGGAGCGTGTTGGTTGTCAGAGAGATTGGTAAGACAAGTGGATTCCACCCCCCAAACTGTTGGTAAGTATAATTAATTCAAAGGCTGTTTTCAAGCCACCTCCCAGTTACTTGGGGAGGTATAGTTCCTTTGTGTTCTTGCAAATTAAGTTGCAAGCCAGGCCTCTTGCCTGAGTGGATTCCACCCCCAAAACTGTTGGTAAGTATAATTAATTCAAAGGCTGTTTTCAAGCCACCTCCCAGTTACTTGGGGAGGTATAGTTCCTTTGTTTTCTTGCAAATTAAGTTGCAAGCCAGGCCTCTTGCCTGAGGCCACTGAATTTCAATTAAACAAAAACTGGATTGAGCTCCCAAGACTAACCAGACAGGTGTTCTCTTAATCTCCTTTTATATTTCAAGCAGATAACACTCAGAAGACGAAATTCCTTCAGCGATGGCCCTAGGTTGAGGATGGGTAGCCTTTACTGCCAGCCAGCGCTTAGCCGCAGAGAATTTACTCTGCCAGTGGAATTCCTCGGAGATGAGGCTGCATGGTACTCGGAATCATGCGTGTTTGTTATTACAACAAACATGGGCATCAGTTGAGGTGCGAGGCGAGGCACTGCAAGGGAAAGGGAAAAAATTCCTGGCTCCAAGTTTCCCTGAAAAGCACACCCAGCTGCATGGGGGTTTGACATCGAAAGACTGTCCTGGAAAAAAAAGGCGGTCTAACCCCCCCCCCCCCGGAAAAGATGTCCGTAACGCTTAAGGGGGCTAGGGTCTCTGCTTTCACTCACTGATAAATGCCCGTCATCCATTGGATGAACTTAATTATTTCCACTGAGTTGTTTAAAATTAATAATTAAGGGGGAATTGTCTCCTCCCCCGCAACTAAGCTGGCTGGCAAACCACCCAACTCTTCTGATAGCTACCTCCGGCCTTTGTTCTGTGAACAATAGGCTCCGCACCTCGGCTATTGACACCACCCCCAAGCCGGTGTTTACCTGAGTCGCCAGCCCGAAGGCAGATGACCCGCTGAGACACCGCCCCCAAGCCGGTGTTTACCTGAGTCGCCAGCCCGAAGGCAGACGACCCGCTGAGACCTGGAGCCAGAGAATTCACAGGACCGCCTCTGAAGCCACAGACTTGTGGGGGGTTGGTCGATCCCCCAAAAGACTATTTAACCTGTCTTAAAATTATTAAAACCAGTCTTGACCGGAATCCCCGCCTTGACTCAAATCTCTTCTCGTCTCCCCTGTCCCTGTAACCTCAAAATTCTCTCAACAGGTAACCTGGTTTACATGTGACTGCTGGCAGCTACACTCAGGAGACAGCAGGTGTTGGTGAGGATGTGGAGAAAGAGGAACACTCCTCCACTCCTGGTGGGATTACAAGATGGTACAACCACTATGGAAATCAGTCTGGCGGTTCCTCAGAAAACTGGACATGGTCTTTCCAGAGAACCCTGCTCTACCTCTCCTGGGTATATACCCAAATGATTCCCTGGCATGCAATAAGGTCACATGCTCCATTATGTTCACAGGAGCCTTATTTATAATATCCAGAAGCTAGAAAGAACCTGGATATCCCTCGGTGGAAGAATGGATACAGGAAATGTGGTATATTTACACAATCAAATACTACTCAGCAACTAAAAACAATGAATTCACGAAATTTTTAGGCAAATGGTTGGAACTGAAAAATATCCTAAGTGAGTTATCCAAATCACAAAAGAATACACGTGGAATGCAATCTCTGATAAGTGGATATTAATTAGCCCAGAAGCTCTGAATACCCCAAAACACAATTAGTATAGCAAATGACAACCATGAAGAAGGAAGGAGAGGTTCCTGATCCTGGAAGGCTTGATCTAGCATTATAGGGGAGTACCAGGACAGAGAAAAAGGAGGGAGGTGATTGGAGAATGGGTGGAGAAAAGAAGGCTTATGGGACATATGGGAAGGGGGAATAGGAAAGGGGAAATCATTTGGAATGTAAATAAAGAATACAGAAAAAATATGTATATATAAAGTTTTGTTTCTCAGATGAAACAGATGGATCAATCCCTTTTTCATATCCTTTCTTCTAGAGTTATTCTTTTAGTTGTTTTTGTTGTTTTATGTTATTGTTGTTTTGTTTGGTTTGTTTGGTTGGGTCCGGTTTTATTGTTTGTTTGCTTGTTTGTTTTGGGAATTGAAACGATTGATGTTGAGAGCCATCAATAGGTCATGGTAGTTGTAGTTGTTTTTGCTGTTATTTTGTTTTGTTTTCTTTCCCTTTCAATTTGCTGTTATGATGGATGGTTTTCAAACACCTTCTTTTGTTTTTGAGGTCATGCATTATGCATTCCTTGTATTTCATTGGCTGTGATTAACCATTTAGGTTAAATTTTTTTCTAATGTATTGTGTGGTATGTAAACCTCACTGTACAGATATATGCTGTTTAAATTTGGGTTTATCATGCAATACTTTTTAAGCTATGTACTAAGTTGTAAAGTCCTTCTTTGTAGAGTTGAGCTGGCATCTGTGGCCCCTTGGACCTGTAGAACACATTCACTTATTTGGATTAGGTAACTTTTCTTCTATAATTTTGCCAAATTCATTTTATGTTCCTTTGTGTTTGGGTTCTTCTCCCTCCTCTATTACTATTACCTTACCTCTAAGGTTTTTGTTTGATTTCCTAAACTTTTTATTTCTCTTTTTTTCCCCTCAGTTCATGGTTTTATTGATGAATCTATTTCTACTTTCATGTTTTGGACCACTTTTATCATTTTTATTCCATTGTTCATTAGGTTTTTCACAGTTTTCCTTCCTCACCTACATTAGTCACTCTCTGATTACCTTTAATAAAAATCTGATTGCCAATTAACTGGGCAGGAAACAGAAGGTAGGACTTCCTGGAAGGGAGATAGGGATTCTGGGAAGAAAGAAGAACTTTCATCAGGAGACATGGCAGACAATGAGCATGATCAAAGGCCTAGAAGTTACAGCTATCCACATTGCTGGATGGAGCTGTCAACTTACCAACTCAGATGAGATATTTGAGAATCTTCCCATCTAAGGCTTAAGGATTTAGAATATTGAAAGGTCTCCAAATGGTTAAGGAATAATCACTGCAATATTAATATCCAATATTAATAAATACATACAGAAAATAATAACATTAATCTACAAACGCATCCATCATGGGATGCCAATTGTTAAATTTAGATCTGGTTCTACCTCCCAACCCCATGCTCCTAGAAATGAGACTCAGATTCAAAATATATTTCCAAATACCTTTGCCATATAGCTAGACTCTTTTCTGACTAGATCATAAATCAATTATTCTGATCTACATTCTGCACCACGGCTGGTTAGCTGTGCTAACATGGTTAGGTACCATGTATTACCCTGGTTGAATCTCTCATAGCAGTCACTGGTCCAGAATCCTGTCTCCCACATATTCCACCTCCTATTTGCTGCTTAAGCCATAGGCCATCAGATTTTTATTGACAGGTGTCACATCCATAGAGATTGAAAATATTTTCTGTACAGGGCAGACAAAATAAGAAATTGGAGAAATATTTGATAGAATGAGTCAGATAGGATACACTCAGGTATACAATGCAACACAAGAATGAAAGTCTACTTGAGCATACTACACAGAAGAAAAGAGACAGAGATGAGGGGAGGGCCTAGGCTCATAGTCAGTGCAGTAAGTGTAGTACAGTTGAGTTGAGTCAGTTGAAGCTAAAGAATAAAAACACCAAAAGATTGAATAAATTGCTAGAGTTAGTTTGAGGCCAAGAAAAATAATTCATTAAGAAGCTAAGAATCCACCCTATATACAGACACAAACCCAGACAATATTGCAGATGTGAAGAAATACTTGTCAGGAACCTGATATAGCTTATCTCTTGAAATGCTCTGTCAGAGCCTGAGAAATACTGAATTGGATGCAGCTCAGCTGACCATTGGACTGAGCATGAGGCTCCCAATGGAAGAGACAGAGAAAGAACTAAAGGAGCTGAAGGGGTTTGCATTCCCCTAGGAAGAACAACAATATCAACCAACCAGGCTCCCCAGAGCTCACAGGGACTAAGCCACCAACCAAAGAGTACAAATGGAGGGGCCCATGGCTCCAGACACATTTATCTCACAGGATGGCCTTTTTGACATCAGTGGAAGGAGAGGACCTTCATACTGTGAAAGCTTGATGCCCCAGTGTAGGAAAATGCCAGGGCGGGGAGGCAGGATTGGTTGGGTGGGGGAGCACACCCATAGAAGCAGGGAGAGAAGGAATGGGGTAGAGGTTTTGAGGAGGAGAAATCAGGAAATGGGATAACATTTGAAATGCAAATTTAAAAACTATCCATTAAAAAAAAAAGACCTACTGGGCACCATAGAGGAGCTGGCTCTGGAAGTATGGGATTTAAAAAGAAAAGAAAATAGAATGAAAGAAAGAAAGAAAGAAAGAAAGAAAGAAAGAAAGAAAGAAAGAAAGAAAGAAAGAAAGAAAGAAAGAAAGGAAGGAAGGAAGGAAGGAAGGAAGGAAGGAAGAAAGAAAGAAAGAAAGAAAGAAAGAAAGAAAGAAAGAAAGAAAGAAAGAAAGAAAGAAAGAAAGAAAGAAAGAAAGAAAGAAAGATTGAATTAGTAAGTTTGGAGAGTAGTTTGAGGGAGAACAGCTGAGTTAAACCAGCTAGCCAGAGTTCAGAAATGACCAGAAAGGCTGAATTTATTCAGCAGAATGTCTCCAAGATCACAATTATATCTGGTGAATAAAAGTTACTTTTACATTTACAAGGTAAATATTTTGACACCACTTTAATAGTTGACTGAACTGATAAGCAATTACAAAATATGTAATATAAATGGTGATACATCAATATTCATAAGGGATATTGGTCTTAATTTGCCTTCCTTTCTTGTGGTTTGGTTTCAGCATAACTGTGGATTCATAGAACTAATTGGGAAGTCTTTCTTCTGTTTCTATTTTGTGGAATAGTTTGAAGAGGATTGGTATGAGGTCTTCTTTGAGGCCTGACAGAACTCTCCACTAAATTCATCTGGTCCTAGGCTTTTTTTTTTTTTTTTTTTTTTTTTTTTTTTTTTTTGGTTGGGAGATTCTATATCACAGCTTCTATTTCTTTAGGAATTATAAGACTGTTTAGATTGTTTATATGATGCAGATTTAAATTTGGTATTTGGTATATGTTTAGAAAATTGCTCATTTCAACCAGATTTTCCAGTTTTGTTGAATATAGGCTTTTTTATTAGTATTTAAAGATTTTTTTAAAAATTTCCTCAGTATCTGTTGTTATATGTCCCTTTTCCTTTCTGATTTTATTTGGATACTGTCTCTGTGCCCAATTTCACTGATTTTCTCAAAGAACCAGCTTTTGGTTTGTTAATTCTTTGTATTGCTCTTTTTGTATCTACCTGGTTGATTTCTGCCACAAGTTTGAGTATTTCCTAACATCTACCCATCTTGCATGTATTTACTTCTTTTTGTTCTAGAGCTTTCAGCTGGGCTATCAACCTGCTAGTGTATGGTCTCTCCAGTTTCAATTTGGAGTCACTCAGAGCTATGAGTTTTTCTCTTAGTACTGCTTTCATTGTGTCACATAAGTTTGGGTATGCTTTGGCTTCATTTTCATATTAAAAAAGTCTTTATTTTCTTTCTTTATTTCTTCCTTGACTAAATCATCATTGAGTAGGGTATTGTTAAGCTTCCTTATGTATGTGGGCTTCCTGTTGTATTTGTTATTATTGAAGACCAGCTTATTTTGTGGTGATCAGTTAGGATGCATGGAAATGTTTCATTCCCCTTGTATTTGCTGAAGCCTGTTTTGTGACTGATTATATGGTCAATTTTGGAGAAGGCACCATAAGGTGCTGATAAGAAAGTATAATCTTATGTTTTCACATGAAATGTTACATAGATACCTATTAAAAGCATTTGGTCCATAACTTCTGTTAGTTTAAATGTGTCTCTGTTTAGTTTGTGTTTCCATAGTCTGCCCATTCATGAGAGTGGGGTTTTGAATTCTCTCACTAATATTGTGTAAGGTGCAATGTGTGCTTTGATCTTTAGTAAATTGTCTTTCATGAATGGGTGGGTGCCCTTGCATTTGCAGCATAGATGTTCAGAATTGAGAGTTCTTCTTTGTATATTTCTCCTTTGATGAGTATGAAGTGTCCTTCCTTTTTTTTTTTTTTTTTGACAACTTTGGGTTGAGAGTCGATCTTATCTGATATTAGAATGGCTACTCCAGCATGTTTCTTGGGAAGATTTGCTTGAAAAATTGTTTTCGAGCCCTTTACTCTGAGGTACTGTCTGTTTATGACACTGAAGCCCATTTCCCCTGTGCAGAAAAATACTGCGTCTTGTTTTTTTTGTTTGTTTTGTCTTGTTTTGTTATCTTTTTTCTTACAGACCCGGGTTTAACTCATTTATCAATAAAAGGGTGGAGCTTATTTTTCATTCAGAATGAGTTCTTTTTGAACTGCCATTTGGGCTTTTTTATGTATCAATTTTTTTATTATTATTATTTTCTATTTTCTTTGTTTACATTCCAAATGATTTTCCCTTTCCTGGTTAACCCCTCATAATAAGTCCCATAAAGCCTCTTCCCTTTGCCAGTTCCCCAATCAACCACCTCCCACTTCTCTGTCCTGGCAATTCCCTACAATACTGCACCAAGCCTTTCCAGGACCAGGACCCTCTCCTTCCTTCTTCTTGGGAATCATTTGATATGTGAGTTTTCTCTTGGGTATTCAGAGCTTCTGGGTGAATATCCACTTATCAGTGATTGCATTCCATGTGTGTTCTTTTGTGAATGAGTTACCTCACTTAGTATGATATTTTCTAGTTCCAAATATTTGCCTAAGAATTTCATGAATTCATTGTTTTTAAAGGCTGAATAGTATTCCATTGTGCAAATATACCACATTTTCTATATCCATTCCTGGGGTCTAACGTCTTGAGTTCTTTGCATATATTGGATATTAGCCCACTTTAGGGCTGGTGAAAATCTTGTCCCAGTTTGTTGGTTGCCATTTTGTCCTTTTGACAGTGCCCTTTGCCTTACAAAAACATTGTAATTTTATGAGGTCCCACTTGTCAATTTTTGATCTTAAAGCATAAACTATCGTTGTTCTGTTCAGGGACTTTTCCCCTGTGCCCATGTCCACAAGGGTCTTCCCCAGTATCTTTTCTATTAGTTTCAATGTGTCTGGTTTTATGTGGAGGTCCTTGATCCACTTGGAGTTGAGCTTAGTACAAGGACCTAAGAAAGGATCAATTCACATTCTTGTGCATGCTGACCTCCAATTGAAAAAGCACCATTTATTGAAAAGGCTATCTTTTTTTCCACTTGATGATTCTAGCTTCTTTGTCAAAGATTAAGTGACCATAGGTGTGTGGGTTCATTCAATCTCTGGGTCTGCAATCCCATTCCATTGATCTACCTGCCTGTCACTGTACCGATACCATGCAGTTTTAACACTATTGCTCTGTAGTATTACTTAAAATCCAGGATAATATTCCCTCAGAAGTTCCTTTACTGTTGAGAATAATTTGAGCTGTTCTGGGATTTTGTTATACCAGATGAATTTGAGAACTGTTCTTTCTAACTCTATGAAGAACTGAGTTGGGATTTTGATGGGTATTGCATTGAATCTGTAGATTGCATTTGGCCAGATGGCAATTTTAACTATATTTATCCTGCTAATCCATGAGCATGGAAGATTTTTCCATCTTCTAAGGTCTTCTTTGATTTCTTTCTTCAAAAACTTGAAGTTCCTGTCATACAGATTTTTCATTTGTTTGGTTAGTGTCACACCAAGATACTTTATATTGTTTGTGGCTATTGTGAAGGGTGTCATTTCCCTAATTTCTTTCTCAGCCTGTTTATCCTTTGAGTATATGAAGGCTACTGATTTGCTTGAGTTGATTTTATAACCAGCCACTTTGGTGAAGTTGCTTATCAACTGTAGAAGTTCTCTGGTGGAGTTTTTTTTGGGTCATTTAAGTATACTATCTTATGATCTGCAAATAAGTGATAGTTTGATTTCTTCCTTTCCAATTTGTTTGCCTTTGACCTCCTTATGCTTTCTAATTGCTCTAGCTAGAACTTCAAGTACTTATTGAAAAGATATGAAGAAAGGGGGAATCCTTGTCTAGTCGCTAATTTTACTGGGATTGCTTAAAGTTTCTCTCCATTTAGTTTGATGTTAGCTACCAGTTTGCTGTATACTGTTTTTACTATGTTTAGGTATGGGCCTCGAATTCCTGTTCTTTCCAAGACTTTAGCATGAAAGGATGCTGAATTTTGTCAAATACCTTTTCAATATATAATGAAATGACCATGAGTTTTTTTTTCTTTGAGTTTGTTTATGTAGTGGATTGTATTGATGGATTTCTGTATATTGAACCATCCCTGGGATGAAGCCTACTTCATCATGGTGAGTAATCATTTGTGTTCTAACATTTCATCCTAAAGCAAAATATTATACCTTTTTCTCAGTGAGTCTTGTTTATGTATCCAGTCTATTAGTCTACATTCTTTTATTGGGGACAGACCATTTCTCCTTATGAACACGGTTGCAAAAATAATAAAATTCTTGCAATCCTAATCTAATAACACATGAAAACGATCATCCATGATCATGTAGGCTTCATCCCAGGGATACAGGGCTATTTCAATATAAAAAATGTCCATCAATGTAATCCACTACATAAATAAACTTAAAGAAAAAGACCACATGATCATTTTATTAGATGCTTAAAAAGCATTTGACAAAATCCAACACCCCCTCATGATAAAAGTATTGGAAAAATCAGGAACTCAAAGCCCTTACCTAAACATAGTAAAAGCAATATACATCAAATCTGTAGCCAACATAAAACTAAATGGAGAGAAACTAGAAGCAATCCCATGAAAATCAGGGACTAGACAATCCTGTCCACTCCCTCCCTACCTATTCAATATAGTACTTGTTGTCCTAGCTAGAGCAATTAGACAACAAAAGGAGGGCAAAGGGATAAAAATTGGAAAGGAAGAAATTAAAATATCACTATTTGAAGATGATAAGACTGTCTACTTATGTGACCCCAAAAATTCCACCAGAGAACTCCTATAGCTGATAAAAAACTTCAGCACAATAGCTGGATGTAAAATTACTTCAAACAAATCAATAGGCTTCCAATATTTGAGGGATAAATAGGCTGCAAAATAGATTAGGGAACCGGCACATTTCAATAAACAATATAAAGTATCTTGGTGTAACTCTAACTAAATGAGTGAAAGATCTGTCTGACAAGAGCTTCAAGTCTCTGTAGAAAAAAATGAAGAACTCAGAAAATGGACAGAACTTCCATGCTCATGGATTAGCAGGATTAATATAATAAAAATGACCATTTTGTTAAAAGCAATCTATAGATTCATTTAAATGCCCATTAAATCCCAATTCAATTCTTCATAGAGTTAGAAAGAACAATTCTCAAATTCATCTAGAATATCAAATAACTCAGGATAGTGAAAACAACAACAAAACATAGTCTTGGGTAATCACCATTCCTGACTTCTAGCTGTATTACATATCAACAGTGATAAAACTGCATGGTATAGGTACAGTGACAGGCAGGTAGATCAATGGAATAAAAGTGAAGACTGAGAAATGAACCCACCCTAATTGTCACTTGATTTTTGACAAAGGTTCTACAAACATCTAGTGGGAAGAAAAGCATTTTCAACAAATGGTGCTGGCTCAGTTGGCAGTCAACATGTAGAGAGGGCAAATTCATCCATACTTATCTTGCTGTACAAAGTTCAACTCCAAGTGGATTGAGGATCTCCACATAAAACCAGATACACTGAAACTAATAGAAAAGAAATTGGGGAAAAACCTGGAATGCATGGGCACAGGGGAAATTTTCCTGAACAGAACAGGCTTATGCTCTAACATCAAGAATCAACAAAGGGAACCTCATAAAACTACAAAGCTACTGTAAGGCAAAGAACACTGTCAATAGGGCAAAATGGCAATTAAGAGAGTAGGAAAAAAATCTTTACAAATCCTATATCTGATAGAAGACAAATATCCAATATACACAAAGAACCGGAGGAGTTAGACTCCAGAGAACCAAATATCCCTATTAAAAATGTCAAACAGAGGTAAACAGAGAATACTCAACTGAGGAAACTCAAATGGGCAAGAAGCACCTTAAGAAATGTTTAGCATCCTTAGTCATCAGGGAAATGCAAACCAAAACATCACTGAGGTTCCTCCTAATACCAGACAGAATGGCTAAGATCAAAAACTCAGGTGACAGAAGATGCTGGCAAGAATGTGGAGAAAGAGGAACACTCTTCCATTGTTGGGATTACAAACTTGTACAACAACTCTGGAAATCAGTTTGGCAGTTCCTCAGAAAAGTGGACATTACAACCTGTTGATCCAGCTATACCACTCCTGAGCATATACCCAGAAGATGCTTCACCATGTAATAAGGGCACATTTACTGCTATGTTCATTGCAGGCTTATTTACAATAATCAGAAACTGGAAATAACTCAGATGTCCTTCAACAGAGGAATGGATACAGAATATTTGGTACATTTACACAATGGAATTCTACTCTTCTATGAAAAACAATGACTTCATGAAATTCTTAGACAAATGAAGGAACTTGAAAATGTCATCCTGAGTGAGGTAACTCAGTCATAAAAGAACATGCATGGTATGTACTCACTGATAGGCCAAAATTTTGGAATACCCAAAATTCAATTCACAGACCATATGAAGCCCAAAAAGAAAGAATATCAAAGTATGGATGCTTCAGTGATTCTTATAAGTAGGAATAAAACACTCACCGGAGGAAATATGGAGACAAAGTAAGGAACAGAGACTGAAGGAAAGGCCACCCAGAGACTTGTCTTACCTGGACATCCGTTCCACATACAGTCGCCATCTGGAAGCTATTGAGCATGCCAGGAAGTGTTTCCTGAATGGAGCCAGATATGACTGTCTCCTGAGAGGCTTTGCCAGAGCCTGAAAAAACAAAGGCAGAAGCTAGCAGCCAACCTTTGGGCTGAGTGCAGGAACCCTGAGAGAAGAGTTGGAGAAGAGACTGATGGAGCTGAGGGGATTTGCAGCCCAATGGGGGTAGCAACAGTGTCAACAGGCCAGACACCCTGGAGCTCCCAGGGACTGGACCACCAACCAAAGAGTACACATGTAGGGACACTTTGCTCAGGCAGTATATGTGGCAGAAGATGGCCTTGTTATACACCAGTGGGAGGAGTGGCTCTTGGGCCTGAGAATGTTTGATACCCAAGTGTACAGGAATGCCAGAGCAGAGAGACAGGAGTTGGTGGGTAGGTAGGGGAACAGCCTCATAGACACGGGGAAAGGAGGATGGGATGGGGGTTTCCGAAGGG
Source organism: Apodemus sylvaticus (assembly GCF_947179515.1). Taxonomy (NCBI): domain Eukaryota; kingdom Metazoa; phylum Chordata; class Mammalia; order Rodentia; family Muridae; genus Apodemus; species Apodemus sylvaticus. Next base: position 69,704,095 of record NC_067476.1, read on the forward strand.
GAGACCTAGAAAGAGGAAAACATTTGAAATGTAAATAAAATACCCAATTAAAAAATAAAACAAAAAGAAAGAAAAAGAAAATGCTCATATAGGGCCCTTGGCATGTTGCCAAAAAGTAATCAGGGTTTTGTTTCTCTTATTTATTTTCAGACAGGTATAACACTGTATGGCAGTTTTTACAACGTAATGTTACAGCTAGTAATTACATGGGATATACTAAGGTATTTATTATTTCTTTGTTTGATTCACTTTCAAGGCATCAGATGGCCCAATTTCTACTGCATCACTGAAATTGGGAAAACCTTAATTACTGCAGGGGTAGCGGGGATATTACCGGAAAAGTGATTACATCCTTAGTCAACGGAGATGGGGCCACTAAGGGATGCCACAGAACTGAAATGAAAGCCCATATGTCTTTGAAATTCATACTATTTTCAATAGTCACTGAGCTCCCTTTGTGCCCATGAACATTACTCAAGGGACAATATGTTAATGGTGTTTACAATTAGGTAGATTTTTAAGTAATAACCTTAAAATACATATGAATGATGGGCATAATTTGATGAATGATATTATAAGGAGATGCTAATTGTATTTTGACGAACTTTTTCTATGTAGAGAGAATTTAAGTCCCTCATTCTATCTCAGAGCTGTCTCCTCTTTGAGTCAGTGAACACTTGGGGTATCTGCCTATAATCTTTCTGTAAGATTATTAGAAACTCTATTTCTATCAAGATAACTTACTTGTGGACAGAATTAATCTGTTCCTCTGTGGATTCCTAGTTCTTCTGTACAGAAGTCTGTATGAGAACATCTGTGCTCAAGCTGTGCCTTTGATCATCTTGACTAGGCTTAAAAGAGTCACCTGTCCAACCTTTTCAATTGCTTACTAGGCTCCCCAAGATACCTGGCATTTGTGGATCACAGAGATAACAATAAAATGAAATTGAAGGCAGTTTTTAAAATTATTTGAATATTAATCATGTTCTTGTTAATCTGAGATGCATTTGAAGTTTGCTGAGTGAAAATCACAACTATACTTTTCTTTATGACAGTAATTATTTTCAGGGTTTTATGATGTATTCTGATGAAGAAAAGCCATGAGTTTTCAGAAATTTATAGTTTGAATTTTTACTACTGTTTGAAAGTCGTCAAAAAGTTCATATAGAGGAAAGAATAAAAAGGCTGAAATGAGAGAACAAGTTATGCTTCAGTTCAATTCTTGATGATCACATGTGTAAGATTTGGAATAATAATGATGAAATATAGTGAATGTCCTGTTTGAAGCAAGCTTCCATGGGAGTGACAACCAAGTGTTGAAGGTAACACTTTGATTTCTGGAGGAAGGAATAGCATCTGACTTGCTGGGGAGCTATGGATCACTTTAGTACTATCAAATTAATTAAATTATATTTGTTATATATCAAACATTTTAATTGTGATAAAAATAATGAATTACTCATGTTTAAAGATAACCTTGAAAGAAAAAAACATACATTTAAAATTTAATTATTGTTAATATGGAATCTGTGCAGGTGAATTTAAGAAGTGCATAGGATTATGATAATGAATGTAGTGGTGGTGAAGAAATGAGCTATGAAGAAGGGAGGATGAAGTATTCATTGACACAGAATATAAGCAGAAGTACTGGAAGGGTGAGAAGCTTACAATACCTTTTATTTCCTATATAAATATTGCCATGGTTACAGGTAGGGCATAGAATTATCTGACTGCATTAATATACATGCAATCCTGTAGAAACACATTATGTTCAGCTACAATTATGTTTTAATTTTAAAAAAATTAAAATAGATCTAGTGGCTACTGTGAGTATTTGAATTTGGTTAATTTACTGTGTTTTATATATAGAAAGATTAAAGACAATGTTAAATCTTATATATTTTTCTTTTTTATTATCCTGAATACTGTGTTTTATAAACTTGGTTTAATGCAAGATATAATACACATTGACCATATTCTATCCCTATACTTATTATTCTCCCTTTTTCGCCACTGTTGTTCTATTTCTCCAGTTAGGTTAACTTGTATATTTATCTCATTTCCTCATACACAGTTTTATGACTCTTCATAAAATCTACATTCCACATGGGCTTTTTGCACAACTAAATGTTCAATAGTCAGTAATTAGCCTCCTTAAAGATCTATCAGTGTTCACTCTGCTTCGGGGCTTTGCTCATTGCAAAATACGTGCAGTGGTGTGTGTTTCTGCAGTTAGGGGACTCCATGGCCTCGAAACAATGACAAAAGAAATGAAGAGAAGAGAGATTAGTTTGACTAGTATTGAGGACAGTTTGACTGCCAGGCTACATTGATTGAGATGTGTGTAAGAAATAGATAATTTTGACTGATTTCCAGATCTGAAAAAAAGAGGGGATCATTATATATTGCTTCATAGATATATTTCTTATTGTTTTAAACTAAGTTTTTGTGATTTCTTATAGCAATTTTTACTTGGAAACTTTAGGGTTAGATGCAGTTAAGATCTGAAACGTCTTATGTGTTGATGGAGAAGTCCTACATGTGTCTTCTTTGAGACCCCTGCCTTCCACTAGTTTATTACAATTACTTTGAGATGCATAAATTCACAGTATACATATATTTGTATATGTATATATGATATACAGGGTGAAGTGGTAAAATTCATTTATTCTGGTTCCCAGAGATGTATTCACTCTACTTTATTAGTATTCATGAATTTTGAAGACCTCATTTAGTGATAGAAGTTGGTGTTAGTATATGTTTTACATTTAAAAAGATCTCTCAGCAAGCACTGTATTTTAAGTATTATTATGGAAAGTAAAACAAAACTGTTTGAATCAAGTAATGCATGACTTATATTTTTGCCCTATCAAAGAAAATTCTAGTACTTAGTAAGAGTTTTTTTAAAATTATACATTTGGCTGTTGTAGAAAGTTTTATTAAAAAAAAAAGACAAAAACCAGTTATTTACAGTAGTTTTTTTCTCAAATATTGTTCAATGGGACAACCGTGCTTTTCCAGATTTATCTCACAAGCAACCTAATCAGAGACTACTCTACCTTCAGATGCTCTGTTTATTCCTGGAGGGGGCAATGCCAGAATATGTCAGCAGCATGGCTCCCTCCCTCCTCCCCTGCTCAGTGCACTGTGGGGAAAAAGATAATCTCTCATCCTCCTATCACTCCCTACTGTAGCATCCAGCAGCAATCATGGCATCTCACACATAGTTGATGTAGAAGTGGGCAAAGCACAAATTCAATGAAGCCTCCATGCTTCTTTCCCAGCAGTGCCTCAGGGTTCTAGATGAGCTTGCTGAATCTCCTGTAGGACAGGAAGCCAAGGGCACGAGGCAGAGCCTAGGAGAGCAGTCCCCTACAAACAGCAAATCTCTCACACCCACTTGCACAGAAAAGGATGTGTGAAGCCATTCAGGAGAGGTATGGAAGCCTGGTAAGCATCAGGGGTGACCTAGAAGGGCCAGAGTGGTCTTCTGTCTTGCTCTGGGTCAGGCACTCCAAGTCAGTCAACATCTAAGAGCCCCATTTATGCTCATAACCTGGTAAACTGCAGGAAATTACAGCCAGGGCTCCTCACATCTTCTGGTTTTTTGGAACACAAATATTTTGGTAAATAAAAAACTAGGATTGGTGTTTCTTATGGTACAAAAAAGATGTGGTATATTGCTGCTGAAAACTAAGCAAAGTAAACAGAGAGAAGAGAAGAGATAAAGACCAACTGTGATCTGATTCCACAGGAAATTTAGGAGGGCAGGCCCTTGCAATCCCAACTTGAAGGAAAGCAAATACACTCAATTGGTATAAGATCCTTTCATTAGTTTAAGAGTTTTGTATAGTTCCTGAATATAAACGGCACTGTGTTACGGGAAATATTTAAAATTGATCCTGCACTATGTTATTTTAGAGTGTTAGTGTAACTCAGAACTTCTAGTTTAAATGAGAGTATTATATACAAAATTTCCATTCATCTTTTTTTTGGGGGGGGGACTTTCTCACTCTTTTTTTTAATTCGATATATTTTTATTTACATTTCAAATGATTTCCCCTTTTCTAGCCCCCGACTCCCCGAAAGTCCCGCAAGCCCCCTTCTCTCCCCCTGTCCTCCCACCCACCCCTTCCCACTTCCCCGTTCTGGTTTTGCCAAATACTGCTTCACTGAGTCTTTCCAGAACCAGGGGCCACTCCTCCTTTCTTCTTGTACCTCATTTGATGTGTGGATTATGTTTTGGGTATTCCAGTTTTCTAGGTTAATATCCACTTATTAGTGAGTGCATAGCATGATTCACCTTTTGAGTCTGGGTTACCCCACTTAGTATGATGTTCTCTAGCTCCATCCATTTGCCTAAGAATTTCATGAATTCATTGTTTCTAATGGCTGAATAGTACTCCATTGTGTAGATATACCACATTTTTTGCAAACACTCTTCTGTTGAGGGATACCTGGGTTCTTTCCAGCGTCTGGCAATTATAAATAGGGCTGCTATGAACATAGTAGAGCATGTATCCTTATTACATGGTGGGGAATCCTCTGGGTATATGCCCAGGAGTGGTATAGCAGGATCTTCTGGAAGTGAGGTGCCTAGTTTTCTGAGGAAGAGCCAGACAGATTTCCAGAGTGGGTATACCAATTTGCAACCCCACCAGCAGTGGAGGAGTGTTCCTCTTTCTCCACACCCTCTCCAACACCTGCTGTCTCCTGAATTTTTAATCTTAGCCATTCTGACTGGTGTAAGAATCTCAGGGTTGTTTTGATTTGCATTTCCCGAATGACTAATGAAGTTGAGCATTTTTTTTAATATATTTTTTATTTTTTTATTTTTTATTTTTTTTATTCGGTATATTTTTTATTTACATTTCAAATGATTTCCCCTTTTCTACCCCCCACTCCCCCGAAAGTCCCATAAGCCCCTTTTTCTCCCCCTGTCCTCCCATCCACCCCTTCCCACTTCCCCGTTCTGGTTTTGCCCTATACTGCTTCACTGAGTTTTTCCAGAACAAGGGGCCACTCCTCCGTTCTTCTTGTACCTCATTTGATGTATGGATTATGTTTGGAGTATTCCAGTTTTCTAGGTTAATATACAATTATTAGCGAGTGCATACCATGAGTCACCTTTTGAGCCTGGGTTACCTCACTTATTATGATGTTTTCTAGCTCCATCCATTTGCCTAAGAATTTCATGAATTCATTGTTTCTAATGGCTGAATAGTACTCCATTGTGTAGATATACCACATTTTTTGCATCCACTCTTCTGTTGAGGGATACCTGGGTTCTTTCCAGCATCTGGCAATTATAAATAGGGCTGCTATGAACATAGTAGAGCATGTATCCTTATTATATGGTGGGGAATCCTCTGGGTATATGCCCAGGGGTGGTATAACAGGATCTTCTGGAAGTGAGGTGCCCAGTTTTCTGAGGAACCACCAGACTGATTTCCAGAGTGGTTGTACCAATTTGCAACCCCACCAGCAGTGGAGGAGTGTTCCTTTTTCTCCACACCCTCTCCAACACCTGCTGTCTCCTGAATTTTTAATCTTAGCCATTCTGACTGGTATAAGATGACATCTCAGGGTTGTCTTGATTTGCATTTCCCTAATGACTAATGAGGTTGAGCATTTTTTAAGATGCATCTCTGCCATCCGAAGTTCTTCAGGTGAGAATTCTTTGTTTAACGCTGTACCCCATTTTTTAATAGGGTTGTTTGGTTTTCTGGAGCCTAACTTCTTGAGTTCTTTATATATATTGGATATTAGCCCTCTATCTGATGTAGGATTGGTGAAGATCTTTTCCCAATTTGTTGGTTGCCGATTTGTCCTTTTGATGGTGTCCTTTGCCGTACAGAAACTTTGTAATTTTATGAGGTCCCATTTGTCAATTCTTGATCTTAGAGCATACGCTATTGGTGTTCTGTTCAGAAATTTTCTCCCTGTACTGATGTCCTCAAGGGTCTTCCCCAGTTTCTTTTCTATTAGCTTCAGAGTGTCTGGCTTTATGTGGAGGTCCTTGATCCATTTGGATTTGAGCTTAGTACAAGGAGACAAGGATGGATCAATTCGCATTCTTCTGCATGCTGACCTCCAGTTGAACCAGCACCATTTGTTTAAAAGGCTATCTTTTTTCCATTGGATGTTTTCAGCCCCTTTGTCAAGGATCAAGTGGCCATAGGTGTGTGGGTTCATTTCTGGATCTTCAATCCTGTTCCATTGATCCGCCTGACTGTCACTGTACCAATACAGTGCAGTTTTTAACACTATTGCTCTGTAGTATTGCTTGAGGTCAGGGATACTGATTCCCCCAGACTTTCTTTTGTTGCTGAGAATAGTTTTAGCTATCCTGGGTTTTTTGTTATGGCAGATGAATTTGATAATTGCTCTTTCTAACTCTGTGAAGAATTGAGTTGGGATTTTGATGGGTATTGCATTGAATCTGTATATTGCTTTTGGCAAAATGGCCATTTTAACTATATTGATTCTACCGATCCATGAGCATGGGAGGTTTCCCCATATTTTTAGGTCTTCTTCCATTTCCTTCTTCAGAGTCTTGAAGTTCTTGTCATACAGATCTTTCACATGTTCACTAAGAGTCACCCCAAGATACTTTATACTGTTTGTGGCTATTGTGAAGGGGGTCATTGCCCTAATTTCTTTCTCAGCCTGCTTATCCTTTGAGTATAGGAGGGCCACTGATTTGCTTGAGTTGATTTTATAATCTGCCACCCTGTTGAAGTTGTTTATCGGCTGTAGGAGTTCTCTAGTGGAGTTTTTTGGGTCACTTAGGTAGTCTATCATGTCATCTGCAAATAATGATAGTTTGACTTCTTCCTTTCCAATTTGTATCCCTTTGACCTCCTTATGTTGTCGAATTACCAGAGCTAGTACCTCAAGTACAACATTGAAAAGATAAGGAGCAAGGGGGCAGCCCTGTCTAGTCCCTGATTTTAGTGGGATTGCTTCAAGTTTCTCTCCATTTATTTTGATGCTGGCTACCGGTTTGCTGTACATTGCTTTTACTATGTTTAGGTATGGGCCTTGAATTCCTGTTCATTCCAAGACTTTAAGCATGAAAGGATGCTGAATTCTGTCAAATGCTTTTTCAGCATCCAATGAAATGACCATGTGGTTTTTTTCCTTGAGTTTGTTTATGTAGTAGATTTCCTTATATTGAACCAACCCTGCATTCCCGGGATAAAGCCTACTTGATCATGGTGGATGATCATTTTGATGTGTTCTTGGATTCGGTTGGCAAGAATTTTATTGATTATTTTTGCATCGATGTTCATAAGGGAAATCGGTCTGAAGTTCTCTTTCTTTGTTGGATCTTTGTGTGGTTTTGGTATCAGCGTAATTGTGGCTTCGTAGAAGGAATTGGGTAGTTTTCCTTCTGTTTCTATTTTGTGGAATAGTTTGAAGAGTATTGGTGTTAACTCTTCTTTGAAGATCTGATAGAATTCTGCACTGAAACCATCTGGTCCTGTGCTTTTTTTGGTTGGAAGACTTTCTATGACTCCTTCTATTTCTTGAGGCGCAATGGGACTGTTTAAATGATCAATTTTGTCCTGATTTAATTTTGGTATTTGGTATCTGTCAAGGAAATTGTCCATTTCCTCCAGATTCTCCAGTTGTGTTGAGTACAGGCTCTTGTAGTAGGATCTGATGATTTTTTGGATTTCCTCAGTTTCCATTGTTATATCTCCCGTTTCATTTCTAAGTTTGTTAATTTGGATACTTTCTCTGTGCCCTTTGGTCAGTCTGGCTAAGGGTTTATCTATCTTGTTGATTTTCTCAAAGAACCAGCTCCTGGTTTTGTTGATTCTTTGTATGGTTCTCTTTGTTTCTACTTGATTGATTTCGGCCCTGAGTTTGATGATTTCATGCCTTCTACTCCTCCTGGGTGAAATAGCTTCTTTTTGTTCCAGGGCTTTCAGGTGTGTCATTAAGCTGGTAATATATGCTCTCTCCATTTTCTTTTTGGAGGCACTCAGGGATATGAGTTTTCCTCTTAGCACTGCTTTCATTGTGTCCCATAGATTTGGGTATGTTGTGTCTTCATTTTCATTGTGTTCTAAAAAGTCTTTAATTTCTTTCTTTATTTCTTCCTTGACCAAGTTATCATTGAGTAGAATACTGTTCGGTTTCCAAGTGTATGTGGGTTTTCTGTTGTTTTTGTTGCTATTGAAGACCACTTTTACTCCATAGTGATCTGATAGGAGGCATGGGATTAGTTCAATCTTCTTATATTTGTTGAGGTCTGTCTTGTGACCAATTATATGGTCGATTTTGGAGAAGGTACCATGAGGTGCTGAGAAAAAGGTATATTCTTTTGCTTTAGGATAGAATGTTCTATATATATCTGTTAAATCTAATTGGTCCAAAGCTTCAATTAGTTTCATTGTGTTCCTGTTTAGTTTCTGTTTTCCTGATCGGTCCATTGAGGAAAGTGCAGTGTTGAAGTCACCCACAATTATTGTGTTAGGTTCAATGTGTGCTTTGAGCTTTAATAAAGTTTCTTTTACGTAAGAGGGTGCCCTTGCATTTGGAGCATAGATGTTCAGGATTGAGAGTTCTTCTTGTTGTATTTTTCCTTTGACCAGCAAGAAGTGTCCCTCAGAGTCTCTTTTGATGACTTTGGGTTGAAAGCCAATTTTATCTGATATTAAAATGGCTATGCCAGCTTGTTTCCTGAGACCATTTGCTTGTAAAATTGTCTTCCAGCCTTTTACTCTAAGGTAGTGTTTGTCTTTGACCCTGAGGTGTGTTTCCTGTAAGCAGCAAAATGTAGGGTCCTGTATCCAGTCAGTTAGTCTATGTCTTTTTATTGGGGCATTGAGTCCATTGATGTTAAGAGATATTAAGGAATAGTGATTGTTACTTCCTGTCATTTTTGAGGTTATTTTTTAAATTTGATTGGTTAACTTCTTTTGGGTTTGATGAAAGGTTACTATCTTGCTTTTTCCAGGGTGAAGTTTTCCTCCTTGTATTGGTGTTTTCCTCCTATTATCCTTTGTAGGGCTGGGTTTGTGGATAGATATTGGGTAAACTTGGTTTTGTCATGGAATATCTTAGTTTCTCCATCTACAGTGATTGAGAGTTTTGCTGGATATAGTAGTTTTGGCTGGCATTTGTGTTCTCTTAGAGTCTGCATGAGATCTGCCCAGGATTTTCTAGCCATCATAGTCTCAGGTGAAAAGTCTGGTGTGATTCTGATAGGTCTTCCTTTATATGTTACTTGGCCTTTTTCTCTTACTGCCTTTGATATTCTTTCTTTGTTTAGTACATTTGGCGTTTTGATTATTATGTGACAGGAAGTATTTCTGTTCTGGTACAGTCTGTTTGCAGTTCTGTAGGTTTCTTGTATATTCATGAGCTTCTCTCTCTTTAGGTTAGGGAAGTTTTCTTCCATAATTTTATTGAAGATATTTGCTGGCCCTTTAAGTTGTAAATCTTCCCTCTCATCTATGCCTATAATCCTTAGGTTTGGTCTTCTCATTGTGTCCTGGATTTCCTGGACATTTTGGGTTACAAGTTTTTTGCATTTTGCATTTTTTTTTAACTGTTGAGTCCATGGTTTCTATGGTATCTTCAGCATCTGAGATTCTTTCTTCTATCTCTCGTAATCTGTTGTTGATATTTGGATCTTTGTCCCCTGATTTCTTCCCAAGGCTTTCTATCTCCAAAGTTGTCTCCCTTTGAGTTTTCTTAGTTGTTTCTACTTCTTTTTTTTTTTGCTGTATGTATTACATTTATTACATATATTACATATATGTAATTACACATATTAAAATTATAGATATTACATACAGTCTTGCATCCCATACTGATTTCTCATGCACTACGGGTGACCTCCAACTCCCAATCTTCTTTCTTCTATATCCCCAAATCTGGTATTATAGATATAGCTCACTATACCAGGCTATCTCTTTTTTTTTGCGCTGTATATATTACATTTATTACATATATTACATATATTTAATTACACATATTAAAATTATAGATATTACATACAATCTTCCATCCCAGACTGATTTCTCACGGACTAAGGGTGATCTCCAACTCCCAATCTTCTTTCTTCTATATCCCAAAATCTGGTATTATAGATATAGCTCACTATACCAGGCTATCTCTTTTTTTTTTATAATTTTTTTAATTTATTGATATATTTATTTACATTTCAAATGATTTCCCCTTTTCTGGACCCCCACTCCCCGAAAGTCCCATCAGTCCCCTTCCCTCCCCCTGTTTTCCCACCGAACCCTTCCCACTTTCCTGTTCTGATTTTGTTCAATACTGCTTCACGGGTTTTGCTTAGCTCCTTCACTTGCTTGTTTGTGCTTTCCTTTAATTCTTTAAGAGATTTTTGTGTTTCCACTTCCATGACCTCAGCCTGTTGACCAAAGTTCTCCTGTATTTCTTTAAGTGTTTTTTGTGTTTTCTCATTATTGGCTTTTGTATTCTCCTGAATTTCTTTCAATGATTTTTGTGTTTCCCTTGCAAGGGCTTCTAACTTTTGATCCATTTTCTCCTGAATTTCTTTAAGTATGTCCTCATGTGTTCCTATGCCAGCATCATGACCAGTGATTTTAAATCCAAATCTTGTTTTACTGGTGTGATGGGGTATCCAGGACATGTGTTCAGATGTTGCCATATTGTCTTGATTTCTGTTAGTGACATTCCTGCGTTTGCCTTTTGCCATCTAGTTCTCACTGGTGTTAGTTGGTCTTGTCAATACTGGACTCACCAGTGCAAGCTGCCTTTTCCCAGGTGGCCTCTGGTGCACAGCTTACCTCCTGCACTGCCTGGAGACCGAGTGCTGTGTCCCAGGCTATTCAGATCCCAAAGCAGGGACCTGAAGGCTCCTGCTGGGGCCCGCTGGATTCACCAGAGCACACCGACTTCTCCCTGCTAGCCGCCCGGAAGCCTCCATTCATCTTATAAGAGATTCTTTCTCCCCTCTATTTCTTCCCTTCATTCCCTCTCCTCTTTCTCCTCTCCCTCCTTCTCTGTCCCCCTTCTCATTCTCTTTCTCTCGTGTGTGTTTGTGTGTGTGTGTATCTGTGTATGTGTGTGTGTGTGTGTATTTTTGTATGTGTGTGTGTGTGTGTGTGTATGTATGAAATACAAAGGTCAATCACCAGTATATTTCCTTACATATCAGTCATCTTTCATTTTGAAATGTGGTATTTAATTGTCCTTAAACTCATCAAATGTATTAGGTGGGTAGTTTTTATACCCTAAGATTTCATTTGTCTCTGCCTTCCAAGCACTAGTATATAATAATCACATATAACTTAATAACTCTAAGCCTAGAGTCATTCCTTTAAGAAATTTTACTCATTTCATGTGATACAACTAATAATGTATTAACCGACAATTTACTTGGGATAAAAGGTAATAATCACAATTCAAAATAAGCTTTACAATTTGCCATTTCCATTCTCACTTAGAATCCTTTTTCATCTGGTGATTTCACAAGGAAAACATGAAGAAAAGTAAGTTCTGATGATTTTCTGATAATGACCTTACATTATCCTTTTATACTACAATTTTACAATGTTCGACTAAATTAGAGCATATGAAGTAATGATATCTTACACATTATAGATATGGGCTTTTTGAAGTGAAGCATACTCTTAAGTTTTAATTTATTTTAAAAGGGGTGTTTATATTCATTTACAAATTTAGGTTTAGAATGCATATTCATAAATCTGTGGTATATATAACATAAGATTAGAATTTTGAATTTTTATAGGAGTGTTACTGAATTTTAACACTGAATTATTGCATGGAATAAGCAAAGGAAGCATGATTTTATTTTAGAGGATAATTAGCATAATAAAGTTAATAATAAATGTCATACATATTTAGCACTACATATTGAACTTGGAGAAATAGTATAGATTGTAACTACTTTAGTTTTAAAAGAAGAACAGCTGAATTCATTTTTGACTTCAATATTCACTTTGGATAAATACTTTGTATCATGTCCTACCATCCTTTAAGCCTGATTTTCTAACCTCTAAAATGAAAAATACACTGTAAGACATCCAATTTCATGAGGCATAGTAGAGACTCACTGATTGATAGAAATATGTAATGATCTTATTAATATTCAAGTTATATAAGGTAAATGTTCAGATGAAGAACATTTTCTTTAATGTGAGGAAAGTCCATGGTATTTGATTTTTCTCAAGGGTCTTCAATAAAAACATAGTAAATGTTCAATAAAATCATAGCACAAATATATGCAAACTTAGACTTGTTTCCAAGTTTACATAGAATGCTGAGACTAGCCGAATAGTCTACATTCATGTGTGCAAAAGGAAGAGTATTAGACATGTTCATGAGGTCTTACATATGTAGTATTACTTTTATTATGTATATAAAAGGATGATCCAGACATCAAGTATGAGACACAGGATAACAAAAGACCAAACTAAGAATGTGTTAAATCAGTTATTAAATACCTGTTAGCTGATATATTCCAGTGGTAAATATTTTCTCAATATTTGATTATATAGCATTCCTAGGAATATGTAACACTTAGTTATGAATTCCCACTGTGTCCTAGCAGAAAGTACTGGAACATAAAACAAGAGTTGTACTAATAATAAACAAAGCTTTGGTAGTCCCATAGTCCTGAAACTACTGTCAAACTCTTACTTTTAGCTATTGGTTTCTACATAAATTGATGGAGAAATTGTGTGTCCGGAAGATACAGACTAAGAAGAAAAATATCCACAGCACTGTGAAATGACTCTTTCAGCATACTATACTCCTTTTGTGGATTCTCCAGTTTTATGTTCTCCCACTCACAAAAATGATGAATCAAAACAATGTGACAGAGTTTATTCTGTTGGGAATCACAAGGGACCCAGAGCTGAGAAAAATATTGTCTGTCTTGTTTCTAACTATGTACATGGCCACAGTTTTTGGAAATCTACTCATTGTGGTTACCATAACTAGAAGCCCAAGTCTGAGATCACCCATGTACTTCTTCCTTTTAACTTTGTCACTCATGGATGTCACTTACTCTTCTGTCATTGCTCCAAAGTTGATTATGGACTCCCTTTCTGAGAGGACTATTATCTCATTTAAAAGTTGCATGACCCAGCTATTTGCAGAACACTTCTTTGGTGGCGTGGGCATCATTATTCTCATTGTGATGGCCTATGATCGCTATGTTGCTATCTGTAAGCCTCTGCACTACATGAAAATCATGACTCCTAGGGTGTGCTGCTTGATGGTAGGAGGGGCTTGGGTAGGAGGATCGATGCATGCAGCCATTCAGCTGCTCTTTATGTATCAAATACCATTCTGTAACCCAAATGTCATTGACCACTTTATGTGTGATTTGTTTCCATTGCTGAAACTGGCTTGCATAGATACACCTATTTTGGGTCTCTTAGGAATTCTGAACAGTGGGGTGATGTGTGTTGTCATTTTTCTTATTCTCATTGCTTCCTACATGGTCATTCTCTGCTCCCTTAAGTCTTACAGTTCTGAAGGGAGACGCAAAGCCCTCTCTACATGCAGCTCACATTTCACAGTGGTTGTATTGTTTTTTGTGCCATGTATTTTCTTATATATGAGGCCTGTGGTAACATTTCCAATAGACAAAGCAATGTCTGTGTCCTTTACTATTGTTGAACCAATGTTAAATCCTTTGATCTACACCTTGAGAAACAGAGAGGTAAAATGTGCTATAAAAAACATGTGCAGAAAACAGGGGTGACACTAACTCTCAAGACAAGATTAAATATTTCCTTCAATGACAGAAAGATCCATTCTCTCCATTTATTTCAGTTCTCTATGGAAAAGGGTTCCAGGAAAGGAAATTTTTTTTAAAAGACAATTTAAGCCATCTCTTTATTATTCTTTAATTTCCAGAAAGATACTTGCTGCTATATATACATCCTCACATGGAAGTATACTCATACAAACACACACACACACACACACACACACACACACACACACACACACACACACAGAGAGAGAGAGAGAGAGAGAGAGAGAGAGAGAACAACAGAAAGACACTAAGCTAATACTGAATAATAACAATGCCATTAATTCAAATTGTATCACAGAGATTTAATGATCAAAACAAAAATATTGGCATACAAACATGCTGATATTTAGAGTAGAATGAACTAGAATCAAAGATGCAGACATTATTGCATACACCAAGGTATACATAATATTTTTCATTAATACATCTACGTATTCACATTACACCCCAGGTACAGCTCTCTTCTCTTCTCTCCTCTCAGCTACACATATAACAATCCCCTGATTTATCCAATCTCTTTTCCTCAGAGAAAGGAAACCCCCTTAGGACATCAAGTCTCAAGAGGACTGAGCACATTATTTCCCACTGTGGCTCAACCAGACATTTCAGCTAGGAGACAGATCCAATGGCAGGCAACAGAGTCAGAAACAATCTCTTCTTCAATTGTTATTGAACCTACATGAAGACCAAGATACACATCAGTTACAAGTGTGTAGGGGACCTGGTTCTAGCTTATATATGTTCTTTGCTTGGTGGTACAGTTTCTTTCTGATTCTGTAGGCCAACTCTTGTGATGTTCTTGACTACTCCGCTCACTCAGTCTTATTCCACACTCTAATAGAAGACACCCAGTGCTCTGCCTGATCTTTGACTGTGGGTTTCTGCATCAACTTCCATTAGCTGCTCAATGCTGCCTCTCAGGAGAAAGTTATACTAGGCTCCTATCTGCAAGTGTAGGAAAATATTATTAATAATGTCAGGGTATTTTTTTCTTCCATCAAATGGATCTCATTTGAGTCCGTCATTGGTTAGCCAGCCCCTCAATCTCTGATCCATCTTTATCCCTGCATATTTTGTAGGCAGGTCTAAAATTTGGATCAAAAGGTTTTTGGGTCGGTTGATGCCCCCTGTGGTGCTATTGAATATACTTGGCCTAGGGAATGGTAGGATTAGGTGTTGCCCTCTTGTAATCAGTGTGGCCCTGATAAAGGAGGTTTGTCACTGTGGGCTTGGGCTTTAAGAGACCTTCCTCTTATTCACAAGGGAGTCAGTATTATTTTGTTTGCCTTATGAACATGGTTTAGAACACTTACACAATGTCTGCATGGATGCTGCCATGTTTCAAACCATTTTGGTAAAGAATTATACCTCAGAACTATTAAGCCAACCCTAATAAACTATTGTCATTCATAAGCATTACCTTGGTCTTTGTGTCTGTTCACAGTAATAAAAGCCTAAGACAGCCATTCCTTTCAGTAGAAGTCCCATCTGACTACAGGATGTAACCACTTTTGTTTGCATATCCATAGTTGCTAAAAGGTCTCAGCTAATGTCAACCCCAATAGAACCCTATGAGCCTCCACCATCCCAGGTCACTGGCTAGTCCAAAAGATGCTCTCCATGAATTTCCATTCTCACTCTTGTCCTATCCCCACTCTCCCTAAACCAAATCCTCATCCCATTTCGCACTTCAGTCTCACTCCCACCCATTTTCCTCTCTCCAGTCACCTCTGATATTTATTTTATTTTCCCTTCTGAGTGAGATTCACACATCCTCCCTTTGGCCCTCTTATTACTTCTTTTCTTTGGGTCTGTAGATTGTAGCATGGTTCTGTGCTCTGTGGCTAATATCCACTTCTAATTGATTACATATCATGTGTGCCTTCAAAGGTCTGGGTTTTCTCATTCAGGATGATATTAAACAGAAATTTTGATGTTTAAAACAACCTATGCAAAAACAGAAACTGTGTAGAAACAAGCATGAAATAAAGAAGTACAAATATCAGTTGACTCTGGGGAATCATGGTGAAAGGGGACTTAACAAAGGGTGTAGGGCTCTCTGCAAAGAACACTGTTAGATTTTTTTTATATATTCTTTATTTACATTTCAAGTGATTTTCCCTTTCCTGGATCCCCCTCTCTGAAAGTCCCATAAGCCCTTTTCCCTCCCCCTGTTCCCCAATCCACCCCCTCACACTTCTCTGTCCTGGTATTCCCTGACAATGCTGCACTGAGCTTTACCAGGACTAGGGCCACTCCTTCCTTATTCTTGGGCATCATTTGAT
The DNA here is from genome assembly GCF_947179515.1 of Apodemus sylvaticus. Taxonomy (NCBI): domain Eukaryota; kingdom Metazoa; phylum Chordata; class Mammalia; order Rodentia; family Muridae; genus Apodemus; species Apodemus sylvaticus. The sequence goes on from NC_067476.1 coordinate 69,720,181, forward strand.
ATATGCATTGTGTCTTGGGTATTCCAAACTTCTAGGCTACTATACATTTATCAGTGAGTGCATACCTTGAGTGTTTTTTGAGCCTGGGTTACCTCACTTAGGATGATGTTCTCCAGTTCCATCCATTTGTCTAAGAATTTTATGAATTCATTGTTTCTAATGGCTGAATAGTACTCCATTCTGTATGTATTTATGTGTATATATATATATATATATAGGTATATATCACATTTTCTGTATCCCTTTCTCCATTGAGGGACATCTGGGTTCTTTCCAGCATCTGGCTATTATAAATATGGCTAGTATGAACATAGTGGAGCATGTATCCTTATTACATCCTGGGGCATCCTCTGGGTATATACCCAGGAATGTTATAGCGGGGTCCTCTGGAAGTATCATTCCCAGTTTTATGAGAAACCACCAGACAGTCTTGCAGAGTGGTAGTACCAGCTTGCAACCCCACCAGCAGTTGAGGAGTGTTCCTCTTTCTCCACATTCTCGCCAGCACCTTTTTTCTCCTGACTTTTTGAACTTAGCCATTCTGACTAGTGTGAGGTGAAATCTCAGGGTTGTTTTGATTTGCATTTCCCTGATGCCTAAGGATGTTGAACATACCCTTAGGTGCTTCTCAGCCATTCAATATCCCTCAGGTGAAAATTCTTTGTTTAGCTCTGTACCCCATTTTTTAAGGGGGATATTTGGCTCTCTGGAGTCTACCTTCATATGTTCTTTGCATATCTTGGATATAATCCCTCTGTCAGATGTAGTGTTGGTAAAGATTTTTTCCCAATTTGTTGGTTGCCATTTTGTCCATTTGACAATGTCCTTTGCCTTACAGAAACTTTATATTTTTATGAGGTCCATTTGTCAACTCTTGATCTTAGAGCATACTCTATTGGTATTCTGTTGAGGAAATTTTCCCCTGTGCCCATGTCCTCAAGGGTCTTCCCCAGTTTCTTTTCTATTACTTTCAGAGTGTCTGGTTTTTTGCGGAGGTTCATGATCCATTTGGAGTTGAGCTTAGTACAAGGAGATAAGAATTGATCAATTTGCATTCTTTTGCATGCTGACCTCCAGTTGAACCAGCACCATTTGTTCAAAAGGCTATCTTTTTTCCACTGGATGGTTGAGCTCCTTTATGAAAGATCAAGTGACCAAAATTCTGTGGGTTCATTTCCGGATCTTCAATTCTATTCCATTGATCTACTTGCCTGTCACTGTACCAATACCATGTAGTTTGTAACACAATTCCTCTGTAGTATTGTTTCAGGTCTGGGATACTGATTCCCCCAGAAGTTCTTTTACTGCTGAGAATAGTTTTAGCTATCCTGTTTTTTTTTTTTTTTTTTGTTACTCCAGTTGAATTTGAGAATTGCTCTTTCTAAGTCTATGAAGAATTGAGTTGGTATTTTGATGGGGATTATATTGAATCCACAGATTACTTTTGGTGAGATGGCCATTTTTACTATATTAATCCTGCTAATCCAAGAACAAGGAAGATATTTCCATCTTCTGAGGTCTTCTTCAATTTCTTTCTTCAAAGTTTTGAAGTTCCTGTCATACAGATCTTTCACTTGTTTGGTTAGAGTCACACCAAGATACTTTATATTGTTTATGGTTTTTGTGAAGGGTGTCATTTCCCTAATTTCTTTCTCAGCCTGTTTATCCTTTGAGTATAGGAAGGCTACTGATTTGCTTGAGTTAATTTAACATCCAGCACCCTTGCTGAAGTTTTTTCTCAGCTGTAGGAGTTCTCTATTGGAGTTTTTTGGGTTGCTTAAGTATACTATCATAACATCTGCAAATAGTGATAGTTTGACTTTTTCCTTTCCAATTTGTATCCCTTTGACCTCCTTGTGTTGTCTAATTGCTCTAGCTAGAACTTCAAGTATTGCATTGAATAAATATTGAGAGAGGGGGCAGCCTTGTCTAGTCCCTGATTTTAGTGGGATTGCTTCAAGTTTCTCTCCATTTAGTTTTATGTTAGCTACAGGTTTGCTGTATATTGCTTTTATTATGTTTAGGTATGGGCCTTGAATTCCTGTTCTTTCCAAGACCTTTAACATGAAAGGTAGCTGAATTTTGTCAAATGCCTTTTCAGCATCTAATGAAATGGCCATGTGATTTCTTTTTGTTGAGTTTGTTTATGTATTGGTTTACATTGATGGAATTCTGTATATTGAACCATCCCTGCATCCCTAGGATGAAACCTACTTGATCATGGTGAATGATTGTTTTGATGTGTTCTTGGATTCGGTTGGCAAGAATTTTATTGAGTAGTTTTGCATTGATATTCATAAGGGAAATTGGTCTAAGGTTCTCTTTTTTTTTTATTGGATCTTTGTGTGGTTTTGGTATCAGTGAATTTGTGACTTCATAGAACGAGTTGGGTAATTTTCCTTCTGTTTCTATTTTGTGGAATAGTTTGAAGAGTATTGGCATTAGGTCTCCTTTGAATGTCTGATAGAATTTTGCACTAAAGCCATCTGGTCCTGTGCTTTTTTTGGTTGGGAGACTGTCAGTGATCACTTCTATTTCTTTAGGGATTATGGGTCCGTTTAGATGGTCTATCTGATTCTGATTAAATTTTGGTAATTGGTATCTATCTAGGAAATTGTCTATTTCATCCAGTTTTTCTACTTAATGATACCTTGGTCAAGGAAGAAATAAGGAAAGAAATCAAAGACTTTTTAGAAATTAATGAAAATAAAGTTACAACATACCCAAATTTATGGGACACAATGAAAGCAGTGCTAAGAGGAAAACTCATAGCTCTGAGTGCCAACAAAAAAAAAAGCTGGAGAGAGTATATACTAGCAGTTTAACAGAATACCTAAAGCTTTAGAACAAAAAGAAGCTAATACACCCAAGAAGAGTAGAAGGTAGGAAATCATGAAACTCAGGGCTGAAATCAACCAAGTTGAAACAAATAGAACCATACAAAGAATCAACAAGACCAAAAGCTGGTTCTTTGAGAAAATCAACAAGATAGATCAACCTTTAGCCATACTCACCAGATGGCACAGAGACAGTACCTAAATTAACAAAATCAAAAATAAAAAGTGTGATATAACAAAAGAAACTGAGGAAATACAAAAATTACCATATCCTTCTACACTGTTAGATTTTAATATTTGCGTTCAAAGAATGAGATTGCAGTCAGCCCTAACACGACATTTATACAATGCTACTAAGGCTACTGAACATTTAAAGAAAAGGATAGAATGAAAATTACATACAGAAAAATGAGAGTCAGTTTATATTGTCTTCTGGGTGTGGTACAGCCATTACAATTATAAGTTCACAGCCCCTGTGGTTGTCTGCATGGGGCCTATGCTGGGGTTGTGAAACAGTCATTAATGAAGACTAGGGAGCCATATTCACTTCTGCTCAACTGTTGGCCTTTTGATAGAGTCTGAGAATGGAGGACTCATTTTCTTTAGTTTTGTGCCCATTGGTGATCCCACCAAGCTTCACTGGATGCTTCCAAACTGAGGGACACACATAATATCCTTAAACATAGCAGCCACAAAAGAATGACATGCTTTTATGAATTCAGGGCAGGGACTTGATAGAAAGAAGGATAAAAGGGGTTTCAGAAAGATAAGGGGAGAAATATGAGATTAATAGATCAGAATGTATTATATGCTCATACAAACTTTCAAGGAAAAATTTAAATAATAAAAGGATACAGTTAATCAGACTCTAAGGATTTTGTAAAAATTATAAATGATTTCATTCCTCTGAAATGCTCTAAAAATTAAAATAAAATGAAATCATAAAATTCTTTTTAAAAAAGCAGCATTGCATTTATCATGAATAATCTTCATATTTATTGAAGTAGCTTCATTTACAAATAAATACAAATAGATACCAAACTCCCTGCATTAATATGACTTAAAAATTAATTCTACATGTTCTTATCCATGGCTTCAGAATTTCAGCATTGAAAGACTTTGCACATGGTTTGCATTTAGCTTTCATTAGATCCATAAAAGAAAATAATTTTGGAATATTTAGATGATTCAGTGGGTAAATGTACTTGCTTGAAAACCTACTGACGTGAGTTGGAGCCTGGGATCCCATTGTAGAAGAATTAAATGAATGATGAATTGTCTTGTAACTTCTATTTGTGCACTGAGATATATTCACACAAACACATATATGCTTAGAAGTCCACCCACATATACACTAAGAAGGACACACAAGTTCACATACAAAATAAGTAGAGTACCCTACAATAACATCCCTGGGTATATACCCAGAGGATGCCCCAGGATGTAATAAGGATACATGCTCCACTATGTTCATACTAGCCATATTTATAATAGCCAGATGCTGGACAAAACCCAGATGTCCCTCAATGAAGGAATGGATACCAATATATATATATATATATGTATATATATATACACACACATATACAACCAGAGCTACCAAATACATGTCTAAATACCCATCTGTAAGACTGATTTAAAAAAACCACACAGATATTTCCCTATTCTTTAGCCTGAAGATTTGTCTCAATGATGCTCTCCTTTGCCATATAAAAACTTTTCACTTACAAACTAATTTTTTGTTGTTAATTTTCATGCCTGTGATTACTGTTTTCTGTGCAGAAAGCTTTTTCATGTGTCACTGACTTCAATATTATTCCCGAATCTTTCTGATCTGTTCCTCAATTTACTTTGTGAAATTTATTTTATTTTATTTTAAATTCCAGATTTTATTCCCCTCCTGGTGAATCCTTTGACTATTCTATGTCCTGTCCTTCTGTCTCCACAAGGATGTCCCCACCCAAAGCCCTGACCACATCAGACATCTAAATTCCATGGGGCCTCCAGTCTCTTGAGGGTTAGGTGAAATTTCTCTGACTAAACCCAGACCCAGCAGTCCTCTGCTGTATATGTTTTGGTTGCCTCTTATCAGTTGGCATATGATGCCTGGTTGGTGGTCCAATATCTGGTTGATCTCGGGGGTCCAGATGAATTGAGACTGCAGGTCCTCCTACATGGTCAGGTTTTTCCACCTTCCCTCTAATTCAACCACAGGGGTCTGAAACTCTGTACATTGGTTGGATGCAAAAATCACCCTCTGACTATTTCTGCTGCTTGTTGGGTCTTCCAGAGGGCAGTCATGTTAGGCCCCTTTTTGTTAGCACTCCATAGCCTCAGTAATGGTGCCATGTCTTCGGGCCTCCACTTGAGGGTGGATCCCACTTTGGGCCTGTCACTGGACATTCTTTTCTTCAGGCTCCTCTCCATTTCCATTCCTGCAGTTCTTTTAAACAGGAATAATTGTGGGTCAGAGTTTTGTCTATGGGACGGCCCACCTCCCTCATTTGATGTCCTGTCTTCCTACTGGATGTAGGCTCTACCATTTCCCTCTCCCCTATTTAGGGCATTTCATCTAAGGTCCCTCCCTTTGAGTCCTGAGAGTCTCTCACCTCCCAGGTTTTTGTTGTATTCTGGAGGGCACCCCCAACTTCCTCCCTCCCAAGGTTGCATGTTTCCCTTCTTTCTTTTGGCCTCCAGGAATTTCAGTCCTTTTCCCCAACCCAATAACAGAGCATCTTCCCTTTCTGCCCCCAGCACCACCATTCCCTTTCCCTGCCAAGTCCCTCCCTCCCTTCCCCACTGTGGTTCTTTCTTCTCCCTCTCAAGTGGGACTGAGGCATCCTCACTTGGGCCCTTCAGCTTGTTGAACTTTATTCGTTCTATGGGCTATCTCTTGAGTATTATGCACTTATCTTTGGCTAATATACACTTATTAGTGAGTACATACCATGCCTTTTTGGTATGAGTTACCTTGCTCAGGAAGATGTTTTCTAGTTCCATCCATTTGCCTTCAAAACTCAGGACATCCTCATTCTTAATAGCTGAGTAGCATTCCATTGTGTAGATGACCACATTTTCTGTATCCATTTTTTCTATTGTGGGACATCTGTGTTCTTTAGAATTTCTTGCTATCTCAAAACTGTGGTATGGTGGGGAATCTTTATGTCTATTCCCAAGAGTGGTATTGCTGGGTCTTCAGTTATATCTATATCCATTTTTCTGAGGAACCTACAAATTGATTTCCAGAGTGCTTGTATCAGTTTGCAATCCCATCAGCAATGGAGGAATGTTCCTCTTTCTCCACTTCCTTGACAACATGTGTTCTTGCCTGAGGTTTTTATTTATTTATTTTTATTTTTAATCGATATATTTTTTATTTACATTTCAAATGATTTCCCCTTTTCTTGCACCCCACTCCCCAAAAGTCACATAAGCTCCCTTCCCTCCCCCTGTTCTCACATCTACCCCTTCCCACTTCCCTGTTCTGATTTTGCCCTATACTGCTACAGTGAGTCTTTCCAAAACCAGGGGCCACTCCTCCATTCTTCTTGTACCTCATTTAATGTGCGGATTATGTCTTGGGTATTCCAGGTTTCTAGGTTAATATCCACTTATTAGAGAGTGCATACCATGATTGATGTTTTGAGACTGGGTTACCTCACTTAGTATGATGTTCTCCAGCTCCATCCATTTGTCTAAGAATATCATAAATTCATTGTTTCTAACGGCTGAATAGTACTCCATTGTGTATATATACCACATTTTTTTGCATCCATTCTTATGTTGAGTGATACCTAGGTTCTTTCCAGCTTCTGGCTATTATAAATAGGGCTGCTAAGAACATAGTGGAGCAGCATCCTTGTTATATGCTGGGGAATCCTCTGGGTATATGCCCAGGAGTGGTATAACCGGTTCTTCTGGAAGTGATGTGCTCAGTTTTCTGAGGAACTGCCAGACTGATTTCCAGAGTGGTTTTACCAATTTGCAACCCCACCAGCAGTTGAGGAGTGTTCCTCTTTCTCCACATCCTCACCAATAACTGCTGACTCCTAATTTTTTAATCTTAGCCATTATGACTGGTGTAAGGTGAAATCTCAGAGTTGCTTTGATTTTCATTTCTCTAATAACTAATGAACTTGAGCATTTTTTAAGATGCTTCTCAGCCATCCTAAGTTCTTCAGGTGAGAATTCTTTGTTTAGCTCTGTACCCCATTTTTAATAGGGTTATTTGGCTTCCTGGGGTTTAACTTCTTGAGTTTTTTGTATATATTGTATATTAGATCAAACCAGGCCTCTATCTGATGTAGGGTTGGTGAAGATCTTTTCCCAATTTGTTGATTGTCGATTTGTCCTTTTGGTGGTGTCCTTTTCCTTACAGAAACTTTGTAATTTTATGAGGTCCCATTTGTCAATTCATGATCTTAGAGCATAAGCTATTGGTGTTCTGTTCAGGAATTTTCCCCCTGTACCAATGCCCTCAAGAGTCTTCCCCAGTTTCTTTTCTATTAGCTTCAGAATGTCTGGCTTTATGTGGAGGTCCTTGATTCATTTGGAGCTGAGCTTAGTACAAGGAGATAAGGTTGGATTAATTCACATTCTTCTGAGTGCTGACATCCAATTAAACCAGAACCATTTGTTGAAAAGCCTATCTTTATTCCATTGGATGTTTTCAGCTCCTTTGTCAAGGATCGAGTGGCCATAGGTGTGTGGGTTCATTTCTGGATCTTCAATCCTTTTCCATTGATCCGCCAGCCTGTCACTGTACCAATACCATGCAGTTTTTATCACTATTGCTCTGTAGTATTGTTTGAGGTCAGGAATACTGATTCCCCCAGAATTTCCTTTGTTGTTGAGAATAATTTTAGCTATCCTGGGTTTTTGTTATTCCAGATGAATTTGAGAATTGCTCTTTCTAACTCTATGAAGAACTGAGTTGGGAATTTAATGGTTATTGCATTGAATCTGAATATTGCTTTTGGCAAAATTGCCATTTTAACTATATTAATCCTGCATACCCATGAGCGTGGGAGATTTTTCCATTTTTTGAGGTCTTCTTCCATTTCCTTCTTCAGAGTCTTGAAGTTCTTGTCATACAGATCTTTCTCATGTTTGTTAAGAGTCACCCCAAGGTACTTTATACTGTTTATGGCTATTGTGAAGGGTGTCATTTCCCTCATTTCTTTCTCAGTCTGCTTATCCTTTGAGTATAAGAAGGCTGCTGGTTTGCTTAAGTTGATTTTATAACCTGCCACTTTGCTGAAGTTGTTTTTCAGCTGTAGGATTTCTCTAGTGGAGTTTTTGGGTCACTTAGGTAGATTATCATATCATCTGCAAATAATGATAGTTTGACTTCTTCCTTTCCAATTTGTATCCCTTTGACCTCCTTATGTTGTCTAATTGCCTAAACTAGTACCTCAAGTACAATATTGAAAAGATAAGGAGAAAGGGGGCAGCCCTGTCTAGTCCCTGATTTTAGTGGGGTTGCTTCAAATTTCTCTCCATTTAGTTTGATGCTGTCTACTGGTTTGCTGTATATTGGTTTTACTATGTTTAGGTATGGGCCTTGAATTCCTGTTCTTTCCAAGACTTTAAGCATGAAAGGATGCTGAATTTTGTCAAATGCTTTTTCAGCATCCAATGAAATGACCATGTGGTTTTTTTCTTTGAGTTTGTTTATGTAGTGGATTGCATTGATGGATTTCCTTATATTGAACCAACCCTGCATTCCCGGGATAAAGCCTACTTGATCATGGTGGATGATTGTTTTGATGTGTTCTTGGATTCAGTTGGCAAGAATTTAATTGAGTATTTTTGCATCGATGTTCATAAGGGAAACTGGTCTGAAGTTCTCTTTCTTTGTTGGATCTTTGTGTGGTTTTGGTATCAGTGTAATCGTGGCTTCATAGAAGGAGTTGTGTAGTGTTCCTTCTGTTTCTATTTTGTGGAATAGTTTGAAGAGTATTGGTGTTAGGTATTCTTTGAAGGTCTTATAGAATTCTGCACTGAAACCATCTAATCTTAGTCATTCTGAATGGTGTAATGTGGAACTCAGGGTCATTTTGATTTGCATTCCTCTGATCACTAAGGAGTTTGAACATTTCTTTAGCTGTTTATCAGCCATTTGCGATTCCTCTGTTGAGAATCTCAGTTTAGTTAAATACCCAATTTTTTGATTGGCTTGTTTGGTTTTTTAGTGATTAGCTTCTTGAGTTCTTTATATGTTTTAGATATTAGCACTCTATCTGATCAGGGATTAGTGAAGATATTTTCACAATCTGTAGGTTACTGATTTATCTTATTGGCTTTGTCTTTTGCCTTACTGAAGCTTCCCAGTTTCATAAGGTCCCTTTTTATCAATTATTGTTCTTAGAGCATACACCATTGGAGTTCTATTTAGGAAAGTTCCTCCCATGCCAATGAGTTCAAGCCCCTTTCCCACTTTCTCCTCTTTTTTATTGTAAATTTTTCATCACTTATCATGAGAATTGTTGTGTAATTTTACTTCTTTATCATATCTTTGTGTACGTTAGATATCATGGCATTTGTGATCTCATAAAAATAATTAATCTATCTTCCTTCTGTTTGGTTTGGTTTTGTTCTTCATAAATTGAGGAGTATTCAAGTTGAATCTTATTTCAATATGAGTTAAAATTTTGTGCTGAATTCATCTTGATTTGGGTTTATATGGAAGACTTAGGAATAGTTCATTTATTTCCATAGGGGTTATAGTTCTGTTTTAATTGTTTGATTGCTCTTCAGTTAACTGTAGCAGATTATACATATGAAGAAAATTAACAATTTCTTTTAATCTTTAGAATTCGGTAGAGTATAGGTTTTTAAGTATGTCTTTATGATTCTCTGAATTTCTTGATTGTTTATTGTTTTCTCTCTCTTTTCACTTTTAATTTTATTAATTTTAATCTTCACTCTCAAGCTTTTAGCCAATTTATCAAAATGTTTACAATCTTATTGATATTCTCAAAACAAACAAACAAAACCCACAAAAAGCCAAAAATTAAGAAAGTTAAAAAAAACCCAACCTCTTTATTTTATTGAATCTTTTTCTTGTTTTGTTTGTTACCATTTCATTGATTTCTGCCCTGAGTTTGTTTCTGTCAATCTACTACACTTGGATATTCCTTGGGTTTTTTTTTGTTTTTTGTTTTTTGTTTTTTTTTTGCTTATTTGTTTTTCCCTAGAGCTTAGATAGACTTCAAGTATATCACTAAGTTACTAATATGAGATCTCTCCATTTTAAATATAAACACTGTGCATTATGAGATAATTAGAAATACTTTCTCTTACAATGACTTCATTAAGTTTCATTAGTCTGGATGTATTCTGTATTCATTTTTATTCTAGTCTAAAAGGACCTTCATATCTTTTCTAATTTCAGTCAACCCACATTTTTCATTTGATAGATTTGTTCAGTTTGATGAGTTTGTAAGGTTTCTGTTATTTCTGTTATAGTATATTCTTTTGTGTTTGAGTGAAATATTTTTAAATATCTGTTCGGTCCAAATGTTTTATAACATCATAATGCTCTATTATTTCTCTGTCTAAATTTGGTCTACATAACTTGAATATTGAGGGCAGTAGGGTATTTAAACCAACCACTCTCATTACACAATGACTGTGTAATTTAAACAGTAGTAATGTTTCTTTTATGCACTTGGTTGTCCTTGTACTTGATGCATAATGTACTTAGTGTATAATATCGCTTAGTGTACATATACGCTTGTTAATTTTTCCCTTTAATACGTATATAATATCCATTCTTTTTTATTAAATATATTCTGTATTTACATTTCAAATGTTTTCCCTTTCCTGGTTCCCCCCTCCCTGAAAGTTCCATAAGCCATCTTCCCTCTCCCTGTTCCCCAATCAACCCCCTCCTGTTTCCCTGTCCTAGTATTCCCCTATTTTGCTACACTGAGCCTTTCCAGGACCAGGGGCCTCTCCTTCTTTCTTCTTGGCCTTTATTTGATATGTGAATTGTGTCTTGGGTATTCCAAGCTTCTAGGCTAATATCCACTTATCAGTGAGTGCATACCATGAGTGTTCCTTTGTGATTGGGTTACCTCACTTAGGATGATGTTCTCCAATTCCATGGGACCCTTTAGAAAGTCCCAGAAATCTGAAAAGTGAGAAACTCTCAGGACTCAATGGGGGTGACCTTAGCCAAATACTGGGGAGAGGAAACCTTCAGGAGATAGAGAGGACCCCAGATGGAAGGAAGGAGTTACTAACACCCAATCAATATTTCTGACTCAGAATTGTTCCTGTCTAAAAGAACCCCAGGGAGGATTGAGAAGAGAATGAAGGAAAGGCTGTCCAGTGATCAGCCCAATGTGGCATCTATCTCATGGGGAAGGAGGCACCAAGGCCTGGCACTATTACTGATGTTAGGATGTGTTTATAGACAGGAGCCTAACATGGATGTTCTCTGAGAGACCCTCCCAGAAGCTGACTGAAACAGATGCAAATACTTACACCCAACCATTCAACTGATGTCAGGAACCCCTCTGTAGGTATTAGCAGAAGGATTGAAAGTGCTGAAGAAGAGGACAGCCCTATCAGAACATCAGTAGTCTCAAATAACCCATACCCCTGGGGGATCCCAGATATGGATCCACCAACCAGGCATCATACAGATGATTGTCCAAGGCCCCTGACACATATATAGCAGAGGACTGTTTTGACTGGCCTCAGTGGGAGAAGATATGCCTAATAGTCAAGAGACTTAAGGACCCAGGGAAAGGTAATACTGTGGGTGGAGAGAGGATGAACACACTCTAAGAGGTAAGATGGAGGAAGAATGAGGTGAGGAGCTGTGAGGCTGATACCAAGAGTGGGTCAAGGCTAGAATGTAAATAAATAAAATAATTAGAAAAATTTATTTAAGTACAATACCTCATATAAATGTTTAAAATATAAATCTATTATATGTGTCAAGAATAACCACAAATCTGTATTAATATAGAACCCATACCAATGTATCAAAATAGTGTTATTTCTGTATATGCAAAATTTTGAAAAAATATAACAAAATGTAACCTCAAATTTGCATCAAAATACAAAAATCTATACCAATATAAGATTATGAGGATAAAATAGTTTGCTTGCTTTTGAGTTTTTTTGTTTGTTTGTTTGATTGATTTGGTTTGGTTTGGTTTGGTTTGGTTTGGTTTAGTTTGGCTGAAGAGTAGATTCAATGATCTACCCCCAATTTTCCTAATATTCTTGTAATATTTCTGTATATACTATTTTTTCAAGCCTCTTCTTCTACCTAAGAAAGAAGGAAATAGAAAAAGAGAGAACTCCCTGTGCCTAAGTTTCCTATTTCATTTCTTCCCTAAGACTAAAACTACTAGTAACCCTTTCCTTTTAAAAGACAATAAACATCTAACATTGATTAATAACCAAAATTACTCTAACCCACATTTTTGGAATGGGATAAAAGTTTTCTTACAATTGCTTCCTGGTGATTTTTGATATAGTCTTCCTTTGGAAGGGGGCATAATAAAATTGGGAAAATTTTACTCTTAAGAAATAGCTTTTACAGGCTCAATAGATGCCCCAACAAAGGGAAATGGATGTGAGGTGGAGGGTGGTGGTGGGAGGTAGGAGTTTGTCAGGTAGAGGGGCATATATATGGAGGCAGGGGGTGGGAGGAGGGGTAGGGAATCTTTGGGGAGGGGGGATTTTGGGAGGGGAAAATTGGGAAAGGTGTTATCATTGGCAATGCAAATGAACATGATACTCAATTTAAAAAAGGAAAAAAAAGAAATAGATTTTACATTTGTTTTCTAGTCTCTATGTGATGATAAAGTTCTTGATTGGGAGAAAAAAGAAGTTGGGTTAAAACATGTAATTTTGTGTCTTTCTCCTTCCTCACCTACATTAATCATTCTCTGATTACCTTTAATAAAAATCTGATTGCCAATTAGCTGGGCAAGAAGCAGAAGGTAGGACTTCCTGGAAAGGAGATAGGAACTTTGGGAAGAAATAAGGACTTTCACCAGGAAACATAGGAGAAGATGGACACAAACAAAGGCCTGGAAGTTAGCTAGCCACATGACTGGATGGGGCTAGGTGGTCTTGTCAACTTAGATGAGATAGTTGAGAATCTTCCCATCTAAGGCTTAAGGCTTTAAAATATTAAAAGGTCTCCAAATTGTTAAGGAATAATCACTGCAATATTAATATCCAATATTAATAAATACATACAGGAAATAATAATTTTAACCTACAATTGCATCCATCATGGGATGCCAATTGTTAAAGTTATATCTGATTCTACCTCCCAACCTCATGCTTCTAGAATAGAGACTCAGATTAGAAATATATTTCCAAATACCTTTGCCATATAACTAGACTCTTTTCTGACTAGATCATAAGATCATAAACCAGTTATTCTGATCTACATTCTGCCACATGGCTAGTTAGTTGTGCTCAGGTACCATGTATTATCCAGGTTGAATCTCTCACAGCAGTCACTGGTCCAGAATCCTGTCTCCCACATGTTCCACCTCCTATTTGCTGCTTAAGCCATAGGCCATCAGACAGGTGCCACATCCATACAGATTGAAGATATTTTCTGTACAGGGCAGACAAAATAAGAAATCAGAGAAATATTTGACAGAATGAGTCAGATAGGATACACTCAGGAGTACAACAGAACATAGGAATAACAGTCTACTTGAGCATACTGCATACTTGAGCATACTGCAGAGAGGGAGAGAGAGAGAGAGCGAGAGAGAGAGAGAGAGAGAGAGAGAGAGAGAGAGAAAGACAGAGACAGAGAGACAGAGACAGAGAGAGAGAGACAGAAGGGGACAGAGGGACAGAGGGACAGAGGGAGAGAAGGAGAGATGGAGAGAGGCTAGGTTGGTAGTCAGTATAGTAAGTGCAGTGCAATGGAGTTGAGTCAGTCGAAGCTAAAGAATAAAAAAGCCAAAAGATTAGAATAAATTGCGAGTTTGTTTGAGGTCAAGCAGAACAATCCATCAAGAAGCTATAAAACCATCCTTTATATAGACACAATCCCAGACAATATTGCAGATGTGAAGAAGTACTTTTTGACAGGAGCATTGTACAGTGATTTCCTGAGATGCTCTGCCAGAGCCTGACAAATACTGAAATGGATGCTCTCAGACAACTATTAGACTGAGCACGAGGTCCCCAATGGAGGAGTTAGAGAAATGATTAAAGGAGCTGAAGGGGTTTGCAACCCCATAATGAAGAACAACAATATCAATCAACAGACCCCCCAGAGCTCTCAGGGACTAATCCACTAACCAAAGAGTACACATGGAGCAACTCATGGCTCCAGTCACATATGTAACACAGGAAGGCCTTTTTGGCATCAGTGGAAGGAGCGGACCTTGGTCCTATGAAAATAGCCAGAAGCTGGAAAGAACCCAGGTATCCCTCAGTGGAGGAATAGATACAGAAACTGTGGTATATATACACAATGGAGTACTATTCAGCAATTTAAAAAAAATGAATTCATGATTTTTTTAGGCAAATGGATGGAACTAGAAAATATTATCCCAAGCGAGGTAACACCATCACAAAAGAATACACATGGAATGCAATCATTAATAAGTGGATATTAATTGGTGCTGAAGCTCTGAATACTGAAGATACAATTAGCATATCAAATGATTCCCATGAAGAAGGAAGAAGAGGGCCCTATTCCTGGAAAGGCTTGATCTAGCATTGTAGGGGAGTACCAGGACAGAGAAAAGGGAGGGGGAAAGATAGGAGAATGGATGGAGAGAAGAGGACTTATGGGACATATGGGGAGGGGACTGGGAAAGGGGAAAGCTTTTAGAATGTAAACAAAGAATATAGAAAATAAATTTAAAAAAAAATAAAAGAAAAGAAAGCTTGATGCCCCAGTGTAGGAAAATGCCAGGGCAGGGAAGCAGGATTGGTTGGGGGGGTGGGGGAGCACACTCATAGAAGCAGAGGAGAAACCAGGAAATGGGATAACATTTGAAATGTAAAATTAAAAAAATCGAACTTAAAAAACAAACAAACAAACAAATAAACTGGGCACCACAGAGGACTTGGCTCTGTAAGTGTGGGATTAAAATAAAAAAGAAAAATAGAAGGAAGGAAGGAAGGAAGGAAGGAAGGAAGGAAGGAAGGAAGGAAGGAAGGAAGGAAGGATGGATACAAACAAACAAGCAAAGGAACAAAGAAAGAAAGGAAGAAAGAAAGGAAGGAAGGAAGGAAGGAAGGAAGGAAGGAAGGAAGGAAGGAAGGAAGGAAGAAAGAAAGAAAGAAGGAAAGAAAGAGAAAGAAAGAGAAAGAAAGAAAGAAAGAAAAAGAAAGAAAGAAAGAAAAACAAAGAAAGAAAGAAAGAAAAACAAAGAAAGAAAGAAAGAAAGAAAGAAAGAAAGAAAGAAAGAAAGAAAAACAAAGAAAGAAAGAAAGAAAGAAAGAAAGAAAGAAAGAAAGAAAGAAAGAAAGAAAGAAAGAAAGAAAGAAAGAAAGGAAGAAAGAAAGGAAGAAAGAAAGAAAAGCTAGATTGAATTAGTAAATTTGGAGAGTAATTGGAGGCAGAACAGCTGAGTTGAACCAACTAACCAGAGTTCAGAAATGACCAGAAAGGCTGAATTTTTTTCAACAGGATGCCTCCAAGATCACAATTATATCTGGTGAATAAAAGTTACTTCTACACTTACAAGTTTAATTTTTGACACAATTGTAATAGTTTTCTGAACTAATAAGGGATTACAAAAATACTTAATAGAAATGGTGATACATTGATAATCCTAAGGGAAATTGGTCTGAAGTTGTCTTTCTTACTTGTGGTTTGGTTTTAGCATAACTGTGGCTTCATAGAACTAATTTGGTAGTGTTTCTTATGTTTTTATTTTGTAGAATAGTTTGAAGAGAATTGGTATTAGGTCTTTTTTGAAGGTCTGATAGAACTCTCCACTAAACCCATCTGGTCTTAGCCTTTTTTTGATTGGGAGAATTCTATATGACTGCTTCTATTTCTTTAGGGGTTATGGGACTGTTTAGATGGTTTATCTGATGCTGATTTAACTTTGATATTATGTATCTGTCCAGAAAATTGCTCATTTCCTACAGATGTTCCAGTTTAGTTGAATATAGTTTTTTTTATTAGGAACTAATTATTTTTTTAATATCCTCAGTATCTGTTGTTATAGCTGCTATATTTGCTACTATTGAAGACCAGCTTATTTCGTGGTGATCAGTTAGGATGCATGGAATTGTTTCAATCCCCTTGTATCTGCTGACTCCTGTTTTGTGACTGATTATATGGTCAATTTTGGAGAAGGTATCATGAGGTGCTTATAAGAAGGTATATTCTTATGCTTTAGTATGAAATGTTTTATAGAAATCTATTAAACACATTTGATCCATAACTTCTGATAGTTTCAATGTTTCTCTGTTTAGTTTGTGTTTCCATAATCTGTTCATTGATGAGAGTGAGGTTTTGAAGTCTCTCACTATTATTGTGTGAGGTTGAATGTGTGCTTTGATCTCTAGTACATTTTCTTTTATGAATATGGGTGCCCTTGCATTTGCAGCATAGATGTTCAGAATTGAGATGTCTCCTTGCTTTAACGATGTTTAGGTATGGATCTTGAATTCCTGTTCTTTCCAAGACTTTTAGCATGAAAGGCTGCTGAATTTTGTCAAATGCTTTTTCTACATCTAATGAGATGATCATATGGTTTTTTTCTTTGAGTTTGTTTATGTAGTAGATAGCATTGATGGATTTCCTTATATTGAACCATCCCTGCATCCTGGGGATGAAGCCTACTTGATCATGATGGATGATCGGTTTGATGTGTTATTGGATTCAGTTGGCAAGAATTTTATTAAGTATTTTTGCATTAATATTCATAAGGGAAATTGGCCTGATGTTCTCTTTCTTTGTTGGATCTTTGTGTGGTTTTGGTATCAGCATAATTGTGGCTTCATAGAATGAGTTGGGTAGAGTTCCTTCTGTTTCTATTAAAAAGCAATTCTCAAATTCATCTGGAATAACAAAAAGCCCAGGAGAGCTAAAACTATTCTCAACAACAAAAGAAATTCTGGGGGAATCAGTATCCCTGACTTCAAGCAATACTACAGAGCAAGTGTTAAAAACTGCATGGTACTGGCACAGTGACAGACAAGTGGACAAATGGAATAGAATTGAAGATCCAGAAATGAATGCACACACCTATGGTCACTTGATCTTCGACAAAGGAGCTGAAAACATCCAGTGGAAAAAATATAGCCTTTTCAACAAATGGTGCTGGTTCAATTGGAGGTCAGCACGCAGAAGACTGTGAATTCATCCATTCTTTTTTTTTTTTTAAGAATTCATCCATTCTTATCTCCATGTACTAAATTTGAATCCAACTGGATCAAGGACCCCCATGTAAAACCAGACACACTGAAACTAATAGAAAAGAAATTGGGGAAGACCATTGAGGACATGGGCACAGGGGAAAAGTTCCTGAACAGAACACCAATAGCTAATGCTCTAAGATCAAGAATTGACAAATGGGACCTCATAAAATTACAAAGTTTCTGTAAGGCAAAGGACACTGTTAAAATGACAAAACGGAAACCAACAAATCGGTAAAGGATATTCACCAACCCTACATCTGATAGAGGGCTAATATCCAATATATACAAAGAACTCAAGAAGGTAGACCACAGGGAACCAAATAATCCTAATAAAATGGGGTACAGATCTACACAAAGAATTTTCACCTGAAGAAATTCGGGTGGCTGAGAGGCACCTTAAGAAGTGCTCAACATCATTAGTCATTAGGGAAATAGAAATCAAAACAACCCTGAGATTTGACCTTACCCCAGTCAGAATGGCTAGGGTCAAAATCTCAGGAGACAGGGTGTTGGCGATGAAGTGAAGAAAGAGGAACACTCCTCCACTTCGAGTGGGGCTGTAAGATGGTACAACCACTGTGGAAATCAGTCTGGTGGTTCCTCAGAAAACTGGACATGACACTTCCGGAGGACCCTGCTATACCTCTCCTGGGCATATACCCAAAGGATTCCCCCACATGCAATAAAGACACATGCTCCATTATGTTCATAGAAGTGTTATTTTAATAGCCAGAAACTTGAAAGAACCCAGGTGTCCCTCAAAGGAGGAATGGATACAGAAAATGTGGTATATTTACACAATGGAATACTACTCAGCAATTAGAAACAATGAATTCACAAAATTTTTAGGCAAACGGTTTGATCTGGAAAATATCATCCTAAGTGAGGTAACCCAGTCACAAAAGAATACACATGGAATGCAATTTCTGATAAGTGGATTATTAATTAACCCAGAAGCTCTGAATACCTAAGGCACAAATCACATAACAAATGACTCCCATGAAGTAGTATGGAGAGGGTTCTGATCCTGGAAAGGATTGATCTAGCAATGGGGAGGAATATAAGGACAGAGAAAAAGGAGGGAGGTGATTGGAGAATGGATGGAGAGAAGAAGTTTTATGGGACATATGGAGAGGGGGGATCTGGGAAACGGGAAATCATTTGGAATGTAAACAAAGAATATAGAAAATAAAAATATTTAATAAAAAAACAATGTAAGTATTGATGGATTTCCTTATATTGAACCATCCCTGCATCCCTGGGATGAAGCCTACTTGATCATGGTGGATGATCATTTTGATGTGTTCTTGGATTTGGTTGGCAAGAATTTTATTAAGTATTTTTGCATCAATATTCATAAGAGAAATTGGCCTGAAGTTCTCTTTCTTTGTTGGATGTTTGTGTGGTTTTGGTATCAGCGTAATTGTGGCTGCATAGAACGAGTTGGGTAGAGTTCCTTCTGTTTCTATTTTGTGGAATAGTTTGAAGAGTATTGGTGTTAGGTCTTTTATGAAGGTCTGATAGAACTCTGCACTGAAGCCATCTGGTCCTGTGATTTTTTTGGTTGGGAGACTTTCTATGACCCTTTTTATTTCTTCAGGTGTTATGGGACTGTTTAGTTGATCTATTTGATCCTGATTTAGTTTTTGTGTCATATATCTGTCTAGGAAACTTTCCATTTCTTCCAGATTCTCTAGTTGTGTTGACTATAGGCTTTTGTAGTAGGATCTAATGATTTTTTTTTAATTTCCTCAGTTTCTGTTGTTATATCTCCCTTTTCATTTCTAAGTTTGTTAATCTGGATACTGTCTCTGTGTCCTTTGGTTAGTCTGACTAAGGGTTTATCTATCTTGTTGATTTTCTCAAAGAACCAACTCCTGGTTTTGTTGATTCTTTGTATGGTTCTCTTTGTTTCTACTTGATTGATTTCAGCCCTGAGTTTGATGATTTTCCTCCTTCTACTCCTCCTGGGTGAAATTGCTTCTTTTTGTTCCAGGGCTTTCAGGTGTGTTAATAAGCTGTTAGTGTAAGCTCTCTCCATTTCCTTTTGGAGGCACTCAGGGCTATGAGTTTTCCTCTTAGCACTGCTTTCATTGTGTCCCATAGATTTGGGTATGTTGTGTCTTCATTTTCTTTAAGTTCTAAAAAGTCTTTAATTTCTCTCTTTCTTTATTCCTTAACCAAGGTATCATTGAGTAGAATATTGTTCAGTTTCCACGTGTATGTGGGTTTTCTGTTGTTTTTGTTGCTATTGAAGACCACTTTTACTCCATAGTGATCTGATAGGACGCATGGGATTAGTTCGGTCTTCTTATATTTGTTGAGGTCTGTCTTGTGACCAATTATATGGTCGATTTTGGAGAAGGTACCTTGAGGTGCTAAGAAAAAAGTATATTCTTTTGCTTTACGATAGAATGTTATATATATATATGTTAAATCTAATTGGTCCAAAGCTTCAGTTAGTTTCATTGTGTCCCTGTTTAGTTTCTGTTTTCCTGATCAGTCCAATGAGGAAAGTACAGTGTTGAAGTCACCCACAATTATTATGTTAGGTGCAATGTGTGCTTTGAGCTTTAATAAAGTGTCTTTTATGAATGAGGGTGCCCTTGCATTTGGAGCACATATGTTCAGGATTGAGAGTTCTTCTTGTATTTTTCCTTTGACCAGCAAGAAGCATCCCTCAGAGTCACTTTTGATGACTTTGGGTTGAAAGTCAACATTATCTGATATAAAATGGCTACTCCAGCTTTTTCCTGAGACCATTTGCTTGTAAAATTGTCTTCCAGCCTTTTACTCTAAGGTAGTGTTTGTCTTTGACCCTGAGGTGTGTTTCCTGTATGCAGCAAAATGTAGGGTCCTGTTTACATATTCAGTCGGTTAGTCTATGTCTTTTTATTGGGGCATTGAGTCCATTGATGTTAAGAGATCTTAAGGAATAGTGATTGTTACTTCCTGTCATTTTTGAGGTTATTTTTTAAATTTGATTGGTTAACTTCTTTTGGGTTTGATGAAAGGTTACTATCTTGCTTTTTCCAGGGTGAAGCTTCCCTCCTTGTATTGGTGTTTTCCTCCTATTATCCTTTGTAGGGCTGGGTTTGTGGATAGATATTGGGTAAACTTGGTTTTGTCATGGAATATCTTAGTTTCTCCATCTACAGTGATTGAGAGTTTTGCTGGATATAGTAGTTTTGGCTGGCATTTGTGTTCTCTTAGAGTCTGCATGAGATCTGCCCAGGATCTTGTAGCCTTCATAGTCTCAGGTGAAAGTCTGGTGTGATTCTGATAGGTCTTCCTTTATATGTTACTTGGCCTTTTTCTCTTACTGCCTTTAATATTCTTTCTTTGTTTAGTACACTTGGGGTTTTCATTATTATGTGACAGGAGGTATTTCTGTTCTGGTCCAGTCTGTTTGGAGTTCTGTAGGCTTCTTGTATATTCATGGGCATCTCTCTCTTTAGGTTAGGGAAGTTTTCTTCCATAATATTATTGAAGATATTTGCTGGCCCTGTAAGTTTTAAATCTTCACTCTCATCTATGCCTATAATCCTTAGGTTTGGTCTTCTCATCATGTCCTGGATTTCCTGGATATTTTGGGTTACAAGCTTTTTGCATTTTGCCTTTTCTTTAACTGTTGAGTCCATGGTTTCTATGGTATCTTCAGCATCTGAGATTCTTTCTTCTATCTCTTCTATTCTGTAAACAAACTCAAAGAAAAAAAACATATGATCATCTCATTAGATGCAGAAAAAGCATTTGACAAAATCCAGCATCCTTTCATGCTAAAAGTATTGGAGAGAACAGGAATTCAAGGCCCATACCCAAACATCGTTAAAGCAATATACAGCAAACTGGTAGCCAACATCAAATTAAATGGAGAGAAACTTGAAGCAATCCCACTAAAATCTGGGACTAGACAAGGCTGTCCTCTCTCTCCATATCTTTTCAATATAGTACTTGAAGTTCTAGCTAGAGCAATTAGACAACATAAATAGGTCAAGAGGATACTAATTGGAAAGGAAGAAATCAAATTATCACTATTTGCAGATGATATGATAGTCTACTTAAGTGACCTGAAAACGTCCACCAGAGAACTCCTACAGCTGATAAACAACTTCAGCAGAGTGGCTGGTTATAAAATCAACTCAAGCAAATCAGTTGCCTTCCTATACTCAAAGGATAAGCAGGCTGAGAAAGAAGTTAGGGAAATGACACCCTTCAAAATAGCCACAAACAATATAATGAATCTTGGTGTGACTCTAACCAAACAAGTGAAAGATCTATATGACAAGAATTTCAGGTCTCTGATGAAGGAAATTGAAGAAGACCTCAGAAAATGGAAAAATTTGCCATGCTCGTGTATTGGCAGGATTAATATAGTTAAAATGGCCATCTTGCCAAAAGCGATCTACAGATTCAATGCAATCCCCATCAAAATCCCAACACAGTTCTTCACAGAGTTAGAAAGAGCAATTCTCAAATTCATCTGGAATAACAAGAAACCCAGGATAGCTAAAACTATTCTCAACAACAAAAGAAATTCTGGGGGAATCAGTATCCCTGACTTCAAGCAATACTACAGAGCAATAATGTTAAAAACTGCATGGTATTGGCACAGTGACAGACAAGTTGACCAATGGAATAGAAATGAAGATCCAGAAATGAGTCCACACACCTATGGTCACTTGATCTTCGACAAAGGAGCCAAAAACATCCAGTGGAAAAAAGATAGCCTTTTCAACAAATGGTGCTGGTTCAATTGGAGGTCAGCATGCAGAAGAATGCGAATTGATCCATTGTTATCTACATGTACTAAACTTCACTCCAAGTGGATCAAGGACCTCCATGTAAAACCAGACACACTGAAACTAATAGAAAAGAAACTGGGGAAGACCCTTGAGGACATGGGCACAGGGGGAAAGTTCCTGAACAGATCACCAATAGCTTATGCTTTAAGATCAAGAATTGACAAATGGGTCCTCATAAAATTACAAAGTTTCTGTAAGGCAAAGGACACTGTTAAAAGGACAAAACGGCAACCATCAAATTGGGAAAGGATATTCACCAACCCCACCTCTGATAGAGGGCTAATATCCAATATATACAAAGAACTCAAGAAGTTAGACCCCAGGGAACCAAATAACCCTATTAAAAATGGGGTACAGATGTAATCAAAGAATTTTCACCTGAAGAAATTCGGATGGCCGAGAGGCACCTTAAGAAGTGCTCAACATCATTAGTTATTAGGGAAATGCAGATTTCAAACAACCCTGAGATTTTACCTTATACCAGTCAGAATGGCTAAGGTTAAAAACTCAGGAGACAGCAGGTGTTGGCGAGGATGTGGAGAAAGGGGAACACTCCTCCACTGCTGGTGGGGCTGAAAGATGGTACAACCACTGTGGAAATCTGTCTGGAGGTTTCTCAGAAAACTGGACATGAGACTTCCAGAGGACCCTGCTTTACCTCTCCTGGGCATATACCCAAAGGATTCCCCGGCATGCAATAAAGACACATGCTCCATTATGTTCATAGCAGCCTTATTTATAATAGCCAGAAGCTGGAAAGAACCCAGATGCCCCT
Organism: Apodemus sylvaticus; assembly: GCF_947179515.1. NCBI lineage: Eukaryota > Metazoa > Chordata > Mammalia > Rodentia > Muridae > Apodemus > Apodemus sylvaticus. The sequence continues at coordinate 69,742,986 of NC_067476.1, forward strand.
AAAAGGAGGAATGGATACAGAAAATGTGGTATATTTACACAATGGAATACTACTCAGCAATTAGAAACAATGAATTCACAAAATTTTTAGGCAAATGGTTTGATCTGGAAACTATCATCCTAAGCGAGGTAACCCAATCACAAAAGAATACACATGGAATGCAATCTCTGATAAGTGGATATTAATTAGCCCAGAAGCCCTGAATACCGAAGGCACAAATTGCATAACAAATGACTCCCATGAAGAAATATGGAGAGGGTCCTGTTCCTGGAAAGGATTGATCTAGCATTGGAAGGGAATATAAGGACAGAGAAAAAGGAGGGAGGTGATTGGAGAAGGGATGGAGAAAAGAAGGCTTATGGGACATATGGGGAGGGGGTATCTGGGAAAGGGGAAATCATTTGGAATGTAAACAAAGAATATAGAAAATAAAAATATTAAAAGAAAAAAACAATGTAAACTCGATAGAGAAAGAGCCTTTGTTTGATATATTGTTCAGGTGGTGATGAGGGCATTTTTTAATCTATATTGTGACATGGCTAATTCACAATGTGTTAATTAGAAATTGTAATCATTCTCACCACTAAATGCAGTTAAGTAGGGATTTAAGGATCAATGAATTAGGAAGGTTAATGTTCTTTTCCAGGTTAACCCTTACTACTCAACCTGGCAGAGCTCAGTAGATATAATTGTGATAAAAATGCTGAGAAAGAGTTATGATTGAGACAGCAGACCATGAAGGTTTCTATTATCACTCTTTCTTGTTACTGTGGACTTAGAGTAGAAAAATATTACAGAAATGGTAAATATAAATGTAAAATTAATAATGGGATTTAGGTACCAGGTTCCAGTAGAAAATATTCATTGTCCAGAGCCATTTTTTGTGTGATTAAAAGAGTTGAAACAGAAAATAGAATACTCTGAACCAAATAGATCTGAGACTCATCTCATTTTAAGAAACATTATTAAACTAAGGTACAATAATCAAATAAATAACTATGAGACAGGAAGTGTAAAACAGTGGTATAATTATAGTCTTACCTGGTTAGATTTCTCTGTTATATAATTCTTATTTCTGTTTCCTTCATACTCACATCAAAAATTACAGTTGTGTTACTCTTCATGTTGTAAATGGAGTAATTCTAAAACATATATCTAATCCTTTTGTGATGTGAATACAAATATATTTACTTATCTTCAGGATGAATTTTTATAGAACAATTTCCTAATGACATCTTTCATTTGGTATTTTCTTAATTATAGATTAAAATGTTAAACATGAGAGTCATCATTGTGTAAAATACAGCAACCAGCTTATCAATGGATAAGTAGTTTAGCCCTCATATACACAATTACAGAGGGCACAAAGAATGAAATACCAGGGTGATGTGGAAGGCACAAGTGGAGATGACTTTTTGCCTCCTCTTTATACTGTGTTTCTTAGCACAGGAAAACTGTGGAGGAGCCCAGCAGAAGTAGAAAGGTTAATAGGCAGATAAATCCACTGTTGGAAGCAACACAAATGTCAGAATGTGGGTATCAGTGCAAATCAGATTAAGCAAAGGGTTAAAAACAAATATAAAGTAATCTATGACATTAGGAACTCAGATAAGTAAATCAATAATGAACAAGGTCATTATGATTTCATGAAAAAAACTTCCCAACCATGATACTGCCACTGACAGGTTACATACTGTTTGGTTCAGGATGGCTGCATAGAGCAGAGCTTTCAGATAGTCCCATACTAATCATAAGCCATTATAGTTAGGAGGACTTCAGTAGCTAAATAAATAAATAAATACATAAATACACAAATACATAAATAAATAAATAAAAGCTCTCCAAGTACTTGAGTCATTCATTCATTAAATTAGATAGTACTTTTTTCTTAAAATGAATAAAAATTCAATTTAGTATTATTGAAAGAAAAATAGTAGTTAGCAATAAAGGAGAGATAGACAAAGAAGAAGTACATAAAGGACTTTGCCTACCAACTATGTAATACTGACCAGAAAGAGAAAATTTCTGACAATAGAGACTGTGTAAATGAGAAAACTACAGAAAATAAAATTTTCTGTGTGTTTTGGTTCTGTGGAGAACCAAATCCAGTCACATTCCTCTTCTCTACCTGCATCATTGGAAAGTTTATTACATTCCCTTGTCACTGGACCACCCTGACCTTGGTCTCTTCTCCATCTTTGTCCCTGTAGTTCTTTTAGACAGGAACAATTCTGGGTCAGAGTTTTTGACTTTGGGATGACAACCTCATCCCTTTACATTTGACTGGAGGTGGACTCTAAGAGTTCCCTCCCCTGACTGTTGGGCATTTCCTCTAAAGTATCTCCCTTTGAGTCCTGAGAGTCTCTCACCCTCCATGTCTCTTGTACTTTCTAGAAGGTTCCCCAAACTTCCACCTGGGAAGTTGTATCTATGCATTCATTCTTCTGGCCCTCAGGGCTTCTTCTTGTCTCCCAACTCCCATACCAGATCAAGTCCCCCATTTCTTTATCTCCCTCTCCCTGCCTACTGTGATCGTTTCTTTCTCCCTCTCAAGTGGGATTGAAGTATCCTCAGTTGGGCCCTTCTGATTATTACCTTCTTGACATCTGTAGATTGTGTCCTAGATATTCTGTACATTTTGGCCAAGATCAACTTATTAGTTAGTATATATCATGAATGTCCTTTTGGGTCTGAGTTACCTCATTAAGGATGATATTTTCTAGTTACATCCATTTGTCTGCAAAACTCATGATGTCCTTCTTTTTAAAGGCTGAATAGTATTCCATTATATAAATGGTTCATATGTTCTGTATCCAATCTTCTATTGTGGGACATAGGGTTATTTTCAGCTTCCAGCTATCATAGAGAAAGACACTATGAACATAGTGAAATATGTGCCCCTGCAGTATCATTGGATATCTTTTGGGTATAGGCCCAGGAGTGGTATACCTGGGACTTAAGTTACATCAATTTCCAATTTTTGTAGGAACCTCTAGATTGATTTACAGAGTGCTTGTACCAATTTGCTATCCCACCAGCAATGAAGGAGTGGTCTTTCTCCACATTCTTGCCAGCATGTGCTGTCAATTGAGTTTTTGACCTTAGCCATTCTGACTGGTACAAGGTGGAATTTCAGGGTCATTTTGATTTGCATTTCCTTGATCACTAAGGACTTTGAACACTTCTATTGTGAATTCTCTGTTTAACTCAATACCTCATATTTTTTATTGGGTTGTTTGGGTTTTTTGGAGGTTAATTTCATGAGATATAAAAAAATGGAATGTGAGCTTATTTCAAGTAAAAGAACATTGGAGTAGATTGTAGAGGACACCATAATATTTTTATGAAAAATATTCATAATTGTTTTTAAAATAAGCATCTTCTGTGTATCTGCTTTAGATAATTTTAGTAAAGTATATCAATAAATGAGTTAGATAAGGTCTGATCAGACTATTATTTGTAACGTTCACTATTCATTCTGCTTCATACTTGACAAGAAAAGTATTGACACACAGAAAATACCAAGGCATCTCTTTGTATCCAAGCAACTACTTGGCACCATGCAGTGTCTGGGCTCCACCAACAGAATGTTAAAAATTAACACATAAACATCCTTGAAAACACAACACCTCCCCAGAGAACATCATAAAGATGCTCTGTGTGGGTTGCTGTAGGCTAGTTATCAGTACAACAATATTTATATTTCCCTTCCCACATTACAAAAAGAAAAGGAAACCTAAATACTGTAATCAGCAAATATACTGTCAGTCATTAAAATGTTTTCATGAATGAGAAAAACATGCCTCTTTACAGAGCATGTAAAATTCTGTTGCAGAATTGCTCTGATATCTTGGATCTCAAAAGATGTTGCTAACTGGTGAGTTGGTGACTTGAGTACTTGAGAATGATAAATTTTCCTTAAATTCTATCCTCAGAGAAAATTAAAATGTACTTTTAAGAAATAATACCTGCCTCAAGATCATGCTTACCAGTTGAGTTTTAAAGGCTAAGAAATAAAGCGGATCTATAGATGTTATAATGAACATTGTTTTCAAAATCTATGTACTTGTATCTAAAGGGTCTTCTCTCTGGAATGGATAGCCTCATATAATTATTAGTTTAGCAGTTTGAAAACTTACAGGTAGTTATTAATTTTTTCTCATGTATGAGTTTGGTAAAATACAAAATGAAATATCTATATTTCAATTTGTGCTAAAGCTTTCAAGTCAGAAATTGCAGGGAAACAATTTGAGCAATTATACAACTGACTCCTTGACAAGGAAACAGACATGATTATAAATCAAATAACATATTTAAAATAATAGTAGGGCATGTATAAATAAATAATTTCATAGCTATTTTTCCTAAAATTTAATATTGAGAGTACCTTTTACTTCTATGTTAATAATCTATATAGGGAGAATTATTATATATCATTGATCCTAGCTTCTTCATTTTATGACTAAGAGTATAATATCCTGAATCTTAAGAAATGCCAATGTTAGAAGTCAGACTCAATTTTCTGCCACCACTTATTTTTATCACATGACAAGTATCCGAGAATATACTTGTTTGAGAATGTAAGTAGTTTCAATAATCATTCTCAAGGAGGTAGGTGATATTACTACCTCAAACTTTGTAAGAAATATGCATCTGTGACATTCCAGACCTGATTATAGATGCAAGAACTGATTCATATGATAACTCATAAACAAACTTTAAATTAATTTATAATCCCATTTTAAGTTAATTTGTTCTGCTTAAAATGACTGCCTATGAACCAAATATTGAAATTCAGAAAAATTATATTTACTTGAATCATATAAACATGTATATAAAATTTAAAGTTGAATAAGGCAGAATTAATGCTCAATTTATCTCTACTTTTTCTTGACTTTGGACAGGATTTACAAAGAAATGATGATGAATTCAGGATCTGGGTCAAAAAAAAATAAGCTTAGAAGATGTGGTCAGCTATATGCTTGCTGTGTTACCATACATGTGTATCTTCCAGGTTAAAATTATAGCTATTTTATTTACCTTTCAAGTGATTCATCAACACCATCACAATGCAGTTACTAAACATTTTAAGAAGTCTCTTTTTAGCTATTATGAAAATTGAAACTCAGAACAAATCTCTAACAATAAAGTAAGGTGATGCTTTGTTTATTTCAACTTAAAAGGGCTTTAAATAAAGGGAATTATTATTTTGAAAGTTTGAATTCACCAAGGTCATATATTAAGTTAGTTACTGATTTATCATGTGTAACCAGAGAGATGTCAAACAATAAAAATTAATTAAATTCTTACCTGTAATCTTTTCAAACACGAATAAAGTAGAAGTTCTGAATGTAAAGAGGTTGAATCAAAATGAAAAAGGAGGCCAAGAGGGAGAAAGGTAGAGATCAACTTTAGTCTTCTGAGTTAAGACAACACAAGATCCCATTAGTATATTCTAATAATAGCCTAGTAAATGAATGAAAAGCAACAGTTGTCTGTTTGATAGTTATTTTAAGAATAATTAAAGCATATTTTCTTGTTTAATGGCAAAATATTGTTATTATTATCTGCCGTTAGGAAAGATTAGCATCTACTTTTAAAAATTCTAATCCTTTAGTCCTGTTACTGAAATTTCACTATGGAAATGAAATAATTCATTTTATAATACAATATTATTAATTAAACAAAAACTTAATGGTATTTTGGTAGACTTTTTGTCTCATACTTATTACTTTGGTGGCATTTTTTGTACCTTACTGATATTTTGCTCTTATATTACAGTTTCTAATTTTGTGTAATTAGTCTGTGTATGGTGTTTTTTCTTTATGTTTAAAAAATCTTGTCTCTTTCTTTTATATGTTTTTTCTTTTTTATTGCTTGTTTGTCTATTTGTTCACTAAAGAGAGAAAAGTAATCGAATTTTATGTGTAGAAAGGTGAAAATAATCTTGGAGCATCTGAGTCAGGGAAGCTATATTAAACTTTTTTCAATAAGAAAGTTGATTGTTTTCAATGTGGATTGCAGTATTAATTAATATGTCAAAGAGTGGAAAATTAACTTGAAAATCTGAATGTGAAATCAGAGCTGAAGTGCAGATTAAAGGGAACATTCTAAGACTATTTGTTAATTTTAATGTTTCATTCATAAGTATTAGAAATTATCTGTGCGAACTTATTGATTCATCCTTGTCCAAAATTCCAGTAGCCTAAGATAAGGCCTGGACACTACCAAATACAAGTTCTTAAATTCATATAGCCTAATCATTCAAATTTATGACTTTCATTGATTCATAATGAGAATCATGTTACTCACACTTTTTTCTTTTCTTTCTTTTCTTTCTTTCTTTTCTTTCTTTCTTTTCTTTTCTTTCTTTCTTTCTTTCTTTTTTCTTTCTTTGATTCTTTCTTTCTTTCCTTCCTTGCTTCCTTCCTTCCTTTTTTCTTTCTTTCTTTCTTTCTTTCTTTCTTTCTTTCCTTCCTTCCTTCCTTCCTTCCTTCATTCCTTCCTTCCTTCCTTCTTTCTTTCCTTCCTTCCTTCCTTCTTTCTTTCTTTCTTTCTTTCTTTCTTTCTTTCTTTCTTTTCTTTTCTTTTCTTTCTTTCTTTCTTTCTTTCTTTCTTTCTTTCTTTCTTTCTTTCTTTCTTTCTTTCTTTCTTTCTTTCTTTCTTTCTTGTTGTTGTTAGATTCATTGGACTGAGCACAGGGTCCCCAATGGAGAAGTTAGAAGGACTCACACATTTTCTATGTATTAAAAATAAAATCACTCTTTGTGAAGCAAAACAATTAGGAAGGAAGATAATAGTCTAAAAATATTTTAACATTCCCACATATTCTTGTATTTTCAGAGGTAAGTATAGCAACATGTTCTTCTTATAATTAAATAACAATAACTACATTAATGACTCCAGAATTTATGATAAATTTGCAGTACTATTATGTCAATTATACAAGCCTATTATCAAAGCAGGTTATAATTTATATTGTACTGAAAATCACATAAATTTGTTGTAAAGAAAAGGTACATTATAGAAGGATAAAAAGAATATAGCCTGCATTGAAACTGCTTTTATGTTAACCCCAATTATTTGCAATTTTCAGTGTCTAGAGAGTATATATATTTAGATAAGGAGTTGCATTGCTCAATCAATTTGATTTGATGTTAGATTCATTTGAAATCAGATGTTATATTTTCACAGGATCCTGAAAGCTATTATAACTAAATTATAGATTTTTATTATCTGAATTATTTGGCTGTAGCATATTAAGCCTATTTGGTATATCAAAACCTGTTAGAAGGTATTACTAAACATAAACAAAATTATGTCATTTCAGGTGATTTGCATATTCTGTCCACAGTGAAGGATGGATAAAAGCAGTAATATCACAGTCTTTATTTTATTGGGACTTTCTCAAAATAAGAGCACTGAAATTCTCTGCTTTGTATTTTTTTTATTTTGCTACATTGCTATTTGGATGGGCAATGTTCTCATAATGGTTTCTATCACATATACTCAGCTCATTGACCAACCCATGTATTTCTTCCTTAACTATCTCTCACTCTCTGATCTCTGCTATACATCCACAGTGACCCCTAAATTAATGACTGATTTACTGGCAGAAAGGAAAGTCATTTCCTATAATAACTGCATGATACAGCTCTTCACAACTCATTTATTTGGAGGGATTGAAATATTTATTCTCACTGGCATGGCCTATGACCGCTATGTGGCCATCTGCAGGCCCCTGCATTACACCATCATCATGAGCAGACATAGGTGTAACTTGATCACCATGATTTGTTGCACTGGGGGATTTGTGCACTCAGGTAGTCAGCTTCTTCTCACAGTCTTCTTACCATTTTGTGGCCCAAATGAGATAGATCACTATTTCTGTGATGTGTACCCTTTGTTGAAATTGGCCTGTTCCAACACACATATAATAGGTCTCTTAGTCATTGCTAACTCTGGCTTAATTGCTTTAGTGACCTTTGTTGTGTTGATGTTCTCTTATTTTTTCATATTGTATACTGTAAGGGCATATTCTGCAGAAAGCCGGAGTAAAGCTTTATCTACTTGCAGTTCCCATTTAATGGTTGTAGTCCTCTTTTTTGCACCTGCACTATTCATTTACATCAGACCAGCCACCACATTTCCAGAAGACAAAGTATTTGCTCTTTTCTATACCATCATAGCACCCATGTTCAATCCTCTGATCTACACACTGAGAAACACAGAAATGAAGAGTGCCCTGCGCAAAGTTTGGGGTCATCAAGGACTTCTGAAAGGGAGGTAAATTTATGTTTCTGAGCTAATTCTGCTGTCCATGCCTGGTTTCATGAGTCAACGCATATAAGATCCACTGTCATTTTTTTAAATGTTTTGGAAATTTAAGTGGACAGAGAGAAGTTTGCTCTCTTGAAATATATTTCTACATGGACCCTTCATTAATAAAGTGAATATTTGCACAAAAAGGCCTCTTGTAAGTTAATTAATTTTTAGGACTATATTTTGGCAAAGAAATAAACCTTTTTATATAACATAATATTTTACTAATTTTTAAACTATTTTATAATACCTTAGCTGTATTCAACTTTTCTCTGAAATTCATCCCAGACCAAATCTCTGTCCTCCCTCCCAAATAATATGCATATTTTTATTACTTGGTTATTTTATTTATTTACATTTCAAATGTTATTAACCTTCCTGGTTTCCCCTTCACAAATCCTTCATCCCACACCCCCTCACATATTCCTTTAAGAGGGTGCTTCCCCACCCACCAAGTCACTCCAGCACCACCCCTCTAACATCCTACACTGGAGCATCAAGCCTCCATAGGAACAAGGGTCTTCCCTACTATTGTTGCCAAATAAGGCAACCCTTTGCTACATATGTAGCTAGAACCATAGACCTACCCACGTATACTCTTTGGTTGGTTGTTTAGTCCCTAGGAGCACTGGGGTGTCTGGTTAGTTGATATTCTTGTTCTTCTTATGAGTTTGTAATCCCCTTCAGCTTCTTCAGTTCTTTCCCTAACTCTTCCATTAGGGTTCAGAGGCTCAGTCTCATGCTTGGTTGCGAGTATCTTAGTCAGATGGTGTCAGAGCCTCTAAAAGGACAGTAATACTATGGTCCTGTCTACAAGCACTTCTTGGCATCAGCGACAGAGTCTGGGTTTGGTGTATGCAGATGGGATAGATCCCAAGATGTGGAGGTTTCTGGTGGGCCTTTCCTTCAGTCGCTGCTCCATTATTAGTCCCTGCATTTCCTTTAGACAGGAGCAGTTTTGGTTTAAAATTTTTGAACCATTTTGAACCATTTTGGCCCCATGTCTCAACTGGGGCCATGCCTATCTACTAAGGTGGTCTTTTCAGGTTCTATCTCCCCTCTATATTTAGGCTAATGTCACCCCACCTGGTTCCTGGTCCCTCCCCTGGTGTATGGGACTTTCTAGTTGTTCTCCTGCGCTTTGTGTCCTACCCTGATTGCTACATGTTTCTATTCATTCTCATGATCCTCTGGACTTCTCTCCTGTCTTGTGTCATACCTGATCTTGCCCCATTTGTTCCCTCACCCTCTGCTCTCCCTCCCAAATCCCTCCCTCTATCTCCTGTGACTATTTTCTCCCCCCATAAAAGGAAGTTTAAATCATCCACACATCCACACTTTAATTTTCCTTCTTGTTAAGCTTGCTTGTTTGTGTTAAAAAAAAAAAAAACTTTCTGACATTGTCCTTGTCCTACGGCTCATATCATTGTACACTATCATCTTTGTGAAATTCCCTGAAACTTAAATATTGTGGTTGAACTATAAATATTTTAGTTATGGGCCAGCACTGCCAAGATCTGCTGATCTCTGTAGTGGGAGTGGGATGAGGTCAGTATGCAGAAGAATGCAAATCAATCCATTCTTATCTCCTTGCACTAAGCTCAATTCCAAATGGATCAAAGACCACCACATAAAACCTGACACACTGAAACTAATAGAAAAGAAACTGGGGAAGACCTGGGCACAGGGGAAAAGTTCCTGAATAGAACACCAATAGCTTATGCTCTAAGAAGAAGAATTGACAAATTGGACCTCATAAAACTACAAAGTTTCTGTAAGGCAAAGGACACTGTCCAAAGGACAAAATGTCAACCAACAGATTGGTAAAGGATCTTCACCAACCCTAAATCTGACAGAGGGCTAATATCTAATATATACAAAGAACTCAAGAAGGTAGAACGCAGAGAACCAAATAACCCCAAATGGATCAAGGACCTCCACATAAAGCCAGACACTCTGAAGCTAATAGAAAAGAAACTGGGGAAGACCCTTAAGGACATCGGTACAGGGAGAAAGTTTCTGAACAGAACACCAATAGCGTATGCCCTAAGAGCAAGAATTGACAAATGGGACCTCATAAAATTACAAAGTTTCTGTAAGGCAAAGGACACCATCAAGAGGACAAATCGGCAACCAACAAATTGGGAAAAGATCTTCACCAATCCTACATCAGATAGAGGGATAATATCCAATATATATAAAGAACTCAAGAAGTTAGACTCCAGAAAACCAAACAACCCTATTAAAAATGGGGTACAGAGTTAAACAAAGAATTCTCACCTGAAGAACTTCGGATGGCAGAGAAACATCTTAAAAAATGCTCAACTTCATTAGTCATTAGGGAAATGCAAATCAAAACAACCCTAAGATTTCATCTTACACCAGTCAGAATGGCTAAGATTAAAAATTCAGGAGACAGCAGGTGTTGGAGAGGGTGTGGAGAAAGAGGAACACTCCTCCACTGCTGGTGGGGTTGCAAATTGGTACAACCACTCTGGAAATCAGTCTGGCGGTTCCTCCGAAAACTGGGCACTTCACTTCCAGAAGATCCTGCTATACCACTCCTGGGCATATACCCAGAAGACTCCCCACCATGTAATAAGGATACATGTTCTACTATGTTCATAGCAGCCCTATTTATAGTTGCCAGATGCTGGAAAGAACCCAGGTATCCCTCAACAGAAGAGTGGATGCAAAAAATGTGGTATATCTACACAATGGAGTACTATTCAGCCATTAGAAACAATGAATTCATGAAATTCTTAGGCAAATGGATGGAGGTAGAGAATATCATACTAAGTGAGGTAACCCAGACTCAAAAGGCGAATCATGGTATGCACTCACTAATAAGTGGATATTAACCTAGAAAACTGGAATACCCAAAACATAATCCACACATCAAATGAGGTACAAGAAGAAAGGAGGAGTGGCCCCTGGTTCTGGAAAGACTCAGTGAAACAGTATTCAGCAAAACCAGAACGGGGAAGTGGGAAGGGGTGGAAGGGAGGACAGGGGAAGAGAAGGGGGCTTACGGGACTTTCGGGGAGTGGGGGGTCTAGAAAAGGGGAAATCATTTGAAATGTAAATAAATTATATCAAATAAAAAAAGAAAAAGAAAAAAAAAGTGGGGTACGGAGCTAAACAAAGAATGTTCACATGAAGAACTTCTGAAAGCTGAGAAACACCTTAAGAAATGTTCAACATCATTAATCATTAGGGCAATGCAAATCAAAACAACCCTGAGATTTCACCTCACAACAGTCAGAATGGCTAAGGTCAAAAACTTAGGAGACAGCAGGTGTTGGTGAGGATGTGGAGAAAGAGGAACACTCCTCCACTGCTGGTGGGAATGCAAGATGGTGCAACCACTTTGGAAATCAGTCTGGCGGTTCCTCAGAAAACTGGGCATGACACTTCCTGAGGACCCGGTTATACCACTATTGGGCATATATCCAGAGGATTCTTCAGCATGCAACAAGGACACATGCTCCACTATGTTCATAGCAGCCCTATTTGTAGTAGCCAGAAGCTGGAAAGAACCCAGTTGTCCTTCAATGGAGGAATGGATACAAAAAATGTGGTATATTTACACAATGGAGTACTATTCAGCCATTAGAAACAATGAATTCATGAAATTCTTAGACAAATGGATGGAGCTAGAGAACATCATACTAAGTGAGGTAACCCAGTCTCAAAAGATCACTCATGGTATACACCACTGATATGTGGATATTAGCCTAGAAACTTTGAATACCCAAGACATAATCCACATATTAAATGATGTCCAAAAAGAATGGAGGAGTGGCCCCTGGTTCTGGAAAGGCTCAGTGCAAGATTATAGGGGAATTCCAGAACAGAGAAGCGGAAAGTGGTAGATGGAGGAACAGGGGGAGGGAAGAGGGCTTATGGGACTTCTGGGGAGTGGGGACCCAGAAAAGGGGAAATCATTTGAAATGTAAATAAAAATATATCAATAAAATAAAATAAATACATGCTCACAGTTAACAAATGGACTGAGCACAGAGTCCTCAATGGAGGGGCTAGAGAAAGGACCCAAGGAGCTGAAGAGGTTTGCAGCCTCTTAGGAGGAACAACAATATGTACCAAACAGTACCCCCAGGACTCCCAGGGACTAAACTACCAACCAAAGAGTACACATGGAGGGACCCATGTCTCCAGCCACATATGTAGCAGATGATGTCCTTGTCAGACATCAATAATAGTAGAGGCCTGAAGGCTTGATGCCCTAGTATAGGGGAATGCCAAGACAGGGAAGCATGAGTGGTTGTGAGCAGGGAGAAGGGAATGGGATAGGGAATTTTTGGAGGGGAAACATGGAAAGGGGATAATATTTGAAATTTAAATAAAGAAAATATCTAATAGAATAAAGATAACACTTACAGGCAGTTATAGTGAGAAGTATTTAGAATTCAGTGAGTTTGTTAATTTAGTAGTAGTAGGTTCTCATCTAGGTTCGATGGCCTCTGTGGATGGTTGGCTAAATTTTCAGAGACACACAAAAATTTCTCCTGTTGAATGGTCCTTAAGAGGGCTAAGATGACTCTTATATATAAGATGACTGATACAAATTCCACTAATTGTAACTTTCTGAATATCTTACTATACTTTACCTTTTGTTCTTTGTAGGAATTACAGATGAATAGTACTATTTTTTGCTATTTGCTGTTGGTAAATTGCATGGCTCCTCCTGAAACTATGAGAGGTAGCCCTGAGTGATGAGCTTTTCAGGTCAGACACAAATAAATTCCTCCAAATCCAATATCTGAAGAGTATGGTGTCTTCAGAAATGAAATTTTATGTTCTTTTTCCTGAAGGTACCCAAAACAATAGCAATAGCCTACATAGTCTAGGGTTTGTTACATTACACTTAGCAATGCATCAAGTGGAAGTTTACTAATCCTAAAACATGGCTACCATACCTTCAAATACTTTATATCCATATAAAATGTAATTTTAAGTAATCATAAAAATAACCATTAGAAAGAACTATTTACACAACATTTTATCAAACATTAACATACATATTTTTCACGTTTCCACAACATGAAAAGTCAAGTAAATTTCTCCTGTCTTTATTGACAGCTTGTCCTACACTTGTCACCTGGAGAAAAGGAAACACAAGTGAAAAACTTCCTCCATCAGTCTGTCCTGGGCATGTTGATGAGACATTTTCTTGATTAGCAATTGCTGGGAGAACATACTGCTCACTCAGAAAGATGCCACCTTTAAGCAAATGGCTATGAGTTTCATAAGGCAGCAAACTACAAATGCCTTGGAGAACAGGCATGTAAACATGATCTTTCCATAGTCTCTGCTTCAGATCCTGACTGGCTGAGTTCCACTTTCTGACTGAGTTCATATTCTGCTTCCATCAATGATAGAATCTAACCTGTAAGGTGTATTATATCCTTTCTTTCCAAAGTTGCTTATAGTCAAATTGTTTTCTTTACAGCAACACAAGGCCAATAAGGACAGCAATCTTAACATTTTAAAGGTTATTGCTACAGATATTAGTCAAAGAATACTATACATAAAAATCAAGTACTACTTATAAATTTATATATAGTGAGCATTTTTATATAACCAACAACCAAACTATGAAGCATATGTTTGCATTCCACAAGAAGCCTTCTTCATATCTTTTAGGAATTTATATAGTATAAATGTAACCACAAATTTTATCTATAAAATCAAATTATTTGACAGATCTTAAATATTTCATACTAAAATATCACAAATTCAACAAGTTAAAGTTTATCATTTTATTATGATAGTCTGTAAAAACAATACCAGAAGTTAGAATTTATTGTATTATTATATGATAGTCTGTGAGAACAATTCCACATGTTTATAAATCATCAGATTTGTCCTCTCACTAATGGGTAATAAGTTATGCTATAAATCCACAATGTCTAATCTTTCTAGTCTCTTCTAATAAGATGTTTATGTAGTGCTCCATTTAGTGTTGTTATATATTTCAATACTTTTTCTTCATATATCAATGATAGAAATTATAATGTATTCAATTTGAAAGATTGGATAATGCATTGAAAATCTCTTGAATAACTGAAGTAAGGGTTGTATTCAGATGTAAACAAGTTACCATAACTAAGATTTAAGCAATTATACATGATGTGTATAAATTAATAAAAGCATTGCTGATGAAAGATGAGCTATGCAATGTCCCTTGACTTTCATTGCCCAGTCCACAGCTATTCCTTTCTGAGGAGGCCTACTGAACCTAATGAACATTGTAGTTAGACACACTATCTGCCAATCCCCTACGTTCTGGATCCAACTAGGATACAGTCAGAACAGGTGAGTTGTGTATAGTCCCTCCTCTGACCTTCATTATCTGGCCCATAGCTCTCCTTATCTTCTCAAGTTGGTCTTCTGGGTCCCAGGTGTAGTCAGGTTAGAAACCTCCCCACCAATCTCATGCTTGCCTGATCCACCAAGGGCATAGCCATCAGAGGTGAGAAAAATCCTTTTCTCTGAGCTATAAGGTCCACAGATATTTCTGCCTTCCTACAGGATTCTGTCTGCTTCAGGCATATTCAGCCAACACCATGAATGACCTGATAACTAAAGTGTAGCATAGGAACAAAATCAGCAAGAGCCAGGAAAATATGGAACCACTAAAGCCCAAATATCATACTATAGCGAGCCATGGATATCAAAACATAGCTAAGAAAAAGGAGATGACTTTTATCCAATTTTATAAAGATGATAGAGGTGTTTAAAGGAGAAATAAATAAATCCCTTCATAAAATACAAGGAAAAATAAAATAGGTGAATAAAATGAATAAAATAGTTCAATCCATGGAAATGGAAATTGAAACAATAAGTTCTGGAGAATTACGGAGAAAGAAACTGGGGGAATTCTGGAGAAGGAAAACTTAGGAAAGGTTACAGAAACTAAAAGTGTCATCACCAAAAGAATAAAAGAGACAGTAGAGAGAATCTAGGGAGTAGAAGATAGGATAGAAGAAATTGCTACATCAGTCAAAAACAGTGTTAAATGTAAAAAGTTCCTGACACAAAACACAAAAGAAATCTGGGACACTTAGAAAAGACCAAATATCTGTGCTTCAAACACAAGGACTTCAACATTTGTAAAAGTAAGATTAGTAGAAGGTAAATCACATGTTGAACCACATGCATTAATAGGGGGAAACTTCAATATCACAGTTTTACCAATGAACAGGTCATTGAAACAGAATAAGTAGAGAAATAATGAAAATAATAGAGATTATAAATCAAATGGGCCTATGAGAAAGCTACATAACATTTTACTTAAACACACATATCACTCAGCAGTGGTTCAGTTAACTCTAGGTGGGAGTACCATGTTCCCACCACTCTGTACCCACTCCTTCCAAATACCCAATAAACATGACTCTTAATATTAAGTGCTTAACCAATTATATTTATGTATATGAAACTATCAATTACAAGATGTCAGTTTACAATGATAAAAGTCTTATCCCAATTTTCTACCCTTTAGATAAATTAGCATCTAACTCCACTGTTCCTTCCTTCTTCTTACCTGCCAAGAGCTTTTTCCCCATTCCCCACCCCCTCATTCCCCATGCTCATGTGTCTCCTCTGACCTCCCAACCCTTAGCTCCACCTCCCCTTTTCTCTCTAATCACTGGCTTCTCACTGCTTCAATGCCATTATATAGGAAATATCTTACAAAACACACACACACACACACACACACACACACACACACAAACAGCTTCTTCACTGCAACTCCTAAAACCTCCAAAATTAACCATATTCTTGGTCACAAAGCAAGTCTCAATAAATGAAATAGAAATAGTCCCTTTATCTTATCAGAATACCATGGATTAAATCAGGAATTCAACAATAAGTAAAACAACAAAAAGCCCACAAACTTGTGAAAACTGCACTTCTCTCTACTGAATGACAAATGGATCAGGGATGAAAGAAAGAAATTAAAGTTGTTCCAGAATTTTAAAAAATTGAAGGTACAACATTTGTAAATTTAAGGGACACAATGAAAGTAGTGGTAAAAGGCAAGTTCATATCACTAAGTGCCTTCATAAGGAAATTGCAGAGATCTCATATGAGCAACTTAAAGACAAAACTGGAAGATTTATAAAAAAAAAAAAAGAAGAAGCAAATACACTAAGAGGAGCAGATAGCAGAAAATGATGAAAATCCACGTTCAAATCAATAAATTAGAAACCACCCACCCACCCACCCAACCAACCAACAACCAACCAAATATCAATAAAGAGAATCAATGTAACTGAGAGTTGAATCTTTGTGAAAATCTACAAGATAGGCAAGCCCTTAGACAAACTAACTAAAAAGCAGAGCAACGGTGTCCAAATTAACAAAATCAGAAATGAAAAGGGAGACATAACAATAGACATTAAGGAAACCTAAAGATTCATTAAGACTTACTTCAAAGGGCTATATTCCATACAACTGGAATATTTAAATGATTTTATTGATAGTTACAATCTTCCAAAGTTGTATCAAAGTAAACTATCTAAACATTCTTATAGACCCTTAAGAAATAGAAGAACTCACTAAAACTCTCACTACCCCCCCCACAAAAGTTTAAGTCCATAATTGTTCCAGTCTTTCAAAGATCTGAGCTTTCTCTCCTCAAACTATTCTACAAAATATAAATGGAATGATAAGTGTTGAATTCATTAGTTAGGCCATAGTCACCCTGATACTTAAACCACACAAGGACTAAAAAAAAAATCCAGACCAATTTCTACTATGAACATTGATGCAAAAATACTCAAATACTTGCAAATCAAATCCAAGAACACATCAAAAATATCACACAGTGATCAAGTAGGCTTGATCCTGAACATCACATGTGGTTCAATATGTGAAAATCCATCAATGTATTTTACCATATAAACAAACTGAAAGAAAAACAAATGGTCGTCTCACATGATGCTGATAGAGCCTTTGAAAAAATCCAATATCCTTTCATTTTAAAAGTGTGAAAAATTCAGGAATATGAGGTACAATAAAAGAAATATACAGCAACCCAATAATAAATATTAAATTAAATGGAGAGAAAGTTAAAGCAATTACATTAAAATAAGGGACAAAACAAGGCTGCCTATCCTGTCTACCTAGTTAATGTAATACTTGTAGATCTAGCTAGAGAAATAACATAACTAAAGGAAATTGATTGGATAAAACCTGGGAAGGAAGAAATGAAAGTATGACTATATACAGAAAATGATAGTATACATAAGTGGTGCCGAAATTCTATCAAAAATGTCCTATAGTTGATAAACACCTTCAGCAAAATGCCTAGATAAAATATGATCTCAAAAATCCTTCCTGTATACAAATGACGAACAGATTGAGAAAGAAAATTAGGAAACAACACCTTTTAAAGTAGCCACAAATAATAAAAACTATCTTGGTGCAACTCTGACTATGCAAGCAAAAGAAATCTAGGATGATACCTTCATGTCCCAGAAGAAGGAAATTGAAGAAGACATCAGAAGATAGAAAGATCTCCCATCCTCATGGATCAATGGGATTAACACAGTGAAAATGGCCATCTTGCTAAAAGCAAACTACAGACTCAGTGCAATCCCCATCAAAGTTTGAACACATTTTTATAGACCTTGAAAGAGCAATTCTCTACTTCATATGGAAAAACATAAAACACAGGATAGCCAATACAATTCTGACCAATAAAAGAATCTCAGGAGGAATCACTAGCCCTCATCACAAACATGTCTACAGAGCAGTAGTGACAAAAACTGCATGGTATAAGTATAAAAATAGAAGACTTGATCTGTGGAATCAAATTGGACCCCAAAATAAAGTCACATAACTATGGATACTTGCTTTTTGACAAAGAAGCCAAAAGCCATCAATGGAATAAAGAAGCCACCTTCAACAAATGGTGGTGGTCTAATAAGATGTCTGTTTATCACCCTGTAGATAACACAAGTCTAAGTGGATCAAATACCTCAATATAAAGTCAGATACACTAAATCTAATAGAAGAGAAAGTAGGGAACTACTGTGCACACATTGTAACAGGATACAACTTCCTGAACAGAATAGCAATTGCTCAAGTACCAAGATTATCAATTAATTATGAGACCTCAGGAAACTGAAAATCTTCTATAAGGCAAAAGACATCATCAATAGGGCAAAAAGGGAGCCTACACAATAGAAAAAGACCTTCACAAATCCTAATTCTGACAAAGGACTAATATCTAAAATATATAAAGAATTCGTGAACATAGACACTGAAAATACAAATAAAGTAATTAAAAATAAAAAAGGCACAGAGAATTCTCAATAGAGGAATATTTAATGGCTGAGAACCACTTAAAGAAATATTCACTGAGAAGCAGATTTAGCCTAGAAACTTGGAATACCCAAGTCATAATCCACATATCAAATGATGTCCTAGAAGAATGGAGGAGAGCAGCAACAGCAGCAGCAGCTGGTCCAGAGGAAGGGCCATCAGTAGTGGAACCAAGCTGACAGGGTCCAGGCAGGCCTTGTGCCCACTACCACTGACCATCGTTGGCCAGCCAGGCTGCAAGCAGTGGCCCATTTACAGTGCCTTTCACCACACAGAAGCCACATCAGATATCTGCCTCCCGCCAGTCAGTTACGAGAGACTCGCCTCCATCTTGATTCTCAGATGCCAGAGAAATCAGACAGCCTGAGGTACGCAAACTTAACCCAAGGCCAACATCGCAGGGGTCTAAGCCTGATGGGTGTTGGCCTGCACCTAGGCCCTGGATGTTCGGGAGGCCATCAGTGTGCCAACCCGGCCAGGAGGTTGTTTGCAGGCCCTTTGCACGTGCCACCATTTTGGCTACTGGACACCAGAGAGTTTTAGCAGGCAAAGCTTACTAACAGTCATAGCCTGAGGCTAACATAGAGGGGGTCTAGGCATGACAGGCCCTGGACTGCCCCTAGGCTCTGGGCTGCTCGGTGGGGCATCTGTGTGCCAACCCAGCCAGGAGGTTGTTAGACCAGCAGACTCTCCCAGCACTTTCAGGGAGCATGCGCAAGCTGCCATCCTGGCCACCTGACAGAACCAGTTAACACTCATAGCCCAAGGGGAACTTTGCTCAAGCCTTGGCCTAACAGGTTTTTGCCTAGACTCGGGCCTGAGCAGCTAGGCTAGCCTTGTGTGCACCAACCCAGGTGGGAGATTGGCTGCCCAGCAGAGTGATCATCACTCAAAAAAGGTCCCGCAGCATACACTATCAGCACTCCCTGAAGGAGCAAAGGGGCACCATCTGGTTCACTGACACAATCTGGGGAAAGGCACACTAGAGTTTCAAGGGCACCCAAGAGGAGGCTGCACATAAGCAATCTACGACAGGGGAAACCCAGCCATCCAGTGTTGCAGAAATAGCCATAGAGCCTCACAGGAGGATCAAACACCAGCCAGAGACAAGACCAAATAATGCCAGAGAACAAGATGGCAAAGGGAAAACACAGGAACACTACTAACAGAAATCTAGGCAATATGACAGCATCTGAACCAAACTCTCCAACGTAAGAAAGTCCTGGTTATGCCAACACAACAGAAAAGCAAGATTTGGATTTAAAATCACTGGTCATGATGCTGCTGGAAGAACACAAAAAGGACATAAATGAATCTCTTAAAGAAATACAGGGGAACATGAATAAGGTAGAAACCCATATAATGGAAACACAAAAATCACTTGAAGAAATTCAGGAGAATAAGGCTCAAGAGATAGAAGCCAATAAAGAAGAAATGCAAAAAACAAAAACAAAGACAAAACAAAAAACTGAAGGAAATGCAGGAGAACTAGAGTCAGCAGGCAGAAGTCATAAAAGAGGAAACACAAAAATCTCTTAAAGAATTAAAGGAAAACACAAACAAACAAATGATGAAACTGAGAAGAACCATCCTGGACCTAAAAACAGAAGTACAAACAACTAAGAAATCACAAAGGGAGACAACTTTGGAGATAGAAAACCTTGAGAAGAAATCGGGGGCCATAGATGCAAATAACAACAACAGAATACAAGAGATGAAAGAAAGAATCTCAGTTGCCAAAGATACCATAGAAGCCATTGACTCAACAGTCAAAGAAAATGCAAAATGCAAAAAGCTTGTGTCCCAGAACATCCAGGAAATCAGGACACAATGAGAAGGCCAAACCTAAGGATTATAGGTATAGATGAGAGTGAAGATTTACAACTGAAAGGGCCAGCAAATATCTTCAACAAAATTATGGAAGAAAACTTGCCCAACTTAAAGAGAGAGATGCCCATGAATATACAAGAAGCCTACAGAACTCCAAGCAGACTGGAACTGAGCAGAAATACCTCCTGTCACATAATAATCAAAACCTCAAATGCACTAAACAAAGAAAGAATATTAAAGGCAGTAAGTGAAAAGTGCCAAGTAACATATAAAGGAAGACCTATCAGAATCACACCAGACTTCTCACCAGAGACCATGAAAGCTAGAAGATCCTGGGCAGATCTCATGCAGACTCTAAGAGAGCACAAATGTCAGCCAAGACTACTATACCCAGCAAAACTCTCAATCACCATAGATGGAGAAACCAAGATATTCCATGACAAAACCAATTTTACACAATATCTTTCCACAAACCCAGCTCTGCAAAGAATAATAGGAGAAAAACTCAAATACAAGGAGAGAAACTACACCCTAGAAAATCAAGATAGTTACCTTCTTTCATCAAACCCAAAAGAAGATAACCACTCAAATATTAAAATAACATCAAAAATGACAGGAAGTAATAATCACAAGTCCTTAATATCTCTTAATATCAATGTACTCAATTCTCCCCAAAAAAGACATAGACTAACAGACTGGATAAGGAAACAGGACCCTACATTTTGCTGCATACAGGAGACACACCTCAGAGTCAAAGACAAAAACTACCTTAGAGTAAAAGGATGGAGGACAATTTTAGAAGCCTATGGTCTCGGGAAACAACCTGGAGTAGCCAATCTAATATCAGATAAAATTGACTTTAAACCTAAAGTCATCAAAAGAGACAGAGAAGGACACTTCTTGCTCATCAAAGGAAATCGACCAAGAAGAACTTTCAATTCTGAACATCTATGCTTCAAATACAAGGGCAGCCTCATTCATAAAAGAAACTTTACTAAAGCTCAAAGCACACATTGCACCTAACACAATAATTGTGGGTGACTTCAACACTCCAGTCTCCTCAATGAACCGATCAGGAAAACAGAAACTAAACAGGGACACAGTAAAACTAATTGATGCTTTGGGCCAATTAGATTTGACTGAGATTTATAGAATATTTCACCCTAAAGCAAAAGAATATACCTTTTTCTCAGCACCTCATGGTACCTTCTCCAAAATCAACCATATAATTTCTCCCAAGACAGACCTCTACAAATATAAGAAGATCAAACTAATCCTATGCCTCCTATCAGATCACTATAGAGTAAGAGTAATTTTCAATAGCAACAAAAACAACAGAAATCCCACATATACATGGAGGCTGAACAGAGACTTTTTAGAATTTAATGAAAATGAAGGCACAACATACCCAAATCTTTGGGATACAATGAAAGCAGTGCTAAGAGGAAAACTCATAGCTCTGAGTACCTCCAAAAAGAAAATGGAGAGAGCATACACTAGCAGCTTAAAGACAGACCTGAAAGCCCTGGAACAAAAAGAAGCCAATTTACACAGGAGGAGTAGAACACAGGAATTCTTCAAACTCAGGGCTGAAATCAATCAAATGGAAACAAAGAGAACCATACAAAGAATCATCGAATCCAGGAGCTGGTTCTTTGAGAAAATCAACAAGATAGATAAACCCTTAGTCAAACTGACCAATGGGCACAGAGAAAGTATACAAATTAACAAAATTAGAAATGAAAAGGTGGATACAACAACAGAATCTGAGGAAATCCAAAAAATCATCAGATCCTACTACAAAAGCCTATACTCAACACAACTGGAGAATCTGGAGGAAATGGACAATTTCCTATAGAGATACCAAATACCAAAATTAAATCAGGAGCAAATAGATCATCTAAACAGTCGCATAACCCCTAGAGAAATAGAAGGGGTCAAAGAAAGTCTTCGAACCAAAGAAAAAGCAGAGGACCAGATGGTTTCAGTGAAGAATTCTCTCAGATCTTCAAAGAAGACCTAACACCAATACTCTTCAAACTATTCCACAAAATAGAAACAGAAGAAACACTACCCAATTCCAACAATTATGCTGGTACCAAAACCACACAAAGATCCAACAAAGAAAGAGAAATTCAGACCAATTTCCCTTATGAACATCGATGCAAAAATACTCAATAAAATTCTTGCTAACCAAATCCAAGAACACATAAAAACAATCATCCAGCATGATCAAGTAGGCTTTATCCCGGGAATGCAGGCTTGGTTCAATATATGGAAATCCATCAATGCAATCCACTACATTAATAAACTCAAAGAAAAAAAAAACACATGTTCATTTCATTGGATGCTTAAAATACATTTGACAAAATTCAGCATCCTTTCATGCTTAAAGTCTTGGAAAGAACAGAAATTCAAGGCCCATACATAAACAGAGTAAAAGCAATATACAGCAAACCTGTAGCCAGCATCAAACTAAATGGAGAGAAACTTGAAGCAATTCCACTAAAATCAGGGACTAGACAGGGCTGACCCTTTCCAATTATCTTTTCAATATTGTACTTGAGGTACTAGCTCGGGCAATTATACAACATATGGAGGTCAAAGGGATACAAATTGGAAAGGAAGAAGTCAAATTATCATTATTTGCAGATGCTATGATATGCTAACCTAAGTTACCCAAAAAACTCCACTAGAGAACTACTACAGCTGATAAACAACTTCAGCAAAGTGGCAGGTTATAAAATCAACTCAAGCAAATCAGTAGCCTTCCTATACTTAAAGGATAAGCAGGCTGAGAAAGAAATTAGGGAAATGACACCCTTCACAATAACCACAAACAGTATAAAGTACCTTGTGGTGATTCTTACCAAGCATGTGAAAGATTGGTATGACAAGAACTTCAAGACTCTGAAGAAGGAAATGGAAGAAGACCTCCAAAAAATGGAAAAACCTCCCATGTTCATGGATTGGTAGGATTAATATAGTTAAAATGGCCATTTTGCCAAAAGCAATATACAGATTCAACGCAATACCCATCAAAATCCCAACTCAATTCTTCATAGAGTTAGAAAGAGCAATTCTCAAATTCATCTGGAATAACAAAAAACCCAGGATAGCTAAAACTATTCTCAACAACAAAAGAAATTCTTGTGGGAATCAATATCCCTGACTTCAAGCAATACTACAGAGCAATAGTGCTAAAAAAAAACTGCATGGTATTGGTACAGTGACAGGCAGGCAGATCAATGGAACAGGACTGAAGGTCCGGAAATGAACCCACACACCTATGGCCACTTGATCTTCGATAAAGGGGCTGAAAACATCCAATGGAAAAAAGTTAGCCATTTCAACAAATGGTGCTGGTTCAACTGGAGGTCAGCATGTGGAAGAATGCGAATTGATCCATGATTGTCTCCTTGTACTAAGCACAGCTCCAAATGGATCAAGGACCTCCACATAAAGCCAGATACTCTGAAGCTAATAGAAAAGAAACTGGGGAAGACCCTTGAGGACATCAGTACAGGGGGAAAGTTTCTGAACAGATCACCAATAGCGTATGCTCTAAGATCAAGAATTGACAAATGGGACCTCATAAACTTAGAAAGTTTCTGTAAGGCAAAGGACACCATCAAAAGGAAAATCAGCAACCAACAAATTGGGAAAAGATCTTCATCAACCCTACATCAGCTAGAGGGCTAATATCCATTATATACAAAGAACTCAAGAAGTTAAACCCCAGAAAACCAAATAACCCTATTAAAAATTGGGGTACAGAGTTAAACAAAGAATTTTCACCTGAAGAACTTCTGATGGCAGAGTAATATCTTAAAAAATGCTCAACTTCATTAGTCATTAGGGAAATGCAAATCAAAACAACCGTGAGATTTCACCTTACACCAGTCAGAATGGCTAAGATTAAAAATTCAGGAGACAGCAGGTGTTGGCCAGGATATGGAGAAAGAGGAACACTCCTCCTCTGCTGGTGGGGTTGCAAATTGGTACAACCACTCTGGAAATCAGTCTGGCAGTTCCTCAGAAAACTGGGCATGTTACTTCCGGAAGATCCTGCTATACCACTCCTGTGCATATACCCAGAGGATTCCCCAGCATGTAATAAGGTTACATGCTCCACTAGGTTCATAGCAACCCTATTTATAATAGCCAGGAGCTGGAAAGAACCCAGGTATCCCTCAACAGAAGAATGGATGCAAAAAATGTGGTATATATACACAATGGAGAACTATTCAGCAATTAGAATCAATGAATTCATGAAATTCTTAGGCAAATGGATAGAGCTGGAGAACATCATACTAAGTAAGGTAACCCAGTCTCAAAAGATCAATCATGGTATGCACTCACTAATAAGTGGATATTAACCTAGAAAACTGGAATACCCAAAACCTAATCCACACATCAAATGAGGTACAAGAAAAATGGAGGAGTGGCCCCTTTTTCTGGAAAGACTCAGTGTAGCAGTATAAGGGTATTGGGAAGGGGTGGGTGGGAGAATAGGGTGAGGGAAGGGGGCTTATGGGACTTTCAGGAAGTGGGGGGCCAGAAAAGGGGAAATCATTTGAAATGTAAATAAAAAATATATCAAATAAAAAAAAATACTGAGATGTGGCCCCTGGTTCTGGTAAGGCTTAGTGCAGCAGTATAGGGCAAAACCAGAACAGGGAAGTGGGAAAGGGTGGATGGGAAATGGGGAGGGAAGGGGGCTTTTGGGACTTTAGGGGAGTGAGGAGCCAGAAAAGGGGAAATCATTTAAAATGTAAATAAAAAATATATTGAATAAAAAAGGAAAAAATATTCAACATCCTTAGTCAACAGAGAAATACAAATAAAAAAGAACTCTGAGATTCTATCTTACACCTGTGAGAATGCCTAAGATCAAAACTCAAATGAAAGCATGTACTCGTGAGGATGTAGAACAATATAAACAATCTTCCATTGCTGGTAGGATTGTAAACTTATACAACCACTTTGGAAAGCATTCTGTCAGTTCCTCAGAAAATTGGGGAATAGTTATACCTCAAGACCCAGATATACTCATCCTGGGCATATATGCAAAAGATGTTCCAACTACATATGAATATAGTTCCAACTATTTTCATAGCAGGTTTATTAAAAATAGCCAGAAATTGGAAACAACCTACATTTCCCTCAGCCAGAGAATGAATAAAGAACTGTTGTACATTTACACACTAGAATACTATTCACCTATCTAAAAAAAAGACAATATGAAATTTTCAGGCAAATGATTGAACTAGAAAATATCCTCCTGAGTGAGGTATCCCAGACCCAGAAAAGACACACTTCTTATGTAATCACTTAGAAGTACACATTAGGCATAAAGTACAGAATAAACTTGCTTCAATCCATAGATTCAAAGAAGCTAAGTAACAAGGAGGGTGTTGGGGAGGATGTTGAATTGCACTCAGAAGAAGAAATAAAGTAGACTTCAGAGGTAAATGGAATGAGGGTACTGGGTTAGAGAGGGGATAAGTAGGGGAATGGGGATAGTGATCAAGTATAGGGATAGTGGACTGGGAGGGCTGGGAGAAAGAACAGAAATTACTAGGGGGCATCTTAGGATGAGCTGGAGACCTGGGATGGAGGAGGGTCTCCAGGAAGTCCATGTATTAGCATAATTCTACAAAAAGCCAGACTACAGTTAAAGTAAGACCCAACAAGCCTGTTGTCAGTTAAAATTTTTAACTGTTACATAACATAGTGTGTTTTAGTGGCTTATGTGATGTTACTGATTTCAAGCATGAAGACCTGTGATTCCCAGGACCCAAATAATAAGAAAATAATCTACTTCTGAAAATTAAACATTGACTTTCACTCTCATCTTGTGCCTGATTTCACACTAACCAACTCTAAAATAAATGAAAAAAATATAATTAATATTAAAAATCATGATCATTATGATAATCACACATGCACACTTGTATGTATGCATGCATGCATGTATGTGTGAATGTATCACTGTACCTCAATAATATTAATTTCCCATTATTCTTTCACCAGCCTCTCTGCTCTGCTTCTCTATTTGTTTCCCATATACACAGCTATACAAACATATTGTTGTGTCACAGATAAATATAATTTAGATATGATGAAGATGTATATTTTCTTTTCCTTTTCTCTATTACTTTATTTTGTTGCACTCAGCTCCCTTTAGAGTATTGCTATGCATAGATCCTCTTCTAGATAGATAAATGATAGTTAGATAGATGCTATGTAGATAGATAGATAGATTGATAGATAGATAGATAGATAGATAGATAGATAGATAGATAGATAGATAGATGATATATATTCTCCATTGGAGAAAAAATGTGACATATTTTCTTTCTGCTTAATTGGTTTGCTCTAATGATGTCCACCTCCATAAGTGTCCCTGAAAATAAAATAATTTCATTGTTTTATGATTACAGTTTCAGGTTCTCATCAAGAGAACTGAAAATGAATGTGTATATTAATTGCACATAAATATTCACAGAAGCATAGATAATTATAACCACAAGCTGGGAATACAAATATCAAAAATTTCTGTGAGGATATAACTACAGAGTATATTATCATTTGATAATAAATAAAAACAAGTCACCAACAATTGCTATGCAATTATATGGTAAACTTCCAAAACATTATGATACAAGAATAAAATAGACACATAAAATTTTGCAATTTTATTCCAGAAACAAAGACTCTTCCCTAGTTACACCATGTGGTATGAATATTTTGGCCTGTGTACAAAAGAGAAAATTAAGGTGTCATTGAGAGGCCTCAGAACTCTGATAAAAGCTTTGGAACTTTATTCTATGTTTTTAAATTTTTCTTTATTTTTATTTTCAGACAATGCTGTTTTAATGGAGCCTGAATATTCAGCTGTCTATGGGTATATTTGTCCATGGGTGAATTAGCTGCAGCTAGCTCAGCTGCAAGTCTACCCCGTAAAACCTTCTTTCCCACCACCAGTCTTTCCATCTTGTCTGTGTTTCTTCCTTCCTTCCTTCCTTCCTTCCTTCCTTCCTTCCTTCCTTCCTTCCTTCCTTCCTTCCTTCCTTCCTTTCTTTCTTTCTTTCTTTCTTTCTTTCTTTCTTTCTTTCTTTCTTTCTTTCTTTCTTTCTTTCTTTCTTTGTTTCTTTTTTGTTTCTTTGTTTCTTTTCTTCTTTGTTTCTTTCTTTTCGTCCTCCCTTCCTTCTTTCTTTGTTTCTTTGTTTGTTTGTTTGTTTGTTTGTTTGTTTGTTTGTTTGTTTCTTTCTTTCTTTCTTTCTTTCTTTCTTTCTTTCTTTCTTTCTTTCTTTCTGATTGCTTGGTATTTAATTAGACCAAGGGTCTCATTATGTACCTCTAGCTGGCCTGGAACTTTCTGTGAAGAGCAGTCTGGTCTTGTACTCATAGAGAACAGTATACCTCTACCTCCCCTGTGCTAGTATTTAAAGCATACGCTACCATGCTTGACTAAGTACTTTAGAACTGACTTTCTCTTTCTATATATTTTTCTTTATCCATAGATTTTTTTGTTCATTAGAAGAAGAAGAGCAATTCAAGCCTGTATAATGAGATGTCAGGTAATATAATTTAATACAATAAACATTATTGTGTATGAATGAACAATAATTCAAGTAATAAAATTACAATAAAATATTCCTTCTATTTTCTTACCTAGAATCTGAGAATTACCAACATTTAAATTTAAAATATTTAATATAGCAATAATAATTATTATTATAAAATACTTAAAATATTTATATTTTATATTAATTAAATATTATATATAAAATATTTAAAATATTTACTTTTAAATTCAACAGATACTTAGACTTTAAAGTTTATTTTAGGTCTGTAATTTTATTTTGTCCATGGAGAAAGATTCTGGGAATACATTTTCCCCAAGGTCATTACTGTTTTTCTTTCTTTTTTTAAACCAAACTACATAAGAAGTAACAGAAGAAATATTCATTTCAGTAGATGAGAGGTCAGGGAACAAAGAAGATTCAGTTCTGCCTTAGTTTAGAGGAACAAGGATTCTCCAGTACTACTTATTCATAATTGTTTAGAATTTCTACACTATCTAGGGAGAAGCTAAAAGAAATCATGTGAGTTCAAGCCCATTTGAAAAATATATGCAGATGTGTACATTTCAAACTAAGAAAAGAATGTAGTTGGAAATGAGAACAGTCATTTTTTTATTCATGATAATATTTAAATGTCCCAGTTTTGTAAGAAAAGAAAGTATGTGATTGTAAAGACAAAGACAAGATGATATGATATATCTATCTCTGTATATACTGCTGTAGAGATAATAATGACTCATAAATGGGGAGTTAAAAAATGCTGTTCATTTCAAGGAACAGTATCAAGTCTCAAGTGCTGAAAAGGTAGAAGGTGGAGGTTTTTAGATGCAAACTGTTTTAAGAGAAAGAGTGTTTGTCCTAGTCCTCTGTGCTTTAGTCCTTAGTGGAATAATATCAAGTTTGTATATAAGTATCTATGTGTTCTACAAAAAAATTAAGTCATGTAACAATTCCTCTAAACTTCTAAGATATGAGCTCATTGGTGTTGAATAATTTGTGTTTTAAAAAACAGTAGAATGCCAAAAGTGAACCATTTCCTCGAATCATGGCATTGAACTTGATTCTAAATCTGATTAAAATACTACTACTGGTTTTTTGTCCATTTTCCCCATGAATCATAAAAAGATAGAGAACTTTTTATGACTTTTTACAACTCTAGGGTAAAGACCAGGAAATTCACAGCGTACATGACTTTCCTTATACTCATGGTTGGCCTCTTTTTCTGCAAAAGACAGTTGAAAATGCAGGGTTCTGTCACTGCACTAATCAAACACAATTGACCTTGAGAGATACATTCCCAAAAGGACAGTACAGCCTGCCACTTCAGGGATCATTTATACCCATGTGTTGATTTGAGAAAGAATCTTCCAATTTCTATGAACAATAACTAATTCTTATATTCTCTTTTATATCAATAACACTCCATTAGAATGTCTGCAATTCTACCACTAAGGTTACTTTTATTCAAATAAAACTTTGTCTTCTTTTTACACTTATTCCAGGTCAATTGAATGATAACCTCTGCCTGAAATTTGGAATTCAAAGTTCCCTATACTGAGTGATATGCTGTAACTAATACATGGCAGGAAATATGAGGATCCATGAAGGAACACTGAAGTACAGAATACTTTTTTTCTCTTGTTTTTTTTTTTTCTCAAGGAAGCATTTAAATATCAAGTAACTAGGGAGAAATCCTGAAGTAAATTCATTGAAGCCAAATTATTACCTGGGACTTTGCTTCTATCTTGATCAAGTAAGCAGAGTTGGCTTTATCTACAGAAGATTTTTCTTTTATTGTCATTAATTATTTTCTTTGTCCCACCTCATGATTTTGTAGCTATTCTGTGCTTATCATGTAATTTATGGAGTAATTTAATTTTATTGTCGAAGTGACCTTTAATGACAAATAATGATGACTTCAAGCTTTATTATATCATAAATAGCAGAGTTCTCATAAAGTTAAATCATTTATTAGGGTTACATTGGGATTATTTCAGAATCAAATATGTCTAATTTAAGTCTTGTGCTGTGGTACCACATAATGATGTTGAACTCTTGAGGTAAATTGAGAGACCATGATTTCATTTCAAGAACATTCAACTTTTTGGAGGAAGGGTATCCTATAGGAGCCACTGGAGCTGTGCTACTGAGAATTCTAAGCAGATATGACATACAGAACAGGCAGTATGAAGCAGGGCAAATCTGAGCAAACATATTTCTGTATAAAAATACAGTAAGCATTTGCTGATAACATAAATATTGCCATAGCTTCAAGCATCAAAGTCTGTTGGAAATCTAATAGAAATCTTACAGAATGTATGAGGAAAGCACATTTAGAAGTTGATGTATAAATTTTAAAAAGTAGAAGAGAGATGACTCTTCAAATATCACATGGTACTTCAAGAATTGGTCTGTGTCTTTGGACGTTATTTCTCACCTGAATTGAAACATCACAGGATATAACACTGAGGTAAGCTGATCAAAATAAATACATTTAAAATGAAACTTAAGTATAGAAAATATAAGTGATCAACTTCAATCAGCAACAACTATAATTATTTATTTGTTTTAACATAGAAACATTATTGGTCTTTTTAATTTGTCCTTCAGATAACATAATATTCTCTTGTGAATATGGCCTCAAGAACTTATTCCATGGAAGAAGTAAACAATGTCACTGAATTCATTTTCTGGGGTCTTTCTCAGAACCCAGAGGTTGAAGAAGTATGCTTTGTCATGTTTTCCTTCTTTTACATGGTCATTTTGCTAGGAAACCTCCTCATTATGTTCACAGTTTGCATTGGCAATCTTTTCAAGTCTCCCATGTATTTTTTTCTCAACTTTCTGTCTTTTGTGGACATTTGCTACTCCTCAGTCACAGCACCCAAGATGATTGTTGACCTATTAGTGGAAAAAAAGACTATATCTTATGTGGGATGCATGTTACAACTCTTTGGGGTTCATTTCTTTGGTTGCACTGAGATCTTCATACTTACTGTTATGGCCTATGATAGATATGTGGCCATCTGTAAACCCCTCCACTATATGACTATTATGGACCGGGAAAGATGCAATAAGATGTTGTTGGGAACATGGATTGGTGGTTTCTTACATTCTATTATCCAAGTGGCTCTTGTGGTCCAGCTCCCCTTTTGTGGACCCAATGAGATTGATCACTATTTCTGTGATGTCCACCCTGTGCTAAAGCTTGCCTGCACAGACACCTACATAATTGGTGTTGTTGTGACAGCAAACAGTGGTACCATTGCGCTGGGAAGTTTTGTCATCTTGCTTATTTCCTATACAGTCATTCTCATGTCTCTGAGAAAGCAGTCATCAGAAGGCAGGCGCAAAGCTCTCTCCACTTGTGGATCCCACATTGCTGTTGTCATTATTTTTTTTGGGCCCTGTACTTTCATGTATATGCGGCCTGACACTACCTTCTCTGAAGACAAGATGGTCGCTGTATTTTACACCATTATCACACCCATGCTGAATCCTCTGATTTACACTCTAAGAAATGCAGAAGTAAAGAATGCAATGAGAAAACTGTGGGCTAGAAAGGTTTCCTGGGAAACTACTGGGAAATAGAAGAAAGTTGTCACTTAAATTGGAACTCTTCAAAATGTTTAGCCTTTACTAATGCCATTGTTCAGAGAAACAATAACAGCAGTATCAGAGGATTTAGGAGAGAAATAATGGGACAATGTGTTTCACAGAAGTAAGGTATGATAACCATGACAATAAAATAATAATTTATGTTCTGGTCATTTTCTGAAATTCAAAATTCAAATTCAAATTCTACTACTCAGTTACAAGAATGCTCATATAAAAAAATCATTACTGTATCCTCTTCCTATTTAACTATTTTAAACTATTTTAAAACTATATGCTTCTTATATATGTAAGACTGTTTCTATCATTTATATTTTACCTATTAAGCTCTCAGTATTTGTGTATCATACATGTGTATGTAATCATACATGTGTATGTATCATACATGTGTATGTAATCATACACATGCAAAGCATCATATCCAAATAAATGTCTTTCTAATGTGATTTTATAAAACAAAGAGAATATCAAGCTTCATAATGTTAAAAACAGATACAATTGTCAAGGACTAAAAATATAACATATTTAGATGACAAAAGATTACTTTCTATCATTTGTTTTTTAAATACTATTTCCATTCTTTATTGATCACGTTTTTTTTAACTCCAAGAGTTAGAAAATTTGACAGACTATACTGTATATGACTTTTCACCTATATCATTCTATTCATCTCATTCTCATTTGGGACATAAAATTCTGAGTATAAAATTTCCCTTCACTGGGATCTACAACATGAGACTTATTTGGTAAAAATTGTGTTTTTACCATTGTTTCCTTGTATTTTGTTAAAGTCTAATTATCTAGGCTACTAGTTCTAGCTCTATAAAATATGTGATATGGGATTTTTGAGTCAACCTCAGTTACCTGGCAAATACCAGGGCAGCCTCAATGATTGAAACCTCATCTCATCTGTTTTCCTTTATCTTCCTGAATCAGATAATTCTACCAGAGATTTATTTATTTCCATGTATATGAAATGTAAAACTTGACTAGATTTCTGTACCTCATTTCCATTACATTTTGCCAATATATTTCTTTTTTTTTAATTCACTACTTCTTTTTATTTTTATTTTACTTACATACATTTCAAATGATGTCCCCCTTGCCAGTTCCCGTCTAAAAGCATCCCTCCCAATCTCCCTTCACTTTTGTTTCTAAGAAGGTGCTTCCCCCTCCCACTTCTAGTCACCCCTCCAGCATGCCCCTTCACTGGGATAAGAAGCCTCCACAGGACCAAGTACCTCCTCACCCCCTTGATGCCATATAAGGCAACCCTCTGCTATATAAATAGGTGAAGTATGCATGGACCCACCCATGTATACTCTTTGGTTGGTAGTTTAGTCCCTGGAAGCCCTGAAGGGTCCAGTTAGTTGATATTGTTGTTCTTCCTTTGGGGTTGAAATCCCCTTCAGCTCTGTTAGTTCTTCCTGCAAATCTTTCATTGGAGTCCCTGGGCTCAGATAGCTGTGAGTATCTGCATCTGACTTAGTCAGGTGATAGCAGAACCTCTAAGAGGACTGCCATACCAGGCTCCTGTCTACAAGCATTTCTTAGCATCAGTAATAGTGTCTAGGTTTGGTATCTGAAGATGGGATGTATCCTTAGCTCTGGCAGTCTCTGGATGGACTTTCCTTCATTCTCTGCTTCATTTATTTTGTCCCTCACTCTGGATGATATTTTCTTCAAATAGGGCACATGTCATTATCATTTAGAAATGAAAAACAAATGCTAAGATCTTTTCATTGTGTGGGTCATTTTGGAAAATGTGTTCCTTTCCTTTAAATATGGGATCTTTTAGAAATGAGATGGCAATACTTGAAGGGTTGTCAATCCATTTTCTTTTAGACAGTTAGTTGTATAAATGATAAGCATCAGAAATATCATGGTTGAAAGCCTGAAAATCTCCTACTAGCTAACTGTTACATGTTTCATCAACTATGAAGCATAGTGGACCCAGAAATCCTGCACAGTTCACCAAAATTCTAAGTAGAAATAAAAGAAATGCCTATCAGGGTCCTGAAAATGATAATACACAACACTCAAGAATAAGTATGTTTCACTTTTATAGTATTGATGAAATTGCTTTACTTGATGTGTATACAAGGTTCAATATGCATACAGTATGAAAAATGAATATTAAAAGCAATTAAATAAGGACACCCATCACCATAGTCATTATGTGTTCATAGTATATGTAAGTATGTATATGTATATAGTTATTTTGCCACAGGGAATACTTTACTTCAAAAGAACAGGGCAACCTTGTAAAGAAAACATTAACATAGCTTAAAAGGTGAAGCAAAAAAATTGTCTTCTGTGTTCCACGTTCAATAAAGATAAACAAATTGTACTTAAGGAATTGTCATCATCTCTACATTTTCCTAATTACAGAGACTTACAACACATTGAAGACTTCCTATGCTGCAAATTTTAAAACAAGGCAAAACAAAATGAAACAAACTATGTTTCCTGATTTTTAATAGTCATATATTTTATAAATGAATAATATAAGAGAAGTAGAAGTATATCAATAAAATTTAATATATAGGGCATATCCAACAATGCTCATTTTTCAAAAATAGTCTGCAAATTATGGGTAAAACAATTGCTTGTAGATAAACTTTTGATTTTGAAAGCAGCATGTTTTCTGTAGCTTTTATAACTTCTTGTTAACATTTCTTTTTTTTTTTTAACCATTAGTTGGAAATTTATTTAATGTAATAGAATGCCAAATGTTAGTAACACAGGACATTGTGGAGCATTAGCTGTTCTTTTTTTTTTTTTAATTTATTGATATATTTATTTACATTTCAAATGATTTCCCCTTTTCTGGAACCCCACTCCCCGAAAGTCCCATCAGTCCCTTTCCCTCCCCCTGTTTTCCCATCCAACCCTTCCCACTTCCCTGTTCTGATTTTGTTCTATACTGCTTCACTGAGTCTTTCCAGAACAAGGGGCCACTCCTCCATTCTTCTTGTTCTTATTGTGATTGGTAAGGGATTAGTTGGAATATACCTTGCTGATCTGCATTCATTAGTTCAATGCCTATCCCCTTCTCACACCATCTACAAATCCTGCAAGACTGAGGTCTTCTAGAGAAGTATTTAGAAACATCTTGTCTTAAAATCCCTTTTCAAATGACATCAACTCTTGCAAGGATATTTTGATATGAGGGATTGTTGACCATTGCTTGTCCAATTATTCATTACAGTCGATATCAGCAGTAATTCTAAGCCATTCATCCATTGGTGCTGCTTGAGCTTTTAAAGGTATAAGAACATTTTTATACTCTTTATTTGCATTTGCATTTTATTTATTTATTTTGAAATCCAGATTTGTCTTTCTGCTCTACAAGTACCCTCTCTCCAACATAGGGCATTTCATCTAATGTCCTTCCCTTTGCATCCCAAGGGTCTCTCACTTCCCAGATCTCTGGTACATTCTGAAGGGTCCCACCAACCTCTTACCTCCTGAGGTTGCAGGTTTCCATTCTTTCTGCTGACCCTCAGCAATTTTGGTGATTTTCCCCACCCAATACCTGATCATGTTTCCCTCTCTGAACCCTTCCCGCCGATTCCTCTACAACCCTCCCTTGCGGTTGGTTTCTTCTACCTCCAAGTGGGACTGAGGCATCCTCACTTGGGCCCTTCAGCTTTTTGATCTTTTTGAGTCCTGTAGGCTGTATCTTAGGTATTCACCCCCTCCCTTTTTGGCTAATATCCACTTATTACTAAGTACGTACTACGCATGTCCTTTTGGGTGTGAGTTACCTCACTCAGGATGATATTTTCTAGTTCCATCCATAAGCCTGTAAAACACAGGATATCCTCATTTATAATAGCTGAGTAATATTCCATTGTGCAAATGAATGACATTTTCTGTATCTATTCCTCTGTTGTGGCACATTAGATTTCTATTGATATAATAATGTTCATCAATAACTACACTGAAAAATATTATTTCTCTATATAATATATATTATATATAAATCATTTATATCTGTATATTTATAACAAAATATTATTAAAAATTCACACTACTCAAAAAATTTAATCCATTATTTTTGCCTTAAGAAACTCACCAGATGGAAAGATAATTAATCCATATGCATTAATAACTTAATATACATGCCATTTCAGAACTATAGAATCTGAGCCAATAAAATCTGAATAAATGGAATACACTAAAATCTGTGACATTCCTAATTAATATTTTAGGTCGTAATTATTTCTTGACATTTTATATAAAATCATATACTTCACAGCTAGTCTCTGGGCTCAAAATAAAAAAACAATACACACAGTAAAAGAGTAACAATATGAATATATACTTAAACACTCATGAATACTTTTTCCCATTTTTATTGGTTATTTTATTTATTTACATTTCAAATTTTATCCTCCTTCCCAGTGTCCCCTCAACAAACCCACTATTACCACCCTCTTCCCCCTGCTTCTATGAGGGTGCTCACCCACCCACTCCTGCCTTGGCACCCTAGCACTTGCCTACACTGTGTCATTGAGCCTCCACAGGACCATGGGGCTCTCCTCTCATTGATTCCAGCTAAGGCAATCCTTTGCTACATATGTGGGTGGAGCCTTGTGTCACTCCATGTGTACTTTCTGGTTGGTGATTTATTTTGTTGGAGCTTTGGTAGATATTGTTGGTTGATATTGTTTTTCCTGTGGGGTTGCAAATCCCTTCAACTGGTTCAGTCCTTCCCTTAACTCCTCCATTGGGATCCCTTCCCTCAGTCCCACAGTTGGCTACATGCATCCACATCTGCATTGGTCAGGCTCTGGCACAGCCTTTCATGTGACAGCTGTAAATAGAGTTTCACTTATGAACATGAAAAATAGAGGTTTTCATCATCTGATTTGAAATATTTAATTACTGAAATATACCATAACAAGGAGGCTGAAAATAAACTGTTGTGTTTCCCAAAGGTAATATATGACTGGGATAATTTACATGGAATTATAATTTCAGGGATATACTTTGTTTGATGAGATTATCATCTGCAACATGAACATTTTTTTCATTAAAAACAATCAGTACAGACCTTAAAAGTAGAACATCTTTATCTTCCTGGCCATTAACAGGAAGTACATGTATGACACAGCTGCATATTTTTCTTTTCTTTTCTTTTCTTTTCTTTTCTACTTTTCTTTTCTTTCTTTCTCTTAACAATATGTCTGGCAAAAACATCATTTTGCTCATCGTCCAAGGTACCATGAAGGCTCAGAGGCTCAAATGT
Source organism: Apodemus sylvaticus (assembly GCF_947179515.1). NCBI lineage: Eukaryota > Metazoa > Chordata > Mammalia > Rodentia > Muridae > Apodemus > Apodemus sylvaticus. Next base: position 69,779,961 of record NC_067476.1, read on the forward strand.
GTCAGTGCTCCATGGGTTTGTAGATGCTCTTATTTAAGCTCTTATTTAAATTTTCTGTGTATAACATCAGAGAAGTAAACTAATGCAAAGATACAAGCTAGCCATCTCCTCAGTTCAAAGATTACAATTCAAATGCTTATCACTTTTCAATCCCATTGCATGGTAGACATTGATTCAATAGCCAGAACAAGATACAGCAGAGAACACCAACAGTTTATCTTGGCAACAGCCATATTGCATTACATTCATGCTTTAAATGCTCATCTACATTCTGAAAAATGCAGACATAATGAATATCTTATATCATGATGTAAGAAATAAGTGCTATATTACTACAGACAGAACAAAACCTAAGGACATAAATGAAGATGGTAGTTAAGAAGAACATACATAGAATAATTATTTACAAATCACAAGTGAAGATAACTTAGAGGGATACCTAAGATGTACACATCCACAGGGTGAACACAATGATGATAAAAGGAGTTATCAGGTCTGCAAATGTCAATTTCTTTTACAATGGCTTCATGTCCCACAAACTTATTGTCTCTTCTTCGATGACTCTGAGATCTGCATCATCATAACGATGGCTATAAATGCTATCCAGAACTTTCAGACCCTTTTGGTATATGGTCTCTATGATTATATAGCTGTGATATAAATGTTGCACAGCTGTATTGATGCATAGAAACAAAGACCAACATCTATCCACATTGCTGTAATGTGCCTTTAATTTCAATATTTCCATTTCTATTCCAGCTATTCTCTCTTTCCTGGTTGTACTGAGAACTCTATGATAATTTATATCTCAGATATACCTATTACTGTTTTCCATATGAAATAGTATTCCATATGATTAGGTTGATATATTATTATTTCCAAATCTCCTACCATAATTTCTTACAATACTTTAATCTAATAAACATAAATATTTATATCTAGATTAGAGACATGAAGTGATAATATTAGCAATTTTATCATTATTTATAGAATATTGATAGAAGCATTTTAAAGAAGAAAATGATAATTTTGGCTTATTGATTCAGAGATCTTTCAATTCACTATTGCAAAGAAGGCAAAGAAATAGCTTTGATCTCTGTGCATGAGCCTTCGTTTTCACATGGTATCAGAAAGAGCCAGAGATCTTGGGGATGGAACCAGAAATAGATATAAACTAAAAGTCCATATCCTAATAACATACTTCCAACAATAAACCAGTTTCCAAGGTCATCAAAACAGCACTGAAGCCTGAGCATTTAAAACATGCATCTATGTGAGACTCCTTGAACTTGCAATGTGAATTGCAAATTCAAATGTTTGCTGGGCAAGAGAAATGACTCAGCAATTATAAACACTAACTGATCATACAAAAGGCCTAGGTTTGATTCTGTGTAGCCACACTTAACTCAAACTGAGAACACAATAACCTATACTCATATTAAACTTGTATTTTAAAAGTGATTCAAGATGAAACAACAGTTCCCAAATTTCAAATTGTCAAATTTTTAAATTAAAAAGATAAGGTTAATAAAGCTACAAGGCATATTCTTCCTAACTTCAGAGGTACTCTGCCAGTGGATGAGGTGTCCCTACTTGTTTTAATATTATGATAGGATCTGAGTGATCACACACACATACACACACACACACACACACACACACAAAGCATAATCTCAAGATTAAGGGTAAATTATCTAGCATACTTTTATACATGCATAATTCTCTCTCTCTGTATATTTGTCTATCTGTTTTTGATAGAATAGTAGATGGATGTTAGATGATAGATAATAGATAGATGATAGATGGATAGATAGATAGATAGATAGATAGATAGAGGATAGAGGGTAGATGGATAAGTAGACAGGCAGACAGACAGACAGGGAGAGAGAGATAGACAGACAGACAGACAGACAGACAGACAGACAGATAGATAGACAGACAGAAGATATTCACACATATATTCTAGCTATAGCAACAATCACAATAACAATGTTTAAAGATGTTTCCTATTTAGTTGTTAAGAATAAGATAATGTGAACAGGAAGAGCATGGTTACACATTCACAAACCCATGCACACAAATGCAGAAACCATATTTACACTTTGAAACAAAACTTATATAAATTTGTGAATCTAGTATGTAACTTTGATTGAAGAAATCCTGAATGAAAACATCTTGAAGAAAAATAGTCACAATCAGAAATAAGAAATTCAATCAATAAAATAAACACCAATCTACAATTCAAGAAGATTTAGAATAGTTACTTCGAGCTTCAACATCACCATCTCTTAATAGGAACTGATATTACCTTCACCCAGAATTTGTATTGAGTCAATCAAAAGCTGATGTGCCTGTTCAGGAAAGAACCTTCATTGTTCTTGGCAAACCTAATCACTTATACATATGGCAGTTAGGCTTAAAGTCACCATAATGTTGAAGTTATTTTTCTTTTTCATTTCAACTATCTGTATTTCATCTTGTCATTATTTCATGTAGGAGAGATAAGGCACATATATGTTCCTCCAATGACAAATTTCAGAAGTTAGTTTTGTCTTCCATCATGAGATGCAGGGATCAAACACAAGCTTTGTGGGACAAATAGTTTGATTTCTTAGCATTTCTTTCAGGTCCTGCTTTTTAAATTTAATTTTAAAAATAATAATAAATGTCTTAAGCAATGTATGTAACTGTGACCAATTAAATTAATATATAATCAATGTTTTAACTATTGGAATGCTTGTTTCCTAATGATACAAGAAAAGCTTAATCACATGTAATTCACCTAGACTATTTTTCAGGCTAACTCCCATTTTGGCATTTTATGAAGTTCCTTAACTGGAGCATAAATATTAGGATCTAGAACAGTGGAACACAAAGATAAATCATGACATTGTATTTTTAAAATGCTCTCTAAAATCATCCTTTGTGCCTGTCTATGGTATATACATTTCTTAAAATTAATATCTGCTAAGTGTCTTCGGTTAACTAAATTACAATTATAAAATAAAATAATAAAAGCTTGCCATCCTCTACTTGTATATAAACATGTAAAATAATATTTTTCAATATTTTAAAAATACTTCAAAATAAAAATATGTTTAAATTATTAAAAAAAATAAAATAAAATGAGAGAAAGGTGAGTATCGCACTAAATAGAAGTTGTAAATCCTAATAGGGACCAATATTTAAACAATGTGACTGAGATAAACATTTGCATCTTCCTGCTACATCTTCATTTCAAAAAGAATAATTTGATATATTACTTCAGGATACATTTGTTTTGCCGATTATCTAGAAGAAACAGATCTTACCTTTCTAAGATAGTGTTACTTTAAAAGTAAGTGAAAATTAATATTTTCAATATTAAAATCAATAAAAATTTGATTTGTTACGTATCATCTGAGATTTTTTTGCTCCACAATTTCCTCATAGCGTTTTTCACCTCTGCATTCCTCAGTGTGTAAATCAAAGGGTTTAGAAAAGGTGTACAAATTGTATAAAACACCGATATCATCTTGTCCATAGGGAAGGTGGTGGCAGGGCGTGTATATATAAATATGCAAGGCACAAAAAACAAAATGACTACTATGATGTGAGAGACACAAGTAAACAGAGCCTTTTTCCTCCCCTCAGCACTGTGGTTTCTCAAGGAATAGAGAATGATGATGTATGAGACCATAAGCATGAGGAAACTCACTGTACAAAGGGTTCCACTGTTAGACACCAGGAGAAGGTTGATCACATATGTGTCTGAACAGGCAAGTTTCAACAGTGGCTGCAAGTCACAGAAATAGTGATCAATCTCATTGGGACCACAGAAAGGTAAACTCAGGGCCAGAAAAATCTGGACCAATGAATGTATACAGGATCCCACACAGACTATGGCCACCAGCATTCTGCAGAATTGCCGGTTCATGATGGTCATATAGTGCAGGGGCTTACAGATGGCCACGTAGCGGTCAACCGCCATGAGGATGAGGATAAAGATCTCCAGGGAGCCAAATAAATGAAATGTGAAGACTTGAATTATGCACTCATTGAAAGAGATAGAGGCCTCCTTCAGCAGGGAGTCCACAATTGTTCTTGGGGCTACAGTTGTAGAGAAGCAGGTGTCAGACAAGGATAAGTAGAACAGAAAGAAGTACATGGGACTCCCAAGGGCCTGGCTTGTCTTGATAGTAAAAATGATAAGCAAGTTACCTACTAATGTCCCCATATAGAAGAACAGGAAAATGGCAAGCACTATGCTTTTCCTACTGGGGTCCTGTGACAAGCCAAGAAGAATGAACTCTGTTACATTGATATTCAGCTGCATGGTTCATGAATGAGAAGGAAACCATAAGAAAGGTGTTATCTGCAAAAGATACAGGAACTAGTTTTACCATGTAGAGTGATAGATTATTTAAAGCAAATATTTTTTTCATAAAAATATTCTACTTATTTATTATTAAATTGTCTACAATTTCAATATCATTATTAGTTTAAGGACGCTGATGAAATTGACTTCCCCACAGCATTTTCCACCACAAACTTGCTGACTTTAGTGTGCTTCTGATTACTTTTGCAGTTCAATTAATGTAAAATAAAACATATCCTTTCATTATTTACCTAATTGTTTCATGGTTAAAAAAACACCTATTGCCATTGACTGATGTAATGTATTTTTCTCTATTTTTAAAATTTTAATTAGGTTGGCAAGGATGAGGTCTTAACATTCCATAAAATTCCTATTTTCCATTTATATTATATATTTTATTACCTACTTTTTCAATTAATAACACTTTTATTTCTAGGTATTGTTCCTTGAAAGAAGGACAAGAAATTCTGGTAACCTACAAAACATCTGATACCATCTTAAAACAGTCTTTATGATATTTTATAAATAGTATGTATAAACAGAAAATAATGATCCTTGCTAGATAGCTATTAAATATCTCATGTCTACTTTTCTTCTAATTCTTAAGAGTATACTTTAAACTATTCATACTCTTTGAGATTACATTAAAATAAATATATATTTTATGTTATCTACAAATAAATGATTGCACTCTAATTATCTTAATATCTAGATTATTTTTATAGGGTCAGATTATAGTTATCATCTCTAGCAAAATATTTTATCATTCAGGCATCTAAATTTTTCAGTCTCAGGTCACAGGAACAGTTCAAAAGACAAAGTTAAAAATTGGTTTAGAGAAGGTATCTATAATTGTTTTTTTGGGGCTAAACTATTATCAGATCTGGAAATTTTTATGATCATATTCAAGTACAAAATTTCACTTCCTTTAATAATGTCATTTATTAATGGGGGATTTTTTCTTTATTAAATTATTTCTTTACTTGCATTTCAGATGTTATCCCCTTTCCTGGTTTCCCACCCCCGGACACCCCCTATCCCATATCCCCTCCAAAAGTTTAAATTAGATTTTCAAAGCCAAGGCTTTCTAAAATTTCCTCATGAAAATATCATCATATAGCGAAATTATATGAAAGTAATCATATGTATGTTTCAGGTGTATAAGCACTTTTTCTGGATAAGTATATGTACATCATATGTGTAATTGCTTCCTGAGAAGCATGAATGCTTACCTGCATTTGTTTTTATATAAACCATGTATGATCCTAGTTCCTGAGAGAAGGTATTGACTCCTCAGTAAACAGGGTTATAGATGGTTTTGAGCCACAGTGTACTTGCAAGGATTCAATGCCAAATTCTCTATAAAAGCAATAAGTGTTCTTACTGTTGATCTATCTCTCTAGAACTCTATTCCACCACTTAAATAATTATGAAAATTTCTAATCATGTAATTTAGGTTTGGGTATTAATAAAAAAGCATAATATTAGTTGCAATGTATTATCATTGTCAGTACTCAAACCACAAGACAACGTAAATTTCATTATTATAATTAATGATTTCTTATTTAAAAAGTTACATAAAATTAATAACTAACCTGAGAATTTGTTGATCTGTCAAGGTCAAATAATGTGAAAAAATTCATTTCCATCAAATACAACCGAATATTAAACATATGATTCTTGGTAATTTTATAATCTATCTGTATTCTGTGAATGTTTATAAAAAGTATGTTTTCTATATTAATTCAAAAAGGCATGGAACTTATTTAAGAATAAATTTAAAGTAATAGATTCATATTTCATTACATTGAAAATAATTGTGCCTTCATCAATTATTTAATGACTGGTTTAATCAATGTTCTCTTTCTGACTTGATTATTTTTCCTTTCATACTGTATTTATCTTAAAGCTTCATTCAATAAACTTTCTATACATAAGGAACTTAAAATCTATACATCTCCAGTATATCTTACTCTCAAACATAAATTCAATGTGTTTAGTAATATAAAATGTTTTGAATTGTTGCTAGTGAAATATTCTGTATTATATTTTGAATGCAATAATACTTATGTAATATTGTTAATGTCATCTCTATTATAAAGATATTTTCCTATAATTCACTTATTGTGGATTTTTATTTATCATGGGCAATATCATGGCGACTTCACTCATAATTTAAAAAGCCAAGACAAAAATCCAAACTGCAGCAGAAATAAAACTGACATTCATCAGAATAGCTTAATGAGTTTCCTAAATTATTCAGAATGGATGACCCCTTGCTTTGCACAGCATTGAATAACATGACATGTTGTGTTCCATAAGAATGGCTATATTGGTCTTACAAACTGAGAAATAAATTCTTGAGGCATAAAAAGAGAATATTAAATATATCATATTCTCTTTTGTCATCTTTACCAGTTTTTTTTCTACTTTGGTTTTGAATTTTCATTGTTGTCATTTTGGATTTTTTAATGTTATATTATTCTCTTTTCTTATTTTTACTTTTAATGTCTGAGAACCATTATTGTCCCTATACCTCTCCATAAGTACTAATAAATACAACCCATCAGGTTTTCATCAGGTATTAAAATATACCTTAATGTCCTTAAGACAAATATCACTAGAATACAAAGTATCTTCTACAAACAACTGTACTTACCTCAACTGCTCAGGCAAGATAGAGCAGTTTGGCTATGTTGGACAAAAAGTAGTAAACACATACTATGTAGGTGTTGGAAGTGATGAAGACGAGCTGAATAATAGAAAACTCAAAAAGGCAGAGAAAAGAAGGGGGTGAAAATGGGTGTATGGTGGCTCCTTCTATGGGTCTACACTGATTTGAAGAGACTCTGGTGGGAAGAATTTGCTTCTTCTGGATGTTGTCTTAAAGAATTGCCTGCCTTAAATTCAGTGACACTAGTTTTGTTTCTTTCAGAGACTCCTACATTCAACGTTACTTCTATTCATAGCTTATCATTTTTTTGGAATATTAACCCACTACTCCCATTTCTCTATCCTAAAAAGCTTGTTATTTAAAAAGTTACATAATAAATTGTCTCTCAAACTATGTAACTTAACTTCATGATTCATGCTGTCTCAACCAAAGTAGCACTAAGAAACAGACAGGGCAGAGGAGAAACATAAATTCACACTATTCAGTATCTATAAAGTCTGCTATCTTTATCCAGTCTTCTCAATTGTGAAAAATTACTATTTAATCATTCTTTCTGACTCTTACTGGACAGAAAGTACATACATCATGAAGGGCTTAAGGTAGATAAAATGGCACCAAATGTTTGTGAAGAAGTAACTACTTAAGATATCAGCACCATCCCTATGATGTTATTTTTCTTTCAATGCCATTACATATATTTTAAGCCTCATTAGTGTCATTGTTGGCCTGAACATTATCTGTGAAGTAGCTTACCATGTTTATAAAGTAAATTCCAAGTTCATGTCAATTGTAAGTAAAAACTTTGTAATATCAATTTAGAAGCATTTAAAAGTACTCAGCCTATACTCTAATATACCCTACTTTGCTCAAATAAACCTATGCTATAATATTACTATTCTTTATCATCAAAAAGCCAACACATTCCAGAAGTTTTGTCAAGGGTATTAATCCCTAATACCCTTATCCCCTAATTTTAGTTTGATATAATATCTTTAAGTTTTAGGTGCGCATGAATAGCTTTTGCTCAGCCTAATCACATTTAGAAACTTTACAGGATAACATTTGGGGAATATATCCAAAGTTTATTGCCTCTGGAAATAATCATAAACTGTAATGTGTCAAATGCATCATTTTCTTTTAAAACAAAAATAATGGCCTTTCACCTATTCATTTCTTTTAAGGAATTCACTGATTTTAGAGAATTTCTTTTTTCCAAATATAGTATTTCATATTTACCATAACAGTAAACCATTACAAATATATCGTTTTCAATTTAGTACTTCTTTTCACGTACTAGTAAAGTATTCTAAAAACGTTCACACAGTGTATAAGGCCATATTAAATTATATGTATTTACCAAATATGTAATAATGTATCTCTGAACTCACAAACGTGGAAATAATATATCTCACCTGCTAGATGACTGGCTACATGAGTCTCATCTGCACGTACTTTTTGATAGCAACTTTCCCATAGGATGCTGAAAGAAAAAATCTCTTTCTGCTCTCTATAGGGAATATGTTAACACATAGTTGTATAAGACATTGACCTTGTGGGCCACATTGCTGCCAAAGTTTCCCTTTCAATTAATCAAAAATATTCCACAGGCTATACTGTACCTAATTTGCAGTATCTGTTTAAACTTTGGCAACATTAAATCAATTCAGTATCTAAACAGGGGTTAGACAGGGCTTAGGATACAAAGGTGTTGTCATTTATATGAATGCTGGTAGAGAAGAAAACCAGAAATGTATGAATCTGTATTGAAGCTGACACTAGCAGGAAATAAAAAAAGAGATAACATATAATTATCTTTCCTTTTTTCTTTTTCTTTTTCTTTTTCTTTCTTTCTTTCTTTCTTTCTTTCCTTCTTTCTTTCTTTCTCTCTCTCTTTCTTCCTTCCTCCCTTCCTCCCTCCCTTCCTTCCTTCCTTCCTTCCTTCCTTCCTTCCTTCCTTTCTTTCTTTCTTTCTTTCTTTCTTTCTTTCTTTCTTTCTTTCTTTCTTTCTTTCTTTCTTTCTTTCTTTCTTTCTTTTTTGAAGGTAAGTAGAATTGTCCTGTTTTATTTTTTGTTTTTTTTTTTTTTGTTTTTGGATATTTTCTTTATTTTCATTTCTTATGTTATACGCTTTCCAAGTCCTGCCCCCCGCAGAAAAGACCTATTCCATCTCCCCTCCCCCTGCTTCTATGAGGGTGTTCCTCCACCCAGCCATTCCCACTACCCCATCCTCGAATTCCCCTTCACTGGGGCATCAATCTTTCACAGGACCAAGGGTCTCTTTTCACATTAACAAGGCCATCCTCTGCTACATTTGCAGCTGGAACCATGGGTCCCTCCATGTGTACTCCTTGGGTGGTGATATTGTCCCTGGGAGCTCAGGGGGGGGGGTCTGGTTGGTTGATATTATTGTTCTTCCTGTAATATTGAAAACCCTTTCAGCTCCTTCAGTTCTTTCTCTAACTCCTCTATTGTGGACTCCGTGCTGAGTACAATGGTTGGCTGTGAGCATCCAAATCTGTGTTTGCCAGGCTCTGGCAGAGCCCCTCGGGAGACAGTTATATAAGGCTCCTATCAGCATGTACTTCTTGGCATTCACAAAGATGTCTAGGTTTGATAACTGTATATAGGATGGATCCCAGGTTTGGTAACTATATATATGGGATGGATCCCCAGGTGGGAACAGTCTTTGGATGGTGTTTCCATCAACATCTGCTCTACACTTTCTCTCCATGTTTGCTCCTGTGAGTATTTGTTCCCCATTGTAAGAAGGAACAAAGCACCCACACTTTGGTCTTCCTTCTTGAGCTTCATGTGGTCTGTGAATTGCATCTTGGGTATTCTGAGCTTTTGGGCTAAGTGAGTGCATACCATCTGTGTGTTTGTGATTGGGTTACCTCACTCAGGATGATATTTTCTAGTTCTATCCATTTGCCTAAGAATCTTAAGAATTCATTGTTTTTAATAGCTGAGTAGTACTCCATTGTATAAATGTACCACATATGCTATAACCATTACTCTGTTGAGGGACATCTGGGTTCTTTCCAGCTTCTGGCTATTATAAATAAGGTTGCTATAAACATAGTGGAACATGTATCCTGGTTATGTGTTTGCCTTCCTATGTTGAGGAAGGGAGCATGGGATGGAGGAAGATATTGTACCTCACATAGCAAAATTGCAAGATATTTATAAATATTATTAGGGTGAAATAGCTGAATGTTGAAACCAGAAATCTGTCCTACAGCCCATACAAGATAAATTTCCAAGATTCCAAAATTCTTAATTTCAATTAGGATTAGTATGAATACGAGTTCTGAATCTCACATTAGTAAAACAAATCATTTTAGTTTGCTTTACTAACTCATGTCACTGGAAACAGACAGTTCCTTCATTTTTCAAGTTTACATAGTCATATTGGAAAGGGGGAATTTAGAAATGACTAAGAGCTAAGTAAATTAAGCTATAACTTGGGAGAAGGAAAAATAGAGTAGGAAAGCTAGATATATCTCCAACTTCTTGTAGGAGAAATAAGTAGAGAAAATTAGGAATAGTAAATTACAAATCAAAAGGATACAGACTTAGTAATGAAATTTGTAAACAATTGAAACTTCAATGAGTGTCTTCATAGAGAATAAATAAATGTTATGTCATACAGCTTATGATTTGGATGCTGTATGGAAAAAGGAACTAGAAAGAGACGAAAAAAGAAAATATTTCTGACTTGGAAGACAGAAAGCAGGACAACTTAGCAATGAGGTTCTGGAAGCAACTACATTAGTTAGAAGGGTCATAATGTATAATACAGAGGTTGCAAAATAGAATTTTTTTCCTTCTCATAGGAGGTCTTCAGACTCAGCTTGTCCAGTGAAGCTCCCTGGAGTCTTCGTCAAAAGGTAGAATCAATCTATTGATCCATTTGTAAAGCAGATTATTATTGATTAACCATGCTATTTCAAAATTTGAGTAGTGATAATTTGTTGCTTTTAAAAGTAAAGGGTTAGCAAGAACACACAGAATAATATTCAAAAATCATCATGAACAAATTTAGTTTAAACAAATGTTTTTATTCTTCTACATGTATAGTTTTTCTGTAAAAGTAGGGTTCAAAGGGACTTTCGGGGAGTGGGGAGCTAGAAAAGGGGAAATCATTTGAAATGTAAATAAATTATATCGAATAAAAAAATTAAAACAAAACAAAACAAAAAATGACATTAAATGTAGGGAAGATAATGTTTTATAGCTCAGGGGTAGAAGTTTTTTCTAAATGGGGAATTTTGCAGGCAAAGAGATAGGTGTAGAAACACAGAAAATTACAAGTAGGTTATAACAACCTCTTGTGAAACTAAGGCATGGTTTTAAGTTTGTCATAAAAAGGTAGTTATAAAAGCAAGTACTCATAACAAAATGTCATCATAATAACTTCTTGAGAACAAAGCCATGGTTGCTTCTCCTGGAACAGGCAGTGCAAAACCAACTATAGTTAAGGAGAGCCCAATTCTCAAAAAACAGACCCAATCATAAACAGGAATAAATCTATAGTTTGTCTTGCTATTTTTTAACCCTAAGGAAGAGGGAGACAGGCTGGTTTATCAGACCATGCTTAGAATGAAAATAAGCTCTCTCTCTCTCTCTCTCTCTCTCTCTCTCTCTCTCTCTCTCTCTCTCTCTCTCTCTGTGTGTGTGTGTGTGTGTGTGTGTACTTATATGTATAGATATACTAAATAAAACACTCTGCTTTATTTTAGAAAAATTTTTGGAGTGGGAAAGATAGGGTCCCATAGCAACACTGCTAATCCTCATAATAGGGTGCTATCTTTCAAATAAAGTAGGTGGTGAATCTGAGGGAATTAGAAGTGCATGTAAGTTGAAAATTCTGTGTTTAACTCTGTACCCCATTTTTAATAGGGTTATTTGTTTATCTGAGGTCTAACTTCTTGAGTTCTTTGTATATATTGGATATTAGCCCTCTGTCGGATGTAGGGTTGGTGAAGATCTTTTCACAATTTGTTGGGTGCCCTTTTGTCCTTTTGGCAGTATCTTGTGCCTTACAGCAACTTTGTAATTTTATGAGGTCCCAATTGTCAATTCTTGATCTTTGAGCATAAGCTATTGGTGTTCTGTTCAGGAACTTTTTCCCTGTGCCCATGTGCTCAAGACTCTTCCCCATTTCTTTTCTATTAGTTTCAGTGTGTCTGGTTTTATGTGGAGGTCCTTGATCCATTTGGAGTTGAGCTTAGTCCAAGAAGATAAGAATGGGTCAATGTGCACTCTTCTGCAATGCTGACTTCCAGTTGAACCAGCACAATTTATTGAAAAGGCTATCTTTTTCCACTGCATGTTTTCAGCTTCTTTGTTGATGATCAAATGACCATAGGTGTGTGGGTTCATTTCTGGGTCTTCAATCTTATTCCATTGACCTACCTTCCTGTCACTGTACCAATACCATGCAGTTTTTAACACTATTGCTTTGTAGTATTGCTTGAGGCTCAGGATACTGATTCCCCCCAGAAGTTCTTTTACTGTTGAGAACAGTTTTTAGCTATCATTGGTTTTTTGTTATTCCAGATGAATTTGAGAATTGCTCTTTCTGACTCTATGAAGAATTAAGTTGGGATTTTGATGGAGATTGTGTTCACTCTATATATTGCTTTTGGAATGATGGCCATATTAACTATATTAATCCTGCCAATCCATGAGCATGGAAGATTTTTCCATTTCCTGAGGTCTTCTTCGAAAGAATTTTCACCTGAAGATCTTTGGATGGCTGAGAAGCACCTTAAGAAATGTTCAACATCATTAATCATTAGGGAAATGCAAATCAAAACAACCCTGAGATTTCACCTCATACCAGTCAGAATGGCTAAGATTAAAAACTCAGGAGATAGCAGGTGTTGGCGAGGATGTGGAGAAAGAGAAACTTCTACACTGCTGGTAGGATTGCAAGATGGTACAACCACTCTGGAAATCAGTCTGGTGGTTCCTCAGAAATCTAGGCATGACACTTCTGGAGGACCCTGCTATACCTCTCCTGGGCATATACCCAGAGGATTCTCTGGCATGCAATAAAGACACATGCTCCACCATGTTCATAGCAGCCTTATATATAATAGCCAGAAGCCGGGGCGGTGGTGGCACACGCCTTTAATCCCAGCACTTGGGAGGCAGAGGCAGGAGGATTTCTGAGTTCAAGGCCAGCCTGGACTAGAGAGAGAGTTCCAGGGCAGCCAGGGCTACACAGAGAAACCATGTCTCTTGGAAAAACAAAACAAAACAAAACAAAAAATAATAGCCAGAAGCTGGAAACTACCCAGATGTCCCTCAATGGAGGAATGGATTCAGAATATGCGGTATATTTACACAATGGAATACTATTCAGCAATTAAAAACAATGAATCCATGAAATTCTTAGGCAAATGATTGGAACTGGACAATATCATCCTAAGTGAGGTAACTCATTCACAAATGAACACACATGGAATGCAGTCACTGATAAGTGGATATTAGCACACAAGCTCTGAATACCCAAGACACAACTCACATATCAAATCATTCCCAAGAAGAAGGAAGGAGAGGACCCTGGTCCTCGAAAGGCTTGATGCAGCATTATATGAGATTGCCAGGACAGAGAAGTGGGATGGGATTGATTGAGGAACAGGTGGATGGAAGAGGACTTATGGGACTTATGGGGAGGGGGCAAAAGGGAAAGGAAAAATCATTTGGAATGTAAACAAAAATTATAGAAAATAGTAATAAAAATTATAATGCACACAAAAAGAACTACATATAAGTCATGTTTGTAATATGTTAAGGCATTCAAAATGGATATAAGAGAGGTAAAAGCATAAATTACCCCAGTCACTCAAAGATAACTATCAGGACATATGAGTTTGGCAGTCAGTAATGGAACGTTAGATGCTATATGTAAGATATGCTAAAAGAATCAAAGTTTAAAAGAATCTGTCCATAAAAATGGAAAAAGGAAGGGATAAGTTGGTAATTTCTGAGATATAATAGAAAGTGGGGGGAAATTACAGAGAATAGGAAAGCAAAGAGGTGTCCACCTTGCTGTTTGTAGGAAGTCTTTCAAAGCTAGGGACCTAAAATTTTAATACAAATGATAAAATTCATGGTGAAGGTTGGATATATGTGAATAATATGCTTGTAAATTTTGTTTATGATAAGCTGACATGATTGCAAGTGGGACATTTATTGTCCTCAGTTCCTTGAGATTCTCCTATCTGTAACTCTCTACTTTTCTGAGCATATAAGAACCATGATTATGAGCTTAATAAGAGTCAGAACTTATAGTCAAGCTTTCTTTTGACTTGTCTATAGTATTAATAACTAAGTAAGGCAAGTACCTTTAGTGTCATGATTCTCTGTTACTAATGTACCTTGAATATATTATTTTCTTAATTTCAAGCTAAAACTTCATTGTGTAAAGTGAGTATATTAAGGGGTACTTCTGTACACACTTGAATATTTCATAGATGTGTTCCAATTCTGTGAGCAAGACCAGGCTACTGCCCAATATGTCTACTATAATTTTTCTTTATCCATATCCTTAGACTGTACATGCTTAAGGGTATACTTCTTAAACAACGATACTTAGGATTAGACTCATTCTGTTTTTCAAGAAGAACTTAAAATACAACAGTAGTTGGTATTGGTCATGTAATAAATATTCATGTCTAAAAACTGCATGTGTTTTTATATCACTGCAAATAAAATTCAATATTCACACATTGGTGCAATAAATTGATGACTTTTATGTTTGAATCATATTATATGCTAATTAGAGTTTAGATCTACTGTGCAGCAGAGAAACTGAGCTTGGTACTATGAGCCAGAACAAAAATATAGAAATAAAAACCATGTGTGGAGCCGTCATAAATCCTGACTAAGAGTCAACTTCTATTGTTTTCTTAAATACATGTGGTGAGCATGTCAATTATCTTACAAGCATCTTTGTTTATGTCAGTTGAATACTGTTGCAAATAGCCTTGTTCATGGAGAAATATGTCTTTAGATAATGGGTGAATCAGATATAATCAGTTATAATTGAAAGACTGAAATATATGAATCTTGCTATAGCATAGAAGTGTTCCGAAATGCTCAGAAACTTATAAACTGTTCTGGGGCTCAAGGACCACTTTGGAAGATGTTTAAGAAAAATTTAAGATCAAGGGGAAAGCACAGAATGTTGAATAACAACATTAATGTCAGAATATAAATATTGGCTATCATAAATATATATTAATATGGCAACAAAAATGAGTGACAAAAAGGAGATAAAACAATATCACCAAAGATTGTAGGAACCATATCATAAAGAAATAAATCAACACTAAAAAAGGAATTCACCAGAAATTAAATTTTATTAAGAAAACATAAAAGTTGAAAATTAATCCAGTTCAATATTATTTTCAAACCTAATATTATAACATCATATTTCCCCTGAAGTTGTATATTTTGGAAAATAAAACAAATAATAGCATGATTTTTTTTGTGGTTTGTTGTTCCTGAAAAAATCTTTTTGATGAAGAAACTTCTTATAAGTAATTCTTTCAATCATCAAATATCACAAGTAGAAAAGATTCATCATACTAATATACACACAAACGAGCACATGTCTATACACTGTAATTCACCACGTAAAATTGCACGGCTCCAAGAAAAGATGCTACACTATGTCAAGCAAAAATGTATATGCATAAATAATGACAGAACTCATTTTAGTTTGAAAGGGGAAAATATTTTTCTTTAATATCCTAGACTTTTGAACAGGTTCATGCTTAAAGGAATGATTTGGATGAATTATAAATTGTGTTGACTTTAGGATTCTCTCCCTTTCCAATATCTAAATGATTCTAAGAGATGAATACCTCAGTGAGGGAATTATGCACAGAATAAATCCAGGATTCCTGACTGAGAAAAGTCAAAAGCCTTGGTAAAGAGAAATATAGAAACAAAAAATTAAAACAATGAGTTGAGAGAGAGAAAATATTGCAGCAACATTATATAATTTATGAGAAAAACTGTATGCACAGCAGCAATATAGTTCAGAAAATAAACAAGTAAGATTTTACAAAGAATATGCAAAGGGTAGATTCCATTCTTTCTTTGATAGGCAAATGGAGATATTTGCTCATTGTTTTTCTTTTTCTAAAAAATACTTTTCTCATAATATAAGACTTTAGGTGACATCAGAATAATCTATCATTAGATGCATAGTAAGTATGATAGCATAAGAGACAAATAAAAGTTGAGGTTATAATTTAGTGATATACTACATTTCAAGTGTACTTAAAAATCCTAAGTAAGAATCAATGAATATAAACATATAAAATCAAAAAGTATTTGAGTATCATTTGGTGTATTGATTTATCACTTATATTTTTCTTAGTTTGGTTTTGGTTGGATTTGATAATTTTTCATTATTTAACTCCTATTTTAAATACATTTTTTACTGCAGTTTCTCCTTCTTTCTCTTCTCCCTAACTTCTCTTCTATTTCTCTTCAGAAAACAAAGCTGGCCAACAAGGAATATGCACACAACATGGCATAATCAGATAGAATAAGACTTGGCACAAACCCTCATATCAAGTCTGGAAGGGGCAAACCAAAAGGAGAAAACATCTCAAAAATTGATAAAAGGGTCAAAGACACCCAACACACAGTTAGGAGCCCCAGTAAAGCAGAAATCTAACAACTATAGCATATATACAGAGGACCTAGCACAAATCCATGCAGTCTCATTTTGATGAATCGTTTCTAAAAATAATAAGGTATCACTCTATTCATTTAATTTATGTGATACATGTATATTATATTTATAATCTTGCTCAATCTAGCTATGAAAATCAAATTGCCTTAATTTTTATAAAGAATTACCATCTAATGCAGATTATTTTGAAATAGTAAATATCTCTAGGATTAGCAGCATTGGAATTGAAGGAATTAGGTTTTTCTGGGGTTTTTTTTTGGTTTGTTTTTTTTTTTTTTTTTTTGTTTTTTTTTTTTTTTTTTTTTTTTTTTTTTTTTTTTTTTTGCTTGCTTGCTTGTTTAGTTGATTGGTTGGTTGGTTTTACTTTGTTGATTTGTCACCAGAATCTTCCTGGAGAAGGAAAAACTGAGGGTGGATATATATATATAAGGCACGGACTCTCAATCATAGTAACAAGAGTAAGCTAAGCAAGACAGATTAAGGAAAAATTCCCTGAACTGGGAGAGGCTTTTGTGTACATTTCTATAAAGTGTATCACTAACTGGAAGAAATACAGGAAATAAGAGAGCAAAGCATATATCATGAAAGTGTCTCATAAAACATGCTGTCTTTAGACATTTGGGCATTAACTGAGTGATCTTCCAGGTGAGAAATATTATATCATTTCATGTATACCAAAAATATATTCATATGACTATTGTAAGCAACTAAAGCATTGACAATAAGATTTGCAAAACACATAGGTTACCCTGAATTTCCCAAATTCAAAAGTCAATAATCATAAAAGCATACCTGTTCAAGCATTGTGAGTTCTGAAAGTATAGAAATAAATGCAAATCTGCTCTGCAAGGGGTGAGAAGTAGAAGAGAAGGAAATATGAGAGCTTAATGTGTTCAGAGTATATTACATAGATGTATGAATATGACCATATATAATCCAATATCATGCTCATGAATATATGACAAAGGCAAACATTAAAATATAATAAATTTTAAAACCAAGTGAGAAAATTGAATTAAATTTCTACAAATAAAATTTCTTGTAATTTATTTTGAGACAGAAGATTAAAGTTGTTAGAGATCTACTTCATTTTCAGAGGTGTGCGCGCGAGCGCGCGCGTGCGTGCGTGTGTGTGTGTGTGTGTGTGAGTGTGTGTGCTGGGGTGACTGAAAAAGGAACCTAGATTATTCCAATTTTAAGCATGTACTCTACCAAACCAAGGTGATTCTTGAGGCTTTTATATCCACCTGATCAAATGTGGATGAACTTGTGCTTTGTAGATTAGACAGAGCATTAAGTTGTTCCTTTGACTTATAACTATCCCCAAATTGTTTTTACTTTATGTGACTTGTTGAATAGTAGCTGACCTAGGGACATCAGAGCAGAATCACAAGATTCTCTCACTTATTTCAACTATGAGTGTGACAGCCGAGACCAAACCTTGTGCATGGTGCTTTTCATCTCACTGTTTCTCAGAGTGTAGATGACGGGATTCAAGATGGGGGCAATCACAGTGTAAAACACAGAAATTTCCTTATCCTTGTTCTCACTCTGTGCAGGTAAAATATAGGTATAAATACAGGGCCCAAAAAATAAAACTACCACCATTATGTGTGAGCTACAGGTTGAGAGTGCTTTTCGTTGCCCTGCAGATGATCTTGTCCTCAGAGAATACAATATGAGTATGTAAGAAGCAAGTAGTACAATAAAAATGGCAACAACCACCATTCCAGAGTTTGCAATTGTTAAGATACTAACAACATGAACATCTTTGCAGACCAACTTCAAAAGAGGCTTGATGTCACACAAGTAGTGATTGATGTGGTTGGGACCACAGAACGGTAGACTGAGCACCATGAGTAGTAAAGCAATGGAGTGCCAGAACCCCAGTATCCAGGCTGTGACAATCAACATGTCACATCTCTTCCTGCTCATGATAGTCATGTAATGCAGGGGCTTGACAATGGCAACATAGCGATCCAATGCCATGGACACCAGGATGAAGATTTCCACACCTGCCAGCAAGTGGGCAGTGAAGAGCTGGGTCATACACTCATTATAGGAAATGTTTTTTCTTGCTGAGGCCAAGTCCCTGATGAGCCTGGGAATCACAGTGGAGGTGAAGCAGAGGTCCATGAGGGAAAGATGACAGAGAAAGTAATACATTGGTTGTTCTATTAAGTGGCTGCAGGTGATGGTGAGTAGGATGACAGAGTTCCCCACTAAGACTGCCAGGTAGCAAAGCAGGAACAAGAAGAAGAACAGCAGCTCTATTTGTCTATTCTCCCAAAGACTGGTAAAAATAAACTCTGTGACATTTTTGTGATTTTCCATGAATTCTACGTGACTCCACATTCACAGCTGAAACTTAGTTCATCTGAAATTAAGCAACTATAAAGATGCAACTTTGAAAGATTTTTTTACATTTATTTTTTCAATTTTTTTAAATCTTTGGGTTTTTTTACACTACAGCTTTTATTGCCCTCCTGGTCCACACTCTGGCTATTCCACATCCCATACCACCTCCCCAACCCCTGAGAATATCCCCACTACCCTGTCCCCCACCTGACCAGACATCTCCACTCCCTGGGGTCTCCACTCTCTTACAAATATTCTATATTGAAAACCAATAGTCATATTTGATTTATGTATATGCACTAAATAAGCCTTTTAGGAAAGTGCATAAATATACTCCTAATTCTTAACTCAATATTATTGATAGTAGATTCTATACCTAGAAATTTTATAATAATTTATACATATTAAGTTCTCATTAAGCAAACTGAGTTCTCGTCCTGATACACATTTTACATATGAACAAATACAGAAATGGCAGGTATAATTGAATTATAGAAACTCTTTAACAGGATGCAATTCTAAGCTCTGTATATTTTGCCTAATTCCATTTTATTAATTTCTACTCATTTCCTTCCTTATTAAAAATAATAATTGCATTATATTACATTGTATTTATTACTAAATATTTAAAATTTGGTAACTCTTGGTTCTGTATATCACATGATTTATCTATACATTCCCATCTCATAGTTAGAAATTTACACATTATTTGGAATTAATAAACATTTTCTAAATAGTACAACAGTCTTAACCACATCAGTGAAACAGCATGAATAACCTGATAGTACTTTGAATGTTTCACGTTAGATAATTCAAAAAATTTAAAAAAATTAATGTTTCTCCTTAGATAATTCAAGATGCAGACAGTCTAGGAATAAAGAATTTTAGGTAATTATATCTGGCATTTCAAGAGAAAGTTTAATTTTTATTTTTCTCTAAAACTTTAATGGCACATTTTAGAGGCAACTGTTGACATGTTATAGTCACTCCAGAGATCCAATCATTCTTTCTTATCTGTCCTGCTCATTTAATCTCATACTGAGAATGTGGTAATCATGGTGATTTTGACATGTTGGAACTTCAAGGAAATAAGTTAACTGCATCATGTTTTCACAATATTTCAATTTCCATCTCAGAAAAATCATACTTTATTTCTAATAGACTATAGAATTAAATGGATTTTCCATTAGAGAGAGTAGGAGGGGTAGATACTTGCCAAGGGGTTATAGTACTCAATGCTGTGAGTTTGTTTCTATAAATGAGATCAGCTACAATCCCCCAACATAAATTGGTGAGAGGAATTAAGGCTACAGTTTGCTTAACCCAAATTAAACAACTATCAAACACAAAAAATAAAATATTGATTTTATATAAATTTGTTCCAGATTCATACTATATAGAATAATCTGTGGATTGACGAGTCAAAGAAATGTGCATAAGCAAGAAAGAATCAAAGTCGAAGAAAGCATAAATCTTAATAGGTCAATAGGTCAAAGTGTAGTGCAGATGTGGATGCAAGCATGAAACTAATTAAGATAAAAATCCAATTCTATTTTACATTAACCAAATGTTCTAAGCAAAACAAATGTATGCAGACAGAAATGCTTTAAAGTTATTTTATAGAGTCTCTAGAAGTTGAATAAACACATCTTTGTATGCAGAATCATCCACAGGTACTATTCTATCCCAAAGCCCCTTTGGTTCTTCTTGTTTTAAGTTGATTTTAATTGAAATAAAGAAGAATGGAAAAGAAAGAGAATGGAAAGTAATGATGAAGTGAAGACAACTGGAATAAACCAAGGAAAGAAGGAAGGGAGAGAGGGACCAGAGAAGGGAGGGAGGGAGATAGGGAGCTTTGAGTATGTAGTCCATGCTGGCAGAGAAGCTATAGCAGTAAAAAAGGCCCAAACTATGGAGTCAGAAGCATGAAATCTATAGCCACTTTGCTTCCACATCTATGAAACTGGAAGTGAACATTAGTGCCCCATTAATAGCCTTTTTATATGTAGGTATTTTATTTCCCTCTTCTCCTCCTTCTTCCATCCTATCACTACCTTATCCCAATACTGCTGTCTCCTGCAACATACAACAGTTCTTTGCTGGTTGTCATGTTACATGTATACTATTGTACTTTCTATCTTTCTAGTCCTTTAATAATAAAATCAATCTCTCACTTTCCTTCTCTCCCTCTCCTCCTCTCCCCCTTTTCTTTCTCTGTCCCACTGCTCCCCTCTCTCTGCCCCTTTCCTGCTTCCACTTTTTTCGTTCTTCTTCTGCCTCTCTACATTTCTCTCCACCTCTTTCATCTCTCTCCTATCTCCCATTCTTTGCCCACCCTCTATGTCTTTTTCTTTCCCCATATTTCTCACACATACACAAACTTTCATAATCAGATTAGGAGTAAAAATATTTTACATCGTATAGTAGTAACATTCTTCTTATTTAAACCTTATTACCTGAAAGTCTGTAATTTAATTTTTAATGGAAAGTCCTCTAATACATACTGTTTTCAATGCTTTGGTAACTACATTTTAAAAGGAAAAATAGGGAGAGAGAGAGAGAGAGAGAGAGAGAGAGAGAGAGAGAGAGAGAGAGAGAGAGAGAGAGAGAGAGAGAGAGAGAACATTGCAATGTATCCCCTGAATCTTAAATAAAAGCTAAGACCATGAGGATATGTGGCTAGTGTTGACCATCAGGAAGTACTTTCTATGATTTTCTGCTACTTTAAATAAGCTAATCTTCTTGGAAAAATCGGGAAACAGCAAAACCTAATCTCAATGACTTGTCGTGTACAATTAAAGGAATAGAAAGGTTTACATGCTTTATATATAGAAGCAATAATACTCTAAACATAGTATAAATCCGTTTTCATCATTTTTCCAATTTTATCTCCATTATGACCTGGAAAGCAGTATGTCATTTTTGCCTGTGTTCTAAATAGTCATACAAACAGGACAGGTCTGTACACAAACAAACAAGGTATTGGTATCAAAACAGTGTTTACATATTTCTGGAGATCATGCTTAAATAAAGTGGATTTAGCATCTTGCCTAATAAGCTAATTTTTCCTATAATTGCCATGTAATTTTTTAAAATATCTTATTACTTAACATAACTATGAGCAAAGATATGTCAGGAATTGAATTTATAAGTGGAATTTATAAATACCAAATTTCATGCAGAATAAAATCATTACCTTGTAGAATTCACTATAATCATAGCTCTCTTTCTCTCTGTGTGTGTGTATATATACATACATACATACATACATACACACACATACATATATACACATATATATACATACATACACACATATATACATACATACACACACATATATACATATGTATGTGTATACACACACACACACACACATATATATATATATACATATATATATATATATATAATTCATTTATGACACTTACTTCTGTCAGGATCCAAATATTTCTGGGATACCATGTTTTCTATAAAGTGGTTCATCTTTTCTTGTCTTTGACCTGTAAATGAAACAAAACAGTAGATGTTGAAAGAACCTATATTTCTCATAAAGTTTGACCCAATGTCACTTTGAAAGATTCACTGCTTGAAGTACTTAAGCTGAAATTAAAGGAAACCCAAGGGGAACTGTCTCAGGGGCACTTTTTGCAAGATGTCTAGGTTGTAGATATGCATGTAAAGGTCAAGAAAACACTATTCAGTGGCTCTCTTTTATTTATTTACAAGGGCTATGGCAAAATGTATTGGTCTTGCATAACATATAATAAATGTTGGATTGCTTTAAATTTAGCTGTATCACTGTGCTAAAAGTATCCTCCTAATCATCTAATCAATATTAAAAATCATTGTTATTATAAAGGCTTGCCAATACTTCTCAATATTTAATTATGCCCACTGGAAATTTAGAAGAAATTCATAATACTTTGTGTTAATAGGAACTAGCTAGCTTTACTGTAATGCCTAAACCGGAAAATTCTAAAAGATGTAATCTGTTTTCCCTGTCTTTAATATATAGACTTAGCCTTACCAGAAGCAGTTTGAATTATATGGGAAACCGAACCTGTGTACTTTTATAAATAATTCCTTCCTGTGAGTCAGTTGCTCTTCCAAATATTTGTCTAATTATGATAATGTCTGGATATAAAAATGGAAATGGAAGACTGTCACAGTGACACATATCTGTGATCCTTTATCACTCAAGAGGCTATGATCTGAGGATTGACTGAAGAATTAAGACACCTTTGTGTACCTCCAAAGTTCTACTTTAGCCAAGACTACATAGTAAGACTCTGTTTCAAAGTGGCACAGATGACAATGTTTACTAGTAATCTGGGAAATATTTTGCCCTAATATGTTATTCTCATACATGTATATAAAAGCCATGACCCACATATTTGTATATATTTCATCTTACTAGGTATGAAAATTATTTTCATTTCCACTTTTTCTTTTTTTAACTTGTCTTTATTGCTCCAATTTATCTACACTTGTCTGGTATTTCAATATAGGGAAATTATTTTTCATGTCTTCAGTTTATAACTTCTTAAATAAACTCTTTATTTAATTTCAATTGGCCATGTGATAAGAAAAATTCTATTCCTAAAGAAGAAGCTGGTATTGAGTAGGCTTAATTTACTTATCCTCATGTAATTTGGTGACTAAATACCTTTATAGACACATTTCATTTTTCAATTAATTTTTAATTATTTTCTATATTCTTTGTTTACATTCTAAAGGCCTTACCCTTTCCAAGTCCCCCCACATATGTCCCATAAGTCCTCTTCTCTCCATCTATTCTCCGATCTTTCCCCCTCCCTTTTCTCTGTCCTAGTACTCCCCTACAATGCTGGATCAAGCCTTTCCAGGATTAGGGCCCTCTTCTTCTTTCTTCATGGGAATCATTTGATAAGCTAATTGTATCTTCAGTGTTTAGAGCTTCAGGGCTAATTAATATCCACTTATCAATGATTGCATTCCATATATATTCTTTTGTGATTGCGTTACCTCGCTTAGGATGACATTTTCCAGTTCCATCCATTTGCCTAAAAAAATCATGAATTCATTGTTTTTAATTGCTGAATAGTAAGTACTCCAATGTTTATATATACCACATTTATTGCATTCATTCCTCCATTGAGGGATATCTGGGTTCTTTCCAGCTTCTGGCTATTATAAATAAGGCTGCTATGAACATAGTGGAGCATGTGTCCTTATTGCATGCTGGATATCCTCAGGGTATATGCACAGGAGAGGTATAGCAGGGTTCTCCGGAAGTGTCATGCCCAGTTTTCTTAGGAACCGCCAGAATGATTTCCAGAGTGGTTGCACCATCTTACAATCCCACCACCAGTGAAGGAGTGTTGCTCTTTCTCCACATCCTTGCCAACACCTGCTGTCTCCTGAGTTTTTAAGCTTAGCCATTCTGACTGGTGTGAGGTGAAATCTCAAGGTTGTTTTGATCTACATTTCCCTAATGATAATGATGTTGAGCATTTCTTAAGGTGCTTCTTGGCCATCTGAATTTCTTCAGGCAAAAATTCTTTGTTTAGGTCTTTAACCCATTTTTAATAGGGTTATTTGGTTCCCTGGGATGCAACTTCTTGAGTTCTTTGTATATATTGGATATTAGCCCTCTATTGGATGTAAGGTTGGTGAAGATCTTTTCCCAATTTGTTGGTTGTCATTTTGTCCTTTTGACAGTGTCTTTTGCCTTACAGAATCTTTGTAATTTTATGAGATCCCATTTGTCAATTCTTGATCTTGAAGCATAAGCTATTGGTCTTCTGTTCAGGAACTTTTTCCCTGTGCTCATGTGCTCAAGACTCTTCCCCATTTCTTTTTTATTAGTTTCAGTGTGTCTGATTTTATGTGGAGGTCCTTGATCCACTTGGAGTTGAGCTTAGTACAAGGAGATAAGAATGGATTAATTTACATTCTCCTGCATGCTGACCTCCAGATGAGCCAGCACCATTTGTTGAAAAGGCTATCTTTTTTCCAGTGAATGTTTTCAGCTCCTTTGTCGAAGATCAAGTGACCATAGGTCTGTGGATTCATTTCTGGGTTTTCAATTCTCCTCCATTGGTCCACTTGCCTGTCCCTGTGCCAATACCATGCAGTTTTTAACACTATTGCTCTGTATTATTGCTTGAGGTCTGGGATACTAGTACCCCCAGAAGTTCTTTTACTGTTGATAATAGTTTTAGCTATCCTGAGTTTTTTGTTATTCCAGATAAATTTGAGAATTGCTTTTTCCAACTCTGTGAAGAACTGAGTTGGGATTTTGATGGGGATTGCATTGAATCTGTATATTGCTTTTGGCAGGATGGCCATTTTAACTATATTAATCCTGTCAATTCATGAGCATGGCAGATTTTTCCATTTTCTGAAGTCTTCTTTGATTTCCTTCTTCAGAGACTTATTGTCATAAAGATCTTTCACTTGTTTGGTTAGAGTCACACCAAGATACTTTATAGGGTTTGTGGCTATTGTGAAGGGTGTCATTTCCCTAATGTCTTTGTCAGCCTGCATATCCTTTGAGTATAGGAAGGAAACCTATTTGTTTGAGTTGATTTTATAATCTGCCACTTTGCTGAAGTTGTTTATCAGCTGTAGGAGTTCTCTGGTGGAGTTTTTTGGGTCACTTAAGTATACTATCATGTCATCTGCATATAGTGAAAATTTCACATCTTCCTTTACAATTTGTATACCTTTGACCTCCTTATGTTGTCTAATTGCACTAGCTAGAACTTCAAGTACTATATTGAAAAGATATGGAGAGAGAGGGCAGCCTTGTCTAGTCCCTGATTTTAGTGGGATTGCTTCAAGTTTCTCTTTATTTGGTTTGATGTTGGCTACCAGTTTGCTGTATATTGCTTTAATTATTTTTAGGTATGGGCCTTGAATTCCTGTTCTTTCCAAGACTTTTAGCATGAAAGGATGCTGAATTTTGTCAAATGCTTTTTCAGCATCTAATGAAATGATAATATGTTTTTTTCCTTTGAGTCTGTTTATGTAGTGGATTGCATTGTTGGATTTCTGTATATTGAACCATCCCTGCATTCCTGGGATGAAGCCCACTTGATCGTGTTGGATGATCATTTTGATATGTTCTTGGATTCAGTTGGCAAGAATTTTAGTGAGTATTTTTGCATCGATATTTATAAGGGCAATTGGCCTGAAGATCTCTTTCTTTGTTGGATCTTTGTATGGTTTTGGTATCAGTGTAATTGTGGCTTCTTAGAACGGAGTTGGGTAGTGTTCCTTCTGTTTCTATTTTGTGGAACAGTTTGAAGAGTATTGGTGTTAGGTCTTCTTTGAAAGTCTGATAGAATTCTGCACTGAAGTCCTATGGTCCGGTGCTTTTTTTTAGTTGGGAGACTTTCTATGACCCCTTTTATTTCTTTAGGGGTTATGGGACTGTTTAGATGATCTATTTGATCCTGATTTAATTTTGGTGTTTTGTATCTATCTAGGAAATTGTCCATTTCCTCCAGATTCTCCAGTTGTGTTGAGTATAGGCTTTGGTAGTAAGATCTGACGATTTTTCTATTGTTTCTATTGTTCTATCTCCCTTTTCATTTCTAATTTTGTTAATCTGGATACTTTCTCTGTGTTTCTTTGGTTAGTCTGGCTAAGGGTTTATCTATCTTGTTGATTTTCTCAAAGAACCAGCTCCTGGTTTTGTTGATTCTTTGTATGGTTCTCTTAGTTTCTACTTGATTGATGTCAGCCCTGAGTTTGATGATTTCCTGCCTTCTACTCCTCCTGGGTGAATTTGCTTCTTTTTGCTCCAGGGCTTTCGGGTGTGTGATTAAGCTTCTAGTGTATGCTTTCTCCACTATTTTTTTTTTTTTCCGGCACTCAGGGCTATGAGTTTTCCTCTTAGCACTGCTTTCTTTGTGTACGATAAATTTGGGTATGTTGTGTCTTCATTATCATTAAATTCTAAAAAGTCTTTGATTTCGTTCTTTATTTCTTCCTGGACCAGGTTATTATTGAGTAGAGTATTGTTCAGTTTCCATCTGTATGTGGGCTTTCTGCTGTTTTTGTTTCTATTGAAGACCACGTTTACTCCACAGTGATCTGATAGGTGGCATGGGATTATTTCGATCTTCTTATATTTGTTGAGGTCTGTCTTGTGACCAATTATATGGTGGATTTTGGAGAAGGTACCATGAGGTGTTGAGAAAAAGTTATATTCTTTTGCTTTAGGGTGAAATGCTCTCTATATATGTTAACTCTAATTGGTCCAAAGCTTCAATGACTTTCACTGTGTACCTTTTTAATTTCTGATTTCCTGATAGGTCCATTGAGGAAAGTGCAGTGTTGAATTCACCCACAATTATTTTGTTAGGTGCAATGTGTACTTTGAGCTTAGGTAAAGTTTATTTTATGAATGAGGGTGCCTTTGCATTTGGAGCATAGATGTTCAGGATTGAGAGTTTCCTTTGACCAGCAAGAAGTGTCCTTCTCTGTCTCTTTTGATGACTTTAGGTTGAAAGCCAATTTTATCTTATATTAGAATGGCTACTCCGGCTTGTTTCCTGAGACCATTTGCTTGTAAAATTGTCTTCTAGCCTTTACTCTAAGGTAGTTTTTGTCTTTGACACTGAGGTGTGTTTCCTGTATCCAGCAAAATGTAGGATCCTGTTTAGGTATCCAGTCTGTTAGTCTATGTCTTTTTATTGGGGAATTGAGTCCATTGATGTTAAGAGATATTAAGGAATAGTGATTATTACTTCCTGTCATTTTTGATGTTATCCTTTATATTTGATTGGTTATCTTCTTTTGGGTTTGATGAAAGAAGTTTACTATCTTGCATTTTTCAGGGTGAAGTTTCCCTCCTTGTATTGGTGTTTTCCTCCTATTATCCTTTGTAGGGCTGGGTTTGTGGTAAGATATTGGATGAACTTGGTTTTGTCATGGAATATCTTGGTTTCTCCATTTATGGTGATTGAGAGTTTTGCTGGGTATAGTAGTTTTGGCTGGCATTTGTGTTCTCTTAGAGTCTACATGAGCTCTGTCCAGGATCTTCTAGCTTTCATAGTCTCTGGTGAGAAGTCTGGTGTGATTCTGATAGGTCTTCCTTTATATGTTACTTGGCCTCTTTCTTTTACTGCCTTTAATATTCTTTCTTTGTTTAGTACACTTGGGGTTTTCATTATTATGTGACAGGAGGTATTTCTGTTCTGGTCCAGTCTGTTTGGAGTTCTGTAGGCTTCTTGTATATTCATGGGCATCTCTCTCTTTAGATTAGGGAAGTTTACTTCCATAATTTTATTGAAGATATTTGCTGGCCCTTTAAGTTATAAATCTTCGCTCTCATCTATGCCTATAATCCTTAGGTTTGGCCTTGTCAATGTATCCTGGATTTCCTTGGATGTTTTGGGTTACAAGCTTTTTGCATTTTGCATTTTCTTTAACTGTTGAGTCCATGGTTTCTATGGTATCTTCGGCATCTGTAATTCTTCCATCTCTTGTATTCTGTTGTTGATATTTGCATCTATGGTCCCTGATTTCTCCCCAAGGTTTTCTATCTCCAAAGTTGTCTCCCTTTGTGATTTCTTAGTTGTTTCTACTTCTGATTTCAGATCCTGGATATTTTTGCTCTGTTCCTTCACTTGCTTGTGTTTTCCTGTAATTCTTTGAGAGATTTTTGTGTTTCTTCTTTCATGACTTCTGCCTGTTTATCAAAGTTCTCCTGTATTTTTTTAAGTGATTTTTTGCATTTCTTCCTTATTGGCTACTATCGTTTGACCCATATTCTCATGAATTTCTTTAAGTGATTTTTGTGTTTCCCTTGTAAGGGATTCTAGCTTTTGATCATTTTTCTCCTGAATTTTTTTTTAAAAGATTTACTTATGTCCTTCATGTGTTCTTGTAACAGCATCATGACCAGTGATTTTACATCCCAGTCTTGCTTTTCTGGTGTGTTGGGGTATCCAGGACTTGCTATTAACAGAGAATTGGGTTCAGATGCTGCCATATTGCCTTGATTTCTGTTAGTAATGTTCCTATGTTTGCCTTTTGCTATCTAGATCTCATCTTGGTCTTGTTGTCAATGCAGGACTCACCCTTGCAAGATGCCTCCCTGCAGTCGGCCTCCAGATGGAGTGCTGGCCCTTTGCACTGCTTGGGGATGGGGTATGTGGCCCAGTCTACTTCTGATCTAGAGGTGGAGACCGGAAGGCTCCCACCAGAGGCCTCTGGATGGATCCTCTGCTTTTCTGGGTCAGATGGACTCACCTGAGCAAGGTGCCTCCCAGTGGCCTGCCTCCAGATGCACAGCTGGCCCTCTGTACTGCTTGGGGATGGGGAGCATGGCCCAGGCTGATCCTGATACAGAGATGGTGACCGGAAGGCTCCCCTATAGACACATTTCAAACTAGACTCTAGATATTCTAGATATCATATCTAGAAATGATAATACTTTATCATTTAATAAGGCTAGTAAAATTCCTAAAACTGTTTAAACACATTGTAAAAGTAACTTTTATTTGCGTGATTTAATTGTCTTCTTAGAGGTTATTGCTGAATAAATCATTCTTTCTAGCTCTTTCTGGCTGGCTGGGTTAACTAATTTTATTTTCCAAATTTTTCTCCTAGCTGACTGCTTGAATTTGGCTTTGCTCAGCTTTTCATTGAATTGCTCAGCTTGACCTCAAATTAACACTGGCAGTTGGTTCTAATCTTGAAACTTTTCATTCTCTGTCTTTTCTCTCTTCACCTGCATTTAACTTGTTATGTCTCCAACTAGTCTCTGTAAAACTGTCCTAGAATAAAAAAGAGTAAAAACTGCCTCCTCTCCCTGCACTGCTTTCTAAAGTTCTTAATTTCCTTTTCTGCCTATTCTCTAGAGAATTGTGCATATCTTATCCCTGATTTATTCTGTCAAATCTTTCTCAGCTATGTCAGTTTGTCTGTCTCTCAAGGAGATGTCACTTTCCAACATGGCTACTTTCTCCTATCTTCATTGTTTGGGATTAAATGTGTGTACTGAGGGTCTATCTGTATTTCAGCCAGAGGGATTAAAAATCTGTGTTCCATCCAGGTCATGTAGACCTCAAAAGTCTTTGGATGTTATTCTTTTCCAAAGCAGTGATGTTGCTGGATTAAAATTCCTTTATGCCTTCCCCTTTTCAGTTTAAACTAAAAAAATGTACACAGCTTAACTATAACAATAGAAACAATAATCAATCCCATAAATTTAACTGTCCAAATGGCCTTAGGAAGATTTATTGATGTGATGAGCCTTCAAAACTACCGTCCTGAACATCTGTCCTTCAGCAAATGTCAGTTTCAGCATCAAGGTTTTCCAATCTGCCAGTATGATGAAGGATCTGTTCTTCTTCAGTCACATTGCTGAGATTTCCTCATACAGAGTGGTTAGTTTCAGTTCTCTGCATCATCTCTGTTGCTATCTTTCTGCTTCTCTTCTTTTGTTGAGTCATGCCTTTCATGGGGAAGTTTCTCCTATTCAGATTGCACCTTTATCAATCAAGCCATATTATGTCAATATACAGTGTCTTCAATACCTAATTTAGTATTCTCTGGATGCTGTATGGATTTATGACAAGAAATACCATGCTCATGTTGTTTGATGCCTAGGTACAAGCTAATCCCCTTAGTGAGTTTCCCATCATAAGGGATTACTTCAAATATCTCTTGGTGAATTCAATTCAATTCATCATGAATTCAATCCCTACTTTTACCAAACCTTCCATGAATCCCAGAAAGGTGATATATTCCAGGGAATTTTCTAGGAACACCTATCTACAGTCCCTTTTCAAATGAGCTTGTCTCCCTGAGTGAATAGAATGGACACTTGATATATAGGACTATTGGCCATTGCTTTTTCAATTCCACAGTTATTAGGTAAATATCAGCCCTGCCCTAATCTATTCATCCATGTTTGCTGATTAAGGTATTTTTTCTTTTTCTTTTTCTTTTTTTAACAAAATCCCAAAATAACAAAAAACCTCAGGATAACAAAGAATATTCTCAACAATAAAATAACTTCTTGAGGAATAAGCATCCCTGACAGGACAAATGTGTTTAAAAAAAAAAAAACTTCATGGTATGGGTAGAGTGACAGGCAGGTAGATCAATGGAATAGAATTGAAGACCCAGAAATGAACCCACACACCTTTGGTCACTTGATCTTTGACAAAGGCACTAAAACCATCCAGTGGAAAAAAGACAGCATTTTCAACAAAAGGTGATAGTTCAACTGGCAGTCAACATTTAGAAGAATGCAAATTGATCCATTCTTATCTCCTTGACCAAAGTTCAAGTCCAAGTGGATCAAGCACCTCAACATAAAACCAGATACACTGAATCTAATAGAAGAGAAATTAGGGAAAATTCTCATACACATGGGCACAGGAGGAATGTTCCTAAACAGAACACCAATGACTTATGCTCTAAGATCCAGCCTTGAAAAATGGGACCTCAGAAAATTGCAAAGATTCTGTAAGGTATAGGACACTTTCAATAAGACAAAATGGCATCCAACAGATTGGGAAAAGATCTTTATCAATCTTAAATGCTGTAGAGGGTTAAGAACCAATATATACAAAAAACTCAAGAAGCTAGTTACATAGAATCAAATAACCATGTTAAGAAATGGGTTGAAGAGCTAAACAGAGAATTCTCAACTGAGGAAACTCACATGGCTGAGAAGCACCTAAAGAATTGTTCAGCATTTTTAGTCATTAGGGAAATGCAAATCAAAACAACTCTGAGATTCCACTTCACATCAGTCAGAATGGTTAAGGAAAAAAACTCAAGTAACAGCAGATACTGGCGAGGATGTGGAGAAGGGAAAACTCCTCCATTGTTGATGGGATTACAAGCTAGCGCAACTACTCTGGAAATCAGTCTGGAGGTTCCTTAGAAAATTGGACATACTATTACCTTA
Organism: Apodemus sylvaticus; assembly: GCF_947179515.1. Lineage (NCBI taxonomy): Eukaryota > Metazoa > Chordata > Mammalia > Rodentia > Muridae > Apodemus > Apodemus sylvaticus. The sequence goes on from NC_067476.1 coordinate 69,811,996, forward strand.
GGACCCAGCTATACTACTCCTGGACATATATCCAAAAGATTCTCCAATGTTTAACAAGGACATGTGCTTCATTATGTTCATAGCAACCTTATTTATAATAGCCAGAAGCTGGAAAGAACCCATACATATGCATTTTCTGTTCAGTTCATATCATGTTACTTGTTTTTAGAGTTGACCATTTTGTTCTGAACAACTAATTGTTATGCTCTTCATTGGGGAATATCTTTTCTCCCACTTACAAAGGATGAAGGCAGCTAAGTTTTACTCTTATTCTCTCTGTCTGGATTTCAGGGCATAAACTACATGGCTGAATACCCGTGATCCTCTCAGTGGAGTGTTGAGATTACCTGTTCCAAAACAGGTACAAAGACAGAGAGAATGTGGCTTTGACTTCTGTTATTCTCAAATCTCTGAGATTCCCAGGGTCTTAGCTCACATTGGCAGTTTTTATGCCTTTCTGGTAGCATGGTACCATAGGCCTTACAGGTAGAGACCATTGTAGAATGCAGCAACAAATGAAAACGCAAAGTTGTGGAGGCTAGTCACAATAGATATATCTACAAATTACTACAGCTAAGGCTCAGGAAACATTGCAGAAGAGAAAAAGAGGAAAGAGTGAGAACTAGAGGATCAAGGAGTTTGCTGTGATATTGTGTCTCTTGGTAACAATAGGAGCTATATCCATAAAGTCTCAACCATATGATTGTGAAACATGAGGTGAATATGAAAAAACACAAATTGACATGCTAAATACAGTGGTGTTCTTTTACACATTTATTACCTCTAGTAAAGGCAACAGAACTGATGTGATTAGGCCTTCTCTAGCTATGAAAGCTATCTCTGACAAAACATTCATTTCCTAAAATAGAGTAAAATTGTCAAGATATACAGTCTTTCTAATTTTTCCATAACAATATAATAGTGGCCATTATATCTGTGATGATGAAGAACAACAAAAATTCCATTTCTGAAATGGAAAAGACTTAATTAATTGACTCATTCATAAACACAGTTCTCATGGCTTTGGGTCTTATCTTCTTGGAGCTGGTAACTTTTGTTGACTATGCACTAGCTTGCTATCTTGTGGTGTTGCTCACATTTATTCTATAGATAGGATAAGACTGAGAAAAATTTTCCACCAGCAGAGTCTTCACTTTCCTTCAAACAATTTTTCTTGGCACCACACCTTCTTCATGGCATTCTTCATGTCTGTATTCCTCAGTGTGTAAATGAGAGGGTTGAACAATGGGGCAATCATGGTATAAAACAGAGCAAACACCTTGTCATCCCCAACAGAGTCACCCATTGGGACATAGGTAAAGATGAGTGGCAAGAAGAACATGAATACAACAGTGATATGAGAGCCACAGGTAGAAAGAGCTTTGCGGCGGCCCTCTGATGACCTGGTCCTCAATATGGACAAAATGATGATGTAAGAAATGACCAAGGCAAGAAAGGTCAAAATTGACAGAACTCCTGTAGTAGTAATGATTACAATAACAAGGACTCTTGTGTCTGTGCAGGCAAGTTTCAGCAGGGGGAATATGTCACAGAAATAGTGGTCTATTTCATTGGTGCCACAAAAGGGAAGTCTGATGATAATAAATACATGTACAAGTGAGTGTATAAAAGCACCAATTGCTGAGGCTATCACAAGAATGTTACATACCTGTCTGCTCATGGTGATCATGTAGTAAAGGGGTCGACAAATGGCTACATACCGATCATAGGCCATGGCAACCAAGATAAATATCTCAGTGGCACCAAAGAAGTGGGCATAAAACATCTGGGCTATGCAGCCATTATAGGAGATTGTGTTACATTGTACAAATAAGTCTATTATCAATTTAGGGGCCACTGTGGAAGTGAAGCAGACATCCATGAAAGACAGGTAGCTGAGAAAATAATACATTGGCTGATCACTAAGGCGACTGCCCCTAATAGTAATAAGAACAACCAGGTTGCCACAGAGAATTGCAAGATAGCAAAGCAAGAACATCACAGCACACATTGCTTTGACATTGTCATTATGGAAAAGTCCCAAAAAGATGAATTCTGTGAAGTTTCCAAATCCCATCATTGCTGCATGCCTAATAATTTAGATGGGGAACCTGTGTCTGAAACCTTGGTGTTTCAAGTCCTTCCACTTATTTCAAAGTTATTTTTATCCAATGAATATATAAGTAAGATGCATGCAATAGTTGAAAGTATAGCAAGTTCCTTCATGAGAACAGATGCACAAAGAGCAACTAAAAATTGACTGTAATGAAAATGATGAATTACATTTAGCCATTGGAGAAATTCCAGAACTTTATACTTATTAGAAATAAGGTAGATACTTAAGTTAAACACACACTCTAAGTTCCAGATTGAGAGAGGAGTTCACAAGTTGACAGCATGAAGGATTTGTTTTGTTTTGCTTTGTTTGGTTGAAAAGGCTATTGTAATTCTCAGTCGTTCATAGTCATTAAAATACCTGAATTCTCAAAGTATGTGCTGGCACTCTACTTCAGTGGACTAAATATGTCACACTATTGAGCACCTTCACAACAATGTCATTGAAATTATTATAATTAAAAAGAATAATATATGTGATAAAGAGCAACTAGCAAAGATTCGGAGAAGAGAGTTGTATCTTGTCCAGTATCCAAAGAGTCTATGATTTCATAAACTTCACCTTATTTCTAGTTCATTTTCAAGTCACTTCTGGAGGCCCTGTTAGCATCAGTTTCCCATAGTCTGGCATCACTTTGGCTCCATCAGGGAAACAATACATCTAGAGGATTGCCTTCTCTCCACCTGTTTAAAAAGCATGTGTCTTTAAATTGAACCACGTTTTCACTTTACCAGATTCTCTGCATGTGCATGATAAATAAACCTTAAAATATTTCAGTGAAAAGAAAAAAATATAAAATATTTCCTTCTTTTCATATTTATTTTCTGTAACTCTAGTAACTTGTCTAAAACGTGTCACATAGATGCTCAATTTAGACAGCTTTATAAAAAGATTAATTATCTTTTATACAATTAATCTACCATATTCATGAGAGAAAATTTTACTATAATATGAAGAATTAAAACAGTAAAATATTAATGCCCTTTATATTGTAAGGTAGTACAAGTAATCTTCAAGAAAAGTCCAGTTAACAGAGAAAAATATTGTGAATAGTATCTTATTGACTTATACACGTTCTACCCATTTATCTCAAGTTAATACAATCTCTTCTAATTAATTCCCAAATCTATGAAAGTGTCACATGAGAAAAGGTCCAGTTATGAATCTAAAATCAAGAGAACGTAAATTAAAAATTAATGACATATTATTTCCTGTTGTTGGCATTATGTACATATAAATTAATTTTTTGAAGCCAAATTAAAAAGGAAGAACATTCACTTCAACCTTGTGAATATTTGAAAAAAGAAAATATCTAAATACATAGTAATAACAAAGTATAAATAGAGTATTGTATGTACATACAATGCAAAGTTTTGTATACAAAGGTTATACTTCAGTAACCTAAGTGGATCTGTATGACTGAAAGGAAAACTATATAATGTAATCATAAAACAAAAGTTGTTAAATAAATGACCCAAATCTAAAAGTATGAGAAAAAGTCATGTCTATGAGTACTTGAGTGCTTTTAAATGAATTTTACAATGTATGGAATGGCATAGTCACATTTGAGGTATAAAGGATGTGATAATCATAGGGTATTATATTCAAACTATATCTTAATTTCCTCACCAGTGAGATTTTACTTGCTTCTTTGATTAAAAACTCAACATAATTATTTTAATATGGCTTCAGAACAATACATTGTATATTAGGTGGGATTTAGGTCAGTAAAGAAGATATCGAAATTCTGCAAAAACTTGAAGGCCTTTATTATTTTTAAGTTCTTAATGGGTTGGAATAAAATCTCTTAGATGTAAATTTAATGTTGAGGTTTAAAGATGCAAAATGCGGAGTATACTCAACCACATTTTCACAGTCTTGATTAGGTCCTTACATAAATTATTCTCTTCAGGAATAATCTTTGTCAGTTATGTCCTCAGACTAAATTACTAAATCTTTCTGGAAGAAAGGAAGGTCATCACTCTAATTGTGCTGCTCCTATGCATGGAATGGGCTCTTTCAGAATTACTGCATATCATTCACAATGCTGAACTTTGATTTTTCTCATGTAAAGTAATACTATATAATATTTTCTAACACAAGGTATTCATCTCAAAAGTATCCTAATAGCAAGTCCTTTGTAGCGATATACCTAATTATACTGTAAGAACTAAAATTAGCTAGTGTATATGTGTGTGTGTGTGTGTGTCTGTGTAAATTCATCTTCTTTAATTGTCTTATTATATTAAAAGGATAAAAATTGTGAATATATCTGATACAGAAACAATGGTCTCTCTCCATATTTTTCTTCCTTCAGCAATTTTAATGTGTTCCACATGTGGATTTCTGTAGAAGATATAAGCTCAATTGACAACTACTTTTGTAGCAAAAGACTTGCACTAATAAGAACACAGGGAACATAGTACATCCTGATGTCATGAATGGAGGGATAGAAATAAAGGGAACCTTAATCTAAATCCTGCACACACACACACACACACACACACACACACACACACACACACACACAACAAACACACTACTTATCATGTGGAATAATCAGACCAAACACTTGTGGAAAAAAAGATACTTTACTTTCTGTACCAACAGGACTTTTTTTTTTATTTAGAAATTTGTTAGATGTATAATGTATATTTTCTTCTTGGTCTTTGATTTACATTATACTATATATAAATATTTGATTTCATCATCATTTTCTATCTTAAGTAATTTAAACTGTATCTTTACTTCCCCTCACATTCTATTCCACCTTTCTCATATTAAAATTTATAATTAAGACTTCAATGATGTATTTCTGTGACAGATTTTTGTTGGAAAACATTCTCTAAAATTTTCGCCCAAACTATGAAAATAAGTTAGGATACAAATGTAATGAATTTAAGATTATCAAAAAACAGTTATCTAACTGCTATATTTTCAGAATACACAGTTCATCAGAATTGCAGTTCAGTTGAAAAGAATGAAAATCAGATCAGATTATCCTATGATTTTTATTTAGTGTCAAATACTTTTAAAGCAAAATGAAGGGATGACATAAAGAAAGTAAAATAACAAAGCCAATTCCTATCTATTTGTGACAATAAACTTTACATATTTATGCTGATACAAAACAATAAGTAGATAGTTCAAGAGGTAAAAATTAAATCAAGTAACAATATGCTCTGTGTACTTGTCAGATTGTAGTTAAAATAAATGATGTCTTTAGTACTTACTCTGTGAATACTGAAAATGACAACAAAAGGCTCATCGGATTCATGTGAAAAGTGGGACTTTTCTTTCTTCCTTTTCTGTGATGATGAAGCTTCAAGTCCAGTGCTGCAAGGATCAAGGCTTCTGGTGAAGATGCAGTCCAGAAGAAGAGAAGTCAAGGGCTCTCGAGAGAATTGGATGAAATCCCACTTGAGTCTCCTCAAGGACATTCTGGGAGAAATACGTCAAAAATAAACTCATGTTTATTTTAACTACCCATATTTAACTTTTCATGTGTGCTTTAAAAAATATTTTAAATTATTAAGATATATGACACAGCATACTACAAGATTTATGTTAAGGGGAAAATGAAATCTAAAATATTTATCACTGTCTTCACTGGAATTAAATCTTTACACAATAATTATATATTCATAGTCTTCCTAACTATAAAAGCTATTACTACTTAATCTATTCCTACTTAACATATTAATAATAAAGAAATTTGTCTTCCTCAAAATATAATTTTACAACAACTAAACATATCCATTTCTAATTCTTTTAGATGTACTCCTTTTTTTAATTCGATATATTCTTTATTTACATTTCAATGATTTCAAATTTTCTGGGTCCCCATTCCCCACAAGTCCCATAATCTCTGTTTCCTCCTCCTGTTCCTCCATCTACTCCTTGCCACTTCCTTGTTCTAGTATTCCCCTATACTGTTGCATTGAGTGTTTCCAGAACCAGGACCCACTCCTCCATTCTTTTTGGACATCATTTAATATGTGGATTATTTCTTGAGTATTCCAAGTTTCTAGGTTAATATCCATTTATAAGTGAGTACATACCATGATTGATCTTTTGAGACTGGGTTACCTCACTTAGTATGATGTTCTCCAGCTCCATCCATTTGTCTACGAATTTCATGAAGTCATTGTTCTAATGGCTGAATAGTACTCCACTGCGTAAATATACCACATTTTTTGAATCTATTCCTCCATTGAAGGACACCTGGGTTCTTTCCAGCTTCTGGCTACAACAAATAGGGCTGCTATGAACAAAGTGGAACATGTGTCCTTATTACATGCTGGGGAATCCTCTGGGTATATGCCCAGGAGTGGTATAGCAGGGTCCTCCAGAAGTGCCATGCCAAGTTTTCTGAGGAACCACCAGACTGATTTCCAAATCCCACCAGGAGTGGAGGAGTGTTCCTCTTTCTCCACATCCTCACCAGCACCTGCTGTCTCATGAGTTTTTGACCTTAGCCATTCTGACTGGTGTGAGGTGAAATCTCAGGGTTGTTTTGATTTGCATTTCCCTAATGAATAATGATGTTGAACATTTCTTAAGGTGTTTCTCAGCCCTCTGAAGTTCTTCATGTGAAAATTCTTTGTTTAGCTCTGTACCCCACTTTTTAATGGGTTTATTTGGTTCTCTGAGTTCTACCTTCTTGAGTTCTTTGTATATATTAGATATTAGCCCTTTGTCAGATTTAGGGTTGGTGAAGATCCTTTCCCAATCTGTTGGTTGATGTTTTGTCCTTTTGACAGTGTCCTTTGCCTTACAGAAACTTTGTAGTTTTATGAGGTCCTATTTGTCAATTCTTGGTCTTAGAGCATAAGCTATTGGTGTTCTGTTCAGGTACATTTCCCCTGTGCCCATGTCCTCAAGGGTCTTCCCCAGTTTCTTTTTGATTAGTTTCAGAGTGTCAGGTTTTATGTGGAGGTCATTGATCCATTTGGAGTTGACTTTAGTACAAGGAGATAAGAATGGATCAATTCACATTCTTCTGCATGCTGACCTCCAATTGAACCAGCACCATTTGTTGAAAATACTATCTTTTTTCCACTAGATGCTTTCAGCTCCTTTGTCGAAGATCAAGTGACCATAGGTGTGTGGGTTCATTTCTGGGTCTTCAATCCTATTCCATTGATCTGCTTGTACCAATACCATGCAGTTTTTATCACTATTGCTCTGTAGTAAAATTTGAGGTCTGGATTACTGAATCCCCCTGAAGTTCTTTTACTGTTGAGAATAGTTTTAGCTATCCTGTTTTTTTTTTTTTTTTTTTTTCAGATGAAATTGAGCATTGCTCTTTCTAGCTCTATGAAGAACTGGGTTGAGATTTTGATGGAGATTGCATTGAATCTGTAGATTGCCTTTGGCAAGATGGCCATTTTAACTATATTAATCCTGCCAATGAATGAGCATGAAAGATTTTTCCATTTTCTGAGATCTTCTTCGATTTCCTTCTTCAGAGATCTGAAGTTCTTGTCATATAGGTCTGTACTTGTTTGGTTAGAGTCAGCCAAGATACTTTATGCTGTTTGTGGTTATTGTGAAGGGTGTCATTTCCCTAATTTCTTTCTCAGTCTGATTATACTTAGAGTATATAAAGGCTACTGATTTGCTTGAGTTGATTTTGTAGCCAGCCACTTTGCTGAAGATGTTTATCAGCGGTAGGAGTTCTCTAGTAGAGTTTTTTTGGGTCACTTAAGTATACTATCATATCATCTGCAAATAGTGATAGTTTGACTTCTTCCTTTCCAATTTGTATCCCTTTGATCTTCTTATGTTATCTAATTGCTCTAACTAGGACATCAAGATCTATATTGAAAAGATATGGAGAGAGGGGGCAACCTTGTCTAGTCCCTGATTTTACTGGGATTGCTTCAAGCTTCTCTCCATTTAGTTTGATGTTGTCTACCACTTTGCTGTATATTGCTTTTACTATGTTTAGATATGGGCCTTGAATTCCTGTCCTTTCCAAGACTTTTAGCATGAAAGGATGCTGAATTTTGTCAAATGTTTTTCAGCATTTAATGAAATGATCATGTGTTTTTTTTTTTCTTTGAGTTTGTTTTTGTAGTGGATTGCATCGATGGATTTCCTTATATTGAACCATCCCTGCATCCATGGGATGAAGCCTACTTGATCCTGGTGGATGATCTTTTTGATGTGTTCTTGCATTGTTTGGGCAAGAATTTTATTGAGTATTTTTGCATCGATATTCATAAAAGAATTTGGCCTGAAATTCTCTTTCTTGGTTGGATCTTTGTGTGGTTTTGGTATCAACATAATTGTGGCTTTGTAGAAGGAGTTGGGTAGTGTTCCTTCTGTTTCTATTTGGTGGAATAGTTTGAAGAGTATTGGTGTTAGGTCTTTGAAGGTTTGAAAGAATTCTGCACTGAAGTCATCTGGTCCCATGCTTTTTTTTGGTTGGGAGACTTTCTATTACCCCTTCTATTTATTTAGGGGTTATGGGACTGTTTAGATGATCTATTTGATCCTGGTTTAATTTTGTTATTTGGTATCTGACTAAGAAATTGTCCATTTCATCCAGATTCTCCAGTTGTGTTGAGTGCAGGCTTTTGTAGTAGGATCTGATGAGTTTTTGAATTTCCTCGGTTTCTGTTGTAATATCTCTCTTTTCATTTCTAGTTTTGTTTATTTGGATACTTTCTCTGTTCCCTTTGGTTATTCTGGCTAAGGGCTTAACTATCCTTTTGATTTTTTTCAAAGAACCAGCTCCTGTTTTTGTTGATTCTTTGTATGGTTCTCTTGGTTTCTACTTGATTGATCTCAGCCCTGAGCTTGATGATTTCCTGTCTTCTCCTCCTCCTGGGTGAATTAGCTTCTTTTTGTTCCAGGACTTTAAGTTGTTCCATTAATCTTCTAGTGTATGCTCTCTCCAATTTCTTTTTAGAGACACTCAAAGCTATGAATTTTCCTCTTAGCACTGCTTTCATTGTGTCCCATAGATTTGTGTATGTTGTGCCTTCATTTTTCTTATATTCTAAAAAATCTGATTTCTTTCTTCATTTCTTCCTTGACCAAGGTATCATTGAGTAGACTATTGTTCAGTTTCCATGTATATGTGGGCTTTCTCTTGTTTTTATTGTTATTAAATACCACTTTTACTCCATAGTGATCTCATAGGTGGCATGGGATTATTTCAATCTTCTTATATTTGTTGAGGTCTGTCTTGTGACCAACTATATGATCAATTTTGGAGAAGGTACCGTGAGTTGCTGAGAAAAAAGTATATTCTTTTGCTTTGGGATGAAAAGTTCTATATATATATATATATATGTTAAATCTAATTGGTCCAAAGCTTCAATAAGTTTCACTGTCTCTATGTTTAGTTTCTGTATTCCTGATCAGTCCATTGATGAGAGTGGAGTGTTGAAGACCCCCCACAATTATTGTGTTAGGTGCAATGTGTGCTTTTAGCTTTAGTAAAGTTTCTTTTATGAATAAGGGTGCCCTTGTATTTGGAGCATATATGTTCAGGATTGAGAGTTCTTTTTGTTGGGTTTTTCCTTTGACCAGCTAGAAGTGACCTTCAATGTCTCTTTTGATGTTATTAGGTTGAAAGTCAATTTTATCTGATATTAGAATGGCAACTCCAGCTTATTTCCTGAGACCATTTGCTTGTAGAATTGTCTTCCAGCCTTTTACTCTAAGGTAGTTTTTGTCTTTGACACTGATGTGTGTCTCCTGTATGCAGCAAAATGTAGGGTCCTGTTTACATAACCAGTCTGTTAGGCTATGTCTTTTTATTTGGGAATTGAGTCCATTGATGTTAAGAGATATTAAAGAGTAGTGGTATTGCTTCCTATCATTTTTTATGTTAATTTTATACTTGTATGGTTATCTTCTTTTGGGTTTGATGAAAGAAGCTTAATATCTTGCTTTTTCCAGGGTATACTTTCCCTTGTTGTAATGGTGTTTCCCCCCTATTATCCTTTGTCGGTCTGGGTTTGTGGAAAGATATTGTGTAAATTTGGTTTTGTCATGGAATATCTTGGTTTCTCCATCTATGGTGATTGAGAGTTTTGCTGGGTATAGTAGTTTTGGCTGGCATTTGTGTTCTCTTAGAGTCTGCATGAGCTCCGCCCAGGATCTTCTAGCTTTCATGGTCTCTGGTGAGAAGTCTGTTATAATTCTGATAGGTCTTCCTTTATATGTTACTTGCCCTTTTTCTCTTACTGCCCTAAGTATTCTCTCTTTGTTTAGTACAATTGGGGTTTTGATTACTATTTGACAGGAGGTATTTCTCTCTGGTCCTGTCTGTTTGGAGTTCTGTAGACTTCTTTTATATTCACCAGCATCTTTCTCTTAAGTTAGGGAAGTTTTCCTCCATAATTTTGTTGAAGATATTTGCTGGCCCTTTAAGTTGTAAATCTTCACTCTCATCAATGCCTATAATGCTTAGATTTGGCTTTCTCATTGTGTCCTGTATTTCCTGGATGTTTTGGGTTACAAGCTTTTTGCATTTTGCATTTTCTTTGACTGTTGAGTCCATTGTTTCTATGATATCTTCGGCATCTGAGATTCTTTCTTCTATCTCTTTTATTCTGTTGTTGATATTTGCATCTATGGTCCCTGATTTCTTCTTCTTAAGGTTTTCTATCTCCAAAGTTGTCTCCCTTTGTGCTTTCTTAGTTGTTTCTACTTCTGTTTTCAGATCCTGGAAGTTTTTGCTCAGTTCTGTCATTTGCTTGTTTGTGTTTTCCTCTACTTCTTTGAGAGATTTTTGTGTTTCCTCTTTCATGACTTGTGCCTGATGATCAAAGTTCTCTTGTATTTTTTTAAGTGATTTTTGCATTTCCTCTTTATTGGCTACAAACTTCTGACCCATATTGTCCTGAATTTCTTTAAGTGATTTTTTGTTTTTCCCTTGTAAGAGCTTCTAGCTTTTGATCATTTTTCTCCTGAATTTCTTTAAGAGATTTATTTATGTCCTTCATGTGTTCCTCTAACAGCATCCTTACCAGTGCTTTTAAATCCAACTCTTCTTTTTCTGGTGTGTTGGGGTATCCAGGACTTGCTATTGTTGGAGAATTGGGTTCAGATTTTGTCATAATGCCTTGGCTTCTGTTAGTAACGTTCCTATGCTTGCCTTTAGCCATCTAGTTTTCACTGGTGTTAGATGGTCTTATTGTCACTGGCTGGTGCTTCAACCTATTGTGGACCTTTAAGGCTATTTCTGCAACACTGGATGACTGGGTTTCCTCTGGCACAGATTACTGATATACTGCCTTCCCCTTTTGTGCTTTTGGAGCCCTGCTCAGTCTTGCCTCAAGAAATGTTATACTTGGGTTGTCAAGGTGAACCAGGTGCTCTCAGATTGCTCTGTTATGGAGCAAAGATGGTGTGTGGGGGGCCACTCCCTCTGTTGATTCTCACGTAGGATACAGGCCCCATGAGCGACCAGCTTGCAGATAAACCACCTATGTTCTCAGGTCCTGAGCACAGGCAGACCCCTGGAGATTTCCACCCCTAGAGATCTTAAGCTCAGGATAATACAGTACCTAGTGATGTTTTTTCTGCTCTGGTAGGCCACAAAGATGGCCATGGGGATTTGTTCCCTCTGCTGTTCTCCATTTAGGATACAGGCCCCACGATCTACCAGCTGGGAGATGAATCACCTGTGTGCTCAGGTCCTGGGCACAGGCAAACCTCTGGCAGTTTGCATCCCCCAGAGATCCATAGCTCCAAGTGATACAATACCTAGTGATGCTCTTCTGCTCTGGCAGGCAGCGAATATGGTTGCAGAGATTCTCTCCCTCTGCTGGTCTCCAGGCATGACACAGGCCCCATGCCTGGCGGACTGCAGACCAACCACCTATGTGCTCAGTTCTTGGGTACAGGCAGACCCCTGGCAGTTTGCACCCCAAGAGGTCTAAAGCTCGGGGTGATACAATACCTAGTGATGCTCTTCTGCTCTAGCAGGCAGCGAATATGGCTACAGGATTCTTTCTGCTGCTCTCTAGGCAGGACACAGGCCCTACACCCAGAGGTCTGGCAGATGAACTGCCTATGTGCTCAGATCCTGAGTGCAGGCAGACCCCTGGCGGTTTGCACCCTCAGAGATCTAAAGTTCGGGGTGATACAGTACCTAGTGACACTCTTCTGCTCCGGCAGGCAGCGAATATCAGATGTACTTCTTATAATGTCATTCCAAGTTCCAAATTATGTTATCTGGTTTAAAAAATTTATTTTTTCTCATTATGTGACTTTCTTTCATGTGATATCTTTTACTTCATTTTGTTTAATATTATTGTCTCCTTGATTTTTATCTTTAATTATTTCTCTTATTGAGATTATAATGACACCATTCCTCACTTTTGCTTTTCTCTCACTAAACATTTGCATACAATCATTCTTGTTCTCTTTCCAGTTCATGTTTTTTTCAATAACTCTTGTTAATTACTTTGCATGTGTGCATATAGGTACATATGTACATATGTATGTTTATGTGTCTATTCATATATGTGTGTATACATATGCTTATGCATATGAATATATTGTATGTTCTGTTGTATGACTTATAATTTGTATATATGTATATAATATTGATGTAATGTTGCAAGAAATTTTAGCAGACTGATCAAAGGGTTACACATAAAATCAAAACCTAGTCTCTACTAAAATGTTTCACCCTTAAGGCAGTGAAACTGGCACATAATAATAAATATATGTTGCTGTCCTTTACAAAATTGTTATTACATTTTTGTAGGCATAATGGGAAAATAATGATATCCTCCTATATGTTACAGTAAGCAAAATCTCCTAAGAATCTCAAAAGAATTGTTACACTGGTTCTGTTGGTATGAAGTCAGATAGTCCTCTGAGTGGGAAGTGAGGATGATTATAGGAAAGATTATAGAAAGAAGACTCAAAGACGAAAGTCGGAAATCAGGAGGGGTACTGGTCTATACGACACTAGTCACTAATGCATTTCTCAAAGCTTTTATATATTTTTCAATATTGTTACAAAGTCATAAGTTAATAGATTCAATGGCTGAAATATATAGGGTGGATATCTGTACCTGTCCAGAGTCCTGTTCCTTCCACCAAGATTAATAGAATGCTCATTCCCTCACCTTGAGTTTCAAGTGTAGATCCTCTATTGGTCTATGCATCAGATGGCCAGGACATCTGCCTGTAGACCTTGAGCTGCCTTGATTCTGCTTGACAGCCAGAATCTCAGAGAAGCAGGCAAAAATAGCTCCCTATAAATTATTCTGATGAGTTTCCAAGGGTGTCCTTAAATACCATGAGTCTTAGAGGATAAGAATTCATTGTCTCAGTTTCAAAGGCTAAAATCTGAGATCATGCTAGCAGTGGAATAGATTTATGCTGACGACTCTGAAGAAAATCTGTGGCATGTATTTTGTTGGCCTATGTGGATGTTCTTTCATTTGTAGAAACATCACTTCAAACAGTAGTCATTTGCACAGGGCATTCCTCTCAGTGTGCCCATTTCTATTCCTTAATTTCCACACTATGGACTACTTTAGCATTACCGTCTCTATTTATAAATAAAGTCACAAGCTGCGGTAGAGGAATAAGAATTCACCCCATTGTTTTTTTAGGGGCAAACAAGGGAAACAGTCATATCCAATCTGAAGTCGAGTCTGGGTGTGTTGTATCAATTTCTGTTCTCTAGCCTTGCATTTTGACAACCTCTCTAAAAACTTTCATAACTCACTCTGATACTGAAGTTCTAGAAAATTCCTTCTTGTACCAACTAGCTGTCTCCTATTATTTCATGGTATAGCTTATGCCTATGTAATGTAATTCTGTATGTTCCTACACAGGAAGGCATTGCTGTTAGAAGCAATAAGTGGGATAGTAATATGCCCATGTAGAAAGCAAACACTACAACACTACTGAATGACAGGCAATTTTCAGAGGCAATTGCATTGTATAGATGTGAAAATGTATTTCTTTTTTAAAGAAGAATCTATTTTTGACAGTCCAACTGATATGCAATAGTTTATCAGGTCAAAGCCATCATTTTCCCTCACCAATGTTTCCATTTCACTACTCAGGTTTCTATACTCTACCTCACTAAAGTGTTTACTTAAACCAATATACTTACTGAAATTGTACATTCAGTCGTATTTGCATTTTTTTTATTGCAAAATACTAGAAATGACCTTTTTGTAGGGTCATTCTATGGGAGATATGTGACAGCAAAGATGGGGGAGCTATGTTCAACATTTGTACCAGAGTAACCTGAGACAAAAAAAAGTACGTACTGAGCCAGAGATATGACTCAGTGGTTAAAAGCTCATGTTGTTTTTCAGAAGACCCAGACATAATTCTCTGCATTCAGGCTGGGGTTCAAAATCATCTACAACTCCAGTTCCAGGTATCAGATTTTCTTGTCTGATGCCTGTGTGGATACCAGGAACATACATAGTGCATAGGTAATATTAACACTCAAAAAATAAAGTAAAATAAATAACAACTCTGGATCTACATTCAATATGCATTATTTTGCTTTTTTTATAAATGAGACTGGACCAAATATGATTCTGTCAACAAGATTTTAAATCTGAAAATCCTGCAGCAACAGAGTCAGTCTGTAGGTATTGCATGAGGATAACATGATCAAGATTGACACTGAAATTCAAAGAATGTAAAAGGAAAAGATACATAATAGACTTATCATTATAGTTCATTGTAGATTGTTCAGATTTTTAACATAAATATGATTATTATTTTGGGCTAAAGTAAACCTAAAGTTGGATTATGTCTCAATGGCATGAGTGCTAACCTATGTTCAATCTTACATACTTAAGAAAAGCAAAAATTCAAGTAATAGGAAAAAGGATATGAAGAAATTGTGTGGTTTCTCATATAAAAATTATGTAAATTTTGTTATACAATTTATGGGTTTATGAAAATGATAAATAGTCTCAAGATAAAAGAAATAGTCTCAAGGTACAAGAAAATATTAAAATTATTCAATTTTTTAGTCTTAGCATTATTCTCCAATATTGGAATATTAATGACAATAATGAGAATACTATTCTAATATTAAAAATATCTGCTTTTTCTTTACTATTATTTCCTTCAGAATTTAATTTAAAATTCACTAAAATAATTTGTATCTGAAATAAAATATTTCAGTTTCAAAACCTGAAATACTGATTTGGGTCATTCTACTTTTGTTTACTATTCCAATATATCAAAATTTCTTACTTTGAAGTGATTGTTCTATTGATTCTAAGATAAATCTTAATAGTGGAATTAGAAGAGATCAAATCAAAAGAACAGAATAAGGGTCATTGTGAATATAGCCCCAATATTGATAACAGAGCCTCAGAGATTCTCAACTGAATTTTTCTTTCTGAATCCTGTTAGTGTTCTAGTATTCTATTTTAATAAACACAAGGTAAACGTTCTGAGTCAATCTCCAAATATAAGAGATTTCTTTAGTCTCTGGGGCAGCAGCAGTGGCAACAGCAGCAGGGACTGGTCCAGAAGAAGGGCCATCAGCAGTGGAACCAAGGTGACAGGGTCCAGGCAGGGCCTGCACCCATGACCACTGAACATCGCTGGCCAGTCATGCTGCAAGCAGCAGCGGAGTTACTGCGCCTTTCACCACACAGAAGCTACATCAGAACTCTGTCTCCAGCCAGTCAGTTACGAGAGAGTCTCTCCACCATCTTGGATCTCAGGCACCAGAGAGATCAGACAGACTGAGGTACACAAATATAATCCAAGGCCAACATCGCTGGGGTCTAAGCCCCACAGGCTTTGGCCTGCACCCACGCCCAGGGCTGTTTGGGGGGCCATCGGTGTGGTGTGCAAACCAGGCCAGGAGGTTGTTTGCCAGGGCCTGCACACATCACCATTTTGCCTACAGGACACCAGAGAGTTCTAACAGGCAAAACCAGCTAAGAGTCATAGCCCAAAGGTAACATAGCAGAGGTCTAGGCCCCAACAGGCCCTGGACTGTCCCCAAGACCTGGGCTGCTCAGTGGGCTATCTGTGTGCCAACCTGGCCAGGAGGTTGGTAGCCCAGCAGACTCTCCTGGCACCTGTCAGACCCAATTAACAGTCATAGCCAGAGGGGAACTTTGCTTGGAACTTGGCCTGCTAGGATTTTGCCTAGACTCAGGGCCTGAGCAGCTAGGCTAGCCTTGTGTGCACCAACTGGGTTGGGAGTTCAGCTGCCCAGCAGAGTGTTCAGCACACAGAAAAGGTCCCACAGCATACACCCTCAGCACTCCATGAAGGAGCAAATGGAGCACCATCTGGTTCACAGACACAATCTGGGGCAAAGCACACTAGGGCTGCAAGAGCACCCAAGAGGAGGACAGCACATCAGCAATCTGCAACAGGGGAAACCCAGGCATCCAGTATTGCAGAAATAGCCCTGGAGCCTCTCAGGAGGCTCAAACACCAGCCAGAGACAAGACCAACTAACGCCAGAGAACAAGATTACAAAGGGCAAATGCAGGAACACTACTAAAAGAAATCTAGGCAATATGGTAGCATTTGAACCAAACTCTCCAACATCAGCAAGTCCTGGTTATGCCAATGCACGAGAGAAACATGATTTGAATTTAAAATCACAGGTCATGATGCTGCTAGTAGAACACAAAAAGGTCATAAATGAATCTCTTAAAGAAATACAGGGGAACATGAATAAGCTAGAAACCCTTATAATGGAAACACAAAAATCACTTAAAGAAATTCAGGAGAATAAGACTCAAGAGATAGAAGCCAATAAAGAAGAAACACACACACACACACACACACAAACTTAAAGAAATGCAGGAGAGCTTGAGTCAACAGGCAGAAGTCATGAAAGAGGAAACACAAAAATCTCTTAAAGAATTACAGGAAAACACAAACAAACAAATGATGGAAATGAGCAAAACCATCCTGGATCTGAAAACAGAAGTAGAAACAACTAAAAAATCGCAAAGGGAGACAACTTTGGAGATAGAAAACCTTAGAAGAAATCAGGGGAAATAGATGGAAATATCAACAACAGAATACAAGAGATGGAAGAAAGAATCTCAGATGCCAAAGATACCATAGAAACCATGGACTCAACAGTCAAAGAAAATGCAAAATGCAAAAAGCTTGGATCCCAGAATATCGAGGATATCCAGGACACAATGAGAAGACCAAACCTAAGGATTATAGGTATAGATGAGAGTGAAGATTTACAACTGAAAGGGCCAGCAAATATCTTCAACAAAATTATGGAAGAGAACTTTCCCAACTTAAAGAGAGAGATGCTCATCAATATACGAGGAGCCTACAGAACTCCAAAAAGACTGGACCTGAGCAGAAATACCTCCCATCACATAATAATCAAAACCCCAAATTCACTAAACAAAGAAAGAATATTAAAGGAAGTAAGAGAAAAAGGCCAAGTAACAGATAAAGGAAGACCTATCAGAATCACACCAGACTTCTCACCAGAGACCATGAAAGCTAGAAGATCCTAGGCAGATCTCATGTAGACTCTAAGAGAACACAAATGTCAGTCAAGACTACTATACCCAGCAAAACTCTCATTCTCCATAGAAGGAGAAACCAAGATATTCCATGACAAAACCAAATTTACCCAATAACTTTCCACAAACCCAGCTCTGCAAAGAATAATAGGAGGAAAACTCCAATACAAGGAGGGAAACTACACCCTGGAAAAAGCAAGAGAGTTACCTTCCTTCATCAAAGCCAAAAGAAGATAACCACTCAAATATAAAAATAAAATAAAAAATGACAGGAAGAAATAATCACTACTCCTCAATATCTCTTAACATCAATGGACTCAATTCTCCAATAAAAAGACATAGATTAACAGACTGGTTATATAAACAGGATCCTACATTTTGCTGCATACAGGAGAAGACAAAAACAGTGTCGAAGACAAAAACTACCTTAGAGTAAATGGCTGGAAGAAAATTTTACAAGCCAATGGTCTCAGGAAACGAGCCAGAGTAGTTATTCTAATATCAGATAAAATTGACTTTCAACCTAAAGTCATCAAAAGAGACACAGAAGGACACTTCTTGCTCGTAAAAAAAAAAAAAAAAAAAAAAAAAAAAAAAAAAAAATCCACCAGGAAGAACTTTAAATTCGGAACATCAATGCACCAAATGCAAGTGAACCCTCATTCATAAAAGAAACTTTACTAAAGCTCAAAGCACACATTGCACCTAACACAATAATTGTGGGGGGCTTCAACACTCCACTCTCCTCAATGGACTGATCAGGAAAAGAGAAACTAGACAGGGACACAGTAAAACTAAATGAAGCTTTGGACCAATTGGATTTGACTGATATTTATAGAACATTTCACCCTAAAGCAAAAGAATATACCTTTTTCTCAGCACCTCATGGTACCTTCTCCAAAATCGACCATATAATTGGTGACAAGACAGACCTCCACAAATATAAGAAGGTCGAACTAATCCCATGCCTCATATCAGATCACTATGGGGTAAGAGTGGTTTTCAATAGCAACAAAAACAATAGAAAACCCACATACACATGGAGGCTGAACAATACTCTACTCAATGACACCTTGGCCAAAGAAGAAATAAAGAAAGAAATCAGAGACTTTTTAGAATTTAATGAAAATGAAGGCACAACATACCCAAATCTTTGGGACACAATGTAAGCAGTGCTGAGAGGAAAACTCATAGCCCTGAGTGCCTCCAAAAAGAAAATGGAGAGAGCATACACTCCCAGCTTAATGACACACCTGAAAGCCCCAGAACAAAAAGAAGCCAATTCACCCAGGAGGAGTAGAAGACAGGAAATCATCCAACTCAGGGCTGAAATCAATCAAGTGGAAACAAAGAGAACCATACAAAGAACTCAACAAAACCAGGAGCTGGTTCTTTGAGAAAATCAACAAGATAGATAAACTCTTAGCCAGACTGACCAAAGGGCACAGACAAAGTATCCAAATAAACAAAATTAGAAATGAAAAGGGGGGGTATAACAACAGAACCTGAGGAAATTAAAAAAAATCATCAGATCCTACTACAAAAGCCTATATTCAACATCTGGAGGAAATGGACAATGTCCTTGACAGATACCAAATACCAAAATTAAATCAGGACCAAATAGATCATCTAAACAGTCCCATAACCCCTAAAGAAATAGAAGGAGTCATAGAAAGTCTTCCAACCAATAAAAGTATAGGACCAGATGGTTTCAGTGCAGAATTCTATCAGACCTTCAAAGAAGACCTAACACCAATACTCTTCAAACTATTCCACAAAATAGAAACAGAAGGAACACTACCCAATTCCTTCTATGAAGCCACAATTATGCTGATACCAAAACCACGCAAAGATCCAACAAAGAAAGAGAACTTCAGACAAATTTCCCTTATGAACATTGATGCACAAATAATAAAATGGAGCTGTGGAAGGAGAGAAGCCCCGCAGCCATACTTGCTGCCTGCCGGGACACAAAAGGATCACTGGGTACTGTATCACCCTGAGCTTTAGATTTCTAGTGGTGCAAACCACCAGGGGTCTGCCTGCACTCAGGAACTGAGCACCTAGGTGGCTTTTGTCTGCCAGCCCTCGGGGCTCGGGGCAGTGTCCTGCCCAGGGAGCTGTGTAAGAAGAGAAGCCCCAAGGCCATACTTGCTGCCTGCAGTGACACAAAAGGATCACTAGGTACTGTAGCACCCTGAGCTTTACATTTCTGGTGGTGCAAACCGCCAGGGGTCTGCCTGCACTCAGGAACTGAGCACATAGGCGGTTCATCTGCAAGCCAGTCCATCACAGGACCTGTGTCCTATGTGAGAATCAACAGAGGGAGTGACCCCCACCACAACTTCTTTCATCCATAATAGAGCAGACAGAGAACACCTGGTGACCTTGACAACCTAAGTATAACATTGCTTGAGGCAAGACTGAGAAGGGCTCCTTGTCTCCTTGTACTAAGCTTAAATCCAAATGGATCAAGGACCTCCACATAAACCCAGACACTCTGAAACTAATAGAAAAGAAACTGGGGAAGACTCTTGAAGACATCGGTACAGGGAGAAAGTTTCTGAACAGAACACCAATAGCATATGCTCTAAGAGCAGGAATTGACAAATGGGACCTCATAAAATTACAAAGTTTCTGTAAGGCAAAGGACACCATCAAGAGGACAAATCGGCAACCAACAAAGTGGGAAAAGATCTTCACCAAATCTACATCAGATAGAGGGCTAATATCCAATATATATAAAGAACTCAAGAAGTTAGACTCCAGAAAACCAAACAACCCTATTAAAAAATGGGGTACAGAGTTAAACAAAGAATTCTCACCTGAAGAACTTCGGATGGCGGAGAAGCATCTTAAAAAATGCTCAACTTCATTAGTCATTAGGGAAATGCAAATCAAAACAACCCTAAGATTTCATCTTACACCAGTCAGAATGGCTAAGATTAAAAATTCAGGAGACAGCAGGTGTTGGAGAGGGTGTGGAGAAAGAGGAACACTCCTCCACTGCTGGTGGGGTTGCAAATTGGTACAACCACTCTGGAAATCAGTCTGGCGGTTCCTCCGAAAACTGGGCACCTCACTTCCAGAAGATCCTGCTATACCACTCCTGGGCATATACCCAGAAGACTCCCCACCCTGTAATAAGGATACATGTTCTACTATGTTCATAGCAGCCCTATTTATAATTGCCAGATGCTGGAAAGAACCCAGGTATCCCTCAACAGAAGAATGGATGCAAAAAATGTGGTATATCTACACAATGGAGTACTATTCAGCCATTAGAAACAATGAATTCATGAAATTCTTAGGCAAATGGATGGAGCTAGAGAATATCATACTAAGTGAGGTAACCCAGACTCAAAAGGTGAATCATGGTATGCACTCACTAAGTGGATATTAACCTAGAAAACTGGAATACCCAAAACATAATCCACACATCAAATGAGGTACAAGAAGAAAGGAGGAGTGGCCCCTGGTTCTGGAAAGACTCAGTGAAACAGTATTCGGCAAAACCAGAACAGGGAAGTGGGAAGGGGTGGGTGGGAGGACAGGGGAAAAGAAGGGGGCTTACGGGACTTTCGGGGAGTGGGGGGGGGCTAGAAAAGGGAAATCATTTGAAATGTAAATAAATTATATCGAATAAAAAATAAAAAGATCCCATGGAACACGGTACTGTCACTTCCCATTCATCCAGTGTTGCAGAAATAACCTTAAAGATCCACAGTAGGTTGAAGCACCAGGCAGTGACAATAAGACCATCTAACTCCTGGGAAAACCAGATGGCTAAAGGCAAACATAGGAACATTACTAACAGAAACCAAGGCATTATGGCAGCATCTGAACCCAATTCTCCAACATTAGCAAGTCCTGGATACCCCAACACACCAGAAAACAAGATTTGGATTTAAAATCACTGGTCATGATGCTAGTACAGGAACACATAAGGGACATACTTAAAGAAATTCACGAGAAAATGGATCAAAAATTAGAAGCCCTTACAAGGGAAACACAAAAATCATTGAAAGAAATTCATGAGAATACAAAAGCCAATAAGGAGGAAACGCAAAAATCACTTAAAGAAATACAGGAGAACCTTGATCAACAGGCAGAAGTCATGAAAGAGGAAACACAAAAATTGCTTAAAGAATTAGAGGAAAACACAAACAAGCAAATGACAGAACTGAGCAAAAATTTCCAGGATCTGAAAACAGAAGTAGAAACAACTAAGAAAGCACAAAGGGATACAACTTTGGAGATAGAAAACCTTGGGAAGAGATCAGGGACCATAGATGCAAATATCAACAACAGAATGCAAGAGATAGAAGAAAGAATCTCAGATGCAGAAGACACCATAGAAACTATAAACTCAAAAGTTAAAGAAAATGCAAAATGCAAAAAGCTTGTAACACAAAATACCAGGAAATCCAGGACACAATGAGAAAGCCAAATCTAAGGATTATAGGTATTGATGAGAGTGAAGATTTACAACTTAAAGGGCCAGCAAATATCTTCAACAAAATTATGGAAGAAAACTTCCCTAACCTAAAGAGAGAGATGCCCATGAATATACAAGAAGCCTACAGAACTCCAAACAGACTGGACCAGAACAGAAATACCTCCTGTTACATAATAATCCAAACCCCAAATGTACTAAACAAAGAAAGAATACTTAGGACAGTAAGAGAAAAAGGGCAAGTAATATATAAAGGAAGACCTATCAGAATTACACCAGATTTCTCACCAGAGATCATGAAAGCTAGAAGATCCTGGGTGGAGCTCATGCAGACTCTAAGAGAACACGAATGCCTGCCGAGACTACTATACCCAGCAAAACTCTCAATTACTATAGATGGAGAAACCAAGATATTCCATGACAAAACCAAATTTACACAATATCTTTCTAAAAACCCAGCCCTACAAAGGATAATAGGGAGGAAACACCATTACAACAAGGGAAACTATACCCTGGAAAAGGCAGGATATTAAGCTTATAATAAAAAAATGATAGGAAGCAAAAACCACTACTCCTTGATATCTCTTAACATCAATGGACTCAATTCCCCAATAAAAAGACATAGACTAACATACTGGTTACATGAACAGGACCCTACATTTTACTGCATACAGGAACCACACCTCAATGTCAAAGACAAAAACTACCTTAGAGAAACAGCTGGAAGACAATTCTACAAGCAAATGGTCCCAGAAAATAAGCTGGAGTTGCCATTTTAATTTCAGATAAAATTGACTTTCAACCTAATGTCATCAAAAGAGACATGGAAGGTCACTACTTGCTAGTCAAAGGAAAAATCCAACAAGTATAACTCTCAATCTTGAATATCTATGCCCCAAATACAAGGGCGCCCTCATTCATAAAAGAAACTTTACTAAAGCTCAAAGTATACATTGCACCGAACACAATAATTGTAGGTGACTTCAACACTCCACTTTCACCAATGGACCAATCAGGAAAACAGAAACTAAACAGGAAGACAATGAAACTAATTGAAGTTTTGAACCAATTGGAGTTAATATATATATATATATATATATATATATATATATATATATATATATATATGTATGTATATATATATATATATATATATATATATATATATATATATATATATATATATATATACACATATAGAACTTTTTATCCCAAAGCAAAAGAATATACCTTTTTCTCAGCACCTCATGGTACCTTCTCCAAAATAGATCATACAGTTGGTCACAAGACAGACCTCAACAAATATAAGAAGATTGAAATAATCCCATGCCTCCGATCACATCACTATGGAGTAAAGGTGGTCTTTAGTAACAGTAAAAACAACATGGAAACTGAACAATACTCTACTCGATAGCTTGGTTAAGGAAGAAATAAAGAAAGAAATCAAAGATTACTTAGAATTTAATGAAAATGAAGGCACAACATACACAAATCTATGGGACACAATGAAAACAGTGCTAAGAGGAAAACTCATAGTGTTGAGAGCCTCCAAAAAGAAATTCGAGAGAGCTTACACTAGAAGATTAACGGAACAACTGAACGCCCTGGAACAAGAAGAAGCTAATTTACCCAGGAGGAGAAAAAGACAGAAAATCATCAAACTCAGGGCTGAAATCAATCAAGTAGAAACCAGAAAACCACACAAAGAATCAACAAGAGCAAAAGCTGGTACTTTGAAAAAATCAACAAGATGGATAAACCATTAGCCAGACTAACCAAATGGCACAGAGAAAGTATCCAAATTAACAAAATTAGAAATGAAAACGAAGATATTACAACAGAAACCGAGGAAATTCAAAAAATCATCAGATCCTACTACAAAAACCTGTATTCAACACAACTGGATAATCTGGAGGAAATGGACATTTTCTTAGACAGATACCAATTACCAAAATTAAACCAGGATCAAATAGACCATCTAAACAGACCCATAACCCCTAAAGAAATAGAAGGGGTCATAGATAGGCTTCCAACCAAAAAAAGCACAGGACCAGATGGTTTCAGTGCAGAATTCTATCAGACCTTCAAAGAAGACTTAACACCAATACTCTTCAAACTTTTCCACCAAATAGAAACAGAAGGAACACTACCCAACTTCTTCTTCAAAGCCACTATTATGCTGATACCAAAACCACTCAAAGATCCAACTAAGAAAGAGAATTTCAGGCCAATTTCCCTTTTGAATATCAATGCAAAAATACTAAATAAAATTCTTGCCCACTGAATCCAAGAACACATCAAAATGATCATTGACCATGATCAAGTAGGCTTCATCCCAGGGATGCAGGGATGGTTCAAAATAAGGAAATCCATAAATCCTATCCACTAAATAAACAAACTCAAAGAAAAAAACCACATGATCATTTCATTAGATGCTGAAAAAGCATTTGACAAAATTCAGCATCCTTTCATGCTAAAAGTCTTGGAAAGGACAGGAATTCAAGGCCCATATCTAAACATAGTAAAAGCAATATCCAGCAAACTGGTAGCCAACATCAAACTAAATCAAGAGAAACTTGAAGCAATCCCACTAAAATCGGGGACTAGATAAGGTTGCCCCCTCTCTCCATATCTTTTCAGTATAGTTCTTGAAGTCCTAGCTAGAGCAATTAGACAACATAAGGAAGTCAAAGGGATACAAATGGGAAAGGAAGAAGGCAAACTATTACTATTTGCAGATGATATGATCATATACTTAAGTGACCCTAAAAGCTCTACTAGAGAACTCCTACAGCTGATAAACAACTTCAGCAAAGTGGCTGGCTACAAAATCAACGCAAGCAAATCAGTAGTCTTTATATATTCAAAGGATAAGCGGATTGAGAAAGAAATTAGGGAAATGACCCCCTTCACAATAGCTACAAACCACATAAAGTATCTTGGGGTGACTCTAACCAAACAAGTGAAAAACCTATAAGACAAGAACTTCAGATCTCTGAAGAAGGAAATCGAAGAAGATCTCAGAAAATGGAAAAACCTTCCATGCTCATGGATTGGCAGGATTAATATAGTTAAAATGGCCATCTTGCCAAAGGCAATCTACAGATTCAATGCTATTCCCATAAAAATCCCAACCGAGTTCTTCATAGAGCTAGAAAGAGCAAGTCTCAAATTCTTCTGGAATAACAAAAAACCCAAGATAGCTAAAACTATTCTCAACAGTAAAAGAACTTCAGGGGTATTTAATATCCCAGACTTTAAACTCTACTACAGAGCAGTAGTGATAAAAACGGCATGGTATTGGTACAATATCAGGTAAGCAGATCAGTGGAATAGGATTGAAGACCCAGAAATGAACCAACACACCTATGGTCACTTGGTCTTCGACAAAGGAGCTGAAAGCATCCAGTGGAAAAAAGATAGTCTTTTCAACAAATGGTGCTGGTTCAATTGGAGGTCAACATGCAGAAGAATGTGCATTGATCCATTCATATCTCCTTGTACCCAGCTCAACTCCAAGTGGATAAAGGACCTCCACATAAATCCAGACACACTGAAACTAATCGAAAAGAAACTGGGGAAGACCCTTGAGGACCTGGGCACAGGGGAAAAGATCCTGAATAGAACACCAATAGCTTATGCTCTAAGATCAAGAATTGACAAATGGGACCTCATAAAACTACAAAGTTTCTGTAAGGCCATGGACACCATCAAAAGGACAAAATGTCAACCAACAAACTTGGAAAGTATCTTCACCAACTCTAAATCCGACAGAGGGCTAATATCTAATATATACAAAGAACTCAAGAAAGTAGAACCCAGAGAACCAAATAACCCCATTAAAAAGTGGGGTACAGAGCTAAACAAAGAATTTTCACATGAAGAACTTCGGAGAGCTGAGAAACACCTTAAGAAATGTTCAACATCATTAATCATTAGGGAAATGCAAATCAAAACAACCCTGAGATTTCACCTCACAACAGTCAGAATGGCTAAGGTCAAAAACTCAGGAGACAGCAGGTGTTGGCGAGGATGTGGAGAAAGAGGAACACTCCTCCACTGCTGGTGGGAATGCAAGATGGTGCAACCACTTTGGAAATCAGTCTGGAGGTTCCTCAGAAAACTGGGCATGTCACTTCCTGAGGACCCTGTTATACCACTACTGGGCATATATCCAGAGGATTCTTCAGCACGCAATAAGGACACATGCTCCACTATGTTCATAGCAGCCCTATTTGTAGTAGCCAGAAACTGGAAAGAACCTAGGTGTCCTTCAATGGAGGAATGGATACAAAAAATGTGGTATATTTACACAATGGAGTACTATTCAGCCATTAGAAACAATGAATTCATGAAATTCTTAGACAAATGGATGGAGGTGGAGAACATCATACTAAGTGAGGTAACCCAGTCTCAAAAGATCAATCATGGTATGCACTCACTGATAAGTGGATATTAGCCTAGAAACTTTGAATACCCAGGACAGGACATAATCCACAAATTAAATGATGTCCAAAAAGAATGGAGGACTAGCCCCTGGTTCTGAAAAGATTCAGTGCAAGAGTATAGGGGAATTCCAGAACAGGGAAGTGGGAAGGGGTGGATGGAAGAATAGGGGGACAGAAGAGGGCTTATAGGACTTGCGGGGAGTGGGGACCCAGAAAAGGGGAAATCATTTGCAATGTAAATAAAAAATATATCAATAAAAAATAATAAAATTTTTGTCACCCGAATCCAAGAACACATAAAAATGATCATCCACAATGACCAAGTAGGCTTTATACCAGGGATGAAGGGTTAGTTCAATATATGGAAATCCATCAATGCAATCCACTACATAAAAAAACTCAAAGAAAAAAATCACATGGTCATTTCATTAGAGGCTGAAAAAGCATTTGATAACATTCAGCATCCTTTCATGCTTAAGTCTTGGAAAGAACAGGAATTCAAGGCCCATACCTAAACATAGTAAAAGCAATATACAGCAAACCAGTAGCCAGCATCAAACTAATTGGAGAGAAACTTGAAACAATCCCACTAAAATCAGGGACTAGACAGGGCTGCCCCCTTTCTCCTTATCTTTTCAATATTATACTTGAGGTACTAGTTCGGGAAATTAGACAACATAAGGAGGTCAAAGGGATACAAATTGGAAAGGAAGAAGTCAAACTATCATTATCTGCAGATGATATGATAGTCTACCTATGTGACCCAAAAAACTCCACTAGAGAATTCCTACAGCTGATAAACAACTTCAGCAAAGTGGCAGGTTGTAAAATCAACTCAAGCAAATCAGTGGCCTTCCTATACCAAAGGATGAGAAAGAAATTAGGGAAATGACACCCTTCACAATAGCCATAAACAGTATAAAGTATATTGGGGTGACTCTTACCAAACATGTGAAAGATCTGTATGACAAGGACTTCAAGAATCTGAAGAAGGAAATGGAAGAAAACCTCAAAAAATGGAAAGACCTCCCGTGCTCATGGATCGCCAGGATTAATATAGTTAAAATAGCCATTTTGCCAAAAGCAATATACAGATTCAATGCAATACCCTTCAAAATACCAACTCAATTCTTCACAAAGTTAGAAAGAACAATTCTCAAATTCATCTGGAATAACAAAAAACCCAGGATAGCTAAAACTATTCTCAACAACAAAAGAAATTCTGGGGGAATCAGTGTCCCTGACCTCAAGCAATACTACAGAGCAATAGTGTCAAAAAATGCATGGTATTGGTACAATGACAGGCAGGCAGATCAATGGAACAGGATTGAAAATCCAGAAATGAACCCACACACCTATGGCCACTTGATCCTGGACAAAGGGGCTGAAAACATCCAATGGAAAGAAGATAGCCTTTTCAACAAATGGTGCTGGTTCAACAGGAGGTCAGCAAGCACAAGAATGGGAATTGATCCATCCTTGTCTCCTTATACTAAGCTCAACTCCACATGGATCAAGGACCTCCACATAAAGCCAGACACTCTGAAGCTAATAGAAAAGAAACTGGGGAAGACCCTTCAGGACATCGGTACAGGGAGAAAGTTTCTGAACAGAACACCAATAGCATATGTTCTAAGATCAAGAATTGACCAATGGGACCTCATAAAATTACAAAGATTCTGTAAGGCAAAACACACCATCAAAAGGACAAATCAGCAACCAATAAATTGGGAAAAGATCTTCACCAACCCTACATCAGAGAGATTGCTAATATCCAATATTTATAAAGAACTCAAGAAGTTAGGCTCCAGAAAACCAAATAAGCCTATTAAAAATTGGGTTCAGAATTAAACAAAGAATTTTCACCTGAAGAACTTCGTATGGCAGAGAAGCATCTTAAAAAATGCTCAACTTCATTAGTCATTAGGGAAATGCAAATCAAAACAACTCTGAGATTTCACCTTACACCAGTCAAAATGGCTAAGATTAAAAATTCAGGAGACAGCAGGTGTTGGCAAGGAAGTGGAGAAAGAGGAACACTCCTCCACTGCTGGTGGTGTTGCAAATTGGTACAACCACTCTGGAAATCAGTATGGACATCTCACTTCCGGAAAATCCTGCTATACCTCTCCTGGGCATATACCCAGAGGATTCCCCAGCAGGTAATAAGGATACATGCTCCACTATGTTCATAGTAGCCCTATTTATAAGAGCCAGAAGCTGGAAAGAACCCAGGTATCCCTTAACAGAAGAGTGGATGCAAAAAATGTGGTATATATACACAATGGAGTACTATTCAGCCATTAGAAACAATGAATTCATGAAATTCCTAGACAAATGTATGGAGCTGGAGAACATCATACTAAGTGAGGTAACCCAGTCTCAAAAGATCAATCATGGTATGCACTCACTAATAAATGGATATTAACCTAGAAAACTGGAATGCCCAAAACATAATCCACACATCAAATGAGGAACAAGAATGGAGGAGTGGCCCCTTGTTCTGGAAAGACTCAGTGAAGCAGTATAGGGCAAAACCAGAACAGGGAAGTGGGAAGGGATGGGTGGGAGAACAGGGGGAGGGAAGAAAGCTTATGGGACTTTTAGGGAGTTGGGGGGGCTTGAAAAGAGGAAATAATTTGAAATGTAACTAAAAAATGTGTCAAATAAAACATAAAATTTAATTAAAAAAAAGAGATTTCTTTAAGTGTATATACACTTCCCCGTTTACTAGTACTTGCTGTAATTATTGTAATCTGTCACAATCTGCTGATTTCAGAAATTAACACAAGTTGATATGATCAAAATGTCTTTATGAAAAATAACTAAATATGTATGTATATGTACATATATACATTAATGGAATAACAGTAAAGCATGAGGTCATGATTACTCCTCTTATTAGTTCTAATTTGACAGCAAAAAAAGTACAAATGGGAGAGTTTTGAAGGAATGAGGGGAAGGGAGAATGTCAAACATTAAAATCACATATTAAAATCACAAAAATAGCCAATTAAAACATAGAATATGTAATTTGGAGAGGTAAAGCTGATCAGACTTTTAAGAAATGTGATTATACAGGTAGACAGTTATTAGGAGGAAAGTTCTGAAGTCAACAGGAAGATGGGAAAAAATATAATCACAATCACAAGTGGTACTGGGACAGAAAGGATGGAGAACCAGAGACACAGTTGCAAATATGAATGAAGACCAAGGGATGTCAATATCTATTTGTATTTCATGCTTTATCCTACCACAGAAAATTAACTCAACCAAAGTATGTTTTACATGGTCTCTTTATTATATGAATATATGGTCTCCACTCCCTCAGAAACTGATATATTCACCTAATAAAAATAACATTTTATTGATTATATAATTTAATGATAAATAAGAAAAAAATGTTGCAGACCTTATTTACTGTCAATCATCTGACACCACTTTCTTTCTCCATAACTTCTTCATGGCATTTTTTACCTCTGCATTCCTCAGTGTGTAAATCAGAGGATTGAGCAGAGGTGTCCCAATTGAATAAAATATAGATATCATCTTGTCCAAAGGAAATGTTGTTGCAGGACGTGTGTATATAAAGATGCAAGGTCCAAAGAACAGGATGACCACAATAATGTGGGATATGCAGGTGGATAGGGCTTTCCTCCTCCCCTCAGCACTGTGGTTTCTTAGGGAATGAAGAATAATGACATAGGAGAGCATCAGCACAAGGAAACTTACTGTACAAATGGCTCCACTGTTGGACACCAGAAGCAAGTTGATCATGTATGTGTCTGAACAGGCAAGTTTCAATAGTGGCTGCAAGTCACAGAAATAGTGATCCATGACATTGGGACCACAGAAGGGTAAACTCAAGGCCAGAAATATCTGAACTAAAGAATGCACACAGGAACCTACCCAGGCTATGGCAACCAACATCCCACAGACCCGGCGGCTCATGATGGTCATGTAGTGCAGGGGCTTACAGATGGCCACATAGCGGTCAACAGCCATGAGGATGAGGATAAAGATCTCAAGACAGCCAAAGAAATGAAATGTGAAGATTTGAATTATACACTCAGTGAAAGAGATAGAGGTCTCCTTAAGCAGGGAATCCACAATTGTTCTAGGAGCTACAGTTGTAGAGAAGCAGGTGTCAGACAAGGATAAGTAGAACAGGAAGAAGTACATGGGACTCCCAAGGGCCTGGCTTGTCTTAATAGTAATAATGATAAGCAAGTTACCCAGTAATGTCCCCATGTAAAAGAACAGGAAAATAGCAAATACTATGTTCTTCCTACTGGGGTCCTGTGTCAAGCCAAGAAGAATGATCTCTGTCACGTTGATATTCAGCTGCATGGTTCATGAATGAGAAGGAAACCATAGGAAAAGTGTCATCTGCAAAAGATATAGAAAATAGTTTTACCACGTGGTGTGATGGATTACTTTAAGCAAAGATACTTCTTTATCATAAAAACATTCCACGTTTTGATTATTAAACTGTTTTTCCAACTCTGTCTGCAACTCCAATGTCTTTTTTAGTTTCAAGAAACCTGATGTAATTGACAAGTTTTCGCCAGAACTCTCTCACAAACTTGCTGAATTTAGTATGGTTCTGATTAGTTTTTCAGTTCAGTTAATTCAAAATAAAATGTATACTTTTCTTTATTATTCACCTAATTGTTTCTTATAAAAAAATTCTGGTGACAATAACGTATGTATTTTTTTCTCTCTACTGAGAATAATCTGATTATCCTTGGTAGTGGTGAGGTAAAGTTATCTAGCCCTCACATTTTATAAAATTGCTATTTTCCATTTATGTTACATATTTATTACCAAAATTTACAGTTGACACTATACTCATTTTAGGTACTGTTCTTTAAAAGAAGAACAATAAATGCCAGTAACCTGCACAAAATCTGGTGGTGTTTTCAATCAATCTTCATGATATTTGGCAAATGCTATGTATAAACAGAAAAGAATGTCCCTTGATACTATCTACTAAATATCTGAACATCTAATTTTCTTCTATTTCTGAACAACATATCTTAGGCTATTCATACTAGCTGAAATTACATTCAAATAGTAAGATATTTTATATTATCTATAAGTATCATCTGTATACTTCATATATAGGATCATTTTTTTTATCAAATACTGCATAATTTTAACCATTTCATTGATTATATTACTTATGGCAACTTACCATCAATATATATACTGTAAATGTTTACAATTAGTTTATTTTCTTTAGGCATTTATAAAATGAATGCAACTTATTTAAATACATAATAAATCATAGAATTAAGTTGAAAGCAATTGTGAATCTTAATGAAGTATTTATTTAATGACCAGTTTAATCAGTGTTGTCTTACTTCTTCATCATTTTTCCATTCATGAGGCCTCTGTCTTCAAGCTTCAGTTAAGAAAATTTCTGTCCATAGACTGTTGAAAATCTACCATAACCAGTCTTTATTGCTCTCTAATATAAATTCAGTGTCTGTTGAGATATAGACATTTCATGATTGTTTCAAGTGAAATTTTTGTATTGCATTTGAATGAAATGATCCTTATCTATTAGTGTTAATGTCATTCTGGTTATAAATATATTTTCCCACAATTATTTTTTGTAGATTTTTGTATATCATGGGCAATAAATGGCAATTACATTCATAATTTAGAAAGCTAAGACAAAATCCCAAACTGAAGCAAAATTAAAACTGACATATGTCAAAATATCTCAATGAGTTTTCTAAATGATTCAGAATGAAAGGCCTCCATGCTCTGTACAACATCAAATAACATGACATGTTGACATCCACTAGAATGGGTATCTTGACAATACAAACTGAGATTTGAATCCTTGATTCTTGAGATATGTAAAGAGAACATTAAATAAGCTATATTTTCCTTTGACTGTCTTGTGAGGTTTTTGTTTGTTTTGGTTTTGGGAATTTGGTTGTTTGTATTGATTTGGTTTGGTTTGGGGGTTTTAATATTTCTTTTTTTTTGTATATGAACTATTGCTGTCATCAGATCTCTCCAAAAGCAGTAATTAATAAAAACCATCAGGTTTCATCAGACATTACAATATACCTCAATGTCATTAAGACAAGTAGCCCTAAAATGCAATATATCTTCAAAAATCATCTGTACTTACCTCAACTTTCCAAACAAGAGGGACAAAAATAATAGTGACCACATGCTATGTAGTTGCAGTAGGTGATGGAGGAGATCTGAATACTAGCAAACGAGTAAAAGCACAGAATAGAGGATGGTGAAATCAGTGTTTTGTGGCTCCTTCCATGGATCTCCACTGATTTATAGAACACCAGGTAGAAATAATCTACTTGATTGATACAAGATTTATGTCTTTCAGAAACTCACACACTAAACTTGACTTCTATTTATTGCTTACTATGACTTAAAACCAGCTGTGCCAATTTCTTTTCCCTGTAAGAGCATAAATTAAAGCATTACATAATAAATCCTCTTCAAGCCTCTTAAACTATGACTTCATTTCATGATTCATACCATGTCACCAAAGCAACACTGAGGAATAGCCTGGGCAGAGAAACAGAAACTCACACTATTCAATATCTGTAAGGTATATTTTCTTAACTAGTGTTTTTGTTGTGAAAAAACTACTATGCAGTCATTCTTTCTCAGGGCTTAAGGTTAAACTGATACCTCAGTTTTATAAAGAAGTAGCAAATTAGTGAGATGTTTGTAACACTCCCATGCATGATATTATTCCTTTGACTTCACTACATATATTTTAAGCATCACCAGTGACATTGTTGGTCTGAACTGTATCTGGAAAGTAGTTAGTCAATTTCTTAAAGTACATTTTGTGTGTATGTCCACTGAGGGTGAAAGCTTTGTAACTTCATTTTAGAAACATGTGGAAAATAATCATCCTATACTCTAACATACACTAGTCCACAAGTATTGCACTTGCTCACAGCATCACAAAGCTGATACTTCCAAGAAGTTTTGCCAAGGCCATTATTCTCTAATATTCTTTTCTCTAATTTTAGTTAGGCATAATGTTTTCTAAGTATGGGGGGTACATAGATAGTTTTTCCTCAGCCTAATCTCATTTGGCCAATTTCCATGAAACTATATGTGGAATGTTTTCATATTTCACCTCATGAAATAATAACAAATAATAGTATATCAAATTCACCCTTTCCTTTCCATACAATATTGATGTCCTTTTACATATGAATATCATTTTTATTAGCATATATTATATATCCTAATAATTTTATTGATAATTTCATTGATAGTAACAACTTTTGCAACAGAATTTTCTTCTACAACATACTATCATGAACTCTGTAAGAAAAAGGCCAATCATTTTTTTACTATTTCTATATAAATTGTTATTAGTTTTGCTAAATGTTATAAAGTAAAAACCATTTTACCCAAATCAGTAAAAGTATGTTCTGATACTACATACTAATTTCTTATAAAGAATTCACTGATTTTAGACAATTGCTTTTTTCCAAAGATAGTATTTTATATTTATCATAATAGTAAATCTTTAAAAGTATACTGAGTAATTAAATTTAATGGTTCTTTTCCAGTGGCTAGTAGAGTATTCTTACCATGCATTCATACAATGTAAAGAAACATAGTAAAATATACATACTTACCAAATATGTAATAGTGTATCTCTGAACTCACATATGCAGAAATAATATTTCTCACCTGTTAGAAGACCAGCTATAAGTCTCATCAGTATAATACCTTTTGGTAACAGCTTTGCAATGGGACATTGAATAAAAAAATTATTTCTGCTTTCTAGAGGGAATATGCCAACACATAATATTATAAGACATTGACATTGTAGGGAGCTTTGAGACCCAAAGTTTCCCTTCTTCAGTTAATCACAAAAAATTTATGGGCTATAATGCATCAAATTTGCACTGCCTAATTAGACAATTATAAAAATATTACAACATTAAATGAATCATCCTTGATTTCAGTAACAAGTCACAAGTTAGGTTACAGAGGTGTCATTTTTAGCAAAGTTGCCAGAAGAGAAAAATGAAAAAAAAAAAAAAACAGAAATATTTGAATGGATAATGAAGCTGACACTAGCATGCAAAAAAGAAGAGATAACATATAGTTGGGAAAAAAGAATTTGGATCATGAATCTCTGCTTCCATTATGAATTGGCTTTCCAAAGCTGCGGAACAGAGTACAGGAGGGAACAAGATATGGTATCACCTACAGTGAATTTGTAAGGTATTTATAAACACTGTTAGAGAGGGAAGTGCTAAATGATGAAACCAGAAGTCTGTTCTGCAGCCAACAGAAGATACCTTTCAAGATCTCAAAATCGTTTAATTTCTCTTAGGATTAATGTAAATGCAGAGAAAAACTTCTTTCCATTTATCTTAATAACTCATGTCACTGGGAACAGTAAATCCCTTCCTTTTTTCAAAGCTAGTTGGTATTACAGATAAAAGAGTAAAAAGAATAAGAAACTTTAGATGGATTGAGTCAGAACTTAGGAGAGGAAAAAAAAATTGGGTAGGACATCTACATATATCCTTAACTTCTTGTATGATGAATACGTGAAGAAAATTAGTCTAAGTAATAAATCAAGAAAGTAGATAGACTCAGTAATGAGTTCTGTAAACAGAGAAATGGACAAAGCAGTGGCTTCAGAGATAATGCCTAGAGCATCAAGACACACAGTTTAAGATTGTCTAGAAAAAGGAACTGGTAAGAAAAAAAAATAATGCTTCTGAGGTAGAAGGTAGAAAGGAGGCTAACTTGGCAGTGATGGTCTGTAAGCAACTGCATTATTCAGAGGGGTCTCTGGAGTATACAAATGCTATCACGTTCAGAAGACAGTCTTTCCAATTTTAAATTGTTCTGGTAAAGCAGCCATACCATATTTCTCCCTGCACTAATCTTAAGTAGCCTCTCCTTCCTGTGCTGTTATTGTGAGAGTAGGGCATATACTATCTCTGACTCATTCGGTTAAATTTTTCCTGATTCATTACTTTGTCTGCTCCTCAGGCATTGCTTTCAAAGATGGCTTCTTCCTTGTTCAAAATCACATTATTTTCATCATAAGGTATCAAAGGTATGTACTAGAGGCATGTCTGTAGACTAGCCAGATCATACTGTAACTAGAGCATGTCTCCATTCCAGCTAGATCACATAGACATAGAAGGTCTTTGGATGTGATCCTTTGCCAAAACAGCCACGCTAGTGGATTAAAATTCATCTACAATGAATTTTTTTAAAACATTCATATACTAATTTCCCACTGATCACATATTGCTAGTTCATGAAGTACAAAATGGAATTTTATGTAAGAGAGACTGAAACTATAAAGATTTTACTGCCTTCTGCTGAGGTATAACTACT
This sequence comes from Apodemus sylvaticus, assembly GCF_947179515.1. Taxonomy (NCBI): domain Eukaryota; kingdom Metazoa; phylum Chordata; class Mammalia; order Rodentia; family Muridae; genus Apodemus; species Apodemus sylvaticus. The sequence continues at coordinate 69,847,891 of NC_067476.1, forward strand.
CTATTGCCAGGTGTTAGTGACCAACACATCACCTGCCATTAAGACAAAAGTTACTATAATAACCTAAATTCTGCTTGGCCTATAGCTATGACAATGAAATAAGCATAATACATTGTGATATTCAGTTCATGGCAATAGTAATAATGTTGTCTAATATTTGAAGGAAAGTGGATGCTACCCATAATTTCTGAATAAAATTAGGTAGCAATTATAATGAGAGAAATGGACATGAAAAATATGGTGGCTTGTGCCTATAGCTCACGGAGCTAGATATATGTATGTTTACTAAAGAGTAAACAAGGAGAATATATTAATCAAAAAGGTGTGAGGAGAAAGACCACAAACGCAAATTTTCATGGCCAAATTAATTAAAACAAACTTATTCTTTTAAATGGGCTATATCTATGTACAAAAAGGAGTGTTCGAAAAATGGCATTTAATGTAGGGAAGAAAATGTTTTTATAGCTCGGAGGAAGAGGTTTTATCCAAATGGGGAATCTGGCAGGCAAATAGATTTACAAAAGCATAACTTAACAAGTCTTCAGACAAAAATATCTGCCACACAACCAATAGCCTCTATTGACTTGTCGTATCTTATTCCCTTTTGATCAACAAGGGCTTAAACCTACCCCTAAGCATGATAAATTAAGAAGTATAACCTTAAGCATGTACAGTCTAAAGCCATGGTTTACACAAAAATTGTAGCAGACACATGACATGGTGACCTTGCTTAGATCAAAGTTGGGAAGCACACATATAAAATATTCAAATAATGTACAGAAATGCCCCTGAAATGTTTAGCTTATACATAAATATTTAGCTTAAAATTAAGGAAAGAGTTCTTTAAATGTACATTATTAAGAGTTAAATGTGCCCTTGAAGCTGCTTGCTTGCTTAGTCACTAAACTTACTATAGACAAACTCAAAGGAAGCCTGGATATGTGCTGTGAATTTATTAACCATAATCATGGTCATGATGTGCTCAGGAAAGTACATAATTACATGTTAAAAAGGACGACATATCTCAAGGAACTCAAGGAATACAAGATCAATAGGTGCTCCATCCTTAATCATTTCATTTTAGTCTAAAGAATATTTATAAGAATATTGTTGACATATCAATAATCTTCACCATAAATTTTATGAGTTGTGTCATAATTTTCATTTCCAAGCTATGAAATACTTGAAACAAACACCAAAGTGGAAAGTTCTTTTAACAGGGAAATGTGCAAAGACTGGCTTCCATTCTCTCTTTGAGGTAACTGGAGATATTTGTTTATGGTTTATATTTTTCTAAAAATTATTTCTAAAAATATATGACGTTAATTGACAAGAGGAGTAAACTATAATTTGAAGGACAATATATATGATGATATAAAAGACAAAAAGTTTACCTTAGTGATACACTGCATGTTGAATATACTTAAAAATCCTAAGTAAATATTAATGAATATAAACATGCAAAATCAAAATGCATTTGAGTACTATTTGGTGTGTTTAATTAGCTCTTAATTTTTTATTATTTCTTTACTATTTTCAATACATCCCCATTTCAGTTCCCCTCCTTCCACTTCTCCTCTCCTTCTCCATTGTCCTCAAAAAACCAGCAGACTGCAGGAATATCCACAAAACCTAGCATAACAATGTGCACTAAGAATAGCCAAAAACCCTCATATCAACACTGGGTAAAGCAACTCAGTAGTGGAAAATATGTCCCAAGACTAGGTGGAAGAGTCAGAGACTCCCCAACTCCCACTATTAGAAGTCACACAGAACACCATGTAAACACCCATAACATATATGCAGAGGACCTAGCACAGACCAATAGGGGCTCATTTTTATGAGTCATTTCAAAGAAAAATAAGGTATCAAAATTATGCATTCATTTTATCTGACATATGCCTATTATACTCAAACATGGCTCAATATAATTAAGAAAACTCAGTTTTTCAGAATTGCTCTCAAATACAGGATTATTAGAAAAATAGTAAATATCTTGAGGCATATTAGTATTGGAAATTGAAGGAATTTGTGGTTTTTGTTTTGACTGTCTATTTGTCTGTTTGTTTTTAGGCTTGCTGGTGGTTCTCCAGAATCTTCCTTGATAAAGTAAGAGTAAGGATGGTGGTATATATAAGGCATGAAGTCTCAACTATAGTAACCAGAAAAAACTGTGCAAATGAGATGAAGAAAAAATGCACTGTATCTGGGAAAGTCTTTGTTTTACAATGATACAAAGCATTTCACGAGAAGACAGGAGATTAGAGAAGGAAGCATATATCATGAAAGTGTCTCATTAAAGTGTCCCACTTATGACTTTTGTATGTTAACAGAATGATCTTGTTGTCAAATATTTCATCAGTTTACATGTAACAAAAATATATTCATATGACTGTTGCAAGCTACTAGAGCATAGACAGTAAGATTTAATAAGGATATTTCCCCTGAATTCACCACATTCAAAAACCTACATTAATAACACCATACCTCTTCAACCACAGTGAGTTCTGAGGGTATATATCTACATCTTGTCTGTTAGGTGATGCAAAGGAAAGGAGTGAAATATGGGAGCGTAATGTGCTCTTAGTATATTTCATAGATGTATGAAGATGACCTTATATAATCCAGTATCATATTAATAAATATACAACAAAAGAAAACATTAACTAATAATAAATGTAAAAAGCAAGTGAGAAAATTGAATTAAATTCCTACTAGTAGCAGGGTTCTGTGTATGTTCTTTCGAGACAGAGGACTGACTTGCTAAAGATGTACTTCATTTTTAGTGTGACAGTGTATGTGTGTGTGAGTGTGCTTGTGCATGAGTGTGCATGTATGTGTGAAGGGATCGTGTGTGTGCTGGAGTGACTGAGAAACGAACCTAGAGTTTTCCCATCTTAAGCATGTATTCTACCAAACCAAGGCAATTCTTGAGGTCTTTACATCCACATAATCACTTCTGGATGAACATGTGTTATGTAGATTAGACAGAGCATTAAGTTGCTCCTCTGACAGATGACTTTGCCCCAAATTGTTTTTACTTTCTGTGATCTGTTGAATAGTAGCTGACCTAGGGCCATCATAACAGAATCACAAGATTCTCTCACTTATGTCAACTATGAGTGTGACAGCCGAGACCACACCTTGTACATGGCGCTTTTCCTCTCACTGTTTCTGAGTGTGTAGATGAGGGGATTCAACATGGGGGCAATCACAGTGTAAAACACAGAAATTTCCTTATCCTTGTTCTCACTTTGTGCAGGTAAAGTATAGGTATAAATACAGGGCCCAAAAAATAAAACTACCACCATTATGTGTGAGCTACAGGTTGAGAGTGCTTTGCGTAGCCCTGCAGATGATCTTGTCCTCAGAGAATACAATATGAGTATGTAAGAAACAAGTAGTACAGTAAAAATGGCAACAAGCACCATCCCAGAGTTGGCAATTGCTAAGGTACTAACAACATGAACATCTTTGCAGACCAACTTCAAAAGAGGCTTGATGTCACACAAGTAGTGATTGATGTGGTTGGGACCACAGAACGGTAGACTGAGCACCATGAGTAGTAAAGCAATGGAGTGCCAGAACCCCAGTATCCAGGCTGTGACAATCAACATGTCACATCTCTTCCTGCTCATGATAGTCATGTAATGCAGGGGCTTGACAATGGCAACATAGCGGTCCAATGCCATGGACACCAGGATGAAGATTTCCACACCGGCCAGCAAGTGGGCAGTGAAGAGCTGGGTCATACACTCATTATAGGAAATGTTTTTTCTTGCTGAGGCCAAGTCCCTGATGAGCCTGGGAATCACAGTGGAGGTGTAGCAGAGGTCCATGAGGGAAAGATGACAGAGAAAGTAATATATTGGTTGTTCGATTAAGTGGCTGCAGGTGATGGTGAGTAGGATAACAGAGTTCCCCACTAAGACAGCCAGGTAGCAAAGCAGGAACAAGAGGAAGAACAGAAGCTCTATTTGTCTATTCTCCCAAAGTCCGGTAAAAATAAAATCTGTGACATTTTTGAGATTTTCCATGAATTCTAGGGGAATCCACATACAGAAATGAAATTTAGTTCATCTGAATTTACACATAAAATAATGGAAGAGAATGAGGTTGGGAAGGAATAATGGAGGAAAGATCAGAGAAATACCAAGGAAAGAATAAAGAGGGTGAAAAGGCAAGGGTTTTGAGAATAAAATCCATCATGGCAGAAAAGTTACAGTAGCAAGTGAAGTTCTAACAGTGGAGTCAAATGCATGAAGAGGATGAAAATGCTGCTATCCCACTAGTACCCTTTTCACATGTAGGTCTTTTCTACTTCCTCTTCTGCTCATTCCTTCATCATGCTACAGTCATGTCCCAATACTGCTGCCTCCTTCTCTGCATGCAAGAGTCTATGGATGGCTGTCATTTCACATGAATGCTATTCTTATTTTTTTAACCTTTCTCTTCCTATAATACTGAAATCAACCTCTCCCTTTCCTTCTCTCCCTTTCCCATTCACCCCATTTTCTCCCTCTCTCCTACTGCTCCCCTCTCTATGTTCCCTTTTCTGGTTCCATTTTTCTCCTTTCTTCCTCTGTCCTCTACATTTCTCTTCCTCTCTTTATTTTAATCTCTCTTTTTTTGTCTCTTTCTCTACTCTGCTACCCTCTGTCTGTCTATCTGTCTGTCTCACTCGCTCTTTCTCTGTCAAACACACACACACACACACACACACACACACACAAACACACACACGAGAGAGCAAGAGTGAGGTGAGAGAGAGCGAGAGAGAGTGAGAGAGAGCAAGAGAGAGAGAGAGAGAGAGAGAGAGAGAGAGAGAGAGAGAGAGAGAGAGAGAGAATAACCATTTTACCTTAGTCACTAACATGTTTTTTTTATTTTTGCCATATTTTTCAGGGTCTGCAATTTTTGTCTATTAATGCAAAGTCTTCTGAAGCATAATTTTTCAATGTGATCCCAACTGCATCTTGATTGGAAGAAAATAAAAAGAAAGAAAAGCATTGAATTTTAATTCTTGAAATTTAAATAAAAGGCTAAGATCATGAGAATATGTGACTAGTGTTAATGGTCAGAACAAATTTTCTATGATTTTCAGCTACTTTAAATAAGTCTACCTTAGAGAAAATTGTAAAACAACAAAACCTAATCTCTAGGGAAAAGAAAAGGGAAAAAGAAAAGTTTACACATTTTATATTCAGTAGTAATAATGCTCTGAACATGGTGTTAAATAGTTTTCATAAATTTTTTCATTTTTGTCCTCATCAATACTTCATGAACCCTATGTCATTATATTTCTGCCTGTTTTTTAAATAAATATACAATAGTGTAGGACTACACCTGAATGAACATGGGATTTGTATCTCAACAATATTGCATATTTATAAAGATCATGGTTAAATAAAAGAGACTTAAAACCTTGGTTATCCATTTTCCATATGATTGGTGTATAATTTTAAAATGTCTTATTATTTAAAAATCTGTGAGAAAGATACATTAGAAACTGAATTTATGTGTAGGGTTTACTGATATCAAATTCTATGAAAAATAAAATTAGTATCTGAAAGATTTTATTATATTCAAAGCTTTAATATTATATATATATATATATATATATATATATATATATATATATATATATATATATACATATGTGTCTCTGTGTGTGTGTGTTTGTGTATTATTCATAATACTTACTTCTGTCAGGATCTAAATTTTTCCAAACTGCCATGTGTCCTTTAATATGGATCCTCTTCATTTTCTGTGACCTTCAGATAAAGCAACAGAAGTTATGGGACGCACCAATCTCTCCAATGAATCTTTAACCCACTGAAATCTTTAAACATTCAATGCCTGAAATATTGTAAGTAAACAGGCAAGGATACCCAAGGGAAACCATCTCGAGGGCACTTTTCAAAAGAAGTCTAGGTTGCAATTATGGGTGTAACGGTCAAGCCAACAATATCCAGTGGTTACATATGATGCTTTCTTTTATTTACTTATAAGGACTATGACATAAATGTTTTATTGTTTTGTTGATGTTGATGAAATCCTGAATTTTTTTTCCAGAAATTTTCTTTAAAGACTTAATTTGCTGAAGTTTATATGATCTATATAATAAATGCTGGATTCCTTTGCATCTCACTATATCACTGTGTTGACAATAACCTAAGACCATTACTATTATCCTTATAATTATCACCCTAAAATATTGTTATTGTGTATCTGAAAATACTTCATCAGTGTTTAATTATGATCACTGGAAACTTAGAAGACATGCATAATGCTTTGTATTAGTTGATACTCAATTGGCATTAGTATAATTAAAATACAAAGTTCCTTAGCATCTAATGTATTGTCCTTTCCTTTAATATGTAGAATCACTTTTCTCCTTATCAAAAGCAGCTCGCATCAACCTGAGTGAGGTAACCCAGACCCAGAAAGACACTCATGGAATGCACTCAACTGAGAAGTGGACATTAGCCATAAAGTAGTTGAAACCCATCCTACAATCCACAGACCCAAAGAACCTAAGTAATAAGGAGGGCCCCAGGGAATAAGCTTGATTCTCACTGAGAAGATGAAATAAAATATACAGTAGAGGTGAGTGGGAGGAGGTAACTAGATGGGAGAGGAAGTGAGAAGTAGAACCCTTATGGGTAGGAGGTGTAGGGAGAGTAGGGTGGGAGAGGGCTGGGAGCAAGGAAATCATTATGGGCTATCTTTGGAATTAGCTGAAGATCGGGGATGGGAGAAGCTCATGGAAGTCTATGAGAATGGCCCTAGCTCAGAGTTCTAGAACCTAGTAATATGGATACTGAAGTAACTGCCTCCTATAGGACTTCCATTAGAAGGAAGATAACAGCAACCCACCCACAAAACCTTTCACCCAAAATTTGTATAATCTACAAGATATGCAGGCATAAACATGGAGCAAAGATTAAGGAAACAGACAAAATGTCTGGTCCAACTTGAGACCTACCCAATGGGAAAGAGTCAAACCTTGACAGTATTAACAATACTCTGCTAGCTATGCTTGTCGACAGGAGCCTCACATAACTGTCTTCTGAGAGATTTCACCCAGCAGCTGATGCAGAGACCCACAGTCAAATTTCATGCAGAAGACTCAGTCTTTTGGAAGAGCAGGGGATAGGATTGAGTGAGCTGGAGGAATCCAGGACACCACAAGAATAGGAACAGAACCAACTAACCTGGGCCTATGGGGGCTCACAGAGACTGAATCACCAACCATGCAGGGGCTGGACATAGGCCTGTAATACATTTGTAGCAGATATACAGTTTGGTCTTCATGCTGGTTTCTTAACAAATGGAGCAGTGCTATTTATGACTGTCACCTGCCACTAGATACTCCTTCCCCAAGATGTACTGTCTGGTCAGGCCTCAGTGAGAAAGGATATGCTTAACCTTGCACTGACTTGATTTCCCAGGGCTAGGTGATACTCAAGGAGGGCTTCCTGTTCTCTGAGAAGAAGAGGAGGGGATAATAAGGGGGAAATTTGTAAGGAAGGGACTAGAGGGAGAGGAAGGAGGGTAGCTGTGACTAGGATGTAAAGTGAATAAATAAAAATTTTAATGGAAAGAACTGGAAATTGAGGTCTGTCATGACAACTGCTTGTAATTGTCCATGTATCTCTGAGGAGGCTGAGACAAGAGAATTGCTCTGAGTTTAAAGACAATTTGGCTTATCTCTTCAGTTCTACTCCAGTCAAAACTACAAAGTAAGGTTCTGCCTCACAGTGGTACACATTAGGGAAATATTTTTCCCTAATATGCCATTTTCACATATTTACATGCTATAATTATCAACATGATTATGTATATTTCATCATACTAGCAGTTTTAAAATTATTCTTGTTTCCAATTTTTCTTTTCACATGCATTGATTACTTCAATTTATCATATCATAAACTTCATTTATTATATATCATAAACATAATGGGGTACTTTAATGTGGTCTAGATTTTTTGGTGTTTTCCATTATTGTTATAAATTAAGGGATAAACAAACTCTGATATTGCCTACCTCCAACTGGAGTTGAAAACATAGTTGAGAAATGTAAGCATCTACAAGCAACAAATAAAGAAAAATTAGTGCCCCTTATGGTAATTTTTTTGCCCAGTTAAGTTTTGCTCATAAATGAAGAATCTAAGTGTGGTGGCTATCTTGCTTTTCAACTTGAGCACACCTAGAATTAATGAAAATGAAAGTGTGCACACTGGTGAAGTATTTCTATTTTCCTTAACTGAATCATTTAAAGTGTGAAGAATCATAACTAATTTGGATCATTTAGGTGAGAATATCTATGCTTAATCAGGGCCATACCTCTTTGACAGGTATAGAAGGAGTAAGAACTAACTTACAATACTGTTGCTTGCTTATTCTCATACCCAGTAGCAAGTTTATGCCATTACTAGCATTTGAGCCTACTAAGACCTGTTAGTCTAGAGAACCCTGACTAATAACAAAATACTGAGAAAATTAGTACCAGTAAGAGAAAAGAAAACCTAACTACATACATTTCTCCTACTTAACCATGAAAGTTCACATCAAAGAGCTCACTGAGATTTTATCAGCAGGTCATTTAATCCATAGAAATAACAAAATATGTAAATTTCTTATTATAAAATAAATGGAATGGACCTTGACCTAAAATCATAAATGGCTTGGGTACAATAAAAAATAGAAGCAAACACACACATCTGAATAAATATATAAAGGAATAAGACCTCTGCTGCTTTATCTCCAGATGTCTTCATGAAATATTTTTAAATCTAAAGTTCAAGAGAATATTGATAAGAAGCTGACTTAAAAATTATTAGCCATAAAACATACTACAAAGAAAATAAGAATATAAGAATTAATCTGTATTATATCTGTGTGTATATATATATATATGCATATATACAATATGTATACTAAGTTATACCAAATGATCATCCTTAAGAACATAAAAAATAACATTATATTAACTTGTACTAACTGACAGACAATAGATTGACTAGGTTATATTTAAGAATTCATGAAATTAAGAATAAGTAAAAAAAAAAAAAGCCAAAATTTTGAAGGAAAGTGGGGATTGGGATGGGGAGGCTTTAAAGGGAGAAAGGGAAGAAAAAAATAATGTAATGAAATTGTAATCTCAAAATCCAAAATGCTCCAAAAATAATCTAAATAATTAATGGAAAGCTCTCAAAAGAATAACTACAAATAACCAATGTACATTTCAAGAAATGGAAAAAAAAAGCCACAATCATCAAAGAAATGCCAAATTAATTCTATTTTGGGATTTCCTCTCATCATAGTAAGAATGGTGTTTATCAAGAATGTAACCTTTATGCACTTTGTCCCCTATAGGGGAGATGTAAATTTATGCAGTCATTATTGGTGTGAATGCTCCTCAGAAAGCTAAAAACAGATGTTCCATATTTGTCAGACATATCATCCCTCGACATATAGTTAAAGACTTTGTACTCTATGATAGAGATACAATTCTAGAGTAGAGATCCAAGCATATTCATTTCACTGATATTTTCTTCACTAGATGGAGAGAGAGAATTAGCTCAGATGCCTATTAGCTGATGACTGGTGATGAAAATCGGGTAGATATCAACAAGGGAATTCTATCAACTACTAAAGATAAATGAAATTATAAAATTTGTAGTAAACTACTTGAAATATATATATATATATATATATAGTGTTTATTATAGTTTCATATAGTGTTTAATTTGGAATATAGAGAGAGCCCAAGAAGCTAAAATACAGCCAGAGGGTAAGGAAAGATACTTGAGCATAGAAAGATCATAGAACTAATACAAAATTAATGTAGAGGTAGATAAATCCTTTAGTAATAAGACTTGAATAGTGTGTGTGTGTAAGAAATGAGGGATGGATAGAGGTGGAGAGAGTGTTAACTTAAATTGAGATGCAAGAAGATGACAAATGGAAACCTACTTCTCTATAAGCTAATTAAAATATTAGTTTAAAATATGTTTGAATGGAAGTGTAAGTGTGGATAATTATAATTACACCAGTGATGAGTTAATCAGATAAAATTTACAGTACCATGCATGAGGTATTTCCCTATAAATTGTTCATCTAGGGAGAAAACCACAAAGAATGAAGCTTATTTCTATTGTTCTTAGCGGCCCACCAAAAACACCTGGTAGGGCCTTATTGCTGAAGATAACAAACTCCTTGGTTATAGGGTATAGAGAAATCAAGCTGGAACAGAACTGGAAGCTCCCTCTTTCTTGATTGTTCACTAAGAGTCTGGAAAATGTTATACAGGCTGGTAGCTCAGAGAAATTTACATTTTCACCTAAGTGTGTACCTTGTAGTGTGTGCCTTCTTCTAAAATAGTGGCATGACTTCTATAGAAAAAATCAGTTTCATTTTAATGAGATTTGAAGCCTACTCCAATGGACAATTTTTTTCCTAATATTGTAAATTTGTTCAAAAGACCAAAGATAGTAAATTCATAAGCTCTCAGAAAAAAATGCCATTGTTGCTAGATTCATGTAGAATCAAAGTAATTTTAACATCCATGCCTATATGCATAAAAATATATTCGCAGCAGTAATATGATAAGAGAAAGCCCTCTAGTCATTGAATAGTGGAGAATTTAGTTCAGTGACTACTGAAGGGGTTTGAAATAATTAATCATTGAATGTTCAGCACTATACAGTACAACCCCACCACAACTTAGATGCAGGTAAAATTGCTGATTTGGATGCCTAAAAATAGTAAGATCAGAGGATTGGGAGAAAAGCTATGAAGTGCTATTCAGGGGGAGGAATACCAACTGAGATCATAAATTTAGAATGTCTGTGATTACATATGCTATGTTTACACAAGACAGGCCATTGACTTTATTCATGACGCAGAGAGAAGTTTATTGATCTCCATAATACCCACTGATCATTAAACTATTAATGAATGCTGTGAGATGAAAGAGTTATTGTATTCATATGTACACTGACTACCAGAATCCACTGAGTATTTCTAACCCCATATTTCTAGTCACTTGGATATTCATGGTTAAACTTAGTCACAAGAAAGGGGAGGAGGAAATGGAAGAAGGAATGCACCTAAGAGATTAATAGGAAGGTTGGATTTAGCATGGATTAGGGAACACATAAGGGCAGCAGTAGGTAAGTGTAATCATAATGGAGTTAGAGAGAAGTCTCCACCTGTAAAGTCTAGGCTCACAACTTAAATTCACCAGAGAAATAAGTATGTATCGTATCTGTTTAATAAATGGTCAAAGGCTTATTTGATGCAATGAAAGAAACTGGGGGGTTCTTTGGTGGGGGCGAAGGACTTGGAAAGAAGAGGTAGAAGGATCAGGAGTTCAGATAATGCTCTGTTTCATAGTGAGTACAAGGCCAAACTAAGTTAGGTTAAACCAAGTCCTAAAATTTAATGAGCACAATAATCTAATACTAAGTATCCTAATGAATAACTAAATGGTGCATAATAACCAATAATAATTCAAAGGAATAAGTATGAAACCCACTCTTTGAGGGTGTGTTGTGTTGTTTTGTTTTCTTTTGTTTCAGGATAGGACCCCATGAAGTAATCCTAATGATAGCTAATCTATGGTGATATGTAGAAGTATAATATGGAGATGAGTATAACATGCAGAATTGTAAAGATCCCACAAAAATCCAAGACACTCAGAAATATGGGACAAAAAGGTTTTGAAGTTATTACTTTAAAATGTTTGTCGGGTTTTGAGACTTCCTTGGTGTAGGCATTAAGCAAGTTTTCAGAAATAGGATAATGTTGGTAAGAATACAAGAATGCTGAATTCATGGTGTCCATGCTAGATTGAAGGCTCTGTTGTTTGCCTGGCACTCAGTATTCTTAGCTAAACTGTTAGAGAAAGGGATCTACTACATGCTTTCTTTCTATGCTAGCAGAATATTACTCCCCCTTGAAGAGTGAGGGAGTCACGCATATCTTATAAGAGACTGTATTCTAAGTAACAGCTTTTCCATCAAGAAGTTAATTAATTCCTGGGAGAGAAAGCACAACAATAAGATCATTGAAATTCATGGGAACTTCTTTAAATACCCTTTCAATGCAGGATACAAATGTCTGTACATATCACACATCCTCAGCAAGATTCATTGTGAGTAGAGGGGACCTTTTGGAGACTGTTTTGCAACTTTGCCAGCCTCTGCCTTTCAGGATGAAAGACCATAATTAGAAATCAAAGTTTGTCTTTACATAGTTCAGTAAAAGAATTCATTCCAAATTCAAACACCGTAACTTTTGTGAAATATCTTTAGGTTTTTTGAGGGAAGGAAAGAGGTTTCCATGGAGAAATTATGAGATATATAATGATTTGATATCTACAATATGTTGCATATTTCATCCTGAAAGTCTTTCCTGGGGAGGTTTATTCTGAATACTTATAGTGCTCACTGAGAGCTGGAACTGCTGAGTTATAGCTCTCAATAGTGCCAATATATGGTACACACTGAAATGTTTATACATAAGAGTTTGATTTTTGTTTTAATGAGGGTTCATCAATAAAGTCACAGAGTATATCATCCTAACCCTAACTATTCAAGATGTTTAGTAAGTAATTTTCACTTAATTATTGTACTTATTGTTGATAAAAGACCTATAGATGAACAGGTAAATTAGATGTACTTATCATTGTTTCACACTGAGATATGTGTTTTACCACCCAAGGCTATTCATAAGATTGGGTACACTGTTTATCTTGACCACACAATAAAATTCTAAATATGGATATTATGTGAGTCAACATATAAGCTTTTATTATAAGCATGAACACAGATAATTCATTCTGATATGTGCTAATGGATCTTATAAATTCCTGTGGCTTCTGGCCATAAGGTGGTAGCATATGCCTTTAATCCCAGAACTTGGGAGGCAGAGACATTTCTGAGGCTGATTTCACAGTCAACCTGCTCTGTTTCAGGACAGTCAGAACTACACAGTGAAATTCTATCTAAAAAAAGAACAAAACAAGAAGACGAATTACTGTAGCTTCTTTCAAAGTATTAAAAATTCTCTTAAGCTTATTAGAAGGTTCAATGTTTCTCCATATTGCTGCCAAGTTATTAATTATACTTACTGTATAACTGTATTCATGTTTAAAAAAATAAATGATAGCTCGTATTTGCACCCAAACATGCTTATCTATCTTAACCAGTTCTCATACTAAATTATCCAATGCCATTCCAGATCTCATTTGATACACAGAAGATGAAGCAGATATGTGAAATTCCAGAAAATGAACCCAAGATGAGCAGCAAGAACAAGAATTTTCATTTGGTGTCTACAGTTCTTGAACTGATGTATTTGGGAATTGTTGAAGCACATTTTCACAGAGTTTGCCAGTGTTTTGCAACCTCTACTATGTAATCATATATGAGAAAGAGGAAAGATGGACTATGATCCTATCTGCCTGTGAGTTTGCCTCCAAAGAAGTTATTTCATAAATGGCATTCAAGTAAGTAAATTTTTAAGTCATATATATAATAGTTTGTGAACCAACACCTCTCTTATATGACAACATGAGTTATACAACTGGATGATTTAAATCATACAATGCTTTAAACTGTGGGAGATAAAAATAACTAAAAGAAGCAAAGTACTATAGTACTGTCAATTTTTCTTCTTACCTGGGGTAGGAAAAATAATTTCTCTGTTATCATAATACAAACTAAAATATAATAATTTATAGATTAATTATGACAATCACCTATTGTGTGTATATGAAGAACTAAACCAATACCTGTTTTTAAAAGTTGTTAGGAGTAGACACTATTTAGTGGGTTTATTTATTGATTTGTTTATATAAATAGATCGTATTCCCTTTCTCTAAATTGACAAAAACAGCACAGGTTATATAAAGTATAAAAATCAGCATTGTGTTTAAAGTGCTTAGTAACAACTGGTGCAGGAACATAGAGTTGTCACAGACTATTTAAGATTTATCACATGGTTTTATTAATTATTATGCATTCTTTTCCATGCGTTCTTTCACTGTAGCCTCAGTTCTATGTCTGTAAACCCTTCACATCAGTTTCTGTTCCATTTTATTTCTTTTTATTATCTATATAATTATCTAAATCATGAAATTTGACTTAATTTACATATTTTTATTTTCATAAGTAGTTTAAGATGCTACTATTAGTATTCTAATAATGGGACTAATTATCAACCTTCTACTGCTCAGTGAATGCCAGGCTATTTCAAAGAAAGAGAAGGTTCAGTTTATGATGTTAACATATAAGGAATTTCACTACACAAATCTGCTCTTTCCTTTTCAGATCATGATGTAAATCTTCACACTGATGGCTACTGCACTAAACTACTACATACCATACTACACTTTGTGCATATAACTGCCCCCTAGAGTATAATCTAGAGCTGGAGAGATGGCTCAGTGTTTAAAAGCACTAACTGCTCTTCCAGAGGTCCTGAGTTCAAATCCCAGCAACCTCATGGTGGCTCACAACCATCTATAATGAAATCTGACACCCCCTTTTGCTGTGTCTGATCATAAGTACAGCTACCATGTACTTATATATAACAAGTAAATCTTTAAAAAATTTGAGTATAATCTAACTCCTTTTAGGCTGTGCGTTATCTCAATTGCTAAACAAACTTGAGATTGCCTAGTGTTTTTATAAACAGATGTTGCTTGTGTTGATAATATCTTCAGCTATATACACTGAGAAGATAACACTGTGGTCTTAAATAATCATAAATATCTAGAACTCTTTCTGCAATATTAAAAGAAATTCTTGTTGTAATTCACTAATTACCTGAAGCAAAATTATTAATTACTAGAATTCAGAAATTATATAAACATGAAGTTTTATCAGTTTTTTTCCAGGAAATATGATTTACTGTCTCCTAAACTAGATGGAAACTAGGAACAACGTGACCGAGTTTGTTCTCCTGGGGCTCACACAGAATCCACACATGCAGAAAATTATATTTGTTGTGTTTTTGGTTATCTATGTCTTCTCTGTGGCAGGAAATTTGCTCATTCTGATCACCATTACAAACAGCCCACTGTTGGGGTTCCCTATGTACTACTTCCTGGCCTATCTCTCCTTTATTGATGCCTGCTACTCCTCTGTCAATACACCTAAACTGATTGCTGATTCACTCCATAAGAGAAAAACTATTAAATTCAATGGATGCATGACCCAAGTTTTTGCAGAACATTTCTTTGGAGGAGCTGAAGTCATCTTGCTCACTGTGATGGCTTATGACCGCTATGTAGCCATCTGTAAACCTCTACACTATGCAACCATCATGAACAGACGACTCTGTAATATCCTTGTGGGTGTGTCATGGCTTGGAGGTTTTCTTCATGGAGGTATACAGATTCTTTTCATTATTGAATTACCTTTCTGTGGCCCTAATGTCATAGACCACTTTATGTGTGATCTGAACCCTTTGCTTAATCTAGCCTGTATTGACACCCACATTCTGGGACTTTTTGTTGCTGCCAACAGTGGCTTCATATGCCTGTTAAATTTCCTCCTACTGCTTGTCTCTTACCTGGTCATCCTTCAGTCCCTAAGGACCCACAGTGCAGAAGGAAGGCGCAAAGCCCTCTCTACCTGTGTTTCTCACATTACAGTGGTGGTTTTATTTTTTGTGCCATGCATATTTGTATACATGAGACCTGTAGCTACGTTACCAATTGATAAAGCAGTAGCTATATTTTATACTATGATAACTCCCATGCTGAATCCATTAATCTACACCTTAAGAAATGCTCAGATGAAAAATGCCATTTGGAAATTGTTCAGTATAAAAATTCAGTCAGATGACAAATAATGCAATAGTCATATGTCTTCAGATGGATGGGAGAAAGAATGGAATGGACAATTTAGATAATATCAATGTTAAAGTCTTACACAACAAAGAAACAACTGCTACTGATGTCTTATATTAAGGAAAGCAGAAATGAGACCTCCACATAAGAAAAAAATCTAGCTTAGTTTTCTTTATTATCAAAACATACACATAACACACAGAGAGAAAGAGAGAGCACAGAGAGAGAGAAAGAGAGAGAGAGAGAGAGAGAGAGAGAGAGAGAGAGAGAGAGAGAGAGAAGGAGGCAGAGAAGGACAGAGAAAGAGGGAAAGAGAAAGACACTTAAACTATGCCAAGGAGAAATTGATTATAGTTGACTCCTTCTAAAAAAGCTATGATTCTATCAGATAATTGTAAACTTTTTCAGGTCAGAAATTTCCGGATTCTCCTTTCTTGTTCTTTATTATGTAACTTCACAAATAATGCCTTTGGAAGTTGAGTCCTGATCATTGTCCCTTTGCAATCTCATAATCTCACTACTAACTTAGCATAGATACTTTTTGTACTGATGACATGATTTTCCCACTGTAGAAACAGACTGAAGAGGGAAATGATCAAAGAACTATTCAGGACATTGATTTTCTCATCAATGAACTGATTTATACTTTTGAATAAAATAATGCCCCACTCTCTTCCATATTTAGGTGTCTGACTAAAATGATAAATCATATGATGATTTCAATTTCCATAATCATAAATTGATTCTTTCTTAATTTTCATTTTCAAATCTTTTGAATGTATTTACTGTTTATATTGTTACTATTATTGTTGTTGTTAGTAATGTGAAGGCAAGACATCATTCTTCATACACACTTTGCTACTTTTATAGAAGCTAGAGCACAACTCTGTGGTGTCAGCTCTCTCTTTCCACCTCTCTTTCCTTTGTGTTGTTCCAGAGATCAAAAACCAATTACCAGGCAAACAGAGGAAGCACCATTACACCATGAGACACCTTGCCCACCCATAATTATGTGTTAAAAATTTAAAAAGTAAAATATAAGTATATCATTTTCTCCCTTTTTTCCTCTTTTTTAATCTAACTCTTCCGTTGCATCCTGCTCACATGCATTCCATTGCTTTCACAGGCTTATATATGTATTCATATGAGTTAACTTGCTTATATATTTCTCACTCACTGTGGACAAACTATGAGTCATGTCGCTGTCACACATTTCAATAGAGCCATCTGTCAATTCCTGAGCTGTAGCACTCAATGATGCATATTAGACCACTGAGCATGCATCAATACAGTTGATCTGATACATTTTGTAGTTCTTCATTATTATCACATGGTTCTGGTTAAATTAGACTAATAATGCATTCCTTTGTAAAGTAGTAAACCTGCTTACAAGTCACCTTTAAAATAGACGTAAGTGTATTTCTAGTCTAGAAAGTGATCATAGCGATGGGAGTAATACCTAAGGAAAATTAGCATTGTCTTGCATTAGCATGACTGACAGAAGGCATAGTTTCCTCATAAAATATAGGGTAAATCCTTATGAGCTGAGACCACCAATGACAATTGACCGTGGTCTCTTGCATAAGGAGACACTTATATTAATGCCTAAAATTGCTCATCGTTTCTTGTATTATTTTCAACTCTGTGAGCAAAATAAGCCAAAACTTCAGGTTTGTCTTTTTCTAATTTTCTTTGCACAGCAGGTTCCTTGTCTCTATTTATATTATCCTGTTCCTTGTCTTAATAAAAGAAATGTTTGTTTTGTGCATTATATATTTATATTGAGGACTCTTAAAGTTCAACTAAGAACATTTTTATCTTTGTATCCAAAGAAGATCACAGCCTATGTGTATCAGGAATATTATAGTTTGAATAAGAAACACCCTCAACAATTCCACTTGCTCTCTAGCATCTACCAGGTTCCTACAATCATAAACTCCAGATCCAGATGTTATAATGCATCCTCTGGCCTCTATCAGCACTGTAAACGTGTCATATATAGACATATATGAAGGCAAATGAGTTATACACATAAAAATGAACATTAAAAATTTGAAAATCAATTTTGTCAATTTTACAGAAATTTTATCTGCATAATAAACTTGTAATTTTGTACCATTAGTTTTCGACAAAATCTAAGAAGACAAATAAAAAACAAATTATTTCATATTATCTAGATAATGTTTCTTAATTGAAAGTGATAGGATACATTAGAAAATCATTTTCCCCAGACTCCTATGTTTTACATCATTAGTGCTAAATACTTCTCCTGGGAAAGCAAAGAAACAGCTTATGTAAACTTCCTGTGTGGGGTTGGACTTCAGAATATCCATTATGAATCTGTAAATAGTTTACATAATTTGTAATGTCCACTCTAAAGCATGCCTAATGGAAAATATCTGAATTCTTATTGGGCTATGGAACTATTTTTAACCTTCTACTTCTATCAATATGTGAACTAAAGTTTATTTAAATTTTCTGAAATATCGTGCTTTAGTCAAATACATTTTTCTTTTTATGAACAATTAAAAGTGTACATGGTTATGAGTTAAGACATAAAATTATGATAAAGATAAGAAGGTTAATAATAGGCATATACATGATAAATAGGTACATAGAAGATAACAGATGATAGTTGAAATTGTATTAATAATTGTAAAATCTATGAGGTAACCAGTACAATCTTCATGGTAAGCACCCCATACCTTCTATTAAAATCTAGAAAGAGAACTATCATCTCACCTGGGAACCTCAATCAAATATAGTTATATTCAAGGAGATTAAAATAATTATGTGGAAAAGATGTTGATGCTTTCATGAGTGGAGATATTTTCATGTTCAATCATTATAACATGTCCTCTGTCACTTTACTGATAATGGTAGAATAAATATGGATACCAGATGTTCTTTTGGATTTATGTTAGTGCATTTCCTCAACTGATACCTTTAATTATAAGTAGATAGCATCATCTTTATCATAGTATAAGAAGATAAATTGAAGAAAATTTTTCAAAGTAGCTATCTTAGATTTCTTTGTGAAAATTTGTTTACATTCCAAATTCTGTCTCCCCTACTTACAGAGCCTCTTCCCTATCAACATTCCCCTTCTCTGAGAGAGTAGGACCCCCATTTCAGAGAGCATGGGTGCATTACAATATGACTTTCTCCAGACTCCTGCATATAACATCATTAGTGCCAAATGTTCCTTCTGAAGAAAACATTAGTCTCTCAAAAGTTTTTGCAAAAATAAATTTCAGAACACACATGCTGACCTTGGGCCCGTATAAAAGATTTTGTAATATTACAATGAGATCAAATAGAAGTGACTTTATTGAATCTTTATTGGAAACTGATGAATTCTTAGTTTATCTTACAACTATTTAAGATTCAATCTTTATCAATGTATGAAAAAGAATAAAGTATATATAAAATATTCGTCCCATTTTTCTTTATTCTGATAAAATCTTTTATAATTAATTAAAATTATATATAGTTATGAGTTAAAAGGATGATTTTGTGACAGAGGCATGAAAGACATATGACAAATATATCTCATCTAAATATATCTAAGATATACGAAAAGATATAAATAAATAAATAGAAAGAAATATAATAGACAATCATGATTAAATTCAAATGACTACCTGCTTTATCATCTCACATATTTTAGGTAACTATGTTTAAAATGTATTCTTTGACAATTTGAAATATTACTGTTATTTTCTATAGGGAATATTAGTATAATAAATCTCAGGTTATTACTCATATCTAACTTTGTTTTATGTTTTTTTTTTACCAATATCTGTCTATACTTCCTATGTTTTAAAAACCAACACTGCTGTGAATTCACCTTAGGTTTAAGTATAACTGTAATTGTGCCATTGCTAAGTCTGTGTCCAGCTCATTCCACTTAGAATAATGTCCCCCAGATTTCTCCATGTTTTTGCAAATGCTAAAAATTCCTTTTGATTTATGCTTGAATATCATTTCATTGCCTATTTAAGCCAGACTTTCTGTATGTAATTTTCCATCACTGCTGAAAAATCTTTGGCGTCCTTATTGGATACCAAGCTTTACTGTCAAACTTTATTGGATCTTTAATCAATTCAAATCCAAGCCAAAAAGCATCTTCCCTGCCACACCAGTGTTTGTTGTTATTTATGTTGTTTGTACTCTTCTTCTTCGCAGTAACTGTCTCCAGTTCATGTCTTGGCTTCTTTCCATGATGTAAATATAATCTCTAAGCAAAATAAACCCTTTCTTCCCCAGATTTGTTTTAGTCATAGGGTTTTTGACAACAATGGCAAGCGAATTAAAATACTATTGGTTGAAAGGTCGGTTGGTTCCATATCTTGGGTGTTGTTAATAAAGATACAATGATCATGGTAATGTTGCTATTAGAGCTTAATTATATATTTTCTTATGCATATGTTTCCATCCGAATCTTGGGCATTTCTATGGTTTTTTTTTTGTTTGTTTGCTTGTTTTGTTTTTTGTTGTTGTTCCGTTGTTGGTTTTTAGGACACTTCAACATGTTCTCCATAATGGCTAAACTAATTTACGTTCTGAGAATGTAAATGTACAAGGGTTGACATTTCTTTATATTGTTAGCAGAGATTATTATTTTATCATTATTGATGGATATAGTTGTGATAAAGTAGTGTCTCCTTGTAACTTTTTTCTTTTTTTATTATTATTAATCATTCCATTTGTTTACATCTCAAATGATAGACCACTTCCTGGTTGCCTCCTCCTTCAACCCCCAATCCCATGATATCCCAATTCTCAGTTACCCTTACACTACCCCCTCATCCCACATCTGCTCTCTCTCTCCTCCCTTTTGCCCATATGAGAGTGCTCCCCCACCACCCACACTCTCCCACCCCACTGCTCCAGCAAACACTTACTTTGCAGAATCAAACCCTCTTGGGACCAAGGGCCTCCCTCCAGTTGTTGTCAGGTAAGGACATCATCCTCTGCTACATAGGTATCTGGAGCCAAAGATTCTTTTTGGTACAATCCTTGTTTAGTGGTTAAGTCTCTGGAAGAACTGGTTGGTCAGGCCAGCCTAGGTTGTTCTTCCAATGGGGTTGCAATCCCCCTCCACTCCTGCATTCCTTCTGCCAGCTCCCCCACCAGATTCCCAGAGTTCAGTCTGAAGGTTGGCTCCAAGCATCCCATCCACCTCTGCTTTGGTCAGTTGCTACCTGAACAGCCACACTTTGTTCCTGTCACCAAGCACCGCTTAACCACTGCAACAGTGTTGGGTTTGGTGACTGCAGACATAATGTATCCCTAGGTGTTCTCTAATTGGCCCTTCCTTGAGTCTCTGCGCTGTGTTTTTTTTTTTTTTTTTTTTTTTTTTTTTTTTTTTTTTTTTTTTTTTTTTTTGTCCCTGTTCTTCCTTTGGACAGGAACATTTCTGGGTTAAAAAACTTTGAGATGTGTGTGTGGCTCCACCCCTCGACCAGGGGGCCGTGCCTATCTACTGGAGATGGTCTCCACAGGTTCTATCTCCCCCTTCTCTGTGCATTATGGTGTTGTGCCCAGATTGTAAAAACCACAAAGAGACCACCAGGTAATCGCCTGAGGGTCTTTATTTAAGGTGGAGTTTGGGTCATCAACCTTTCTTATGGAACAGGGAAGAGAGTGAACCCCCAGGTCTAAGTGAGGGGCATTTATAAAGAAAAAAATCTCAAGTGGGGTTTTTAAACCATGGCATTACTTGAGAGGGTAAAAGAATGCTGTATTTTAAACCTGATAATATTTGTTCATACAGTGGTGCTGCGGGGTGGGGGACAAAGCGAGCAGCTGGAAAGGGAAATTTCTGACCTGCGAAAAGTAACTTGTACTATCAGAAGATGGTGTATTTTTACAACTGGCCACCAGATGTCTGAGAACACTTAATTGTCTCTTTTTCATAGACCAAGAAGACTATTATCATTTGACGGGTATTGGCTTCTGTTTTTTTTTTCAAGGGTAGGATCCATCTGCACCAGAGAATGTTGGTTGTTAATTAAAAGGGGGTATGAGTTTCAGTGACAGTAGAACCTAGGGTATTCTTCTTTCACCCTCCATTGTCCCCTCTCCTACCACCTCCCACAATCATCATCCTGTTCCCTGCTCAATGCAGGACTGACGCATCCACATGCTGCTGATCTTTCTTCTAAGCTCTATATTGTCTTTAGGTCTGTAGGAAGGAAAGGGAAGGGAAGGGAAGGGAAGGGAAGGGAAGGGAAGGGAAGGGAAGGGAAGGGAAGGGAAGGGAAGGGAAGGGAAGGGAAGGGAATGTATCATAGGCATTGTGAGCTTTTAGTTTGTAGCCACTTATTAGTGAGTACACACCGTGTGTGTTCTTTTGTGATCGGGTTACCTCACTCAGGATATTCTCTAGTTCCATCCATTTGCCTGAAAATTTCATAAAGTCATTGTTTCTAATCACTGTGTAGTATTCCATTGTGTATATGTACCACATTTTCTGTATCCTTTCTAATGTTGAAGAACATCTGGGTTGTTTCCAGATTATATCTACTATAAATAAGTCTGCTGTGAACATAGTGGATCATGTGTCTTTGTTTTATGTTGGAGTATCTTTTGGGTATGTGTCCAGGAGTGGTATTGTCAGGTCCTCAGGTAATATTATGTCCAATTTTGTGAAGAACCACCAGACAGATTTCCAGAGTGTTTGTATCAGCTTGCAATCCTACCAACAATGGAAACCCTGTCTCAAAAAACAAAAACAAAAGCAAAAAAACAAACAAAAACAAACAAACAAACAAACAAGTCTCCCAATAGAAGTTCTTTGTCCTGTAAATCTCAATGCCCCAGTGTAGGATAATTCAAGGGAATGTCCCAGGGCAGGAGAATCCAAGGGCAAGGAGTCATAAGATGGGTAGGAAAGTCATCATAAAAGCAGGAGAGGGGAGGGGATGTAGGAGTTCTGGGGGACAGTGGGAGCAGGAAATGGGAAAGAAAATAAAAAAAAATTCTAATAAAAGCAAATTTTAAAAAATGTTCAAACCAAAAAGAGTCCTTGTTACTTTTAATTTGCATTCTTCTTCTTTTTTTTCTTTTTTTTTTTTTTACTGGATTTTTTTTATTCAAAATATTTTTTATTTACATTTCAAATAATTTCCCCTTTCCTAGCCCCCCCACTCCCCGAAAGTCCCGTAATTCCCCTTCTCTCCCCCTGTCCTCCCACCCACCCCTTCCCACTTCCCTGTTCTGGTTTTGCCAAATACTGCTTCACTGAGTCTTTCCAGAACAAGGGGCCACTCCTCCTTTCTTCTTGTACCTCATTTGATGTGTAGATTATGTTTTGGGTATTCCAGGTTTCTAGGTTAATATCCACTTATTAGTGAGTGCATACCATGATTCACCTTTTGAGTCAGGGTTACCTCACTTAGTATGATGTTCTCTAGCTCCAACCATTTGCCTAAGAATTTCATGAATTCATTGTTTCTAATGGCTGAATAGTACTCCATTGTGTAGATATACCACATTTTTTGCATCCACTCTTCTGTTGAGGAATACCTGGGTTCTTTCCAGCATCTGGCAATTATAAATAGGGCTGCTATGAAGATAGTAGAGCATGTATTCTTATTACATGGTGGGGAATCCTATGGGTATATGCCCAGGAGTGGTATAGCAGGATCTTCTGGAAGTGAGGTTCCCAGTTTTCGGAGGAACTGCCAGACTGATTTCCAGAGTGGTTGTACCAATTTGCAACCCCACCAGCAGAGGAGGAGTGTTCCTCTTTCTCCACACCCTCTCCAACACCTGCTATCTCCTGAATTTTTAATCTTAGCCATTCTGACTGGTGTAAGGTGAAATCTCAGGGTTTTTTTGATTTGCATTTCCCTAATGACTAATGAAGTTGAGCATTTTTTAAGATGCTTCTCCGCCATCCGAAGTTCTTCAGGTGAGAATTCTTTGTTTAACTCTGTACCCCATTTTTTAATAGGGTTGTTTGGTTTTCTGGAGTCTAACTTCTTGAGTTCTTTATATATATTGGATATTAGCCCTCTATCTGATGTAGGATTGGTGAAGATCTTTTCCCAATTTGTTGGTTGCCGATTTGTCCTCTTGATGGTGTCCTTTGCCTTACAGAAACTCTGTAATTTTATGAGGTCCCATTTGTCAATTCTTGCTTTTAGAGCATACGCTATTGGTGTTCTGTTCAGAAACTTTCTCCCTGTACCGATGTCCTCAAGGGTCTTCCCCAGTTTCTTTTCTATTAGCTTCAGAGTGTCTGGCTTTACGTGGAGGTCCTTGATCCATTTGGATTTGAGCTTAGTACAAGGAGACAAGGATGGATCAATTCGCATTCTTCTGCATGCTGACCTCCAGTTGAACCAGCACCATTTGTTGAAAAAGCTATCTTTTTTCCATTGGATGTTTTCAGCCTCTTTGTCGAGGATCAAGTGGCCATAGGTGTGTGGGTTCATTTCTGGATCTTCAATCCTGTTCCATTGATCCTCCTGCCTATCACTGTACCAATACCATGCAGTTTTTAACACTATTGCTCTGTAGTATTGCTTGAGGTCAGGGATACTGATTCCCCCAGATTTTCTTTTGTTGCTGAGAATAGTTTTAGCTATCCTGGGTTTTTTGTTGTTCCAGATGAATTTGATAATTGCTCTTTCTAACTCTGTGAAGAATTGAGTTGGGATTTTGATGGGTCTTGCATTGAATCTGTATATTGCTTTTGGCAAAATGGCCATTTTAACTATAGTGATTCTACCGATCCATGAGCATGGGAGGTTTTCCCATTTATTGAGGTCTTCTTCCATTTCCTTCTTCAGAGTCTTGAAGTTCTTGTCATACAGATCTTTCACATGTTTGGTAAGAGTCACCCCAAGATACTTTATACTGTTTGTGGCTATTGGGAAGGGGGTCATTTCCCTAATTTCTTTCTCAGCCTGCTTATCCTTTGAGTATAGGAAGGCCACTGATTTGCTTGAGTTGATTTTATAACCTGCCACTTTGCTGAAGTTGTTTATCAGCTGTAGGAGTTCTCTAGTGGAGTTTTTTCGGTCACTTAGGTAGACTATCATGTTGTCTGCAAATAATGATAGTTTAATTTGCATTCTTCTTAAGACAGGTGATGTTAAGAATTTTTCAGTGTTCCTGTTTGTAATTTGTATTGCCTTCATTTTCCTAAGTGCTCATTAGATATATGAGAATAAGTGTGTCTTTTATGTTATCTTTCTATGATTCAATTATTTGCTTCTTTTGTTATATGGGACTTGTATACTCAGCAGATGAATGTTTCTCAGCACTCCTATGAGGAAATAAATTAATGATTTTCCTATTTACGCAGCTCAACCTTCTTATAGAGAGAAAAAAAGTACAGTCTCTCCTTGAAGGTTCAGTATGTGGAGGATTCCTTGAAATTGTGCTTTCTGTCTTACCTGCCCTATAGATGTAAATTAATAGAGAGCATTTTCATCTACTTGTATCTGTCTTCTCAAAATTATGACATTAAAATTTCTTAAGATTTAACTAGAGATCTGACTCCCCACTGATGTGCAGTTCTGATTCTATATAAGCAGTGACTTAGTCATCACATTTTTTTCAGTATATCTTAAAAGTGACATATTTCCTTGTTTATCTTTTAATGCTAACAATACACTTTTTCCATTCCTTTGTATTTCATTTTTTTTTTATTTTTATTTTTATTTTTTTTTGTCTTTTTTTTTTATTTGATATAATTTATTTACATTTCAAATGATTTCCCCTTTTCTAGCCCCCCCCACTCCCCGAAAGTCCCGTAAGCCCCCTTCTCTTCCCCTGTCCTCCCTCCCACCCCTTCCCAGTTCCCCGTTCTGGTTTTGCCAAATACTGTTTCACTGAGTCTTTCCAGAACCAGGGACCACTCCTGCTTTCTTCTTGTATCTCATTTGATGTGTGGATTATGTTTTGGGTATTCCAGTTTTCTAGGTTAATAACCACTTATTAGTGAGTGCATACCATGATTCACCTTTTGAGTCTGGGTTACCTCACTTAGTATGATGTTCTCTAGCTCCATCCATTTGCCTAAGAATTTCATGAATTCATTGTTTCTAATGGCTGAATAGTACTCCATTGTGTAGATATACCACATTTTTTGTATCCACTCTTCTGTTGAGGGATACCTGGGTTCTTTCCAGCATCTGGCAATTATAAATAGGGCTGCTATGAACATAGTAGAGCATGTATCCTTATTACAAGGTGGGGAATCCTCTGGGTATATGCCCAGGAGTGGTATAGCAGGATCTTCTGGAAGTGAGGTGCCCAGTTTTCGGAGGAACCGCCAGACTGCTTTCCAGAGTGGTTGTACCAATTTGCAACCCCACCAGCAGTGGAGGAGTGTTCCTCTTTCTCCGCACCCTCTCCAACACCTGCTGTCTCCTGAATTTTTAATCTTAGCCATTCTGACTGGTGTAAGATGAAATCTTAGGGTTGTTTTGATTTGCATTTCCCTAATGACTAATGAAGTGGAGCATTTTTTAAGATGCTTCTCCGCCATCCGAAGTTCTTCAGGTGAGAATTCTTTGTTTAACTCTGTACCCCATTTTTTAATAGGGTTGTTCGGTTTTCTGGAGTCTAACTTCTTGAGTTCTTTATATATATTGGATATTAGCCCTCTATCTGATGTAGGATTGATGAAGATCTTTTCCCAATTTGTTGGTTGCCGATCTGTCCTCTTGATGGTGTCCTTTGCCTTACAGAAACTCTGTAACCTTATGAGGTCCCATTTGTCAATTCTTGCTCTTAGAGCATACGCTATTGGTGTTCTGTTCAGAAACTTTCTCCCTGTACCGATGTCCTCAAGGGTCTTCCCCAGTTTCTTTTCTATTAGCTTCAGAGTGTCTGGCTTTATGTGGAGGTCCTTGATCCATTTGGATTTGAGCTTAGTACAAGGAGACAAGGATGGATCAATTCGCATTCTTCTGCATGCTGACCTCCAGTTGAACCAGCACCATTTGTTGAAAAGGCTATCTTTTTTCCATTGGATGTTTTCAGCCTCTTTGTCGAGGATCAAGTGGCCATAGGTGTGTGGGTTCATTTCTGGATCTTCAATCCTGTTCCATTGATCCTCCTGCCTGTCACTGTACCAATACCATGCAGTTTTTAACACTATTGCTCTGTAGTATTGCTTGAGGTCAGGGATACTGATTCCCCCAGATTTTCTTTTGTTGCTGAGAATAGTTTTAGCTATCCTGGGTTTTTTGTTGTTCCAGATGAATTTGATAATTGCTCTTTCTAACTCTGTGAAGAATTGAGTTGGGATTTTGATGGGTCTTGCATTGAATCTGTATAGTGCTTTAGGCAAAATGGCCATTTTAACTATAGTGATTCTACCGATCCATGAGCATGGGAGGTTTTCCCATTTTTTGAGGTCTTCTTCCATTTCCTTCTTCAGAGTCTTGAAGTTCTTGCCATACAGATCTTTCGCATGTTTGGTAAGAGTCACCCCAAGATACTTTATACTGTTTGTGGCTATTGTGAAGGGGGTCATTTCCCTAATTTCTTTCTCAGCCTGCTTATCCTTTGAGTATAGGAAGGCCACTGATTTGCTTGAGTTGATTTTGTAACCTGCCACTTTGCTGAAGTTGTTTATCAGCTGTAGGAGCTCTCTAGTGGAGTTCTTTGGGTCACTTAGGTAGACGATCATGTCGTCTGCAAATAATGATAGTTTGACTTCCTCCTTTCCAATTTGTATCCCTTTGACCTCCTTATGTTGTCGAATTGCCCGAGCTAGTACCTCAAGTACAATATTGAAAAGATAAGGAGAAAGGGGGCAGCCTTGTCTGGTCCCTGATTTCAGTGGGATTGCTTCAAGTTTCTCTCCGTTTAGTTTGATGCTGGCTACCGGTTTGCTGTATATTGCTTTTACTATGTTTAGGTATGGGCCTTGAATTCCTGTTCTCTCCAAGACTTTAAGCATGAAAGGATGCTGAATTTTGTCAAATGCTTTTTCAGCATCCAATGAAATGACCATGTGGTTTTGTTCTTTGAGTTTGTTTATGTAGTGGATTGTATTGATGGATTTCCGTATATTGAACCAACCCTGCATTCCCGGGATAAAGCCTACTTGATCATGGTGGATGATCGTTTTGATGTGTTCTTGGATTCGGTTGGCAAGAATTTTGTTGAGTATTTTTGCATCGATGTTCATAAGGGAAATTGGTCTGAAGTTCTCTTTCTTTGTTGGATCTTTGTGTGGCTTTGGTATCAGCGTAATTGTGGCTTCGTAGAAGGAATTGGGTAGTGTTCCTTCTGTTTCTATTTTGTGGAATAGTTTGAAGAGTATTGGTGTTAACTCTTCTTTGAAGGTCTGGTAGAATTCTGCACTGAAACCATCTGGTCCTGTGCTTTTTTTGGTTGGAAGACTTTCTATGACTCCTTCTATTTCTTTAGGCTTTATGGGACTGTTTAGATGGTCTAGTTGGTCCTGATTTAATTTTGGTATTTGGTATCTGTCAAGGAAATTGTCCATTTCCTCCAGATTCTCCAGTTGTGTTGAGTACAGGCTCTTGTAGTAGGATCTGATGATTTTTTGGATTTCCTCAGTTTCCGTTGTTATGTCTCCCTTTTCATTTCTAAGTTTGTTAATTTGGATACTTTCTCTGTGCCCTTTGGTCAGTCTGGCTAAGGGTTTATCTATCTTGTTGATTTTCTCAAAGAACCAGCTCCTAGTTTTGTTGATTTTTTGTATGGTTCTCTTTGTTTCTACTTGATTGATTTCGGCCCTGAGTTTGATGATTTCCTGCCTTCTACTCCTCCTGGGTGAAATAGCTTCTTTTTGTTCTAGGGCTTTCAGGTGTGTCATTAAGTTGGTAATGTATGCTCTCTCCATTTTCTTTTTGGAGGCACTCAGGGCTATGAGTTTTCCTCTTAGCACTGCTTTCATTGTGTCCCATAGATTTGGGTATGTTGTGTTTTCATTTTCATTGTGTTCTAAAAAGTCTTTAATTTCTTTCTTTATTTCTTCCTTGACCAAGGTGTCATTGAGTAGAGTATTGTTCAATTTCCACGTGTATGTGGGTTTTCTGTTGTTTCTGTTGCTATTGAAGACCACTTTTATTCCATAGTGATCAGATAGGAGGCATGGGATTAGTTCTATCTTTTTATATTTGTTGAGGTCTGTCTTGTGACCAATTATATGGTCGATTTTGGAGAAGGTACCATGAGGTGCTGAAAAAAAGGTATATTCTTTTGTTTTAGGATAGAATGTTCTATATATATCAGTTAAGTCTAATTGGTCCAAAGCTTCAATTAGTTTCATTGTGTCCTTGTTTAGTTTCTGTTTTCCTGATCGGTCCATTGAGGAAAGTGCAGTGTTGAAGTCACCCACAATTATTGTGTTAGGTGTAATGTGTGCTTTGAGTTTTAATAAAGTTTCTTTTATGAAAGAGGGTGCCCTTGCATTTGGAGCATAGATGTTCAGGATTGAGAGTTCTTCTTGTTGTATTTTTCCTTTGACCAGCAAGAAGTGTCCCTCAGAGTCTCTTTTGATGACTTTGGGTTGAAAGTCAATTTTATCTGATATTAAAATGGCTACTCCAGCTTGTTTCCTGAGACCATTTGCTTGTAAAATTGTCTTCCAGCCTTTTACTCTAAGGTAGTGTTTGTCTTTGACCCTGAGGTGTGTTTCCTGTAAGCAGCAAAATGTAGGGTCCTGTTTACGTATCCAGTCAGTTAGTCTGTGTCTTTTTATTGGGGCATTGAGTCCATTGATGTTAAGAGATATTAAGGAATAGTGATTGTTACTTCCTATCATTTTTGACGTTATTTTTTAAATTTGATTGCTTAACTTCTTTTGGGTTTGATGAAAGGTTACTATCTTGCTTTTTTCAGGGTGGAGTTTCCCTCCTTGTATTGGTGTTGTCCTCCTATTATCCTTTTTAGGGCTGGGTTTGTGGATAGATATTGGGTGAACTTGGTTTTGTCGTGAAATATCTTAGTTTCTCCATCTATGGTGATTGAGAGTTTTGCTGGATATAGTAGTTTTGGTTGGCATTTGTGTTCTCTTAGAGTCTGCATGAGATCTGCCCAGGACCTTCTAGCCTTCATAGTCTCAGGTGAAAAGTCTGCTGTGATTCTGATAGGTCTTCCTTTATATGTTACTTGGCCTTTTTCTCTTACTGCCTTTAGTATTCTTTCTTTGTTTAGAACATTTGGTGCTTTGATTATTATGTGACGGGAAGTATTTCTGTTCTGGTCCAGTCTGTTTGGAGTTCTGTAGGCTTCTTGTATATTCATGGGCATCTCTCTCTTTAGGTTAGGGAAGTTTTCTTCCATAATTTTATTGAAGATATTTGCTGGCCCTTTAAGTTGTAAATCTTCACTCTCATCTATGCCTATAATCCTTAGGTTTGGTCTTCTCATTGTGTCCTGGATTTCCTGGATATTTTGGGTTATAAGCTTTTTGCACTTTGCATTTTCTTTAACTGTTGAGTCCATGGTTTCTATGGAATCTTCAGCATCTGAGATTCTTTCTTCTATCTCTTGTATTCTGTTGTTGATATTTGCATCTCTGTCCCCTGATTTCTTCCCAAGGCTTTCTATCTCCAAAGTTGTCTCCCTTTGAGTTTTCTTAGTTGTTTCTACTTCTGATTTTAGATCCTGGATGGTTTTGCTTAGCTCCTTCCCTTGCATGTTTGTGTTTTCCTGTAATTCTTTAAGAGATTTTTGTGTTTCCTCTTTCATGAGCTCAGCCTGTTGACCAAAGTTCTCCTGTATTTCTTTAAGAGATTTTTGTGTTTCGTCTTTCATGACCTCAGCCTGTTGAGCAAAGTTCTCCTGTATTTCTTTAAGTGTTTTTTGCATTTCCTCCTTGTTGGCTTTTGTATTCTCCTGGATTTCTTTCAATGATTTTTGTGTTTCCCTTGCAAGGGCTTCTAACTTTTGATCCATTTTCTCCTCAATGTCCTTCATGTGTTCCTGTACCAGCATCATGACCAGTGATTTTAAATCCAAATCTTGTTTTACTGGTGTGATGGGGTATCCAGGACTTGCTGGTAGAGGAGAATTTGGTTCAGATGTTGCCATATTGCCTTGATTTCTGTTAGTGACGTTTCTGCGTTTGCCTTTTGCCATCTAGCTCTCACTGGTGTTACTTGGTCTTGTCAGTGCTGGACTCACCAGTGCAAGCTGCCCCTTCCCCGTTGGCCTCTGGTGCACAGCTTACACTCTGCACTGCCTATAGACAGGGTGCTGTTGTCCAGGCTGTTCAGATCCCGAAGCAGGCACCTGAAGGCTCCCGCTGGGGCCCGCAGGATTTATTGGAGCACACCGACTTCTCCCAGCTGGCCGCCCGGAAGCCCCCACTAGCCTCTTGAGGGACCTGGAGATGTGGCGGCCACCCAGGCTGATCTGAAGCGGAGAGAGTTGAGCTGGGGGCTTCTGCCTGAGGCCTTGCCCCAGATTGTGTCTGTGGACCAGGTGGAACCCGTGTGCACCCCCAGGGAGCTCCGAAGGTGAATGTTGCTGTGACCTCCCCTGTGCTCCGCTCACTCTGCTGGGCAGCCGATTCCCCAACCGGGCTGGCGCACACTAGGTTAGCCTTGTCGCCTGGGCCCTGAGTCCAGGCAAACGCCTGGGAGGCCAAGGTCCGAGCAAAGTTCCCCTAGGGCTATGTCTGTTATTTGGGTCCGCCAGGTGACCCGGATGGCGGGCGTGCGCGTCCGCGCTCCGCGAAAGCACCGGGAGAGTCTGTTGTGCTAATAACCTCCTGGGCTGGTTGACACACAGATGGCCCACCAAGCCGCCCAGTTCTTGGGGTCAGTCCTGTGCCTTTTGGGGCCTAGACCCCCGTTTTGTTAGCCTCAGGCTACGCTTGTTAGCAGTCTCTGCCCTCCCAAGCACTCTGGCTCCTGTAGGCAAAATGGCGGCGCGTGCACCGGCCGGGGCAAAAAAAAAAAACTCCTGGCTGGGTTGGCGCCCCGATGGCCACTCGAACAGCCCAGGGCCTGGGTGCAGGCCAACGCCCGTCTGGCTCAGACCCCTGCGGTGTTGGGCCTAGGATTATGTTTGTGTACCTCAGTCTGACCGATCTCTGGAGCCCGGGATCAAGATGGCGGTGAGTCTCTCCTGACTGGCGGGCAGCCGAGTTCTGAAGTGGCTTCCGTGCAGCGAAAGGCTCCGCAGAACCGCAGTTGCTTGCCGCCCGGCTGGTCAGCGAAGGTCAGTGGTCGTGGGCGCAGGGCCTAACTGGACCCTGTGTCGCCTTGGTTCCACCGCTGATGGCCCTTCAGCTGGAGCAGCCACTGCTACCGCCGCCGCCGCCGCCCTGTATTTCATTTTAAGTCCTGGTCACTGTCTCTGCTCCTGTTCCCCCACCCCCCCCAACACACACACACACACACACACACACACACACACACACACACACACACAGTCCCTTCCCCTATGCACTCCTCCACATCTATTCTAAGAGAGTATCTAACCCCACCCTGGGTATCTGTCCATGCTGGCAAATCAATTCTCTACAGGGTTGAATTTTCAAGATTTCAAGTCTGACATTTTCAAGTGCTCTTATTATCAACTTAGTTGATCTCCATGTCAACTTAGAATTATTGGATTGGGTTGAAATATGATAGAATCACAGTATTGCTTTCATCATATCTGATCAATGGGTGCAGTGCTCTCATTTTTTTAAGTAAAGTTTTCAATAAATTTTCCCCAAAGGAGGACATTTAATTCTTCATTTATGTATTTACTTACTTTACATTCCAGTAGCATCTGCACTCCCTCCTCTCCTCCCATTCCCTCCCTTACAAATCCTTCTTCCTGCTTCCCTCTCCCACTCCACTCTCTGAGGTGAATTAGAGGCTCCCCTCCTGTTCTTGCCAGGCCCTGGGACATCAATTCACAGCAGTACTGTGCATCCTCTCCCATTAAGGCCAGTGCAGTCAACCCAGCTAGGGAAAGAGGTTTAATGGTAGGAGAGAGAATCAGAAACAGGCCCTGCTCCAACTGTTAGGAGATCCACATGATGACCAAGCTTCACATCTGACAAATTAATGGTACTCTATTCTGCTTGCAGATAGGAACCTAGCATAACTGTCTCCCATGAGGCTTCATTTTGCACTGAATGGAAACAGAGGTAGGCTGGACCCACTGCCAAACATCAGGCAGAGCCCAAGAGTTCTGTGGAAGGGTGGTAAGCAGTAGGATGGATTGAGCTGGAAGGGTCAAGTACATCTCAAGAAGATTTACAGAATCCACTAACCTGGATCAGTAGCAGCTCACAGAAACTGACCCACTCACTAAAAAGTGTCTATGCTTTGGACCTACGGCCCTAACACTTTGGTTACATGAATCTTGCTAACACTTGTCATTTGAGAAAATCAGTATTTACCCTAGGCCTCCTGTATAATGACTCAGTCTTCCCTTTCTTTCTATAACTTTAAAGGGAACTCTCTTTAGTGAGATTACATGAGCTAAGGTATACAATTATACTATAATTCTTATGAAGCACATTCATAAATTATTTCAAATTCCTGACTTCTGGAGATGTCTTTATTATCCCCATTTTATTCAGTTATTTATTCAATTATCTGTGACTATGAGGAATTTGATCAGTATCTTACATAATCTAATACCAAATCATTATTTATAGTAAAATAATCATATTATATACCATAAGCTTAGTAATCATACTAATGTCATGTCTAATATAAAATGCATACTTTGAATGAAAAGACATTTACAAACATTATTGAATGAGTGCTTTATAATCTAGAGTGAAGAAATAAAAATCAAAAAAATGTATTTCAGGAACAAACCATTAAAAATTGGCATTATTAAGTAAGTTTAAGTTGATGATATTAGGAAATTAGAGATATTAAAAATAATATCCATTTGGGATCTTCCAACATATTCCTTATGAAAGGCTATGATTTTGACATGAATGTAGCATGATGGATACAGACATTTTTCCTAATTGCAACTACATATAAAATACTATAAACAATTAATTTGTGTTTATAGGGCATTGGTTAATCCTATGAAGTTTCTTCATATCAGCAAGCATACCATTATTTGTACTTGTTATTGTTTTCAAGTATCTTGTGTTCAGCCAAGACTGGCATGAAACTTGCATCCTCTTGCCATATCAGCACAAGTGCTAGAGTTACAAGTAGGTATCACTTCATCTAGGTTATGTACCAATATGCTTTAATTCATATGATTAAATATTTCCATAATCGTGTATGCTTTATAAGTGTGAAGATATTTCTATATATCTAGATCTGCACACAATGATAGAAATAAAAATATATAGTGATAATGTTTGCTTTGCTTAATTCAACCCATACTTTATTTTTTTGGTTGCTAAGCGACTTCACAAAGATTACTGTTGAAATATATCCAACAAAGTAAATGAGTCTTCAGTTATTGACTACAGGGTAACTGTATACAAATATTTAAAGCATATGCAGTTTCAAAACTATCTTCATAGCTGAGTTGCTTAACATATTTCCAGAAATTTATATCATCCTTAAAATGTCACAATACTTCTTATATACAAATTAAGATCAATGATACCCCAGTGGCATGCCAACATGACCAACAATCTCCTAAGGAAAGTCTTCATAGGTGTATTTTAGTGCAATACTACTTTTTGACTTTCAAGTTTTTTTCTGACCTTCATTGCTGTTAAAGTTTGCAGATTATCTATTCCTGTGAGTTGCTATGCATAGGGGAAGGAATTCTTTACTCTTTGTGTCACAGAGATACTGTAGCCTTGTTTGCACATCACAGACATGACATTTGTTCTCAGGTGACAAACATATGTGAACTTGACTTTTTCACATATTTATAACCAATAGTGGTTAAAAGACAGTCTTGTTATATTAAGCGCCCTTAGCAACAATTAGAAAATTTTAATAGAATTAATTACATATTTCATGTGTGTCTTCACAATAAGAAAAGTAACTCATTTAAAATGAGTTTTTATATATTTAATACATATATTTACTATTTTGATAAATTTGGTTTTGACTGCTGCCAGTAGAATACACATTATAAGCTCTTTGAAAGAAGTATATTGTATGTAAATATATATGTATGTGTGTGTCTTCGTGTGTGTCAGTGTATTAAATACTCCATAATAAGCATTTAATAATTTTACCAAATGCTCAGTAATGGAATGAAATATCAATCTCTCTTTAGATATGAAAAATAAGTCAGGTTTGATTTATTTCAGATATTGTCTCTTTTTTTCCTCAATGTTTACATCTGTGTTCCCGATACACTAGATTGACAAAGATAATTTAGTTACTCTTACTGTGTATTAATCAGAGGTGTTCTTCAAAAAAAATTTTAGGTTTATTATATCTCCTTTGGAAATCTCATGTATTTGAAAAATCATTAAATTAATGTTTAAAATATCTAGCATTTGTCTCTTTACGCAGCTATGTGGCTCAAATAAAATGAACCTTGTAAATGTGGAGAACATGATTAAATATTTTCAGTATATTTAATTTAAATAGATTGTGCATAATCCTAACAAGGCACATTTCATTCAGAGTGATACTTACTCAATTTCATTAATGAAAGTAATGCTTACTTCACAAAATCATTGGATCTTATTATTTGAATGTGTAATCTATTTAGGAAGCAGAAAACTGGTACTTTCTGAATAAATTAAGCCAAGAGAATGGTAAGTGATAACTCATTGGCAAAGAATATTTTATTGAATTTCCAAATTTAGCATGCATTTCATACTTTTTTTTTTCTTTTCAGATGCTTTCTGGCATGTGAGTTCCTCTCTCATGGACTGACACAATGAAGTAGAATAGCACTTTCACTGAGTTTTTACTACTAGGATTGACACAGGATCCCCCGAAGCAGAAAATAGTGTTTATAATATCTTAATTTTCTATATAGCTACCCTAGTGGAGAATACTCTCATCATTGTGACAATCAAGTTCAGCCGGGATCTTGGGAGTCCCATGTACTTCTTCCTGTTTTATCTGTCCTTTGCTAATTCATGCTTTTCAACATCTATAGCCCCAAGACTCACTGTGGATGCCTTTTCTAAAAGAACATCATTTCCTACAAGGAATGCATGACAAAAGTCTTTGCTCTCCATTTATTTGGCTGCATGGAGATCTTTGTCCTCATTCTAATGGCTGTTGACTGCTATGTGGCCATCTGTAAACCTTTGAGATACCCAGTCATTACGAGGCAACAGGTCTTTGTCATCTTGGTTATTCTTGCCTGGATAATGTCTCTTATGCATTCCACTGCTCAGATTTTTCTGGCCTTAAGACTGCCTTTCTGTGGGCCCAATCTGATTGGCCATTATGGCTGTGACTTACAGCCCTTGTTGAAACTTGCCTGCATGGACACAGACATGATAAATCTGCTGTTAGTGTCTAACAGTGGTGCAATTTGCTCAAGCAGTTTTCTGTTTTTGATTTATCTCTTATTTTCTCATCCTATATTCTCTGTGAAACTGCAGAGCAGAAGGAAGAAAAAAGGCACTCCCTACTTGCACAGCTCATATAATAGTAGTTATTTTATTCTTTGGGCCCTGCATATTTATATATGCACAACCACCAGTTACTTTTCCTATGGACAAGATGGTAGCAGTATTTTATATCATTAGAACACCATTTCTCAACCCAATCATCTATACATTAAGGAATGCAGAAGTTAAAAATGCCATGAAAAATGTATGTCATGTTAAAATTATGACTGAATAAGTCCAGATACAAAATATTATCATACTTGAATATTGTAGCTATATATATTATAAAATCCTGTTTCTGAGTTGTTAATATTTCTGACTGAGTAAAGAAAAAGAAAAAATTGACAAAATTATATTCCTCTCTCATCTTCTGAATATAAATTAAGAAATATTGATTGAAATAATTATGTAGAGAATAAGCAAATAATTTGGAAACAATTAAATATAATCTGACACAAACTCCACTACTGTAACTATAGAAGAAAGGAAAATTTGAAAAGATTAGTACTTGGTAGCCAAAAAAAAAAAAAAAAAAAAAGCCAAAAACCAAAAAAAACAAAAAAATGCAAAAAATAGACTTGAAAGTATTGATTAATAATTACTAGAAAAAAAAGAGAAAGTATTCAAATTCAAATTGTCTTTTTCACCCATGATTTGTTTAGCTTTATTTGAAAAGTATTCTATATATAACTAATATATAATATATCGTATATCATATATATCATATATCTAATATACATTAAGAATCTATTCAAATAAAATATAAATAAATATACTAAAAATACTCATAATCAATGCCTATAAAAATTCCTAGGCATAGTTTTTGTGTCATTCTTAGTCATAGTGTAGGTTAATTCATAAAACTTATGCATTAATATTCTTTATACTAAATTCTCCCTTCATAACTTGTAGTCCTCAAGTTTTAAAACTTGCCACACATTTGTACAAAAGTTTAGTTATTAGATTCTCTCTGTATTATTAATGGTGGTTATGGTAGTAGTCATGATTCTGGTTGATTGGTTTGATTTATCTATTTGTTTTCTGGTAATATTTTTGTATCACTTTTCAAATATTATGATGGGTCATTTTTCCCCTTAATGTGTAAATTTGGCAAGGTTTACTGTATAATTTACCACAACCATATACAAGCATACACCTTTGATAAGAAACGTGATATTTATGAAAACTGGTAAAACTCCTGTTCAACAGGTATCCATTTTTTTTTTAATGTCTATTTCCAGTGAAATCTTCAGGTTTCTCCTCATCTTTTACAGGGGATAATGACTGACCAGGGTGTCACAGGTGTACATCCCATTCTTTCACTTGTTCTTGTAAAAGAATTCCTTCAAACAAGATGCTATTCTTCGGATATTATAAACTTAATGAAAAGGAGTTCAAGTCGTCACAGACTTTATAAACTACCCTTCTTTTCTTTTTAACAAGTTGAAGAGAACCTAGAAACTATCCTTATTTCTTCATTCTTTTGCTTCAATAAAGAATTTGGGTAAGAATAGTTAAACAATAGTTACACAACAAAAACTTACAAAAAATTACTCTGGGTACCACAGTTGTGTTAGTAATGAACTTTTTATAGACAGTTATTTCTTGTATTAAATTATATGTCCACTTGAATAGAACCAGATTTTTTATCTGGCTCTTCTTTCTCATTTATAGATAGAATATTGTTTCTAATTACATCTATGTCTTCCATAAAGGATGATATAGTAAATTAAATAAAGCAATTTAAGATATTTTTACATTTATTTCTTCACAGTACAGAGACAAAACATTCAGGGTTTGAATTGGTTTCTAAAATTTGATATAATTGTCAAAGGGAATGGAAGCAAATATTAAACAGTAGAAACATTAAGTGTAACTTTGTTTAATGTGTTATAAAATATCTCTACATATCCAGACAAGCACAAACACATACTCATGTACTCAGAAAGGTAATTGAAAATGGGATCTTTACAATGAAAGATCAGAAAATAAGACAGTAGAGAAATCAGTATTTGAAAATAGAGAAAGAATCTGTCTGTGGTGGTGGGGGTATGGGAATCAGAAAGTCTGCTGCACTTCCAAATTATTCATTGTTAATTTAAAACTGAAAAAAATAAAGTAAAATGTTATAGTTAAGATTCTTTGACAATATATCCATCTGAAGAGTAATTTTGAGTGATTGTGTAACTTCATCAATGACTAACAGAAATATTCATGAATTATAATCATCTTTGTATTTTAAAACAATTGTGTCCAATGCCATATTAAAAGAAAACATCTGATATTCACTCAAAGTGAGTTAGTTAGCTATATTAATTTCTTTCAAATGAAAAAATTTAAAACAGAAACCGACCCTAGCACCACTGCCATGCTTTTTAAAGCATCTACGCTTAGCACAGTCCCAGGAAGAGATTCTGAAGTAATTTGTTTTTTAACCAAAAGCTATTTCACTATACTTTTTCAAAGAGTCTAAAAATAGAAGAAATTTGATAAGTTGATGTAACAATTGTTAATTGTTCTTATTTTAATTTTAAGGTGGCATATAATAAATTCAGTCTTTGATCTAGGATGAGACTCTGGCTCTGAAGAAAAGCACTTCTCTGTGATAAATGGGAAGCTGGCTTTAATCTTCATAACTACATACAATATTATTTTCTTATCTTTTTAATCAGTAAATAGTAATCCTAATAGTGGTTTAAACACTCTAACTCTTCTTTTAGAAGAATATATGAAAACTTAAGCCTAGTTTTTCACTCTCACAAGTCAATAAAAGGTGAAAATAGCTTCTGTTTTGTTGCTTTGTCATGAGGATTAAAGAAGGTTGAATAGAATGAAGAAATTTAAAATGGAAACTTAATATATGACATTTTCATCATAAAATAATACTTTTAAGATAGAATCAAACAGGACTGGAGAAATGGCTCAGCCTTTAATAGAACTGACTGTTCTTTCAGACAACCTGAGTTCAATTCCCAGCAACAACATAGTTGTCACAAACATCTGGAATGATATCTGATGCCCCACTCCTTGTGTGTCTGAAAACAGCTACAGTGTACTCCTTTAGAAAAAGTGAAATAAATAAATAAATGAAAATAGGATCAAAGAAATTTTATATTTTTAATAATAATTCATTTTAGCATTTAATGATATAATTTTTTGAAACTCATAGGATCTCACCTATAATTAGAAAAAATACTAAAATGAAAATATTATGCTTTCTTGTTTCTATAAAATATTCATTAGTTTTCAGAGACATTTTTAAATTATATCATCTTAAAGTTGCAAAAAATCCTGGCTTACAGTCTTTTTACACAATTACAACTGGTAAGGTCCAGGTATAAAGAACTCAAGAGTTCAGACACATGTAACCTTCTGATGCAGTTCTCAATTTAACCTCTAACTACAACTTTTTGTGACAGTTTAATGAATTACACATGAAATTAATTAGCTAAGCAAATAATGAGAATAAATGTTTTCCTTATTTTTTCTTATTTGGTAAACATTAATTGTGCATTGTCATAAGGGTGAGTTATTTTAATGCACACATACAGCATCAATGGATGGAGTCATGACAATTAGCATTTTATGTCCTTATCCTTATTTCAGAGTCTTCATAGTTCCTTAATTCAAAAGCCTTCATGAAATACATAATTAATATCATGACTGAATAACGTCTTAATGTGCTATGGAACACAAGAACTTAAAAGACATTGTTATAATATTATTTAACCTTGTTTCATCACCCAAACACACTACTGCTAGGGGCAAGATTTGTCTTGGAGAGGGGAAGTCTTGTGTGAAGGGATGGTTGGGAACTGTGAAAAGAAAGTACTTGAAGTCAAATAGTGGATCCAAGCTGGCAGCCGAGGTTCTGCTGAGATAGTATCTCTTTCTGTGTGTTCTGCTCTGCTCTAGACATCTTTTCTCTTGTGATTCTAAATAAGAATCTCAAGGAAATAAAACCACATGATCATTTGATTAGATGTTGAAAAAACATTTAACAAAATTCAGCATTACTTCTTGTTAACTATTTGAAAGATCAGGAATTCAAGGCCCATACCTAAACATAGTGAAAGCAACGTACTGCAAACCAGTAGCCAATGTCAAAATAAATGGAGAGAAACTTGAAGCAATTCCACTGAAACCAGGGACTAGACTAGAGAGGCTCACTCTCTCCCTATCTATTTAATAGAGTGCTCGAAGTTCTAAGTAGAGGAAGTAGACAACAAAAGGAGGTCAAAGGTATACAAATTAGAAAGGAAGAAGTCACAATATAACTATTTGAAGATATGATAGTGTATCTAATGAACCCCAAAATTCTACCAGAGAACTCCTAAAGCTGATAAACAACTTCAGCAAAGTGGCTGGATACAAAATTTATTCAAAGAAATCAGTAGCCTTCCTCTGCTCAAAGGAAATGCAGGCTGAGAAAGAAATTAGGAAAACCTTACCCTTCCCAAAAGTCACAAATAATATTATATTCCTTGGTGTGACCCTAACCAAACAAGTGAATGAACTGTATTACAAGGGCTTCAAATCTCTGAAGAAAGAAATTGAAGATTTGAGAAGAGGGAAAGATGTCTAATGATCATGGATTGCTAGAATTAATATAGTAAAAATGATGGTTTTGCCCGAAGCAATCTACAGATCAATGCAATCCCCATCAAAATTCCAAATCAATTCTTCCTTGAGTTAGAAAGAGCAATTTGATAATTCCTTTGGAATAACGAAAAACTGAGGATAGCAGAAACTATTCTCAACAATAAAAGAACTTCTGGGATAATTACCATTCCTGACCTCAATCTGCATTACAATCAACAGTGTATTGATACCAAGACAGGCAGGAAAAGATCAGTGAAATAGAATTGAAGACCCACAAATGAACCCATACACCTATGGTCATTTGATATTTGAAAAAGGAGCTAAAACCATTCAGTGAAAAAAAGACAGAATTTTTACAAAGGTGTTGGTTCAACTAGTGGTCTGCATGTAGAAAAATGCAAATCAACCCATCTTATCTCCTTGTACAAAGTGGATCAAAGATCTCCACCTAAAACTACATAAGCTGAACCTAATGGAAGAGTAAGTAAGGAAAATATTGAACATATGGGCACAAGGGATAAGTTCCTCAACAGAACACCAATGGCTTATGCTCTAACATCAAGAATCTACAAATGGGACCTCATATAATTGCAAAGCTTCTGTAAGGCAAAGGACACTGTCAATAGGACAAAACAGCAACTGTCAGACTGGGAAAAGATCTTTAGGTAGATGCCAGAGTGTAGGGAAATAAATGGTAGGGAGGGGTGAGTAGGGTGGGTGCAGTATCATTCTCTTTCAAGCAGGGGGAGAGGGAATAGGATAGGGACTTTCAGGGAGGGGAGGAAACAATTGAAATGTAAACAAGGAAAATATCCAATTAATAAAACAATAATAATAATAATAATAATAATAATAATAATAAACCTGTGGTTGAGACAGGTCTCTCTGCTAGTAAAAGTTATGCAAAAGCTATTTGGCTACTTCATGCATTTTCTGACTAAAGTCAGAAAAGCCTCTATAAAAAAAATGTTTTGGATCTTCCAAGCAAGTCAGAAATCCTACTAGAAAAAAAATTATTGAATAAGAGTAGTTTTCCCTCTCAACATACCTCTAGAAGGCCCAGCTCTCTCTACAGAATATTCTAAAGAACTGGTATCTTGATCAGTTAGCTTATCTAAAGCTCTGTATTTTATTTACATGTCAATTCAGTCATTTACTTCAGGGTCCCATTTGATTTTACTATGAAACAATGTCTGGTGAATGTAGCCCCTTAGTTCTAAGAAAACAGCAAGGACACAGTCTCCTTGAACTTGAAAAAATAATTCAGAGATTTGCTGGTCTCTGTTAAGCACAGGCAATAATCTAGCTGGGTCAACTGTTCTCTATAACTGCCCATTTCCACCATGCCTGAGCCTAACCTTGCTTTATCTTGATTTAGAGTGAATTCAGGAATATCATTGGCCTTTATAAACCTAAACAAAGAATCTTATGATCTCCTTTGATTACTACTTCCAAAATCTCTTATCTACTTCCTAGTGATTTTCTAACAAGTTATCATCAGGTAAATGTAAATCAAAAAAACCCTGAGATTTCACCTTACACCAGTCAGAATGGCTAAGATTAAAAACTCAGGAGAGAGCAGATGTTGGCAAGGATGTGGAGAAAGGAACACTCCTCCACTGCTGGTGGGATTGCAAATTGGCACAACCACTCTGGAAATCAGTCTGGCAGTTCCTCAGAAAACTGGGCATGTCACTTCTGAAAGATCCTGCTATACCACTCCTGGGGAACCCAGAGGATTCCCCAGCATGTAATAAGGATGTATGCTCCACTATGCTCATAGCAGCCCTATTTATAATAGCCAGAAGCTGAAAAGAACCCAGGTGTCCCTCAACAGAAGAATGG
The DNA here is from genome assembly GCF_947179515.1 of Apodemus sylvaticus. Lineage (NCBI taxonomy): Eukaryota > Metazoa > Chordata > Mammalia > Rodentia > Muridae > Apodemus > Apodemus sylvaticus. The sequence goes on from NC_067476.1 coordinate 69,890,673, forward strand.
ATGCAAAAAATGTGGTATATCTACACAATGGGGTACTGTTCAGCCATTAGAAACAATGAATTCATGAAATTCTTAGGCAAATGGATGGAGCTGGAGAACATCATACTAAGTGAGGTAACCCAGTCTCAAAAGATCAATCATGGTGTGCACTCACTAATAAGTGGATATTAGCCTGGAAAACTGGAATACCCAAAACATAATCCACATATCAAATGAGGTACAAGAAGAATGGAGGAGTGGCCCCTGGTTATGGAAAGACTCAGTGTAGCAGTATAAGGCAAAAGCATGAACAGGGAACTGGGAAGGGGTGGGTGGGAGAACAGGGAGAGGGAAGGGGGTTTATGGGACTTTCGGGGAGTGGGGGACCAGAAAAGGGGAAATCATTTGAAATGTAAATAAAAAATATATCGAATAAAATAAAAAAATTAGTAAAAAAAAAAAAAAACAAGTTATCTCACAATACAGCTGCTTTTTTCCTTTAGATTTGTGAAGCCCCATATATAATTCATATTACATCCTTGTTTGCATAGTAGAAAAATTATATATTAGCAAATTCAGGTATTTAGAGCTCTTTTCAATAGCCTTACAGGCTATCCTGAAGAACCTATCTGTGGTGGTGTCCGTAGGGAATTCACAAAATCTTCTGAACTTCCAAATTAGTAGTTGTTAATTTAAAATTGGAAACAAATAAAGTAAAAGAGGATATTTAAAATTCCCAATGTTGGTCATTTTGCTGAGGCATAGCCACACCCTCTACTCCTGGACCCCTGCTGTTTCTAATTTTCATAGAGTCAATAGCATGGACAAGGAAGACACTTCTCCAAAGGAGTCTTCCACTGCTAGTACTGGTTCCAGAAATTATGTACATTATTATACATTATAATGATACTTGACTGACTCTCTGAACCTGTAAGTCAACCCCCAATTAAATGTCATTTGTAAAGCTTGCCTTGGTCATGGGGTCTGTTTATAGCACTACAACCCTAAAGAAGACTACGATAAAATGTGATTATATAGGTAATATGTCAGACAAGGATACTATTATTTTGTTGAATAGTCATAGTATTGAGTGAAGTCTTAATGACTTCCTGCTAAACCAAAAAAAAAAAAAAATACATAATATCAATACAGCTCTTATTTGGGCAGCAATGTGCAAAACTTCTTGCAGCAAAATTAACACAGTCAGAAGATATAACATACTAAGAAGTGTAAAGACATATATATATATATATATATATATATCCAAGACATTACCACCCTGGTCCAATAATAGTACAATGTTAATAGTATGGGAGAAAGCAGACACTCTCCAACTGGACTTTAGTCATTAGCCTAAAATGTGGCTATTTGAGTGATAATAATCTACATAGGCCATAAGACAGTGTATTCACACACACACACACACACACACACACACACACACACACTGAAAAGCTCAGAAATGATAAAAAAAGAAGAGAGGATATGCTCAAGACCAGCTCCATCTGTATATTTCAGATTTTGAATTAGGGAAGGGGAGTCCACAGAAGTGAAGACACTGACAACCTGTTGACTTTCAAACAAATGGCCTTGAATTGCTAGAGATGTCTTTTTTATACAATTACTATCTTGTTTGCCCCAGCAATGATGTCATATATTATTTCGTTAAAAGAAATGATAACATCAGCATTAAATTACAAAGCCCCCAATTTCCTTTCCTCCTTCCCCTCTCCTGTTGAGGCAATAATCCCCTAACTTTATTTCCTTATTTTGCATTACAAGGCACAATTTCCGCAAGCCGAACATAAATGTCTAGCCAGGCATATCCTGTAGACATGAGCACATACCCAGCGGGTAGCAAATGCAGTCACATAGTTATGTAAGGTAAGAGACAGAATTATCAATCTGTGCTGGTTTACCCTGGGTGCAAATTCCACAGCCAGTCTAGTAACACTCAGAGGAAGCTCCCTCAGAGGTGCTATAACATGCCCAGGATCATAGGATCAGGGGTGCTCTAACAGGCCCAGAATCATAATATCAGAGGTGAGGAAGACATAGCATCTGTCCCAACACCACTGGGTTTAACTGGAGCCAGCTGGACCCGGGAACACAAGTACCCCACCCTACCAGCAGCACTGGTACCTTCCAGTCTGGCCTGGTATACCTTGAGCTAGAACTCCTAAACCAATCACATAATGCCCAGAAGAACTACATTCCTAGATGCTCTAACACACACATAATCACAGGATCACAGGACCACAGAATCATAGGATCACAGGATTACAGGAGCGTGATCACACCAGGATGTCAGGGCCCCAGAGGCAATTAGCCTCTCAAGAACTCTGACACCCAGAATCTCAGGAACAGGTCCTGATAATCACAGGAGAACAGAGGCAGCTGGACTCTGAGGAGTGTCTGAGGAGTTCTGACATAACCAAGGTCACAGGAAGGGCAGGTCCCAGTCAGATAGAGAGAGGTCAGGTAGCCCTAGAGATAATCAGATGGCAGGATGCAAGAATTAAGAACATAAACATATTCTTCCATCCACCCCTTCCCACTTCCCTGTTCTGGAATGGAAGAATAGGGGGACAGAAGAGGGCTTATGGGACTTGCGGGGAGTGGGGACCCAGAAAAGGGGAAATCCTTTGCAATGTAAATAAAAAAAATAAAAGAAAAAAGAAAAAAAAGAACATAACCAACAGAAATCAAGGTAACATGGCATCATCAGATCCCTATTCTCATACCATAGCAAGTCCTGGATATACCATCACACCAGAAAAGTAAGATTCAGATCTCAAATCACTACTCATGATTGTCACATATGACTGATATGGATACAAAATCATCCCTAGAGATGGGGACACTAATATGACCTTATCTCTGTGGAAACCAACATTTTATTTTCAAACCATTTACATAATTACTATGATAGATAAAAAACTTCCCAACAATAAAATATCATCTGACTACCCATGTGTCATCAGAGGTAGGTTTCAAAATACAGTATAGAAAGCATTAGTTAAAACGAATTAAAACAGCTTAAATGTGTATGTTAAAGATTTATAAAATATCAGAAAACAGTTGCTAAATAAGAATTAACCATATGTGCAACAAAGTTACCTCAGCAGTTAAGAGCACTGACCATAAAGGTGTATTAACCTGTTCTTGGGACTATGCCACTAGGCTTGGATGACTGTCCCATTGAATACATTCTTTTAGAATTCTTATGTTTTGATGATTTATATTACTAATAATGATGTTACCTATTCTGTTTGTGACTCAAAAAGCATGTAGATTCAGAGTTATAGTACTCAGATGATTCTGTATTTTGTTGTGCCAAGTGATTTTTGTTGGATTACATGATGGTTTTCCATATATTGAACCATCCATGTGTCACTAGAATGAAGCCTACTCGATAGTGGTTGATTATTGTTTTGATGCATTCTTGGATTCGGTAGCAAGAATTTTGTTGATTATTTTTGCAATCAATCTTCATAAGCTAAATTAGTTTGAAGTTCTTTTCCTGTTTGGTCTTTGTACGGTTTAGGTATAAGCGTTATTGTGGCTTTAGAGAATGAATTGGGTAGTGTTCCTTGAGTTTCTATTTTGTGGACTAGTTTGAAGAGTATCTATAGTAGCTCCTCTTTGAAGATCTGATAATATTCCCCACTAAATTCATCTGGTCCTGGCCTTTGTTCTGATGGAAGACTATTAAAAACTGCTTCTTTTTTTCCTCAGGATTTATGGGATTATTTAGACAGTTTATCTGATGTTGTTTTAATGTTGGTACCTAGTATGTATCTAGAAAATTGTCTATTTCATTCAGATTTTAAAATTTTGTTGAGTATAAACTCTTAAAGGAGGATCAGATGATTTTTTTTTGATTTCCACAGTTTCTGTTGTTATACCTCCCCTTTCATTTCTGATTTTATTAATTTGGATAGTACCTCTGTGCCCTTTGGATACTCTGGCTAAGGGTTTATCTATCTTGTTGACTTTCTCATATAACCAGCTCCTGGTTTGGTTGATTCTTTGTATAAATTTTTGTTTCTATTTGGTTGATTTCAGCCCTGAGTTTGATAATTTTCTGCTGTCTACTCTTCTTGGGTGTATTTGCTTCTTTTAATTCTAGAGCTTTCAGGACTGTTGTCAAGCTGTTAGTGTAAGCTGTCTCCATTTTCTTTCCTTTTTTTTTTATGATAAAAATTCATTTTCCTACTCAGACTATGACTCACAGTAATTTCAATTTTCTCAAATAAAGCATATGTTAAATAGAAAATAAAAAATTTAGATACTGACTTGTGGTAAATTGAAGAGCTAATTTTTAAAAATATACAAGAAAAATAATCATAACACAGTGGTTAAGGGAAAAGACACCTTTGAGAAGTAGAAATAGAGACCTTGTAATCCAGAAGGGTCTGGACAGATACTCTACAAACTCTGAGATCACAGATGCCAGCCCAGACTAGTATATCCAACAATTTTTTCTTTTTTTTTCTTTTTTTTTATTCGATATATTTTTTATTTACATTTCAAATGATTTCGCCTTTTCTAGCCCCCCACTTCCCGAAAGCCCCATAAGCCCCCTTCTCTCCCCCTGTCCTCCCACCCACCCCTTCCCACTTCCCCGTTCTGGTTTTGCCAAATACTGCTTCACTGAGTCTTTCCAGAAAAAGGGGCCACTCCTCCTTTCTTCTTGTACCTCATTTGATATGTGGATTATGTTTTGGGTATTCCAGTTTTCTAGGTTAATATCCACTTATTAGTGAGTGCATACCATGATTCACCTTTTGAGTCTGGATTACCTCACTTAGCATGATGTTCTCTAGCTCCATCCATTTGCCTAAGAATTTCATGAATTCATTGTTTCTAATGGCTGAATAGTACTCCATTGTGTAGATATACCACATTTTTTTGCATCCACTCTTCTGTTGAGGGATACCTGGGTTCTTTCCAGCATCTGGCAATTATAAATAGGGCTGCTATGAACATAGTAGAGCATGTATCCTTATTACATGGTGGGGAACCCTCTGGGTATATGCCCAGGAGTGGTATAGCAGGATTTTCTGGAAGTGAGGTGCCCAGTTTTCGGAGGAACTGCCAGACTGATTTCCAGAGTGGTTGTACCAATTTGCAACCCCACCAGCAGTGGAGGAGTATTCCTCTCTCTCCACATCCTCGCCAACACCTGCTGTCTCCTGAATTTTTAATCTTAGCCATTCTGACTGGTGTAAGGTGAAATCTCGGGGTTGTTTTGATTTGCATTTTCCTAATGACTAATGAAGTTGAGCACTTTTTAAGATACTTCCCTGCCATCCGAAGTTCTTCAGGTAAGAATTCTTTGTTTAACTCTGTACCCCATTTTTAATAGGGTTGTTTGGTTTTCTGGAGTCTAACTTCTTGAGTTCTTTATATATATTGGATATTAGCCCTCTATCTGATGTAGGATTGATGAAGATCTTTTCCCAATTTGTTGGTTGCCGATTTGTCCGTTTGATGGTGTCCTTTTCTGTACAGAAACTTTGTAATTTTATGAGGTCCATTTGTCAATTCTTTTTTTTGTATGATATTGTTTCACAAAACATTTTAATAACTTACAGTAGTAATAATTTACTTCCTAACAGGACACAATATACAACTGTGGCATTTATTAGTAGATTGACACAGAATTTTGTAAAAGTCATGCTTATTTGTAATTGATAACAGATTTTATCTACCTCTAGGTATAAATTTTAGAGAAAAAATCAATCAGAACTTGGTCAATATCTTTTGAATTGTTTTCCCTAAAAAATGCCTCTTTTTTTGTTTTGTTTTTTATTTGATATAATTTTTTATTTACATTTCAAATGATTTCCCCTTTTCTAGCCCCCCACTCCCCGAAAGTCCCATAAGCCCCCTTCTCTTCCCCTGTCCTCCCACCCACCGCTTTCCACTTCCCCGTTCTGGTTTTGCCGAATACTGCTCACTGAGTCTTTCCAGAAAAAGGGGCCACTCCTCCTTTCTTCTTGTACCTCATTTGATGTGTGGATTACGTTTTGGGTATTCCAGTTTTCTAGGTTAATATCCACTTATTAGTGAGTGCATACCATGATTCACCTTTTGAGTCTGGGTTACCTCACTTAGTATGATGTTCTCTAGCTCCATCCATTTGCCTAAGAATTTCATGAATTCATTGTTTCTAATGGCTGAATAGTACTCCATTGTGTAGATATACCACATTTTTTGCATCCACTCTTCTGTTGAGGGATACCTCTTCCATTTGTCAATTCTTCATCTTAGAGCATACTGTATTGTTGTTCTGTTCAGGAACTTTCCCCCTGGTCCGATATCTTCAAAGGTCTTCCCCAGTTTCTTTTCTATTAGCTTCACAGTGTCTGGCTTTATGTGGAGGTCCTTGATCCATTTGGATTTGAGCTTAGTACAAGGAGACAAGGATGGATCAATTCTAATTCTTCTGCATGTTGACCTCCAGTTGAACCAGCACCATTTGTTGAAAAGGCTATCTTTTTTCCATTGGATGTTTTCAGCCCCTTTGTCGAAGATCAAGTGACCATAGGTGTGTGGAATCATTTCTGGGTCTTCAATTCTATTCCATTGGTCTACTTGTCTGTTGCTGTGCCAATACCATGCAGTTTTTAACACTATTGCTCTGTAGTATTGCTTGAGATCTGGGATATTGATTCCCCCCGAAGCTATTTTACTGTTGAGAATAGTTTTAGCTATACTGGGTTTTTTGTTATTCCAGATGAATTTGAGAATTGCTTTTTCTAACTCTAAGAATAACTGAGTTGGGTTTCTGATGGGGATTGCGTTGAATCTGTATATTGCTTTTGGCTAGATGGCACTTTTAAGTATATTATTCCTGTCAATCCAAGAGCATGGCAGATTTTTCCATTTTCTGAGGTCTTCTACTATTTCCTTCTTCAGAGACCTAAAGTTCTTCTCATACAGATCTTTTATGTTTGGTTAGAGCCACACCTAGATACTTTATATTATTTGTGGCTATTATGAAGGGTGTCATTTCTCTAATGTCTTTCTCAGCCTGTTTATCCTTCGAGTAGAGAAAGGCTACTGATTTTCTTGAGTTGCTTTCATAGCCAGCCACTTTGCTGAAGTTGTTTTTTAGCTGTAGTTCTCTAGTCGAGTTTTTGGGGTCACTTAAGTATATTATCATATGTCCCTTTCCCCCACAGCATTTAGCTGTGACCCTCCTCGCTGGCAACCCCCACTCTTCCCCTGGAGTTACCTCCGGCCTATTCAAGCTGCGACATTCCTAGCCTACAGCCTCCACCCTTCCCCTGGAGTTATCTCTGGTCCTTGTTCCATTGGGAACAATACAGCCACTTTCACCTTAACTACCAGGGCTGCCTTAGTGCAGCTCCACCTGGAGACCAGCAGAAAACTGCGTGACTGAAAGCAGGCAACCCGCCGAGAAGAAGATCCAACGAATTCGTGGCCATTTGGGGGGCAGGGTGGTTTTTCCAAAGACTATAAATATTGGCTAAATGATAGTAAAGTCAGTCTCTATGGGCAACTGTCCTCTTGACTCATTTCTCTTTTGCCCGCTTCCCGTTAACCTCAGAATTCTCTTCCAGGTATTCCGGTTCGTATGTGGCTGCTGGCGGCAACATATTGGCACCTGAACACGGACAGACCTGATACGGGAGAATTTCCTGAGGTGACCCTATCTGGCGAAGCTTCGCAGAAAAAGTGGAAAGAAGATGGTATCCACACGGTAAGCAACATAGAAGTCAAATGCTAGTGCTAGTGTAAAATTTTATTCTTTGAAACTATTGTTGTGAGTGCAGAGGGATACGGTTTAGCAAGCAAAATTGTGCTGATCCGGCACAGCGTCCGCTTGGGGTAGAGTGATAGGGAAAAATGGGACAGGAAAGTTCGCGTGAAATTTGTGCCAACAACATTCAAGAGTTGCTTCAGGTGAAAGGGATAGGGTTTGAAGAAGGAAGATTGGAGGATTTCTTGGACCAGATATATTCTTGCTGTCCTTGGTTCCAAGAAAAACGAACGTTAAACGAGAGAACTTGGGAAAGAATTGGTAATTCGCTAAAGGCAGCCAAGGCAGATAATATTACCCTCTGTCTCTGGACACTTATAAAGGATATTATAGATGAAGGAGGCTTGGAGGAATTAGATATTGTTCAAGAAATTGAGGAATCTCAAGAAGAAAGCCTGCCGGAGAGGACCTCTGCAAAGGAGGACCCTACTCACACTAAGTTACAAAAACACAGAGATAGTGCTGATGGGCTAATTGTAAAAAAGGCAGCTCATCCCAAAAAAAGAGCTGAATCTCGTGGGGAAGAATGGGCCCCAATCGTGCCATCTGCTCCGCCTATGACCTTGATGGCAGGAGATGAGATCCAGAGAGATATGCAGTTACAAAAGTTGGAGTTTGAAATTAAATTGCAGAAATTGACTAATGAATTACAGGAGCTAAAAAGGGTGTCAAATACTAGAGAGAACAATAATTCTGAGACCCGCCAATCGCCACTAGAAAGAGTGATAAGCCAGACTCATGGAGAAGGGCAGGATAAGTCAGAAATCTTAGCTTTTCCAGTCCTTGAGATAGAAGACCAGGAAAATGTGATTAGACAATATCAGACTTTGGAATTTAAAGTGATAAAAGAATTAAAGGTAGCTGTAGCTCAGTATGGCCCTACAGCCCCTTTTACACAATCTTTATTGGATACTGTGATAGAGTCAAATTTAACTCCACAGGATTGGAGAACCCTGTGTAAGGCTACCTTGTCAGGAGATTTCTTGCTTTGGAGTTCTGAATGGCGTGAGGCTAGCAAAAGAACTGCCACCACAAATACTCAGGCAGGCCATCCAGAATGGAATGCTGATATGTTACTGGGAGAAGGTATATATGAAGGAAATACTAACCAGATTGGTTTTCCCATCGCAGTGTATGCGCAGATTGAGATGGCTGCCCGCCGTTCTTGGAATCTTTTACCATCAAAGGGAGATCTTAGTGGAAACTTAACAGGTGTCAAACAGGCTCCTGATGAGCTTTTTCAGGATTTTGTGGATAGATTGTTAAAAACAGATAATAGAATTTTTGGAAATTCTCAGGCAGAAAATCCGTTGGTTACTCAACTAGCCTATGAAAATGCTAATGCGGCCTTCTGGGAGGCGATCAGACCTCATAGGGGGAAGACAGACTTCTCTGGTTATATTCGTCTCTGTTCTGAAATTGGCCCCTCGTATAATCAGGGTCTAGCAATGGCTGCAGCGTTGCAGGGAACCACCATCTAGGGAATACTTTCGCAGAGATGAGGAAATAAAAGGTGTTTTAAATGTGGCAGTCTGGGTCATTTTAAAAGTGATTGCCCTGATAACAGGGGTGCTATAAGCGGGCAATCAGGTTGTTCACCAGGAACATGTCATAAGTGTAGGAAAGGAAACCATTGGGTTAAGGGATGTAAGTCCAAAACTAATATTCAAGGCAGACCCGTGTCGGGAAACAGGAGGAGGGGCCCGCCCCAGGCCCCGATTCATCCAGGACAGACAGTTTATGGGGCAACACAGCTGCTGCCAAGCCAAGAAAATCTATCTTCAAGCTTGCCAGGGCAACACCAGGGAGCGCTGAACTGGACCTCTGCAGTATCTTCCATGTCGTATTAACCTCAGAAATGGGTGTCCAGATTCTGCCTACAGGAGTTTTTGGACCATTACCTGAAGGAACTTGGGGATTACTGCTAGGACGAAGCAGTTCTACCATAAAGGGACTGCAGATTTATCCAGGTGTCATAGACAGTGACTATGAGGGAGAAATAAAAATTATGGCTGCTTCCCCTCACGGTGTCATAACTATACCTGCTAACCAAAGAATTGCTCAGCTTGTCTTGGTTCCTTTACATCCACTGCCTTCCAAATTTGTTAAAGATAAAAGAGGACAAGAAGGCTTTGGCTCCTCCGGAGTGTATTGGGTTCAATCTATCACCAATAAGAGACCTAACCTTAAATTGACTATTGAAGGAAAGAGATTTGAAAGATTAATAGATACGGAGCTGATGTAGCAATTATTAAAGGACAAGATTGGCTGTGTAGCTGGCCATTGACGAGACACTTACGCATCTCCAAGGCATCGGATATGCTAATAATCCAAAACAGAGTGCAAGAATTCTAACTTGGAAAGATAAAGAGGGAAATTCAGGGCAAATCCAGCCTATTCTGGTAAGAACTTTATCTCATTTTGCAAGGAATTTAATATAAAACTTAAAACTGGAATTCCTTATAACCCAATGGGTCAAGGAATCGTAGAGCGTGCTCACCGCACCCTTAAAAACTGGCTTCTTAAAACAAAGAAGGGGAATCTATACCCCCCCCCCGCCAGGTCTCCCAAATCACATCTTGCCTTTGTCTTATTTGTTTTAAATTTTCTCCAAACGGATGCTAAAGGTCAGTCTGCAGCGGACCGACACTGGCACCCAGCTACTTCCAGTTCCTATGCCATGGTTAAGTGGCAGGACCCTTTAACTAATACATGGAATGGTCAAGACCCCGTTTTAATCTGGAGGAGAGGGTCTGTCTGCATTTTTTCTCAAGGAGAAGATGGAGCACGCTGGCTGCCAGAGAGATTGTTACGACAGGTAAACACACCCTAAAAGCTGCTAGTAAGTATAATTAACTCAAAAGGCTTTCCCTAAGTCGCTTCCCACTTATTTGGGAAGAAAGGTTCCTTTATGTTCTTGCAATTAAGTTGCAAGCCAGGCCTCTTGCCTGAAGTCACAAATTTTCAATCAAATTAAAGGTCTTGGGCCTTCCGATACTGACCAAACAGGTTTTTTCTCTTAATCTCCTTTTATATTTCAAGCAGATAACACTCAGAAGATAAGCTCCTTCAGCAATGGCCGCCAGGATGAGGATGGGTGGTTATTATAGCCAGCCAGTTCATATTCACAGAGCATTTACTTTACCAGTGGATCCTCAAAAATGAGGCTGCATAGTATTCGGAACTATGCATGTTTGTTAATATAACAAGCATGGGCATCAGTTTGAGGTGCGAGGCGAGGCACTGCAAGGGAAAAGGAAAAAATCTTGTCTCTGGATTTCCCTGAAAAGCACGTCCAGCTGCATGGGGGTTGACATTAAGAGACTGTCCTTAAATTAGTAAGGCAGTCTATTTCCCCTCCCCTGAAAAAGATGTCGTTAATGTTTAGGGAGGTTGGACCTCTGTTTTCCCTCGCTGGTGAAAGCCCATCGTCCATTGGACGAATATACTTATATCCACTGAGTTGTTAAAAATTAATAATTAAGGGGCAATTGTCCCTTTCCCCCACAGCATTTAGCTGTGACCCTCCTCGCTGGCAACCCCCACTCTTACCCTGGAGTTACCTCCGGCTTATTCAAGCTGCGACATTCCTGGCCTACAGCCTCCACCATTCCCCTGGCGTTATCTCTGGCCCTTGTTCCGTTGGGAACAATACGGCCACTTTCACCTTAACTACCAGGGCTGCCTCAGCGCAGCTCCACCTGGAGACCAGCCGAAAACTGCGTGACTGAAAGCAGGCAACCCGCTGAGAAGAAGATCCAACGAATTCCCAGCCATTTGGGGGCAGAGTGGTTTTTCCAAAGACTATAAATATTGGCTAAATGATAGTAAAGTCAGTCTCTATGGGCAACTGTCCTCTTGACTCATTTCTCTTTCGCCCCCTTCCCGTTAACCTCAGAATTCTCTTCCAGGTATTCCAGCTCGTATGTGGCCGCTGGCGGCAACAATCATATAATCTGTAAATAGTGATAATTTGATTTCTTCCTTTCCAATTTGTATCCCTTTGACTTCCTTATGTTGTCTAACTGCCCTAGCGAGAAATTCAAGTACTATATTGAAAAGATATGGAGAAAGAGGGCAGCCTTGTCTAGTCCCTGATTTTAGTGGGATTGCTTCAAGTTTCTCTCCATTTAGTTTGATGTTGACTACTGGTTTGCTGTATATTGCTTTAACTATGTTTAGGTATGGGCCTTGAATTTCTGTTCTTTCCAAGACTTTTAGCATGAAGGGATGCTGAATTTTGTCAAATGCTTTTTCAGCATCCAATGAAATGACCATGTGGTTTTTTCGTTTGAGTTTGTTTATGTACTGGATTGCATTGATGGATTTCCTTATATTGAACCATACCTATATCCCTGGGATGAAGCCTACTTGATCATGGTGTATGATCATTTTTATGTGTTCTTGGATTCGGTTGGCAAGAATTTTATTTAGTATTTTTGCATTGATACTCATAAGGGAAACTGGTCTGAAGTTCTCTTTTTTATTGGATCTTTGTGTGGTTTTGGTATCAGTGTAATTGTGGCTTTGAAGAAGGAGTTGGATAGTGTTCCTTCTGTTTCTATTTTGTGGAATAGTTTACAGAGTATTGGTGTTAGGTCTTCTTTGAAGGTCTGATAGAATTCTGCACTAAAACCATCTTGTCCCGTGCTTTTTTTGGTTGGGAAACTTTCTATGACTCCTTTTATTTCTTTAGGGGTTATGGGACTGTTTAGATGATCCATTTTCTTTTTGGAGGCACTTAGAGCTATGAGATTTCCTCTTAGCACTGCTTTCATTGTGTCCAATAAGTTTTGGTATGATGTGTTCTCATTTCATTAAATTCTAAAAAGTCTTTAATTTCTTTATTTCTTCCTTGACCAATCTATCAATGAATAGAGCATTGTTCAATGTCCATGTGTATGTGTGTTTTCCATTTTTTTTTAACTTAAGACCTGACATATGCCATGGAGATATGGCAGGGTTCCTGGAATTATTTTAATATTCCTGTATCTGTTGAGGCTTGTTTTGTGACTAATTGTATGGTCAGTTTTGGAGAAGGTACCATGAGGTGCTGAGAAAAAGGTATATTCTTTTGCTTGAAGATGGAATATTCTAAAAATCTGTTAGAGCTATTTGGTCTATACCTTCAGTTATTTTCATACATTGATAGTGATAATATTTGTATTACATAAGTCAACCCAAAGTTTTTTTTGTTTGCTAAGAGATTTCACAAAGAGTACTATTGGAATATATCACATATTTATAACCAATATTGGTTAAAAGACAGCATTGTTATATTAAGCACCCTTATCTTGAATTACAACATATGAATATAATTAATTACATACTTCATGTTTGTCTTCACAATAAGAAAATAGCTATTTTAAATAAGTTCATATATATTTAAAACATATATTTACTAATTTGATAAATTTGGTTTTGGCTGTGCTACTACTAGAATACACATGTTATAAGTTGACTAAAATAATTATATTCTATCCAAATAAATATATATGTATATGTGTGTGTTTTTCTGTTTGTCAGTGTATGGAATACTCCATAATAAGCATTTTTATAATTTCACCAAAGTTCATTATTCAAATGAAATAACTTTGTCTCTATAGGTATGAAAAATTAGTAAGGTTTGATTTTTTTACATATTGTCTCTTTTTTTCCTCAATGTTCACATTTGTGTTTCTGACAAAAAATATCTTGAGATCCTAAAATGCATAAAGAGCTATAAAAATTTGAGTCCTATTAAGCAGTATAGGCAAGATTGGGTATGATAATTTCGTCATTCTTATAGAGGTGTTCTTCAAGATAAAATTCTGTGTTCATTATATCTCATTTGGAAGTCTTGCATATTTGAAAAATCATTAGATGAATGTTCAAAATAACTAGCATGTGTCTTCTTGTGCAGCTATGTGATTCAAATAATATCAGAGCATGATAACTTCAAGAACATTTTGAATGTTTTCAATATATTAAATATAAACAGATCGTGCATAATCCTAACAAGGCACATTTCTTTCAGAAAGTTAACTGCTTAAATTTTATTACTAAAAGTAATAATGCTCACTTCCCAAAATCTTAGAATCTTATTTTTTTAATATGCATTTTATTTAGGAAGCATTAAGCTGATCTGATCATTTCTGAACAAATTAAGCCAAAAGAATGGTGATAATGCACTAGAAAAATACGATCTGATTGAACTTTAAAATGTAGCATGCATTTCATACTTTTTTTCTTTTTCAGATTCTTTCTGGCATATGAATTCTTCTCATGAAGTGACACAATGCAAGGAAATAGTACTGTTACTGAGTTTGTACTACTAGGATTGACACAGGATCCCCTGAAACAGAAAATGGTGTTTATTTTATTTTTTTTTATTCGATATAATTTATTTACATTTCAAATGATTTCCCTTTTCTAGCCCCCCCACTCCCCGAAAGTCCCGTAAGCCCCCTTCTCATCCCCTGTCCTCCCACCCACCCCTTCCCACTTCCCTGTTCTGGTTTTGCCGAATACTGTTTCACCTAGTCTTTCCAGAACCAGGGGCCACTCCTCCTTTCTTCTTGTACCTCATTTGATGTGTGGATTATGTTTTGGGTATTCCAGTTTTCTAGGTTAATATCCACTTGTTAGTGAGTGCATACCATGATTCACCTTTTGAGTCTGGGTTACCTCACTTAGTATGATATTCTCTAGCTCCATCCATTTGCCTAAGAATTTCATGAATTCATTGTTTCTAATGGCTGAATAGTACTCCATTGTGTAGATATACCACATTTTTTGCATCCACTCTTCTGTTGAGGGATACCTGGGTTCTTTCCAGCATCTGGCAATTATAAATAGGGCTGCTATGAACATGGTAGAACATGTATCCTTATTACATGGTGGCTAGTCTTCTGGGTATATGCCCAGGAGTGGTATAGCAGGATCTTCTGGAAGTGAGGTGCCCAGTTTTCGGAGGAACCGCCAGACTGCTTTTCAGAGTGGTTGTACCAATTTGCAACCCCACCAGCAGTGAAGGAGTGTTCCTCTTTCTCCACACCCTCTCCAACACCTGCTGTCTCCTGAATTTTTAATCTTAGCCATTCTGACTGGTGTAAGATGAAATCTTAAGGTTGTTTTGATTTGCATTTCCCTAATGACTAATGAAGTTGAACATTTTTTAAGATGCTTCTCCGCCATCCGAAGTTCTTCAGGTGAGAATTCTTTGTTTAACTCTGTACCCCATTTTTTAATAGGGTTGTTTGGTTTTCTGGAGTCTAACTTCTTGAGTTCTTTATATATATTGGATATTAGCCCTCTATCTGATGTAGGATTGGTGAAGATCTTTTCCAGCAAAGTGGCAGGTTTTAAAATCAACTCAAGCAAATCAGTGGCCTTCCTATACTCAAAGGATAAGCAGGCTGAGAAAGAAATTAGGGAAATGACCCCCTTCACAATAGTCACAAACAGTATAAAATATCTTGGGGTGACTCTTACCAAACATGTGAAAGATCTGTATGACAAGAACTTCAAGACTCTGAAGAAGGAAATGGAAGAAGACCTCAAAAAATGGGAAAACCTCCCATGCTCATGGATCGGTAGAATCAATATAGTTATAATGGCCATTTTGCCTAAGCACTATACAGATTCAATGCAATACCCATCAAAATCCCAACTCAATTTTTCACAGAGTTAGAAAGAGCAATTATCAAATTCATCTGGTATAACAAAAAACACAGGATAGCTAAAACTATTCTCAGCAACAAAAGAAAATCTGGAGAATCAGTATCCCTGACCTCAAGCAATACTACAGAGCAATAGTGTTAAAAACTGCATGGTATTGGTACAGTGACAGGCAGGAAGATCAATGGAACAGGATTGAAGATCCAGAAATGAACCCACACACCTATGGCCACTTGATCCTCGACAAAGAGGCTGAAAACATCCAATGGAAAAAAGATAGCCTTTTCAACAAATGGTGCTGGTTCAACTGGAGATCAGCATGCAGAAGAATGTGAATTGATCCATCCTTGTCTCCTTGTACTAAGCTCAAATCCAAATGGATCAAGGAACTCCACATAAAGCCAGACACTCTGAAGCTAATAGAAAAGAAACTGGGGAAGACCCTTGAGGACATCGGTACAGGGAGAATGTTTCTGAACAGAACACCAATAGCGTATGCTCTAAGAGCAAGAATTGATAAATGGGACCTCATAAAATTACAAAGTTTCTGTAAGGCAAAGGACACCATCAAGAGGACAAATCAGCAACCAACAAATTGGGAAAAGAAAATGGTGTTTATAATCTTCCTAATTTTCTATATGGGAGCTGTAGTGGGGAATACTCTCATTATTGTGACAATCAAGTTCAGCCAGACACTTGGGAGTCCCATGTACTTCTTCCTGTTTTATCTGTCCTTTGCTGATTCCTGCTTTTCATCATCCACAGCCCCAAGACTCATTGTGGATGCCCTCTCTAAAAAGAACATCATTTCCTACAATGAATGCATGACCCAAGTCTTTGCTCTCCATTTATTTGGCTGCATGGAGATCTTTGTCCTCATTCTCATCGCTGTTGACCGCTATGTGGCCATCTGTAAACCTTTGAGATACCCAGTCATCATGAACTGGCAGGTCTGTGCCATCTTGTTTATTCTTACCTGGATAGGGTCTTTTATACATTCCACTGCTCAGATTGTTCTGGCTTTGAGACTGCCCTTTTGTGGGCCCAATCTGACTGACCATTATTGCTGTGACTTACAGCCCTTGTTGAAACTTGCCTGCATGGACACATACATGATAAATCTGCTGTTAGTGTCTAACAGTGGTGCAATTTGCTCAAGCATTTTAAAATTTTGATTATCTCATATTTTGTCATCTTGCATTCTCTGCGTAACCACAGTGCAGAAGGAAGAAAAAAGGCACTCTCTACCTGCACCTCTCATATAATAGTAGTTATTTTATTCTTTGGACCCTGCATATTTATATATGCATGGCCACCAACTACTTTTCCTATGGACAAGTGGTAGCAGTATTTTATACCATTGGAACACCATTTCTCAACTCAATCATCTATACATTAAGGAATGCAGAAGTTAAAAATGCCATGAAAAAGTTATGGCATTTTAAAATTATGACTGAATAAGCCCAGATAACAAATATTATCAGACCTGAATATTGTAGCTATATATATTATAACATGCAGTTTCTAAGAGGTTAATATTTCTGACTGAGTGGAGAAAAAGAAAAAATTGACAAGATTGTATTTCTCATCTATTGAATATAAATTAAGAAATGTTGATTGAAATAATTATGTAGAGAATAAGAAAATAATTCAAAGACAATTAAATACAATCTGACACACAATCCACTACTATCACTATATATGAAAGGAACAATATGAATAAATTTGTACTTGGTAGCCAAAAAAAACCAAAAAACACAAAAAAACTTGGAGGTATTTATTCATAATTACTAAAAAAAAGTGAATGTATTCAAACTCAAATTGCCATTTTTACCTATGGTTTGTTTAGCTATATTGAAAAAGAATTCTACATATATCTAATATATAATATATGATATATATTATATGTCATATACCTAATAAAATTCATTAAGAATCTATTCAAATAAAAATATAATTAAATATACTAAAAATACTCATAATCAATGCCTATAAAAGTTCCTAGCCATAATTTTTTGTGTAATAACTAGTAATAGTGTAGGTAAATTCATAAAACTTCTGCTAAATTCTTCCTTTGTAACTGTTTGTCCCTAATTTTTAAAAGTTGCCACATATTTGTACAAAAGTTTAGCTATTCGATTCTGTTTTATTAGTAGTGGATATGTTGGTAGTGGTGATTCTGGTTGGTTGTTTTCTTTTATCTCTTTGTTTTCTGGTAATATTCTGGTATAATTTCTCCAATCTTATGGTGGATCATTTTTCTTTCCCTTTAAAGTTTAAATTTGACAAGTTTTACTGTAAATTATACCACAACCATATAGAAACATACACCTTGAATAATACGAGTTATATTTATCAAAGCTGTTAACACTCCCGTTCAGCAGGTATCTATTTTTTTTCTTTCTTTAATGTCCATTTCCAGTGAAATCTTCAGGTTTCTTCCCATCACTTACCAGGTATAATGACTGACCAGTATGTCAAAGGTATACTCCCCATTCATTCTCTTGTTCTTGCTAGAAGAATTCCTTCAAACAAAATGCTATTCTTAGGTTATTATAAACTTAATGTAAAAGAAGTGAAGTCATCACAAGCTCTATAAAGTACGATTCGTTTCTCCTTAACAAGTTGACAAGAAGGTACTAGCTGAGAAGCTATTCTTAATCCTTCTTTCTTCTGCTTCATTAAAGAATTTGGGCTAGAATTGCTAAACAATATGTACACAACCAAACATACAGAAAAAGTACTTTGTGTGCCACAGTTGTGTTAGAAATGAACTTTTAATAAACAATTACTTGTGGTATTAAATTACATGTCCCCATGAATAGAATCAGATTCTTTTAAAATCTGGTTTACTTTCTCATTAATAGATAGATCATAGTGATTCAGATTCCAACCAAGTCTTCCATAAAAGATGCCATAGTAAATTAAATGAAGCAATGTAAGATATTTTTATATTCATTTCCTCATGTTACAGAGACAAAACATTCAGGGTGTGAGTTGGTTTCTAAAACTTGATCTACCTGTCAAAGGGAATAGACACAAATATTAAACAGTAGAAACATAACTTTGTTACTGTGTTATAAAAATATCTTTACATATCCAACCATACACAAACACACACTCATGTACTCAGAAAGGTAATTGAAAATGGGATCTTTACAATGAAAGATAAGAAAAGAAGACAGTAGAGAAATCAGTATTTGAAAATAGAGAAAAAAATCTGTCTGTGGTGGTAGGGGAATCAGAAAGTCTGCTGAACTTCCAAATTATTCATTTTTAATTTAAAACTGGAAAAATAAAGTAAAATGTTATATTTAAAATTCTATGACAATATATCCACCTGAAGTATAATTTTTGAGTGATTGTGGCTAACAGAAAAATCCATGAATTAAAATTTCCTTTGTATTTTAGAACAATTATGTCCAATGACATATAAAAAAATCTGAGATTCACTCAGAATGAGTTAATTAGTTATATTCATTTTTCTCAAAGGAAAGAAATTTAAAACAGAAACTGAACCCAGAACCACTGTCATGTATTTTAAAGAATTTACCCTCAGCACAGTCCAGTAAGAGTTATGAAGCAATTTATTTTTAAACCAGAAGCTATTTCATTATATTTTTAAAGAGTCTAAAAATGCAAGAAATTTGAAAAATTGATGTAACAATTATTAATTGTTTTTATTTTAATTTTAAGGTGGCTGTGTAATAGATTCAGGCTTTGATCTAGGATGAGACTCTGGCTGTGAGGAAAAGCACTTTTCTGTGATAAATGGGGAGCTGGCTATAATCTTCATAACTACACACTTCATTATTTTCTTATCTTTTTAATCAGTAAATAGCAATCATAATAGTGGTTTAACCACTCTAACTATTCTTTTAGAAGAGTGTATGAAAAATTAAGCCTAGTTTCTCACTCTCACATGTCAATGAAATGTGAATATACTCTCTGTTTTGTTGGTTTGTCATGAGGATTAAAGAAGATTGAATAGAATGAAGAAATTTAAAATGCAAACTTAATATATGACATTTTCATCATAAAGTAAGACTTTCAAGATATGATCAACAGGACTGGAGAGCTGGCTCCATGGTTAAGAGCACTAACCGCTCTTCCAGATTTCAATTCCTAGCAACCTCATAGTGGCTCCCAGTGATCAGTAAAGGGATCTGATGCCCAGTTCTGGTGTGGCTGAAGGCAGCCACAGTGTATTCAAAAAGAGTGAAATAAACATATCAATGAATATAGGATCAAATATCAAATAAATTTTATAGATTTATCAATAATTCCTACTAGCATATATTGATAGGATAATTTTTAAAACTTATAGAATCTCACATATAATTAGAAAGAATATTAAAATGACAATATTGTGCTTCCCTGTTTCTCCAGAATATATATTGTTTCTCATAGACATTTTCTAATTACACCATCTTAAAACTGCAAAAAAAAGCCTGGCTCATATTATTTCCACACAATTGTAGCTGCTAAGGTATAAAGAACTTCTGGAGTTCAGACAATGTAAACATCTGATGCAATTCTCAATTTAGCCTCTAACTACAACTTTTTGTGACAGTTTAATGAATTACACCTGAAATTAATTAGCTAAGTAAATAATAAGGATACATGTTTTCCTGATTTTTTCTTACTTTGTAAATATTAATTGTGCATTATCATAGAGTTAAATGAGATATTTTAATGCATACATACAGCATCAATGAATGGTATCATGAGAATTAGCATTTTATGTCCTTATCCTTATTTTAGAGTCTTCATAGTTCCTTAATTCAAAAGCCTTCATGAAAAATATAATTAATATCATGAGTGACAGTCATCTTGATATGCTATGGAACACAAGAACTTAAAATAAGTTGTTGTATTATTACTTAACCTTGCTTTCATCACCCAAACCCACTATTGCTACGGACAAGATTTGTCTTGGAGAGAGGTTGCTGAGTGAAGGGATGCTTGGGAGCTGTGAAAAGAAATTACTTGAAGTCAAATATTGGGTCCAAGCTGGCAGCCTAGGTTCTGTTGAGATGGTATCTCTTTCCATATGTACTGCTTTACTCTAGACATCTTTTTGCTTGTGATTCTAAATAAAAAACTCAAAGAAAAAAACCACATGATCATTTCATTAGATGCTGATAAAGCATTTGAAAAAATTCACCATCCATTCATGTTAAGTCTTACAAAGTTCAAGAATTCAAGGCCCATAACTAAACATAGCAAAAGCAATATACAGCAAACCAGAAGCCAACATCAAACTAAATGGAGAGAAACTTGAAGCAATCCCACTAAAATCATGGACAAGACAAGGCTGCCCACTCTCTCCCTATCTATGTAATATAGTACTTGAAGTTCTGGTTGGAATAATTAGACAACAAAAGGAGGTCAAAGGGACACAAATTAGAAATGAAGAAGTCAAAATATTACTATTTGTAAATGATATAATAGTATATATAAGTGACCCCAAAAATGAAATCAGAGAACTCCTAAAGCTGATAAACAACTTCAGCAAAATGGCTGGATATAAAATTAATTCAAACAAATTAGTTGACTTTCTCTACTCAAAGGATTAACAGTCTGAGAAAGAATTTAGGGAAGCAACACCCTTCACAAAACTCACAAATAATATTACATCTCTTGGTGTGACTCTAACCAAGCAAGTGAAAGATCTGTATGACAAGAATGACAAGTCTCTGAAGAAAGAAATTGAAGAAGATTTCAGAAGAGAGAAAGATCTCTAATGATTATGGATTGGCATAATTGATTTAGTAAAAACGACCATCTTACTTAAAGCAATCTACAGATTCAATGTAATCCCCATCAAAATTTCAAATCAATTCTTCATTGAGTTAGAAAGAGCAATTTGCTAATTTCTTTGGAATAAAAATAAATACCAACAATAGCAAAAACTATTCTAAACAATAAAAAAACTTCTGGGGTAATCATCATCCTTGACCTCAAGCTGTATTACAGAGCAATAGTGATAAAAAACTGTATGGTATTGGTACAGAGACAGCCAGGAAGATCAATGGAATAGAATTAAAAACCCAGAAATTAACCCACACCCCATGGTCACTTAATATTTGACAAAGGATCTAAAACAATCCAGTGGGGGGGGGGGAAGGCAGCATTTTTAACAAAGGGGTTGATTCAACTGGTGGTCAACATGTAGAAAAATGCAAATAAACCAATTCTTATCTTGTTGTACAAAGCTCAAGTCCAAGTAGATTAAGGACCTCCATATAAAACCACATACACCGAGTCTAATAGAAGAGTAAGGAAAAAAGGGGGGGGGGAAAGGCAGCATTTTTAACAAAGGGGAAAAAAGGCAGCATTTTTAACAAAGGGGTTGATTCAACTGGTGGTCAACATGTAGAAAAATGCAAATAAACCAATTCTTATCTTGTACAAAGCTCAAGTCCAAGTAGATTAAGGACCTCCACATAAAACCACATACACTGAGTCTAATAGAAGAGTAAGTGGGGAAAATTCTTGAACAATAGAAGAGTAAGTGGGCACAGGGGAAAAGTTCCTAAACAGAACACCAATGGCTTATACTCTAAGATAAAAAATCTAAAAATGGAATCTCATACAATTGCAAAGCTTCTGTAAGGCAAAGGATACTGTCAATTGGACTAAATGGCAACCAACAGATTAGGAAATGATCTTTACCAATGCTACTTTTCATGCATTCATACAATGTAAAGAAACATAGTAAAATAAACATATTTACCAAATATGTAATAGTGTATTTCTGAACTCACATATGCAGAAATAATATTTCTCACCTGTTAGAAGACCAGCTATATAAGTCTCATCAGTCCAATCCCTTTTGGTAACAGCTTTGCAATGGGACATTGAATAAAAAAATTATTTCTGCTTTCTAGAGGGAATATGCCAACACATAATATTATAAGACATTGAAATTGTAGGGAGCTTTGAGACCCAAAGTTTCCCTCCTTCAGTTAATCACAAAAAATTTATGGGCTATAATGCATCAAATTTGCACTGCCTAATTAGACAATTATAACAATATTACAACATTAAATGAATCATCCTTGATTTCAGTAACAAGTCACAAGTTAGGTTACAGAGGTGTCATTTTTAGCAAAGTTGCCAGAAGAGAAAAAAGAAAAAAAACAGAAATATTGGAATGGATTATGAAGCTGACACTAGCATGCAAAAAAGAAGAGATAACATATAATTGGGAAAAAAGAATTTGGATCATGAATCTCTGCTTCCATTATGAATTGGCTTTCCAAAGCTGCGGAACAGAGTACAGGAGGGAACAAGATATGGTATCACCTACAGTGAATTTGTAAGGTATTTATAAACACTGTTAGAGAGGGAAGTGCTAAATGATGAAACCAGAAGTCTGTTCTGCAGCCAACAGAAGATACCTTTCAAGATCTCAAAATCGTTTAATTTCTCTTAGGATTAATGTAAATGCAGAGAAAAACTTCTTTCCATTTATCTTAATAACTCATGTCACTGGGAACAGTAAATCCCTTCCTTTTTTCAAAGCTAGTTGGTATTACAGATAAAAGAGTGAAAAGAATAAGAAACTTTAGATGGATTGAGTCAGAACTTAGGAAAGGAAAAAAATTTGAGTAGGACATCTACAGATATCCTCAACTTCTTGTATGATGAATACGTGAAGAAATTTAGTCTAAGTTATAAATCAAGAAAGTAGATAGACTCAGTAATTAGTTCTGTAAACAGAGAAATGGGCAAAGCAGTGGCTTCAGAGATAATGCCTAGAGCATCAAGACACACAGTTTAAGATTGTCTAGAAAAAGGAACTGGTAAGAAAGAAAAATAATGCTTCTGAGGTAGGAGGTAGAAAGGAGGCCAACTTGGCAGTGATGGTCTGTAAGCAACTGCATTGTTCAGAGGGGTCTCTGGAGTATACATATGCTATCACGTTCAGAAGACAGTCTTTCCAATTTTAAATTGTTCTGGTAAATCGGCCATACCATATTTCTCCCTACACTAATCTTAAGTAGCCTCTCCTTCCTGTGCTGTTATTGTGGGAGTAGGGCATATACTATCTCTGACTCATTCGGTTAAATTTTTCTTGATTCATTACTTTGTCTGCTCCTCAGGCATTGCTTTCAAAGATGGCTTCTTCCTTGTTCAAAATCACATTATTTTCATCATAAGGTATCAAAGGTATGTACTAGAGGCATGTCTGTAGACTAGCCAGATCATACTGTAACCAGAGCATGTCTCCATTCCAGCTAGATCACATAGACATAGAAGGTCTTTGGATGTGATCCTTTGCCAAAACAGCCACGCTAGTGGATTAAAATTCATCTACAATGAATTTTTTTAAAACATTCATATACTAATTTCCCACTGACCACATATTGCTAGTTCATGAAGTACAAAATAAAATTTTATGTAAGAGAGACTGAAACTATAAAGATTTTACTGCCTTCTGCTGAGGTATAACTACTCTATTGCCAGGTATTAGTGACCAACACATCACCTGCCATTAAGACAAAAGTTACTATAATAACCTAAATTCTGCTTGGCCTATAGCTATGACAATGAAATAAGCATAATACATTATGATATTCAGTTCATGGCAATAGTAATAATGTTGTCTAATATTTGAAGGAAAGTGGATGCTACCCATAATTTCTGAATAAAATTAGGTAGCAATTATAATGAGAGAAATAGACATGAAAAATATGGTGGCTTGTGCCTATAGCTCACTGAGCTAGGTATATGTATGTTTACTAAAGAGT
The DNA here is from genome assembly GCF_947179515.1 of Apodemus sylvaticus. Lineage (NCBI taxonomy): Eukaryota > Metazoa > Chordata > Mammalia > Rodentia > Muridae > Apodemus > Apodemus sylvaticus. Next base: position 69,914,865 of record NC_067476.1, read on the forward strand.
AAACAAGGAGAATATATTAATCAAAAAGGTGTGAGGAGAAAGACCACAAACGCAAATTTTCATGGCCAAATTAATTAAAATAAACGTATTTTTTTAAATGGGCTATATCTATGTACAAAAGGGAGTGTTCGAAAAATGGCATTTAGTGTAGGGAAGATAATGTTTTTATAGCTCGGAGGAAGAGGTTTTATCCAAATGGGGAATTTAGCAGGCAAATAGATTTACAAAAGCATAACTTAACAAATCTTCAGACAAAACTACCTGCCACGCAACCAATAGCCTCTATTGTCTTGTCGTATCTTCTTCCCTTTTGATCAACAAGGGCTTAAACCTACTCCTAAGCATGATAAATTAAGAAGTATAACCTTAAGCATTTACAGTCTAAAGCCATGGTTTACACAACAATTGTAGCAGACACATGACATGGTGACCTTGTTTAGATCAAAGTTGGGAAGCACACATATAAAATATTCAAATAATGTACAGAAATGCCCCTGAAATGTTTAGCTTATACATAAATATTTAGCTTAAAATTAAGGAAAGAGTTCTTTAAATGTACATTATTAAGAGTTAAATGTGCCCTTGAAGCTGCTTGCTTGCTTAATCACTAAAACTTACTATAGACAAACTCAAAGGAAGCCTGGATATGTGCTGTGACTTTCATTAACCATACTCATGGTCATGATGTGCTCAGGAAAGTACATAATTACATGTGAAAAAGGACGACAGATCTCAAGGAGCTAAAGGAATACAAGATCAATAGGTGCTCCATACTTAATCATTTCATTTTAGTCTAAAGAATATTTATAAGAATATTGTCGACATATCAATAATCTTCACCATAAATTTTATGAGTTGCGTCACAATTTTCATTTCCAAGCTATGAAATACTTGAAACAAACACCAAAGTGGAAAGTTCTTTTAACAGGGAAATGTGCAAAGACTGGCTTCCATTCTCTCTTTGAGGTAACTGGAGATATTTGTTTATGGTTTATATTTTTCTAAAAATTATTTCTAAAAATATATGACTTTAAATGACAAGAGGAGTAAACCATAATTTGAAGGACAATATATATGATGATATAAAAGACAAAAAGTTTACCTTAGTGATACATTTCATGTTGAATATACTTAAAAATCCTAAGTAAATATTAATGAATATAAACATGCAAAATCAAAATGCATTTGAGTACTATTTGGTGTGTTTAATTAGCTCTTAATTTTTTATTATTTCTTTCCTATTTTCAATACATCCCCATTTCAGTTCCCCTCCTTCCACTTCTCCTCTCTTTCTCCATTGTCCTCCAAAAACCAGCAGACTGCAGGAATATCCACAAAACCTGGCATAACAATGTGCACTAAGAATAGACAAAAACCCTCATATCAACACTGGGTAAAGCAACTCAGTAGTGGAAAATATGTCCCAAGACTAGGTGGAAGAGTCAGAGACTCCCCAACTCCCACTATTAGAAGTCACACAGAACACCATGTAAACACCCATAACATATATGCAGAGGACCTAGCACAGACCAATAGGGGCTCATTTTTATGAGTCATTTCAAAGAAAAATAAGGTATCAAAATTATGCATTCATTTTATCTGACATATGCCTATTATACTCAAACATGGCTCAATATAATTAAGAAAACTCAGTTTTTCAGAATTGCTCTCAAATACAGGATTATTAGAAAAATAGTAAATATCTTGAGGCATATTAGTATTGGAAATTGAAGGAATTTGTGTTTTTTGTTTTGACTGTCTATTTGTCTGTTTGTTTTTAGGCTTGTTGGTGATTCTCCAGAGTCTTCCTTGAGAAAGTAAGAGTAAGGATGGTGGTATATATAAGGCATGAAGTCTCAACATAGTAACCAGAAAAAACTGTGCAAATGAGATGAAGAAAAAATGCACTGTATCTGGGAAAGTCTTTGTTTTACAATGATACAAAGCGTTTCACGAGAAGATAGGAGATTAGAGAAGGAAGCATATATCATGAAAATGTCTCATTAAAGTGTCCCACTTATGACTTTTGTATGTTAACAGAATGATCTTGTTGTCAAATATTTCATCAGTTTACATGTAACAAAAATATATTCATATGACTGTTGCAAGCTACTAGAGCATAGACAGTAAGATTTAATAAGGATATTTCCCCTGAATTCACCACATTCAAAAACCTACATTAATAACACCATGCCTCTTCAACCACAGTGAGTTCTGAGGGTATATATCTACATCTTCTCTGTGAGGGGATGCAAAGGAAAGGAGTGAAATATGGGAGCATAATGTGCTCTTAGTATATTTCATAGATGTATGAAGATGACCTTATATAATCCAGTATCATATTAATATATATACAACAAAAGAAAACATTAACTAATAATAAATGTAAAAAACAAGTGAGAAAATTGAATTAAATTCCTACTAGTAGCAGGGTTCTGTGTATTTTCTTTTGAGACAGAGAACTGACTTGCTAAAGATGTACTTAATTTTTAGTGTGACAGTGTATGTGTGTGTGAGTGTGCTTGTGCATGAGTGTGCATGTGTATGTGAGGGGATCATGTGTGTGCTGGAGTGACTGAGAAACGAACCTAGAGTTTTCCCATCTTAAGCATTTATTCTACCAAACCAAGGCAATTCTTGAGGTCTTTACATCCACATAATCACTTCTGGATGAACATGTGTTATGTAGATTAGACAGAGCATTAAGTTGCTCCTCTGACAGATGACTTTTCCCCAAATTGTTTTTACTTTCTGTGACCTGTTGAATAGTAGCTGACCTAGGGACATCATAACAGAATCACAAGATTCTCTCACTTATGTCAACTATGAGTGTGACAGCCGAGACCACACCTTGTACATGGCACTTTTCATCTCACTGTTTCTCAGTGTGTAGATGAGGGGATTCAACATGGGGGCAATCACAGTGTAAAACACAGAAATTTCCTTATCCTTGTTCTCACTCTGCGCAGGTAAAATATAGGTATAAATACAGGGCCCAAAAAATAAAACTACCACGATTATGTGTGAGCTACAGGTTGAGAGTGCTTTGCGTAGCCCTGCAGATGATCTTGTCCTCAGAGAATACAATATGAGTATGTAAGAAACAAGTAGTACAGTAAAAATGGCAACAAGCACCATCCCAGAGTTGGCAATTGCTAAGGTACTAACAACATGAACATCTTTGCAGACCAACTTCAAAAGAGGCTTGATGTCACACAAGTAGTGATTGATGTGGTTGGGACCACAGAACGGTAGACTGAGCACCATGAGTAGTAAAGCAATGGAGTGCCAGAACCCCAGTATCCAGGCTGTGACAATCAACATGTCACATCTCTTCCTGCTCATGATAGTCATGTAATGCAGGGGCTTGACAATGGCAACATAGCGGTCCAATGCCATGGACACCAGGATGAAGATTTCCACACCGGCCAGCAAGTGGGCAGTGAAGAGCTGGGTCATACACTCATTATAGGAAATGTTTTTTCTTGCTGAGGCCAAGTCCCTGATGAGCCTGGGAATCACAGTGGAGGTGTAGCAGAGGTCCATGAGGGAAAGATGACAGAGAAAGTAATACATTGGTTGTTCGATTAAGTGGCTGCAGGTGATGGTGAGTAGGATGACAGAGTTCCCCACTAAGACAGCCAGGTAGCAAAGCAGGAACAAGAGGAAGAACAGCAGCTCTATTTGTCTATTCTCCCAAAGTCCAGTAAAAATAAATTCTGTGACATTTTTGAGATTTTCCATGAATTCTAGGGGAATCCACATACAGAAATGAAATTTAGTTCATCTGAAATTACACATAAAATAATGGAAGAGAATGAGGTTGGGAAGGAATAATGGAGGAAAGATCAGAGAAATACCAAGGAAAGAATAAAGAGGGTAAAACGGCAAGGGTTTTGAGAATAAAATCCATCATGGCAGAAAAGTTATAGTAGCAAGTGAAGCTCTAACAGTGGAGTCAAATGCATGAAGAGGATGAAAATGCTGCTATTCCACTAGTACCCTTTTCACATGTAGGTCTTTTCTACTTCCTCTTCTTCTTGTTCCTGCATCATGCTACAGTCATGTCCCAATACTGTGGCCTCCTTCTCTGCATGCAAGAGTCTATGGATGGCTGTCATTTCACATGAATGCTATTCTTATTGTTTTAACCTTTCTCTTCCTATAATACTGAAATCAATCTCTCCCTTTCCTTCTCTCCCTTTCCCATTTGCCCCATTTTCTCCCTCTCTCCCACTGCTCCCCTCTCTATGTTCCCTTTTCTGGTTCCATTTTTCTCCTTTCTTCCTCTGTCCTCTACCTTTCTTTTCCTCTCTTCATCTTAATCTCTCCTTTTTTGTCTCTTTCTCTACTCGGCTACCCTCTGTCTGTATCACTCGCTCTCTCTCTGTCACACACACACACACACACACACACACACACACACACACACACACACCACACACACTATAGAGCAAGAGTGAGAGTGAGAGAGAGCGAGAGAGAGAGAGAGCAAGAGCGAGAGAGAGAGAGAGAGAGAGAGAGAGAGAGAGAGAGAGAATAACCATTTTACCTTAGTCACTAACATGTTTTTTTTATTTTTGCCATATTTTTCAGGGTCTGCAATTTTTGTTTATTAATGCAAAGTCCTCTGAAGCATAATTTTTCAATGTGATCCCAACTGCATCTTGATTGGAAGAAAATAAAAAGAAAGAAAAGCATTGAATTTTAATTCTTGAAATTTAAATAACAGGCTAAGTTCATGAGAATATGTGACTAGTGTTAATGGTCAGAACAAATTTTCTATGATTTTCAGCTACTTTAAATAAGTCTACCTTAGAGAAAATTGTAAAACAGCAAAACCTAATCTCTAGGGAAAATAAAAGGGAAAAAGAAAAGTTTACACATTTTATATTCAGTAGTAATAATGCTCTGAACATGGTGTTAAATAGTTTTCATAAATTTTTTCATTTTTGTCCTCATCAATACTTCATGATCCCTATGTCATTGTATTTCTGCCTGTTTTTTAAATAAATATACAACAGTGTAGGACTACACCTGAATGAACATGGGATTTGTATCTCAACAATATTGCATATTTATAAAGATCATGGTTAAATTAAAGGGACTTAAAACCTTGGTTATCCATTTTCCATATAATTGCTGTATAATTTTAAAATATCTTATTATTTAAAAATCTGTGAGAAAGATACATTAGGAACTGAATTTATGTGTAGGGTTTACTAATATCAAATTCTATGAAAAATAAAATTAGTATCTGAAAGATTTTATTATATTCAAAGCTTTAATATTATATTTATATAAATATACATATGTCTCTGTGTGTGTGTGTGTTTGTGTGTGTATGTGTATGTGTGTGTGTGTTTGTGTATTATTCATAATACTTACTTCTGTCAGGATCTAAATTTTTCCAAACTGCCATGTGTCCTTTAATATGGGTTCTCTTCATTTTCTGTGACCTTCAGATAAAGCAACAGAAGTTATAGGAAGCACCAATCTGTCCCATGAATCTTTAACCCACTGAAATCTTTAAACATTCACTGCCTGAAATATTGTAAGTGAACAGGCAAGGATACCCAAGGGAAACCATCTCGAGGGCACTTTTCAAAAGAAGTCTAGGTTGCAATTATGGGTGTAACGGTCAAGCCAACAATATCCAGTGGTTACATATGATGCTTTCTTTTATTTACTTATAAGGACTATGACATCAATGTTTTATTGTTTTGTTGATGTTGATGAAATCCTGAATTTTTTTCCAGAAATTTTCTTTAAAGACTTAATTTGCTGAAGTTTATATGATCTATATAATAAATGCTGGATTCCTTTGCATCTCACTATATCACTGTGTTGAGAATAACCTAAGACTATTACTATTATCCTTATAATTATCACCCTAAAATATTGTTATTGTGTATCTGAAAATGGTTCATCAGTGTTTAATTATGATCACTGGAAACTTAGAAGACATGCATAATGCTTTGTATTAGTTGATACTCAATTGGCATTAGTATAATGCTTAAAATACAGAGTTCCATAGCATCTAATGTATTGTCCTTTCCTTTGATATGTAGAATCACTTTTCTCCTTATCAAAAGCATCTCACATCAACCTGAGTGAGGTAACCCAGACTCAGAAAGACACTCATGGAATGCATTCACTGAGAAGTGGACATTAGCCATAAAGTAGTTGAAACCCATCCTACAATCCACAGACCCAAAGAACCTAAGTAATAAGGAGGGCCCAAGGGAGTAAGCTTGATTCTCACTGAAAAGAGGAAATAAAATATACAGTAGAGGTGAGTAGGAGGAGGTAACTAGATGGGAGAGGAAGTGAGAAGTAGAACCCTTATGGGTATGAGGTGTAGGGAAAGTGGGGTGGGAGAGGGCTGGGAGCAAGGAAATCATTATGGGCTATCTTTGGAATTAGCTGAAGATGGGGGATGGGAGAAGCTCATGGAAGTCTATGAGAATGGCCCTAGCTGAGAGTTCTAGAAACTAGTAATATGGATACTGAAGTAACTGCCTTCTATAGACACGTAGGACTTCCATTAGAAGAAAGATAACAGCAACCCACCCACAAAACCTTTCACCCAAAATTTGTATAATCTACAAGATATGCAGGCATAAACATGGAGCAAAGATTAAGGAAACAGACAAAATGTCTGGTCCAACTTGAGACCTACCCAATGGGAAAGAGTCAAACCTTGACAGTATTAACAATACTCTGCTAGCTATGCTTGTCGACAGGAGCCTCACATAACTGTCTCCTGAGAGATTTCATCCAGCAGCTGATGCAGAGACCCACAGTCAAATTTCAGGGAGAGGACTCAGTCTTTTGGAAGAGCAAGGGATTGGATTGAGTGAGCTGGAGGAATTCAGGGCACCACAAGAATAGGAACAGAACCAACTAACCTGGGCCTATGGGGGCTCATAGAGACTGAATCACCAACCATGCAAGGGCTGGACATAGGCCTGTTATACATTTGTAGCAGATATACAGTTTGGTCTTCATGCTGGTTTCTTAACAAATGGAGCAGTGCTATTTATGACTGTCACTTGCCACTAGATACTCCTTCCCCTAGCTGTACTGTCTGGTTAGGCCTCAGTGAGAAAGGATATGCTTAACCTTGCACTGACTTGATGTCCCAGGGCTAGGTGGTACTCAAGGAGGGCTTCCTATTCTCTGAGAAGAAGAAGAGGGGATAATAAGGGGGAAATTTGTAAGGAAGGGACTAGAGGGAGAGGAAGGAGGGTAGCTGTGACTAGGATGTAAAGTGAATAAATAAAAATTTTAAAGGAAAGAACTGGAAATTGAGGTCTGTCATGACAACTGCTTGGAAGTGTCCGTGTATCTCTGAGGAGGCTGAGACAAGAAAATTGCTGTGAGTTTAAAGACAATTTGGCCTATATCTTCAGTTCTACTCCACTCAAAACTACAAAGTAAGGTTCTGCCTCACAGTGGTACACATTAGGGAAATATTTTTCCCTAATATGCCATTTTCACATATTTACATGCTATAATTATCAACAAGATTATGCATATTTCATCATACTAGCAGTTTTAAAATTATTCTTGTTTCCAATTTTTCTCTTTATATTCATTGATTACTTCAATTTATCATATCATAAACTTCATTTATTATATATCATAAACATAATGTGGTACTTTAATGTGGTCTAGATTTTTTTGGTGTTTTCCATTATTGTTATAAATGAAGGGATAAACAAACTCTGATATTGCCTACCTCCAACTGGAGTTGAAAACATAGTTGAGAAATGTAAGCATCTACAAGCAACAAATAAAGAAAAATTAGTGCCCCTTATGGTGATTTTTTTGCCCAGTTAAGTTTTGCTCATAACTGAAGAATCTAAGTGTGGTGGCTATCTTGCTTTTCAACTTGAGCACACCTAGAATTAACGAAAATGAAAGTGTTCACACTGGTGAGGCATTTCTATTTTCCTTAACTGAATCATTTAAAGTATGAAGAATCATAACTAATTTGGATCATTTAGGTGAGAATATCTATGCTTAATCAGGGCCATACCTCTTTGACAGCTATAAAAGGAGTAAGAACTAACTTACACTACTGTTGCTTGCTTATTCTCATACCCAGTAGCAAGTCTATGCCATTACTAGCATTTGAGCCTACTAAGACCTGTTAGTCTAGAGAACCCTGACTAATAACAAAATACTGAGAAAATTAGTACCAGTAAGAGAAAAGAAAACCTAACCACATACATTTCTCCTACTTAACCATGAAAGTTCACATCAAAGAGCTCACTGAGATTTTATCAGCAGGTCATTTAATCCATAGAAATAACAAAATATGTAAATTTCTTATTATATAATAAATGGAATGGACCTTGACCTAAAATCATAAATAGCTTGGGTACAATAAAAAATAGAAGCCAACACACACATCTGAATAAATATATAAAGGAATAAGACCTCTGCTGCTTTATCTCCAGATGTCTTCAAGAAATATTTTTAAATCAAAAGTTCAAGAGAATATTGATAAGAAGCTGACTTAAAAATTATTAGCCTTAAAACATACTATAAAGAAAATAAGAATATAAGAATTAACCTGTATTATATCTGTGTATATATACATATACATATATATATGCATATATACAATATGTATACTAAGTTATACCAAATGATCATCCTTAAGAACATAAAAAATAACATTATGTTAACTTGTACTAACTGACAGACAATAGATTGACTAGGTTATATTTAAGAATTCATGAAATTAAGAATAAGTAAAAAAAAAAAGCCAAAATTTTGAAGGAAAGTGGGGATTGGGATGGGGAGGCTTTAAAGGGAGAAAGGGAAGAAAGAAATAATGTAATGAAATTGCAATCTCAAAATCCAAAATGCTCCAAAAATAATCTAAATAATTAATGGAAAGCTCTCAAAAGAATAACTACAAATAACCAATGTACATTTCAAGAAATGGAAAAAAAGCCACAATCATCAAAGAAATGCCAAATGAATTCTATTTTGGGATTTCCTCTCATCATAGTAAGAATGGTGTTTATCAAGAATGTAACTTTTATGCACTTTTTCCCCTATAGGGGAGATGTAAATTTATGCAATCATTATGGAAATTGGTGTGAATGCTTCTCAGAAAGCTAAAAACAGATGTTCCATATTTGTCAGACATATCATCCCTTGACATATAGTTAAAGACTTTGTACTCTATGATAGAGTTACACCTCTAGAGTAGAGATCCAAGCATATTCATTTCACTGATCTTTTCTTCACTAGATGGAGAGAGAGAATTAGCTCAGATGCCTATTATCTGATGACTGGTGATGAAAATCGGGTAGATATCAACAAGGGAATTCTATCAACTACTAAAGATAAATGAAATTATAAAATTTGTAGTAAACTACATGAAATATATATATATATATATGTGTATATATATATATATATATACATATATATATATATATATATATATATATATATATATATATATGTATATATATATATATATATACTTTCTAAGTCTGGAAAGAAAATGTCACATTTTCTTTCTGGAAATAAAGATTATAGTTTTGAATAAATTTAGTGTTTATTATAGTTTAATATAGTGTTTAATTTGGAATATAGAGAGAGCCCAAGAAGCTAAAATACACCCAGAAGGTAAGGAAAGATACTTGAGCATGGAAAAATCATAGAACTAATACAAAATGAAAGTAGAGTTAGATAAATCCTTTAGTAATAGGACTTGAATAGTGAGTGTGTGAAAGAAATAGGGGATGGATAGAAGTGGAGAGAGTGTTAACTTAAATTGAGATGCAAGAAGGCGACATATGGAAACCTACTTCTCTATAAGTTAATTAAAATATTAGTTTAAAATATGTTTGAATGGAAGTGTAAGTGTGGATAATGATAATTACACCAGTGATGAGTCAATCAGATAAAATTTACAGTACCATGCATGAGGTATTTCCCTATAAATTGTTCATCTAGGGAGAAAACCACAAAGAATAAAGCTTATTTCTATTGTTCTTAGAGGCCCACCAAAAACACCTGGTAGGGCCTTATTGCTGAAGATACCAAACTCCTTGGTTATAGGGTTTAGAGAAATCAAGCTGGAACAGAACTGGAAGCTCCCTCTTTCTTGATTGTTGACTAAGAGTCTGGAAAATGTTATACAGGCTGGTAGCTCAAAGAAATTTACATTTTCACCTAAGTGTGTACCTTGTAGTGTGTGCCTTCTTCTAAAATAGTGGCATGACTTCTATAGAAAAAATCAGTTGCATTTTAATGAGATTTGAAGCCTACTCCAATGGACAAATTTTTCCTAATATTGTAAATTTGTTCAAAAGACCAAAGATAGTAAATTCATAAGCTCTCAGAAAAAATGCCATTGTTGCTAGATTCATGTAGAATCAAAGTAATTTTAACATCCATGCCTATATGCATAAAAAATATATTCGCAGCAGTAATATGATAAGAGAAAGCCCTCTAGTCATTGAATAGTGGTGAATTTAGTTCAATGACTACTGAAGGGGCTTGAAATAATTAATCATTGAATGTTCAGCACTATACAGTACAACCCCACCACAACTTAGATGCAGGTAAAATTGCTGATTTGGATGTCTAAAAATAGTAAGATCAGAGGATTGGGAGAAAAGCTATGAAGTGCTATTCAGGGGGAGGAATACCAATTGAGATCATAAATTTAGAATGTCTGTGATTACATATGCTATGTTTACACAAGACAGGCCACTGACTTTATTCATGAAGCAGAGAGAAGTTTATTGATCTCCATAATACCCACTGATCATTAAACTATTAATGAATGCTGTGAGATGAAAGAGTTATTGTGTTCATATGTACACTGACTACCAGAATCCACTGAGTATTTCTAACCCCATATTTCTAGTCAATTGGATATTCATGGTTAAACTCAGTCACAAGAAAGGGGAGGAGGAAACAGAAGAAGGAAAGCACCTAAGAGATTAATAGGAAGGTTGGATTTAGCATGGATTAGGGAACACATAAGGGTAGCAGTAGGTAAGTGTAATCATAATGGAGTTAGAGAGAAGTCTCCACCTGTAAAGTCTAGGCTCACAACTTAAATTCACCAGAGAAATAAGTATGTATCTATCTGTTTAATAAATGCTCAAAGGCTTATTTGACGCAATGAAAGAAACTGAGGGGTTCTTTAGTGGGGGCGAAGGACTTGGGAAGAAGAGGTAGAAGGATCAGGAGTTCAGATAATGCTCTGTTTCATAGTGAGTAAAAGGCCAGACTAAGTTAGATTAAACCAAGTCCTAAAATTTAATGAGCACAATAATCTAATACTAAGTATCCTAATGAATAACTAAATGGTGCATAATAACCAACAATATTCAAAGGAATAAGTATGAAACCCACTCTTTGAGGGTGTGTTGTGTTGTTTTGTTTTCTTTTGTTTCGCGATAGGAACCCATGAAGTAATCCTAATGATAGCTAATCTATGGTGATATGTAGAAGTATAATATGGAGATGAGTATAACATGCAGAATTATAAAGATCCCACAAAAATCCAAGACACTCAGAAATATGGGACAAAAAGCTTTTGAAGTTAGTACTTTAAAATGTTTGTCGGGTTTTGAGACTTCCTTGGTGTAGGCATTAAGCAAGTTTTCAGAAATAGGATAATGTTGGTAAGAATACAAGAATGCTGAAATCATGGTGTCCATGCTAGATTGAAGGCTCTGTTGTTTGCCTGGCACTCAGTATTCTTAACTAAACTGTTAGAGGAAGGGATCTACTACATGCTTTCTTTCTATGCTAGCAGAATACTACTCCCCCTTGAAGAGTGAGCGAGTCACACATATCTTATAAGAGACTGTATTCTAAGAAAGAGCCTTGCCATCAAGAAATTAATTAATTCCTGGGAGAGAAAACACAATAATAAGATCATTGAAATTCTTGGGAACTTCTTTAAATACCCTTTCAATGCAGGATACAAATGTCTCTGCATATAACACATCCTCAGCAAGATTCACTGTGAGTAGAGGGGACCCTTTGGAAACTGTTTTGAAACTTTGCCAGCCTCTGCCTTTCAGGATGAAAGACAATAATCAGAAATCAAAGTTCATCTTTACATAGTTCAGTAAAAGAATGCATTCCAAATTCAAACACCGTACGTTCTGTGAAATATCTTTAGGTTTGTGGAGGGAAGGAAAGATGATTCCATGGAGAAATTATGAAATATATAATGATTTGATATCTACAATATGTTGAATATTTCATCCTGAATGTCTTTCCTGGGGAGGTTTATTCTGAACACTTATAACGCTCACTGAGAGCTGGAACTGCTGAGTTATAGCTCTCAATAGTGCCAACATATGGTAAACACTGAAATGTTTATACATAAGAATTTGATTTTTGTTTTAATGAGGGTTCATCAATAAAGTCACAGAGTATATCATACTAACCCTAACTATTCAAGACGTTTAGTAAGTAATTTTCACTTAATTATTGTACTTATTGATGATAAAAGACCTATAGATGAATAGGTAAATTAGATGTACTTATCATTGTTTCACACTGAGATATGTTTTACCACCCAAGGCTATTCATAAGATTGGGTACACTGTTTATCTTGACCACACAATAAAATTCTAAATATCAATATTATGTGAGTCAACATATAAGCCTTTATTATAAGCATGAATACAGATAATTCATTCTGATATGTGCTAATGGATCTTATAAATTCCTGTGGCTTCTGGCCATAAGGTGGTAGCATATGCCTTTAATCCCAGAATTTGGGAGACAGAGACAGTTCTGAGGCTGATTTCACAGTCAACCTTCTCTACAAAGTGAGTTCCAGGACAGCCAGAACTACATAGAGAAATTCTATCTAAAAAAAGAACAAAACAAGAAGATGAATTACTGTAGCTTCTTTCAAAGTATTAAAAAGTCTCTTAAGCTTATTGGAAGGTTCAATGTTTCTCCATATTGCTGCCAAGTTATTAATTATACTTACTGTATAACTGTATTGATGTTTAAAAAATAAATGATAGCTTGTATTTGCACCCAAACATGCTTCACTATCTTAACCAGTTCTCATACTAAATTATCCAATGCATTCCAGATCTCATTTTATACACAGAAGATGAAGCAGATATGTGACATTACAGAAAATGAACCCAAGATGAGCAGCAAGAACAAGAATTTTCATTTGGTGTCTACAGTTCTTGAACTGGTGTATTTGGGAATTGTTGAAGCACAGTTTCACAGAGTTTGCCAGTGTTTTGCAACCTCTACTATATAATCATATATGAGAAAGAGGAAAGAAGGACTATGATCCTATCTGCCTCTGAGTTTGCCTCCAAAGAAGTTATTTCATAAATGGCATTCAAGTAAGTAAATTTTTAAGTCATATATAAAGTAGCTTGTGAACCAACACCTCTCTTATATGACAACATGAGTTATACAACTGGATGATTTGAATCATACAATACTTTAAACTGTGGGAGATAAAAAATAACTAAAAGAAGCAAAGTACTATAGTACTGTCAATTTTTCTTCTTACCTGGGGTAGGAAAAATAATTTCTCTGTTGTCATAATACAAACTAAAATATAGCAATTTATAGATTAATTATGACAACCACCTGTTGCGTGTATATGAAGAACTAAACCAATACCTGTTTTTAAAAGTTGTTAGGAGTAGACACTATTTAGTGGGTTTATTTATTGATTTGTTTATATAAATAGATAGTATTCTCTTTCTCTAAATTGATAAAAACAGCACAGGTTATATAAAGTATAAAAATCAGCATTGTGTTTAAAGTGCTTAGTAACAACCGGTGCAGGAACATAGACTTGTCACAGACTATTTAAGATTTATCACATGGTTTTATTAATTATTATGAATTCTTTTCCATGCGTTCTTTCACTGTAGCCTCAGTACTATGTCTGTAAACCCTTCACATCAGTTTCTGTTCCATTTTATTTCTTTTTATTATCTATATAATTATCTAAATCATGAAACTTTGACTTAATTTACATATTGTTATTTTCATAAGTAGTTTAAGATGCTACTATTAGTATTCTAATAATGGGACTAATTATCAACCTTCTACTGCTCAGTGAATGCCAGGCTATTTCAAACAAAGAGAAGGTTCAGTTTATGATGTTAACATATAAGGAATTTTACTATACAAATCTGCTCTATCCTTTTCAGATCATGATGTAAATATTCACACTGATGGCTACTGCACTAAACTACCACATACCATACTACACATTGTGCATATAACTGCCCCCTAGAATATAATCTAGATCTGGAGAGATGGCTTAGTGGTTAAAAGCACTGACTGCTCTTCCAGAGGTCTTGAGTTCAAATCCCAGCCACCTCATCCATATAACTGCTCCTAGAATATAATCTAGGGCTGGAGAGATGGCTCAGTGTTTAAAAGCACTAACTGTTTTTGCAGAGGTCCTGAGTTCAAATCCCAGCAACCTCATGGTGGCTCACAACCATCTGTAATGAGATCTGACACCCTCTTCTGGTGTTTCTGAAGACAGCTACCATGTACTTATATATAACGAATAAATCTTAAAAGAAAATGGAGTATAATCTAACTCCTTTTAGGCTGTGAGTTATCTCAATTGCTAAGCAAATGAGATTGCCTAGTTTTTTTATAAACAGATGTTGCTTGTGTTGATAATATCTTCAGCTATCTACACTGAGAAGATAAGACTGTGGTCTTAAATAATCATAAATATCTAGAATTATTTCTGTAATATTAAAAGAAAATCTTGTTGTACTTCACTTATTAACTGAAGCAAAATTATTAATTATTAGAATTCAGAAATTATATAAACATGAGGTTTTATCAGTTTTTTCCAGGAAATACGATTTACTGTCTCCTAAACTAGATGGAAACGAGGAACAACGTGACTGAGTTTGTTCTCCTGGGGCTCACACAGAATCCACACATGCAGAAAATTATATTTGTTGTGTTTTTGGTTACCTATGTCTTCTGTATGGCAGGAAATTTGCTCATTCTAATCACCATTACAAACAGCTCACTGTTGGGGTCCCCTATGTACTACTTCCTGGCCTATCTCTCCTTTATTGATGCCTGCTACTCCTCTGTCAGTACACCTAAACTGATTGCTGATTCACTCCATAAGAGAAAAACTATTAAATTCAATGGATGCATGACCCAAGTTTTTGCAGAACATTTCTTTGGAGGAGCTGAAGTCATCTTGCTCACTGTGATGGCTTATGATCGCTATGTAGCCATCTGTAAACCTCTGCACTATGCAACGATCATGAACAGACGACTCTGTAATATCCTTGTGGGTGTGTCATGGCTTGGAGGTTTTCTTCATGGAGGTATACAGTTTCTTTTCATTATTGTATTACCTTTCTGTGGCCCTAATGTCATAGACCACTTTATGTGTGATCTGAACCCTTTGCTTAATCTAGCCTGTATTGACACCCACATTCTGGGACTTTTTGTTGCTGCCAACAGTGGCTTCATATGCCTGTTAAATTTCCTTCTACTGCTTGTCTCTTACCTAGTCATCCTTCAGTCCCTAAGGACCCACAGTGCAGAAGGAAGGCACAAAGCCCTCTCTACCTGTGTTTCTCACATTACAGTGGTGGTTTTATTTTTTGTGCCATGCATATTTGTGTACATGAGACCTGCAGCTACGTTACCAATTGATAAAGCAGTAGCTATATTTTATACTATGATAACTCCCATGCTGAATCCATTAATCTACACCTTAAGAAATGCTCAGATGAAAAATGCATTTTGGAAATTGTTTAGTATAAAAATTCAGTCAGGTGACAAATAATGCAACAGTCATGTGTCTTCAGAAGGATTGAAGAAAGTATGGAATGGACAATTTAGATAATATCAATGTTAAAGTCTTACACAACAAAGAAGCAACTGCTACTGATGTCTTATACTAAGGAAAGAGAACTGACACCTCCACATAAGAAAAAAAATATAACTTAGGTTTCTTTATTGTCAAAACATACACATCACACACAGAGAGAAAGAGAGAGCACAGAGAGAGAAGGAGGGAGATAGAGAGAAGGAGGGAGAGAAGGAGGGAGAGAAGGAGGGAGAAAGACGGAAAGAGAAAGACATCTAAATTATGCCAAGGAGAAATTGATTATATTTGACTCCTTCTAGAAAAGCTATGATTCTATCAGATAATTG
The DNA here is from genome assembly GCF_947179515.1 of Apodemus sylvaticus. NCBI lineage: Eukaryota > Metazoa > Chordata > Mammalia > Rodentia > Muridae > Apodemus > Apodemus sylvaticus. The sequence continues at coordinate 69,931,068 of NC_067476.1, forward strand.
TAAACTTTTTCAGGTCAGAAATTTTTGGATTCTCCTTTCTTGTTCTTTATTATGTTAACTTCACAAATAATGCCTTTAGAAGTTGAGTCCTGATCATTGTCCCTTTGCAATCTCATAATCTCATTACTAACTTAGCATAGATGCTTTTTGTACTGATGACATGATTTTCCCACTGTAGAAACAGACTGAAGAGGGTAATGATTAAAGAACTATTCAGGACATTGATTTTCTCTTTCATGAACTGATTTATAGTTTTGAATAAAATAATGCCCCACTCTCTTCCATATTTAGGTGTCTGACTAAAATGATAAATCGTACGATGATTTCAATTTCCATAATCATAAATTGATTCTTTCTTACTTTTCATTTTCAAATCTTTTGAATGTATTTATTGTTTATATTGTTATTATTGTTATTGTTGTTACTAATGTAAAGGCAAGACATCATTCTTCATACACACTTTGCTACATTTTTTAAAAATTTTTTATTCGATATAATTTATTTACATTTCAAGATTTCCCCTTATCTAGCCCCCCACTCCCCGAAAGTCCCATAAGCCCCCTTCTCTTCCCCTGTCCTCCCACCCACCCCTTCCCTCTTCCCCGTTCTGGTTTTGCCGAATACTGCTTCACTGAGTCTTTCCAGAACCAGGGGCCACTCCTCCTTTCTTCTTGTACCTCATTTGATGTGTGGATTATGTTTTGGGTATTCCAGTTTTCTAGGTTAATATCCACTTATTAGTGGGTGCATACCATGATTCACCTTTTGAGTCTGGGTTACCTCACTTAGTATGATGTTCTCTAGCTCCATCCATTTGCCTAAGGTAGAGCACAACTCTGTGGTGTCAGCTCTCTCTTTCCACCTCTCTTTCCTTTGGGTAGTTCCAGAGATCAAAAACCAATTACCAGGCAAAAAGAGGAAGCACTATTACACCCTGAGACACCTTGTCCACCCATAATTATATGTTAAAAATTTAAAAAGTAAAATATAAGTATATCATTTTCTCCCTTTATCCCTCTTTTTTGTCTAACTTTTCCATTGCATCCTGCTCACATGCATTCCATTGCTTTCATGGGCTTATATATTTATTCATATGAGTTAATTTGCTTATATATTTCTCATTCACTGTGGACACACTTTGAGTCATGTTGCTGTCTCACATTTCAATAGAGCCATTTGTTAATTCCTGAGCTGTAGCACTCAATGATGCATATTAGACCACTGAGCATGCATCAATACAGTTGATCTGATACATTTTGTAGTTCTTCATTATTATCACACATATCTGTTAAATTAGACTAATCATGCATTCCTTTCCAAAGCAGTAAACCTGCTTATAAGTCAACTTTAAAATAGACATAAGTCTACTTCTTGTCTAGAAAGTGATCATAATATTGGGAGTAATCCCTAAGGAAAATTAGCATTGTCTTGCATAAGCATGCCTGACAGAAGGCATAGTTTCCTCAGAAAATGTACAGTAAATCCATATGAGCTGAGACCAGCAATGACAATGGAACGTGGTCTCTTGCATGAAGCAACACTTACATTAATGCCTAAAAATGCTCATCATTTCCTGTTGTGCTATTTTCAACTCTGTGAGCAAAATAAGCCAAAACTTCATGTTTGTCTTTTTCTAATTTTCTTTGCACAGCAGGTTCCTTGTCTCTATTTATATTATCCTGTTCTTTGTCTTCATAAAAGAAATGTTTGTTTTGTGCATTATATGTTTATATTGAAGATTCTTAAATTTCAAATAAGAACATTTTTATCTTTGTATCCAGAGAAGATCACAGCCTATGTGTATCAGGAATATATTATTATAGTTTGTATAAGAAACACCCTCCATAATTCTACTTGCTCTCTAGCATCTACCAGGTTCCTACAATCAGAAACTCCAGAGGTTATAATGCATCCTCTGGCCTCTATCGACTCTGTAAACACGTCATATGTAGACATACATGAAGGCAAAAGACACATAAAAATTAACATTAAAAATAATTGAAAATCTATTTTGTCAATTTTACAGAAATATTATCTGCATACTAAACTTGTAATTTTGTACCATTAGTTTTCAACAAAATCTAAGATGACAAATAAAAAAAACAAATTATTTCATATTATCTGGATAATGTTTCTTAATTGAAAGTGATGGGATACATTAGAAAATCATTTTCCCCAGACTCCTCCTATGTTTTACATCATTAGTGCTAAATACTTCTCCTGGGAAAGCAAAAGAAAGAGCTTATGTAAACTTCCTGTGTGGGGTTGGACTTCAGAATATCCATTATGAATCTGTAAATAGTTAACATAATTTGTAATGTCCACTCTAAAGCATGTCTATGGGAAAATATCTGAATTCTTATTGGACTATGAAACTATTTTTAACCTCTACTTCTATCAATATGTAAAATAAAGTTTATTTAAATTTTCTGAAATATCTTGCTTTACTCAAATACATTTTTCTTTCTATGAACAATTAAAAGTGTACATGGTTATGAGTTAAAACACAAAATTATGATAGAGATAAGAAGGTTGATGATAGGCATATACATGATGAATAGGTACATAGAAGATAACAGATGATAGTTGAAAATGTGTTAATAATTGTAAAATCTGTGATGTAGCCAATACAATCTTCATTGTAAGTCCCTCATACCTTATACTAAAATCTAGAAACAGAACTGTCATCTCACCTGGGAACCTCAATCAAATATGGATATATTCAAGGAGATTAAAATAATTATCTGGGAAAGATGTTGATGCTTTCATGAGTGGCAATATTTTCATGTTCAATCATTTTTATAACATGTCCTCTGTCACTTTACTGAGAATGGTAGAATAAATATGGATACCAGATGTTCTTTAGGATTTATGTTAGTACATTTCCTCAACTGATACCTTTAATTATAAGTAGATAGCATCATCTTTATCATAGTATAAGAAGATAAATTGAAGAAAAATTTTCAAAGTAGCTATCTTAGATTTCTTTGTGAAAATTTGTTTACATTCTAAATGCTGTCTACCCTACTTACAGAGCCTCTTCCCTATCAACATTCCCCTTCTCTGAGAGAGTAGGACCCCCATTTCAGAGAGCATGGGTGCATTACGACATGACTTTCTCCAGACTCCTGCATATAACATCATTACTGTCAAATGTTCCTTCTGAGGGAAACATTAGTCTCTCAAAAGTTGTTGCGAAAATAAATTTCAGAACACACATGCTGACCTTGGGCCAGTATAAAAGATTTTGTAATATTACAATGAGATCAAATAGAAGTGACTTTATTGACTCTTTATTGGAAACTGATGAATTCTTAGTTTATCTTACAACTATTTATGATTCAACCTTTATCAATATATGAAATAGAATAAAGTATATATAAAATATTCATCCCATTTTTTATTCTGATAAAATATTTTATAATTAATTAAAATTATATATAGTTATGAGGTAAAAGGATGATTTTTGTAACAGAGGCATGAAAGGCATATGATAAATATATCTCATCTAAATATATCTTAGGTATATGAAAAGATATATAATAAATAAATAGAAAGAAAAATAATAGACAATCATGATTAAATTCAAATGGCTACCTGCTTCATCATCTCACATATTTTAGGTAACTATGTTTAAAATGTATTCTTTGACAATTTGAAATATTACTGTTATTTTCTATAGGGAATATTAGTATAATAAATCTCAGGTTATTACTCATATCTAACTTTGTTTTATGGGTTTTTTTTTTACCAATATCTGTCTATACTTCCTATGTTTTAAAAACCAACACTGCTGTGAATCCATCTTTGGTTTAAGCACAACTGAAACTGTGCCATTTCTACGTCTGTTTCCAGCTCATTCCACTTGGAATTATGTCCCCCAGATTTCTCCATGTTGTTGCAAATGCTAAAAATTCCTTATGATTTATCTGTGAATATCATTCCATTACCTATTTAAGCCAGACTTTTGTATATAATTTTCCACCAGTGATGACAAATCTTTGGCAAATTTATTGGATACCAAAATTTACTGTCAAACTTTATTGGATCTGTAATCAATTCAAGTCCAAGCCAAAACGCATCTTCCCTACCACACCAGTTATTTGTTGTTATTTATGTTGTTTGTTCTCTTCTTCTTCTCAGTTCCTGTCTCAAGTTCATGTCTTGGCTTCTTTCAATGATATAAATTTAATCTCAAAGGGAAATAAACCCTTTCTTCCCCACGTTTGTTTTAGTCACAGGGTTTTTGACAACAATAGCAAACAAATTAAAATACTGTTGGTCGAAAGGACGTTTGGTTCCATATCTTGGGTGTTGTTAATAAAGATACAATGGTAATGTTGCTATTAGAGCTTAATTATATAATTTTCTTATGCATATGTTTCCATCAGGATTTTGGGCATTTCTATGTTTTTTTTTTTTTTTTGCTTGCTTGTTTTGTTTTTTTGTTGTTGTTCTGTTGTTTTTTAGGAAACTCCAAAATGTACTCCATAATGGCTAAATTAATTTACATTCTGACAATGTAAATGTACAAGGGTTGACATTTTTTTATATTGTTAACAGAGTTTATTATCTTTAACATTATTGATGGATATAGTTGTGATAAAGTAATGTCTCCTTGTAACTTTTTTCTTTTTTATTATTATTAATCATTCCATTTGTTTACATCTCAAATGATAGCCCACTTCCTGGTTACCCCCTCCTCCAACCCCAAATCCCATGATATCCCAATTCTCAGTTACCCTTACACTACCCCCTCATCCCATATCTGCTCTTTCTCTCCTCCCTTTTGCCCATATGAGAGTGCTTCCCCACCACCCACACTCTCCCACCCCACCGCTCCAGCAAACACTTACTTTGCAGAATCAAACCCTCCTGGGACCAAGGGCCTCCCTCCAGTTGCTGTCAGGTAAGGTCATCCTCTGCTACATAGGTATTTGGAGCCAAAGATCTTTTTAGGTACAATCCTTGTTTTGTGGTTAATTCTCTGGAAGAACTAGGTTGTCAGGCCAGCCTAGATTGTTCTTCCAATGGGGTTGCAATCCCCCTCCACTCCTGCATTCCTTCTGCCAGCTCCCCCACCAGATTCCCAGAGTTCAGTCTGAAGGTTGGTTCCAAGCATCCCATCCACCTCTGCTTTGGTCAGTTGCTGCCTGAACAACCACACTTTGTTCCTGTCACCAAGCACCTCTTATCCACTGCAACAGTGTTGGGTTTGGTGTCTGCAGACACAATGTATCCCTAGGTGAGGCCGTTCTCTAATTGGCCCTTCCTTGAGTCTCTGCTCTATTTTTTTTTTTTTTTGTCCCTCTTCTTCCTTTGGACAGGAACATTTCTGGGTTAAAAAACTTTGAGATGGGTGTGTGGCTCCACCCCTCGACCTATCTACTGGAGATGGTCTCTACCTGTTCTATCTCCCCCTTCTCTGTGCATTATGGTGTTGTGCCCAGATTGTAAAAACCCTAAAGAGACCACCAGGAATCACAACCCTCTGTAATCGCCTGAGGGTCTTTATTTAAGCTGGAGTTTGGGTCACCAACCTTTCTTATGGAACAGAAAAGAGAGTGAACCCTCAGGTCTAAGTGAGGGGCGTTTATAAAGAAAAAAACCTCAAGTGTGGTTTTTAAACCATGGCATTACTTGAGAGGGTAAAGGAATGCTGTCTTTTAAACCTGATAATATTTGTTCATACAGTGGTGCTGCGGGTTGGGGGACGAAGCGTGCAGCTGGACAGGGACCTTTGTGACCTGGGATAAGTAACTTGTACTTTCAGAAGATGGTGTATTTTTGCAACTGGCCACTAGACGTCTGAGAACACTTAATTGTCTCTTTTTCATAGTCCAAGAAGGCTATTATCATTTCAAGGGTATTGGCTTCTGTTTTTTTTTCAAGGGTAGGATCCATCTGCACCTGAGAATGTTGGTTGTTAATTAAAAGGGGGTATGAGTTTCAGTGACAGTAGAGGCTAGGGTATTCTTCTTTCACCCTCCCTTGTCCACTCTCCTACCACCTCCCACAATCATAATCCTGTTCCCTGTTCAATGCAGGACTGATGCATCCACATGCTGCTGATCTTTCTTCTAAGCTCCATATTGTCTTTAGGTCTGTGGGAAGGGAAGGGAAGGAAAGGGAAGGGAAGGGAGGAGAGGGGAGGGGAGGGGAGGGGAAGGGAAGGGGAAGGGAAGGGAGGAGAGGGGAGGGGAAGGAAACGGAAGGGAATGGGAGGGAAGGGAAGGGAATGGGAAGGGAAGGGAATGGGAGGGAAGGGAAGGGAATGGGAAGGAAGGGAAGGGAATGGGAGGGAAGGGAAGGGAAGGAAAGGAAAGGGAAGGGAAGGGAGGAGAGGGGAGGGGAGGGGAGGGGAAGGGAAAGGAAAGGAAGGGAAGGGAAGGGAAGGGAGGGGAGGGGAGGAGAAGGGAATGGGAGGGGAGGGGAGGGGAGGGGAAGGGAAGGGAATGGGAGGGAAGGGAAGGGAATGGGAGGGAAGGGAAGGGAATGGGAGGGAAGGGAAGGGAATGGGAGGGAAGGGAAGGGAATGGGAGGGAAGGGAAGGGAAGGAAAGGGAAGGGAAGGGAAGGGAAGGGAAGGGAAGGGAAGGGAAGGGAAGGGAAGGGAAGGGAAGGGAAGGGAAGGGAAGGGAAGGTAATGTATCATAGGCATTGTGAGCTTTTAGGTTAGTAGCCACTTAGTGAGTACACACTGTGTGTGTTCTTTTGTGATTTCATGTGTGTCTTCACAATAAGAAAAATAACTCATTTAAAGTGAGTTTTTATATATTTAATACATATATTTACTATTTTGATAAATTCGGTTTTGACTGTGCTGCCAGTAGAATACACATTATAAGTTCTTTGAAAGAAATATATTTTATGTAAATATATATGTATGTGTGTGTTTATGTGTGTCAATGTATTAAATACTCCATAATAAGCATTTAATAATTTCACCAAATGCTCAGTAATGGAATGACATATCAATCTCTCTTTACATATGAAAAATAAGTCAGGTTTGATTTATTTCAGATATTGTCTCTTTTTTTCCTCAATGTTCACATCTGTGTTCCTGATAGACTAGCTTGACAAAGATAATTTAGTTACTCTTACTGTGTATTAAGCAGAGATGTTCTTCAAAAACAAAATTTTATGTTTATTATATCTCCTTTGGAAGTCTCATGTATTTGAAAAATCATTAAATGAATGTTTAAAATGTCTAGCATTTGTCTCCTTACACAGCTATGTGGCTCAAATAAAACGAACCTTGTAAATGTGGAGAACATGATTAAATGTTTTCAGTATATTTAATTTAAATAGATTGTGCATAATCCTAACAAGACACATTTCATTCAGAGTGTTACCTACTCAAATTTCATTAATGAAAAGAAATGCTTACTTCAAAAAATCATTGGATCTTACTAATTGAATGTGTAGTCTATTTAGGAAGCAGAAAACTGATACTTTTTGAATATATTAAGTTAAGAGAATGGTAAGTGATAACTCATTGGAAAAAGAACATTTTATTGAATTTCCAAATTTAGCATGCATTTCATACTTTATTTTTTCTTTTCAGATGCTTTCTGGCATGTGAGTTCCTCTCTCATGGACTGACACAATGAAGTAGAATAGCACTTTCACTGAGTTTATACTACTAGGATTGATACAGGATCCCCTGAAGCAGAAAATAGTGTTTATAGTATCTTAATTTTCTATATAGCTACCCTAGTGGAGAATACTCTCATTATTGTGACAATCAAGTTCAGCTGGAATCTTGGGAGTCCCATGTACTTCTTCCTGTTTTATCTGTCCTTTGCTGATTCCTGCTTTTCAACATCTACAGCCCCAAGACTCATCGTGGATGCCTTCTCTAAAAAGAACATCATCTCCTACAACGAATGCAAAACAAATGTCTTTGCTCTCCATTTATTTGGCTGCATGGAGATCTTTGTCCTCATTCTAATGGCTGTTGACTGCTATGTGGCCATCTGTAAACCTTTGAGATACCCAGTCATCATGAGGCGGCAGGTCTGTGTCATCTTGGTTATTCTTGCCTGGATAGGGTCTCTTATGCATTCCACTGCTCAGATTGTTTTGTCCTTAAGACTGCCTTTCTGTGGGCCCAATCTGATGGACCATTATGGCTGTGACTTACAGCCCTTGTTGAATCTTGCCTGCATGGACACAGACATGATAAATCTGCTGTTAGTGTCTAACAGTGATGCAATTTGCTCAAGCAGTTTTCTGATTTTTATTTATCTCTTATTTTCTCATCCTATATTCTTTGCAAAACTGCAGTGCAGAAGCAATAAAAAAGGCACTCTCTACCTGCATGTCTCATATAATAGTAGTTATCTTATTCTTTGGGCCCTGCATATATACTACTTTTCCTATGGACAAGATGGTAGCAGTATTTAATACCATTAGAACCCCATTTCTCAACCCAATCATCTATACATTAAGGAATACAAAAGTTAAAAATGCCATGAAAAATGTATGGCATGTTAAAATTATCATGAATAAGTCCAGATACAAAATATTATCATATCTGATTATTGTAGCTATATATATTATAAAATCCAGTTTCTGAGTTGTTAATATTTTTGACTGAGTAAAGAAAAAGAAAAAATTGACAAAATTATATTCCTCATCTTCTGAATATAAAGAAATATTGCTTGAAATAATTATGTAGAGAATAAGTAAATAATTTGAAAACAATTAAATACAATCTGACACACATTCCACTACTGTCACTATAGAAGAAAGGAAAATTTGAAAAGATTAGTTGGTAGCCAAAAAAAGCCAAAAAAGGAAAAAAAAACAGAAAACAAATACAAAAAATGCAAAAAAATAGACTTGGAAGTATTGATTAATAATTACTAGAAAAAAAGAGAAAGTATTCAAATTCAAATTGTCTTTTTCACCCATGATTTGTTTAGCTTTATTTAAAAAGTATTCTATATATAGCTAATATATAATATATCATATATATCATATATGTCATATATCTAATATACATTAAGAATCTATTCAGGTGAGAATTCTTTGTTTAACTCTGTACCCCATTTTTTAATAGGGTTGTTTGGTTTTCTGGAGTCTAACTTCTTGAGTTCTTTATATATATTGGATATTAGCCCTCTATCTCATGTAGGATTGGTAAAGATCTTTTCCCAATTTGTTAGTTGCCGATTTGTCCATTTGATGGTGTCCTTTTCTGTACAGAAACTTTGTAATTTTATGAGGTCCCATTTGTCAATTCTTGATCTTAGAGCATACTCTATTGGTGTTCTGTTCAGGAACTTTCCCCCTGTACCGATATCTTCAAAGTTCTTCCCCAGTTTCTTTTCTATTAGCTTCAGAGTGTCTGGCTTTATGTGGAGGTCCTTGATCCTTTTGGATTTGAGCTTAGTACAAGGAGACAAGGATGGATCAATTTGCATTCTTCTGCATGTTGACCTCCAGTTGAACCAGCACCATTTGTTGAAAAGGCTATCTTCTTTTCCATTGGATGTTTTCAGCCCCTTTGTCGAAGATCAAGTGACCATAGGTGTGTGGATTCATTTCTGGGTCTTCAATTCTATTCCATTGGTCTACTTGTCTATTGCTGTGCCAATACCATGCAGTTTTTAACACTATTGCTCTGTAGTATTGCTTGAGATCTGGGATATTGATTCCCCCCGAAGCTATTTTACTGTTGAGAATAGTTTTAGCTATCCTGGGTTTTTTGTTATTCCAGATGAATTTGAGAATTGCTTTTTCTAACTCTAAGAAGAACTGAGTTGGGTTTCTGATGGGGATTGCATTGAATCTGTATATTGCTTTTGGCTAGATGGCACTTTTAACTATATTAATCCTGCCAATCCAAGAGCATGGCAGATTTTTCCATTTTCTGAGGTCTTCTACGATTTCCTTCTTCAGAGACCTAAAGTTCTTCTCATACAGATTTTTTATGTTTGGTTAGAGCCACACCTAGATACTTTATATTGTTTGTGGCTATTGTGAAGGGTGTCATTTCTCTAACCTCTTTTTCAGCCTGTTTATCCTTTGAGTAGAGAGAGGCTATTGATTTTCTTGAGCTGCTTTCATAACCAGCCACTTTGCTGAAGTTGTTTTTTAGCTGTAGAAGTTCTCTAGTGGAGTTTTTTGGGTCACTTAATTATATTATCATATAATCTGTAAATAGTGATAATTTGATTTCTTCCTTTCCAATTTGTATCCCTTTGACTTCCTTATGTTGTCTAACTGCCCTAGCGAGAAATTCAAGTACTATATTGGAAAGATATGGAGAGAGAGGGCAGCCTTGTCTAGTCCCTGATTTTAGTGGGATTGCTTCAAGTTTCTCTCCATTTAGTTTGATGTTGGCTACCGGTTTGCTGTATATTGCTTTAACTATGTTTAGGTATGGGCCTTGAATTTCTGTTCTTTCCAAGACTTTTAGCATGAAAGGATGCTGAACTTTGTCAAATGCTTTTTCAGCATCCAATGAAATGACCATGTGGTTTTTTTGTTTGAGTTTGTTTATGTACTGGATTGCATTGATAGATTTCCTTATATTGAACCATCCCTGTATCCCTGGGATGAAGCCTACTTGATCATGGTGTATGATCATTTTTATGTGTTCTTGGATTCAGTTGGCAAGAATTTTATTTAGTATTTTTGCATTGATATTCATAAGGGAAACTGGTCTGAAGTTCTCTTTTTTTATTGGATCTTTGTGTGGTTTTGGTATCAGTGTAATTGTGGCTTTGAAGAAGGAGTTGGATAGTGTTCCTTCTTTTTCTATTTTGTGGAATAGTTTACAGAGTATTGGTGTTAGGTCTTCTTTGAAGGTCTGATAAAATTCTGCACTAAAACCATCTTGTCCTGTGCTTTTTTTTGGTTGGGAGACTTTCTATGACCCCTTTTATTTCTTTAGGGGTTATGGGACTGTTTAGATGATCCATTTTCTTTTTGGAGGCACTTAGAGCTATGAGTTTTCCTCTTAGTACTGCTTTCGTTGTGTCCCATAAGTTTTGGTATGATGTGTTCTCATTTCATTAAATTCTAAAAAGTCTTTAATTTCTTTCTTTCTTTCTTCCTTGACCAATCTATCAATGAGTAGAGCATTGTTCAATGTCCGTGTGTATGTGTGTTTTCCATTTTTTTTAACTTAAGACCTGACTTATGCCATGGAGATATGTCAGGGTTCCTAGAATTATTTTAATATTCCTGTATCTGTTGAGGCTTGTTTTGTGACCAATTGTATGGTCAATTTTGGAGAAGGTACCACGAGGTGCTGAGAAAAAGGTATATTCTTTTGCTTGAAGGTGGATTATTCTAAAAATCTGTTAGAGCTATTTGGTCTACACCTTCAGTTATTTTCATACATTGATAGTGATAATATTTGTATTACATAAGTCAACCCAAATTTTTTTTTGTTTGCTAAGAGACTTCACAAAGAGTACTATTGGAATATATCCAACAAAGTAAATGAGTCTTCAGTTAATGTCCATGGGGTAACTGTGTACAAGTATTTAAAGCATACTCAGTTTCAAACCTATCTTCATAGATGAGTTGTTTAACCTTATTTCCAGAAATTTATATCATCTTTACCATGTCACAGTACTTCTTATATACAAGTGAAGATCCATGATGTCCCAGTTACAACATGACCAACAATCTCCTATGGTAAGTCTTCATAGGTGTCATTAATACTACGTTTTGAATTTCAAGTTCTTTCGGACCTTTATTGCTGTTAAAGGTTGCACAGATTGTCTGTTCTGGTAGTTACTATGCATAGGGTAAGGGATTCTTTGCTCTTTGTGTCACAGAGATAATGTAGCCATGCTTACACATCACAGACATGGCATTTGTTCTCAGATAACAAGTAAATGTGACCTTGACTTTCTCACATATTTATAACCAATACTGGTTAAAAAACAGCATTGTTATATTAAGCACCCTTATCCTGAATTACAACATATGAATATAATTAATTACATATTTCATGTTTGTCTTCACAATAAGAAAAATAGCTATTTTAAATAAGTTTATGTATATTTAATACATATATTTACTAATTTGATAAATTTGGTTTTGGCTGTGCTACTACTAGAATACACATATTATAAGTTGATTAAAATAATTATATTCTATCCAAATAAATATATATATGTATGTGTGTGTGTGTTTGTGTTTGTCAGTGTATGGAATATTCCATAATAAGCATTTTATAATTTCACCAAAGTTCATTATTCAAATGAAATATTGTAGTCTCTTTAGGTATGAAAAATTAGTAAGGTTTGATTTTTTTAGATATTGTCTCTTTTTTTCCTCAATGTTCACATTTGTGTTTCTGACAAAAAATATCTTGAGTTACTAAAATGCATAAAGCGCCATAAAATTTTGAGTCCTATTAAGCAGTATAGGCAAGATTGGGGATGATAATTTAGTCATTCTTATAGAGGTGTTCTTCAAGATAAAATTCTGTGTTCATTAAATCTCATTTGGAAGTCTTGCATATTTGAAAAATCATTAGATGAATGTTCAAAATATCTAGCATATGTCTTCTTGTGCAGCTATGTGGTTCAAATAATATCAGAACATGATAACCTCGAGAACATTTTGAATGTTTTCAATATATTAAACATAAACAGATCGTACATAATCCTAACAAGGCACATTTCTTTCAGAAAGTTAACTGCTTAAATTTTATTACTAAAAGTAATAATGCTCACTTCCCAAAATCTTAGAATCTTATTTTTTTAATATGCATTCTATTTAGTAAGCATTAAACTGATCTGACAATTTCTGAACAAATTAAGCCAAAAGAATGGTGATAACGCACTAGAAAGATACGATTTGATTGAACTTTCAAATTTAGCATGCATTTCATACTTTTTTTCTTTTTCAGATTCTTTCTGGCATATGAATTCTTCTCATGAAGTGACACAATGCAAGGAAATAGTACTGTCACTGAGTTTGTACTACTAGGATTGACACAGGATCCCCTGAAGCAGAAAATGGTGTTTATAATCTTCCTAATTTTCTATATGGGAACTGTAGTGGGGAATACTCTCATTATTGTGACAATCAAGTTCAGCCGGACACTTGGGAGTCCCATGTACTTCTTCCTGTTTTATCTGTCCTTTGCTGATTCCTGCTTTTCAACATCCACAGCCCCAAGACTCATTGTGGATGCCCTCTCTAAAAAGAACATCATTTCCTACAACGAATGCATGACCCAAGTCTTTGCTCTCCATTTATTTGGCTGCATGGAGATCTTTGTCCTCATTCTCATGGCTGTTGACCGCTATGTGGCCATCTGTAAACCTTTGAGATACCCAGTCATCATGAGCCGGCAGGTCTGTGTCATCTTGATTATTCTTGCCTGGATAGGGTCTTTTATACATTCCAGTGCTCAGATTGTTCTGGCTTTGAGACTGCCCTTTTGTGGGCCCAATCTGATTGACCATTATTGCTGTGACTTACAGCCCTTGTTGAAACTTGCCTGCATGGACACATACATGATAAATCTGCTGTTAGTGTCTAACAGTGGTGCAATTTGCTCAAGCAGTTTTATAATTTTGATTATCTCATATTTTGTCATCTTGCATTCTCTGCGTAACCACAGTGCAGAAGGAAGAAAAAAGGCACTCTCTACCTGCACCTCTCATATAATAGTAGTTATTTTATTCTTTGGACCCTGCATATTTATATATGCACGGCCACCAACTACTTTTCCTATGGACAAGATGGTAGCAGTATTTTATACCATTGGAACACCATTTCTCAACCCAATCATCTATACATTAAGGAATGCAGAAGTTAAAAATGCCATGAAAAAGTTATGGCATGTTAAAATTATGACTGAATAAGCCCAGATAACAAATATTATCAGACCTGAATATTGTAGCTATATATATTATAACATGCAGTTTCTAAGTTGTTAATATTTCTGACTGAGTGGAGAAAAAGAAAAAATTGACAAGATCATATTCCTCTCTCATCTATTGAATATAAATTAAGAAATGTTGATTGAAATAACTATATAGAGAATAAGAAAATAATTCGAAAACAATTAAATACAATCTGACACACAATCCACTACTATCACTATATAAGAAAGGAACAATATGTATAAATTTGTACTTGGTAGCCAAAATAACCAAAAAACACAAAAAAACCTGGGGGTATTTATTTATAATTACTAAAAAAAAGTGAATGTATTCAAAATCAAATTGCCATTTTTACCCATGTTTTTTTTTAACTATATTGAAAAAGAATTCTACCTATATCTAATATCTAATATATGATATATATTATATGTCATATACCTAATAAAATTCATTAAAAATCTATTCAAATAAAAATACAATTAAATATACTAAAAATACTCATAATCAATGCCTATAAAAGTTCCTAGCCATAATTTTTCGTGTCATAACTAGTAATAGTGTAGGTAAATTCATAAAACTTGTGCATCAATATTCTTTCTGCTAAATTCTTCCTTTGTAGCTGTTTGTCCTTTTTAAATTTTTAAAAGTTGCCACATATTTGTACAAGAGTTTAGCTATTCAATTCTGTTTTATTAGTAGTGGATATGTTGGTAGTAGTGATTCTGGTTTGCTGTTTTGTTTTATCTCTTTGTTTTCTGGTAATATTCTGGTATAATTTGTCAAATCTTATGGTGGATCATTTTCCTTTCCCCTTAAAGTTTAAATTTGACAAGGTTTACTGTAAATTATACCACAACCATATAGAAACATACACCTTGAATAACACGAGTTATATTTATCAAAACTGTTAAAACTCCCGTTCAGCAGGTATCTATTTTTTTCTTTCTTTAATGTCCATTTCCAGTGAAATCTTCAGGTTTCTTCCCATCACTTACCAGGTATAATGACTGACCAGTATGTCAAAGATATACTCCCCATTCATTCTCTTGTTCCTGCTAGAAGAATTCCTTCAAACAAGATGCTATTCTTAGGATATTATAAACTTAATATAAAAGAAGTGAAGTCATCACAGGCTCTATAAAGTACCATTCGTTTCTCCTTAACAAGTTGAGAAGAAGGTACTAACTGAGAAGCTATTCTTAATCCTTCTTTCTTCTGCTTCAATAAAGAATTTGGGCTAGAATTTCTAAACAATATGTACACAACCAAACATACAGAAAAATTACTTTGTGTGTCACAGTTGTGTTAGCAATGAAATTTTAATAAACAATTACTTGTGGTATTAAATTACATGTCCACATGAATAGAAACAGATTTTTTTAAAATCTGGTTTACTTTCTCATTAATAGATAGATCATAGTGATTCAGATTCCAACCAAGTCTTCCATAAAAGATGCCATAGTAAATTAAATGAAGCAATGTAAGATATTTTTATATTCATTTCCTCATGTTACAGAGACAAAACATTCAGGGTGTGAGTTGGTTTCTAATACTTGATTTACCTGTCAAAGGGAATAGAAGCAAATATTAAACAGTAGAAACATAACTTTGTTACTGTGTTATAAAAATATCTTTACATATCCAAACATACACAAACACATACTCATGTACTCAGAAAGGTCATTAAAAATGGGATCTTTACAATGAAAGATCAGAAAAGAAGACAGTAGAGATATCAGTATTTGAAAATAGAGAAAAAAAATCTGTCTGTGGTGGTAGGGGAATCAGAAAGTCTGCTGAACTTCCAAATTATTCATTGTTAATTTAAAACTGGATAAAATAAAGTAAAATGTTATTTACTTTATAAATGTATATTTAAAATTCTATGACAATATATCCACCTGAAGTATAATTTTTGAGTGATTGTGGCTAACAGAACAATCCATGAATTAAATTTTTTTTTGTATTTTACAACAATTTTGTCCAATGACATATAAAAAAATCTGAGATTCACTCAGAATGAGTTAATTAGGTATATTCATTTTTTCTCAAAGGAAAAAGTTTAAAACAGAAACTGAACCCAGAACCACTGTCATGTATTTTAAAGAATCTACCCTCAGCACGGTCCAGTAAGAGTTATGAAGCAATTTGTTTTTAAACCAGAAGCTATTTCATTATATTTTTTAAAGAATCTAAAAATGCAAGAAGTTTGAAAAATTGATGTAACAATTATTAATTGTTTTTATTTTAATTTTAAGGTGGCTGTGTAATAGATTCAGTCTTTGATCTAGGATGAGACTCTGGCTGTGAGGAAAAGCACTTTTCTGTGATAAATGGGGAACTGGCTATAATCTTCATAACTACACACTTAATTATTTTCTTATCTTTTTAATCAGTAAATAGCAATCATAATAGTGGTTTAACCACTCTAACTATTCTTTTAGAAGAGTGTATGAAAAATTAAGCCTAGTTTCTCACTCTCACATGTCAATAAAAAGTGAATATACTCTCTGTTTTGTTGGTTTGTCATAAGGACTAAAGAAGATTGAATAGAATTAAGAAATTTAAAATGCAAACTTAATATATGACATTTTCATCATAAAATAAGACTTTCAAGATATGATCAAACAGGACTGGAGAGATGGCTCAGTGGTTAAGAGCACTGACTGCTCCTCCAGATTTCAATTCCCAGCAACCACATAGTGGCTCCCAGTGATCAGTAAAGGGATCTGATGCCCAGTTCTGGTGTGGCTGAAGGCAGCCATAGTGTATTCAAAAAGAGTGAAATAAACATATCAATGAATATAGGATCAAATATCAAATAAATTTTATAGATTTATTAATAATTCCTATTAGCATATATTGATAGGATAATTTTTAAAACTTATAGAATCTCACATATAATTAGAAAGAATATTAAAATGACAATATTGTGCTTCCTTGTTTCTCCAAAATATATATTGTTTTTCAAAGACATTTTCTAATTACACCATCTTAAAACTGCAAAAAAAAAAAAAAGAAAATCCTGGCTCATATTATTTCCACACAATTGTAGCTAGTAAGGTCCAGGTATAAAGAACTTCTGGAGTTCAGACAATGTAAACATCTGATGCAATTCTCAATTTAGCCTCTAACTACAACTTTTTGTGACAGTTTAATGAATTACACCTGAAATTAATTAGCTAAGTAAATAATAAGGATACATATTTTCCTGATTTTTTTCTTACTTTGTAAATATTAATTGTGCATTATCATAGAGTTAAATGAGATATTTTAATGCATACATACAGCATCAATGAATGGTATCATGAGAATTAGCATTTTATGTCATTATCCTTATTTTAGAGTCTTCATAGTTCCTTAATTCAAAAGCCTTCATGAAAAATATAATTAATATCATGAGTGACAGTCATCTTAATGTGCTATGGAACACAAGAACTTAAAAGAAGTTGTTGTATTATTACTTAACCTTGCTTTCATCACCCAAGCCCACTACTGCTAAGGACAAGATTTGTCTTGGAGAGGGGTTCCTGAGTGAAGGGATGCTTGGGAGCTGTGAAAAGAAACTACTTGAAGTCAAATATTGGGTCCAAGCTGGCAGCCTAGATTCTGTTGAGATGGTGTCTCTTTCCATATGTTCTGCTTTGCTCTAGACATCTTTGTGCTTGTTATTCTAAATAAAAAACTCAAAGAAAAAAAACCCACATGATCATTTCATTAGATGCTGATGAAGCATTTGACAAAATTCACCATCCATTCATGTTAAGTCTTACAAAGTTCAAGAATTCAAGGCCCATAACTAAACATAGCAAAAGCAATATACAGCAAACCAGTAGCCAACATCAAACTAAATGGAGAGAAACTTGAAGCAATCCCACTAAAATCATGGACAAGACAAGGCTGCCCACTCTCTCCCTATCTATGCAATATAGTACTTGAAGTTCTAGCTGGAGCAATTAGACAACAAAAGGAGGTCAAAGGGATTCAAATTAGAAATGAAGAAGTCAAAATATTACTATTTGTAAATGATATAATAGTATATTTAAGTGACCCCAAAAATTAAAGCAGAGAACTCCTAAAGCTGATAAACAACTTCAGCAAAATGATTGGATATAAAATTAATTCAAACAAATTAGTTGACTTTCTCTACTCAAAGGACTAACAGTCTGGGAAAGAATTTAGGGAAGCAACACCCTTCACAAAACTCACAAATAATATTACATCCCTTGGTGTGACTCTAACCAAGCAAGTGAAAGATCTGTATGACAAGAATGACAAGTCTCTGAAGAAAGAAAATGAAGAAGATTTCAGAAGAGAGAAAGATCTCTAATGATTATGGATTGGCACAATTGATTTAGTAAAAATTACCATCTTACTTAAAGCAATCTACAGATTCAATGCAATCCCCATCAAAATTTCAAATCAATTCTTCATTGAGTTAGAAAGAGCAATTTGCTAATTTCTTTGGAATAAAAATAAATACCAACAATAGCAAAAATTATTCTAAACAATAAAAGAACTTCTGGGGTAATCATCATCCCTGACCTCAAGCTCTATTACAGAGCAATAGTGATAAAAACTGTATGGTATTGGTACAGAGACAGCCAGGAAGATCAATGGAATCGAATTAAAAACCCAGAAAATAACCCATACCCCATGGTCACATAATATTTGACAAAGGATCTAAAACAATCCAGTGGGGGAAAAAAGGCAGCATTTTTAACAAAGGGGTTGATTCAACTGGTGGTTAGCATGTAGAAAAATGCAAATAAACCAATTCTTATCTTGTTGTACAAAGCTCAAGTCCAAGTAGATTAAGGACCTCCACATAAAACCACATACACTGAGTCTAATAGAAGAATAAGTGGGGACAGGGGAAAAGTTCCTAAACAGAACACCAATGGCTTATGCTCTAACAAAGACCCAACAAAGAAAGAGAACTTCAGACCAATTTCCCTTATGAACATCGATGCAAAAATACTCAATAAAATTCTTGCCAACCGAATCCAAGAACACATCAAAACAATCATCCACCATGATCAAGAAGGTTTTATCCTGGGAATGCAGGGTTGGTTCAATATACGGAAATCCATCAATACAATCCACTACATAAACAAACTCAAAGAACAAAACCACATGGTCATTTCATTGGATGCTGAAAAAGCATTTGACAAAATTCAGCATCCTTTCATGCTTAAAGTCTTGGAGAGAACAGGAATTCAAGGCCCATAGCTAAACATAGTAAAAGCAATATACAGCAAACTGGTAGCCAGCATCAAACTAAATGGAGAGAAACTTGAAGCAATCCCACTGAAATCAGGGACCAGACAAGGCTGCCCCCTTTCTCCTTATCTTTTCAATATTGTACTTGAGGTACTAGCTCGGGCAATTCGACAACATAAGGAGGTCAAAGGGATACAAATTGGAAAGGAAGAAGTCAAACTATCATTATTTGCAGACGACATGATAGTCTACCTAAGTGACCCAAAAAACTCCACAAGAGAGCTCCTACAGCTGATAAACAACTTCAGCAAAGTGGCAGGTTATAAAATCAACTCAAGCAAATCAGTGGCCTTCCTATACTCAAAGGATAAGCAGGCTGAGAAAGAAATTAGGGAAATGACCCCCTTCACAAAAGCCACAAACAGTATAAAGTATCTTGGGGTGACTCTTACCAAACATGTGAAAGATCTGTATGACAAGAACTTCAAGACTCTGAAGAAGGAAATGGAAGAAGACCTCAAAAAATGGGAAAACCTCCCATGCTCATGGATTGGTAGAATCAATATAGTTAAAATGGCCATTTTGCCTAAAGCAATATACAGATTCAATGCAATACCCATCAAAATCCCAACTCAATTCTTCACAGAGTTAGAAAGAGCAATTATCAAATTCATCTGGAACAACAAAAAACCCAGGATAGCTAAAACTATTCTCAGCAACAAAAGAAAATCTGGGGGAATCAGTATCCCTGACCTCAAGCAATACTACAGAGCAATAGTGTTAAAAACTGCATGGTATTGGTACAGTGACAGGCAGGAGGATCAATGGAACAGGATTGAAGATCCAGAAATGAACCCACACACCTATGGCCACTTGATCCTCGACAAAGAGGCTGAAAATATCCAATGGAAAAAAGATAGCCTTTTCAACAAATGGTGCTGGTTCAACTGGAGGTCAGCATGCAGGAGAATGCGAATTGATCCATCCTTGTCTCCTTGTACTAAGCTCAAATCCAAATGGATCAAGGACCTCCACATAAAGCCAGACACTCTGAAGCTAATAGAAAAGAAACTGGGGAAGACCCTTGAGGACATCGGTACAGGGAGAAAGTTTCTTAACAGAACACCAATATCGTATCCTTTAAGAGCAAGAATTGATAAATGGGACCTCATAAAATTACAAAGTTTCTGTAAGGCAAAGGACACCATCAAGAGGACAAATCGGCAACCAACAAATTGGGAAAAGATCTTCACCAATCCTACATCAGATAGAGGGCTAATATCCAATATATATAAGGAACTCAAGAAGTTAGACTCCAGAAAACCGAACAACCCTATTAAAAAATGGGGTACAGAGTTAAACAAAGAATTCTCACCTGAAGAATTTCGGATTGCGGAGAAGCATCTTAAAAAATGCTCAACTTCATTAGTCATTAGGGAAATGCAAATCAAAACAACCCTGAGATTTCATCTTACACCAGTCAGAATGGCTAAGATTAAAAATTCAGGAGACAGCAGGTGTTGGAGAGGGTGTGGAGAAAGAGGAACACTCCTCCACTGCTGGTGGGGTTGCAAATTGGTACAACCACTCTGGAAATCAGTCTGGCGGTTCCCCTGAAAACTGGGCACCTCACTTCCAGAAGATCCTGCTATACCACTCCTGGGCATATACCCAGAGGATTCCCCACCATGTAATAAGGATACATGCTCTACTATGTTCATAGCAGCCCTATTTATAATTGTCAGATGCTGGAAAGAACCCAGGTATCCCTCAACAGAAGAGTGGATGCAAAAAATGTGGTATATCTACACAATGGAGTACTATTCAGCCATTAGAAACAATGAACTCATGAATTTCTTAGGCAAATGGATGGAGCTAGAGAACATCATACTAAGTGAGGTAACCCATACTCAAAAGGTGACTCATGGTATGCACTCACTAATAAGTGGTTATTAACCTAGAAAACTGGAATACCCAAAACATAATCCACACATCAAATGAGGTACAAGAAGAAAGGAGGAGTGGCCCCTGGTTCTGGAAAGACTCAGTGAAACAGTATTCGGCAAAACCAGAACGGGGAAATGGGAAGGGGTGGGTGGGAGGACAGGGGAAGAGAAGGGGGCTTACGGGGCTTTCGGGGAGTGGGGGGGCTAGAAAAGGGGAAATCATTTGAAATGTAAATAAATTATATTGAATAAAAAAAAATTTAAAAAAATCTAAAAATGGAATCTCATACAATTGCAAAGCTTCTGTAAGGCAAAGGATACTGGCAATTGGACTAAATGGCAACCAACAGATTAGGAAATGATCTTTACCAATGCTACATCAGATAGAGGATTTATATATAATATAATCAAAGAAGGTAAGAAGCTAGACTCTAGAAAACCAAGTAACACTAATAAAAATTAGGGAACAGAGCTAACCATAAAATTTTCAACTGAGGAAACTCATATGGCTAAGAAACATCTAAGAAATATACAACATCCGTAGTCATCAGGAAAATGCAAATCAAAACAGCCCTGGTATTCTACCTCACATCAGTCAGAATGGCTTAGATCAAAAACTCAGGTGACATCAGATCCTGGCAAGGATGTAGAGAAAGAGGATCATGAAGACTCCTCCATTGTTGGTGGGACTGCAAGCTTCTACAACCACTCTGAAAATCAGTGTGACCATTCCTCAGAAAACTAGGCATAGTACTATGTAAGGACTCAGCTATATTCCGCCTGGGCATATACCCAAAAGATGCTCCAACATGTAATAAGGACACATGCTCCACTATGTTCATAGCAGCCTTATTTATAATAGCCAGAAGCTATAAAGCATCCAGATGTCCTTTAAGAGATGATTTGACACTTAATACCTTTAAAATGAAGAAAGAGGCGTGTTCCTTGTATGTTCTGGTATGTACCTGTCAATTCCTGATATCTTTCTAAGAATCATTTTTATTTCTTTATTGATCAGACATAATTCTCTAGTTTCTAAGTAAAAACTTCTCTATTTTCTCAGTCTTTGTTATTTAGATATAGCTTCCTTATTTCAATTCTCTGTTGATCAGATATAACTTCCTTAGAACAGTTATGCAAGCTGAACCCACCACACTTCACAACTGCTACAAGCTGACTCAATGTGACTGTAGATATTTCTCTAGGGACATGATGTACCCAGGATTAATGGTAACATCTGAAGGATCCTGGAATATAAAAAGAGGAGATCTTCACCAATCCTAAATCTGACAGAGGGCTAATATGTAATATATACAAAGAACTCAAGAAGGTAGGACCAAGAAAACCAAATAACCGCATTAAAAAGTGGGGTACAGAGCTAAACAAGAATTTTCACGTGAAGAACTTCGGAGGCCTGAGAAGCACCTCAAGAAATGTTCAACATCATTAATCATTAGGGAAATGCAAATCAAAACGACCCTGAAAGTTCACCTCACACCAGTCAGAATGGTCAAAAACTCAGGAGACAGCAGGTGTTGGTGAGGATGTGGAGAAAGAGGAACACTCCTCTACTGCTGGTGGGATTGCAAGATGGTGCAACCACTTTGGAAATCAGTCTGGCAGTTCCTCAGAAAACTGGACATGACACTTACCGAGGACCCTGCTATACCACTCCTGGGCATATACCCAGAGGATTCCCCTGCTTGCAATAAGGACACATGCTCCACTATGTTCATAGCAGCCCTATTTGTAGTAGCCAGAAGCTGGAAAGAACCAAGGTGTCCTTCCGTGGAGGAATGGATACAAAATATGTGGTATATTTACACAATGGAGTACTATTCAGCCATTAGAAACAATGAATTCATGAAATTCTTAGACAAATGGATGGAGCTGGAGAACATCATACTAAGTGAGGTAACACAGTCTCAAGAGATCAATCATGGTGTGCACTCACTGATAAGTGGATATTAGCCTAGAAACTTTGAATACCCAAGACATAATCTACATATTAAATGATGTCCAAAAAGAATGGAGGAGTGGCCCCTGGTTCTGAAAAGACTCAATGCAACAGTATAGGGGAATACCAGAACAGGGAAGTGGGAAGGGGTAGATGGACAAACAGGGAGAGGGAAGAGGGCTTATGGGACTTGCGGGGAGTGGGGACCCAGAAAAGGGGAAATCATTTGAAATGTAAATAAAGAAAAAAAGTTAAAACTCAAAAAAAAAAAAAAAAAGAGGAGAAGAGGGTTTTACCCCTCTAAAGAGTATTGAGAAAAATATAGAATCATGGTCAGGGCTTTCAGTCTGTGTGATCCTGGCCTTGTCTGTGACCTAAAAGTGAGCAAATTTTGCTGTGAGTACAGACAGCACAGCAAAAGCAAGGGGAACTTGCATCACATGGGACTCAGTTTATATGCACATAGGTCACAAAAATTACCACAGGTCCTTGTCAAGTAAGAAGGGATTTCCATGGGTCTTGCCACAATAGAATCCTGTCTGTGAAGCATTCCTATGGTATTCCCTAAGGATGCTCCAGGGCTACCACTAAGGGTTCAAAAATCTTAAGAGTCGTTGTTAGATTTGGTGGGGTGTTGTTTCTTTGGTTATTTGCTGTTTTTGTTGTTCTTGTTTTGATCCAACAGAGTAGTTGTCCACATAAAAGCATGACAGTTCTAACAGTGTGCACAGGACTTCTGTAAGCCTGAATAAGACAAAAATCCAGCACAATTAGGTACAAAGTCTCACTCCCAGCAGAGGAAGCTTTTGCAACTGGTTGACAACTGCTCAAGGAAAGTAAATTTTCTTCAAGGGTATGATACTTGTTAAATCAACAGTACTCCACAACATATCTCACAGATAAGAATATTTACATAACACAAACTGGACTTGATGGTTTTTGTTTGGTTGCTTAGTCTGGGTTTGGTGGTTGTTTGTTTGTAAGAAAGTGATTTATTTTATAAGAAGGCAGGTTGGATCTTGGAGGAAGTAGATAAAGATGAATGAATGTAATGAAAATATTTCACAGGAAGCTCTCCAACAATAAATAGAAATTATGAAAACAAAGCAACAGACCTAATGGCTTCAAACTACCTGAATCTGGAGAGATAAAGGGACAATGTTAAGGAATCCAAATAGACCTGAAAGAATTTAACTTAAAGATATTTATATATCTGCATCTGACTCTTTCAGCTGCTTGTTGGGTCTTCCAGAATGTGGTCATGATACGTCCCTTTTTGTGAGCACTCCATAACCTCAGTAAAAGTGTCAGGTCTCGGGGCCTCCCTTAGAGCTGGGTGCCAATTTGGGCCTGTCACTGGACCTTCTTTTCCTCAGGCTCCTCTCTATTTTCATCCCTGTAATTCTTTGAGACAGGAACACTTACAGGTCAGAGTTGTGACTGTGCGATGGTCCCCCTCTCCCTCATTTGATGCCCTGTCTTCCTGCTGGAGGTGGGCTTTCTAAATTCCCTCCCCCTACTGGCATTTCATCCTGAATCCTGTATGGGATGTGGAACAGTAGACAGGGAGTGGTGGAATAAAAATTAAATCAATAAATTTCAAAAAAAGATATTTATATAAACAAGTAGTGAATCAGCACAGCTTCAGTGTGCAAAGCATGGCTCTGATAGGCTTTGACCCAGTTCCCTTTGCCCTCCATAAAAAAATATGAAGCAAATAAACAAACAAACCAAAAGAACATTACATCACATTCATAAACCTAGCCCTCAAGTTCTATTGACTTTCATGGCCAATGCCTCCTCTTGAAGCTGACTGTCAAGTTTCTGCTATCAAAGTATTGAGGTCCATCAATCAAAAGCCCTTTTCTACCTAAACATTAAACATCCAATTTTAATTTAACACCTCATGCTAACATGAGAGTGTTTCCCATTTTACATTTGTAAACTACCATTTTCCTATGTGCCATGTTTGTCTCATATCTGTTCAGAGGCTATCATCACCCCCCACTCCCTTCCCCACTTCCATGGCAAATACCACTTATCCCCTTCCCTTGTCCCTTTTCTCCCCTCTCCTTTGTTCCTTCCTTTTTCTGCCTTCTCCTCTATCTCCTGTCTTTGTTCCTTAGCCTTCCCTTCTGCTCTTCTGGAACATTTAAATATCCTTTGTGCTAAGAACTTGGTCTGAGAACTTCATCTGGGGTTCCTAAGCAGATGCTTTTCTTTTTCTTCTTTAATTTTTTTTTTATTTTACACTCTTTTCATTATCAGTATCCCAGTCATCCCTCTGACTTTTCCTCATCCAATACCTTCCCCTGACTGTCTCCAAGAGAATATCCCTACCCCAATACCTTCATCCCACCTGACCTTCCCACTCTCTGAGGCCTCAAATCTCTCAAAGATAAAGTTCATCTTTCTCACTGAGGCCTGACCAGGCAGTTATCTACTGTATATGGTTCTGGGTCCTCATTACATCTGATATATGCTGCCTGGATGGGTGCTCAGTGTTTGAGAGATCTCAGGGGTCTACGTTAGTTGAGAATGGTAGTCTTGTTATAAGGATCACACTCCTCCTCACTTTCTTCCAGCTTTTCCCTAATTCAACCACCCAGGTCCCTGGCTTCTGTCCATTGGTTGGATGTAAATACCTGCATCTGACTCTTTCAGTTGCTTATTTGGCTACTTTTTCTTTCAAACATTATAACTAAATTCTCAAAGTTCAAGGATAATTGGAAATAGTTTTGTGGATGAAAAAAAGACTTGCCACCTCAAGGGAGCTATCAGAAGATTACTAGAAAATTTGTGAGCAGCAATCTGAAGAACATGAGTGCATATATACATTCAAATAATAAGAATCCCATTACAGAATATCAGATCTGGAATAACATATTTAATAGATTTTATTTTAATTTTAAGTCTCTCTCTGGGTGTATGAGTATATGTGTGTGTTCCTGATGTGAGGTCAAGACTTCAGAGACCAGAAGAGGTAGCCAGATCCACAGATGGCTGAGGTGATTATGATCTGCCTGATGTAGCGACTAAAGTCAGAGGCATGCCTCAGGTATCTTTTCAATTCCTGAAAAAACAGGGCTAATATCTAATATATACAAAGAACTCAAGAAAGTAGAACCCAGAGAACCAAATAACCCCATTAAAAAGTGGGGTATGAACATAGTAGAGCATGTATCCTTATTACATGGTGGGGAATCCTCTGGGTATATGCCCAGGAGTGGTATAGCAGGATCTTCTGGAAGTGAGGTGCCCAGTTTTTGGGGGAACCGCCCGACTGATTTCCAGAGTGGTTGTACCAATTTGCAACCCCACCAGCAGTGGAGGAGTGTTCCTCTTTCTCCACAGCCTCTCCAAAACCTGCTGTCTCCTGAATTTTTAATCTTAGCCATTCTGACTGGTGTAAGATGAAATCTCAGGGTTGTTTTGATTTGCATTTCCCTAATGACTAATGAAGTTGAGCATTTTTTAAGATGCTTCTCCGCCATCTGAAGTTCTTCAGGTGAGAATTCTTTGTTTAACTCTGTACCACATTTTTTAATAGGGTTGTTCGGTTTTCTGGAGTCTAATTTCTTTGGTTCTTTATATATATTGGATATTAGCCCTCTATCTGATGTAGGATTGGTGAAGATCTTTTCCCAATTTGTTGGTTGCCGATTTGTCCTCTTGATGGTGTCCTTTGCCTTACAGAAACTTTGTAATTTTATGAGGTCCCATTTGTCAATTCTTGCTCTTAGAGTATACGCTA
The DNA here is from genome assembly GCF_947179515.1 of Apodemus sylvaticus. Classification (NCBI taxonomy): domain Eukaryota; kingdom Metazoa; phylum Chordata; class Mammalia; order Rodentia; family Muridae; genus Apodemus; species Apodemus sylvaticus. Next base: position 69,957,815 of record NC_067476.1, read on the forward strand.
TTGGTGTTCTGTTCAGAAACTTTCTCCCTGTACCGATGTCCTCAAGGGTCTGTCCCAGTTTCTTTTCTATTAGCTTCAGAGTGTCTGGCTTTATGTGGAGGTCCTTGATCCATTTGGATTTGAGCTTAGTACAAGGAGACAAGGATGGATCAATTCGCATTCTTCTGCATGCTGACCTCCAGTTGAACTAGCACCATTTGTTGAAGAGGCTATCTTTTTTCCATTGGATGTTTTCAGCCTCTTTGTCGAGCATCAAGTGACCATAGGTGTGTGGGTTCATTTCTGGATCTTCAATCCTGTTCCATTGATCCTCCTGCCTGTCACTGTACCAATACCATGCAGTTTTTAACACTATTGCTCTGTAGTATTGCTTGAGGTCAGGGATACTGATTCCCCCAGATTTTCCTTTGTTGCTGAGAATAGTTTTAGCTATCCTGGGTTTTTTGTTGTTCCAGATGAATTTGATAATTGCTCTTTCTAACTCTGTGAAGAATTGAGTTGGGATTTTGATGGGTACTGCATTGAATCTGTATATTGCTTTTGGCAAAATGGCCATTTTAACTATATTGATTCTACCGATCCATGAGCATGGGAGGTTTTCCCATTTTTTGAGGTCTTGTTCCATTTCCTTCTTCAGAGTCTTGAAGTTCTTGTCATACAGATCTTTCACATGTTTGGTAAGAGTCCATGTATCCCTCAACAGAAGAGTGGATGCAAAAAATGTGGTATATCTACACAATGGAGTACTATTCAGCCATTAGAAACAATGAATTCATGAAATTCTTAGGCAAATGGATGGAGCTAGAGAACACCATACTAAGTGAGGTAACCCAGACTCAAAAAGTGAATCATGGTATGCACTCACTAATAAGTGGATATTAACCTAGAAAACTGGAATACCCAAAACATAATCCACACATCAAATGAGGTACAAGAAGAAAGGAGGAGTGGCCCCTGGTTCTGGAAAGACTCAGTGAAGCAGTATTCGGCAAAACCAGAACGGGGAAGTGGGAAGGGGTGGGTGGGAGGCCATGGGAAGAGAAGGGGGCTTACGGGACTTTTGGGGAGTGGGGGGCTAGAAAAGGGGAAATCATTTGAAATGTAAATAACTTATATTGAATAAAAAAAATTTAAAAAAACTGGGGTATGGAGCTAAACAAAGAATTTTCACATGAAGAACTTCAGAGAGCTGAGAAACACCTTAAGAAATGTTCAACATCATTAGTCATTACGGAAATGCAAATCAAAACAACCCTGAGATTTCACCTCACACCAGTCAGAATGGCTAATGTCAAAAACTCAGGAGACAGCAGGTGTTGGTGAGGATGTGGAGAAAGAGGAACACTCCTCCACTGCTGGTGGGATTGCAAGATGGTGCAACCACTTTGGAAATCAGTCTGGCGGTTCCTCAGAAAACTGGGCATGTCACTTCCTGAGGACCCTGTTATACTACTACTGGGCATATATCCAGAGGATTCTTCAGCATACAATAAGGACACATGCTCCACTACGTTCATAGCAGCCCTATTTGTAGTAGCCAGAAGCTGGAAAGAACCTAAGTGTCCCTCAACAGAGGAATGGATACAAAAAATTTGGTATATTTACACAATGGAGTATTATTCAGCCATTAGAAACAATGAATTCATGAAATTCTTAGACAAATGGATGGAGCTAGAGAACATCATACTAAGTGAGGTAACCCAGTCTCAAAAGATCAACCATGGTATGCACTCACTGATAAGTGGATATTAGCCTAGAAACTTTGAATACCCAGGACATAATCCACAAATTAAATGATGTCCAAAAAGAATGGAGGAGTGGCCCCTGGATCTGGAAAGACTCAGTGCAAGAGTATAGGGGAATACCAGAACAGGGAAGTGGGAAGGGGTGAATGGAAGAATAGGGGGACGGAAGAGGGCTTATGGGACTTGCGGGGAGTGGAGACCTAGAAAAGGGGAAATCATTTGCAATGTAAATAAAAAAAACCAAACAAATGTTACCACATGGTGGTGGCACAAGCCTTGAATTGCTACACTTGGGTGGCAGAGGCAATGGGATCTCTAAAAGTTCAAGGCCAGCCTGTCTATATCCAGAAGTCTAGGCTTATACAAAGAATCTCCATATCAAAAATAAATAAATAAATAATAGCAAAAATGATGCAAAGAAACAAAGAAACTGATTGTGTTGTTACAACTTCCCTGCAGAATCAAAATTAAACAATAATGTACTTGCTTAGCAAGACATATCAAACTGTGCTTTTAAAAAGTTTACCTTAAGTTAAAGAAACAAACAAAAAAAGATGCCAAGTCATAGATAAAACAGATTGAAGAACAGGGAATTATATAATCTAATAATAGATTAGAGAATAAAGATATAGATCAATTAGTATACAAAATAGAATGCCAAGTATTAATAGCTAACTCTAAACATGAAATTTTACTAATTGATATACAATATGTGCAAGTACAAATTTTGGTATTAATATTAAAAAATGGAGAGAGACATGTACATAGAATTGTAAAACTGATTAATGTTTTTTTATTTAAATGGTAAGTACTCTTATTGATTGATTGATATATGATTGTAGTAATCAAAAACTGCCATAATTTTGAACTATGTATTCAAATCCCAACACATTTATAACATTTTATCTGCTGATTTTTACATAGAGTTGAATGAGTTCATACCATTTCTTTAGTTATGTTTCCTATTTCATCTTTATATTTAAATAAAATTCTTTATATATTTTTATTATCTATTTCCTCTACCTCTTTTTCAATTTTACCAAGTGTTCTTTTGTAGAAATTTCTTTCTTTTCTTTTGTTTTGTTTTTTGATATTGTGCAGCCACAGATGCAATTTCTTTTTTCTTTTTCTTTTATTAGATATATTCTTTATTTACATTTTAAATGTTGTTCCTGGTTTCCCCTCCAAAAGTCCCCTATCCCATCCCTCCTCCCCCTTGATAAACAACAAACTTCAGTGTCCTAGCATTCCCCTACACTGGGGCATAGAGCTTTCTCTGGACTAAGGGCCTCTCCTCCCTTTGAAGTCCAACAAGGCCATCCTCTGCTGAATATGCATCTGGAGCCATGGGTCCCTCCATATGTACTCTTTGGTTCATCGTTTAGTCTCTGCAAGTTCTGGGAGTACTGGGTGTCTCATATTGTTGTTCCTCCTGTGGCACCACAAACCCCTTCAGCTTCTTAGGTCTTTTCTCTATCTCCTACATTGGGGACCCTGTGCTCAATTCAATGGTTGTCTGAGAGTATTTGTCATGCACTGGTAGAGCCTCCCAGGTGATACCTATATCAGGCTCCTACCAGCAAGCACTTATTGGCATCCACAATAATGTCTGGGTTTGGTAACTGTATATGGGATGGATCCCTAGGTGGGGTAGTCTCTGAATGGTCTTTCCCTCAGTCTCTGCTTCAAACTTTGTCTCTGCATGTTCTTCTGTGGATATTTTGTTCCCCCTTCTAAGAAGGACCAGAGTATCCATACTTTGTTCTTCCTTCTTGAGCTTCATTTGGTCTGTGAACTGTTTCTTGGGTATTCCAAGCTTCTGGACTGTATCCACTTCTCAGTGAGTGCATACCATGTGTGTTGTTTGGTGTTTAGGTTACCTCGCTCAGGATGATATTTTCTAGTTTCATCGATTTGCCTGCAGATTTCATGAAGTTATTGATTTCATCACTGTTTAGTAGTCCATCGTGTATATGTACCATATTTTCTGCATACATTATTATGTTGAAGGACATCTGGGTTGTTTCGAGCCTCTAGTGATTATTAAAAAAAAAATGTGTGCTTTGAGCTTTAGTAAAGTTTCTTTTATGAATGAAGGTGCCCTTGCATTTGGAGCATAGATATTCAGGATTGAGAGTTCTTCTTGGTGGATTTTTCCTTTGACCAGCAAGAAGTGTCCTTCCATGTCACTTTTGATGACTTTAGGTTGAAAGTCAATGTTATCTGATATTAGAATGGAAACTCTGGCTTGTTTCCTGAGACCATTTGTTTGCAGAATTGTCTTCCAGCCTTTTAATCTAAGGTAGTTTTTTCTTTGACACTGAGGTGTGTTTACTCTATGCAGAAAAATGTAGGGTCCTGTTTATGTATCCAGCCTGTTAGTCTATGTCTTTTTATTGAGGAATTGAGTCCATTGATGTTAAGAGATATTAAGGAGTAGTGATTATTGCTTCCTATCATTTTTGATATTAATTTTATACTTGTGTGGTTATCTTCTTTTGGGTTTGATGAAAGAAGGTTGTTGTCCTGCTTTTTCCAAGGTCCACATTCTTACAGAGTGAAAGCATAGTACAGCCTGTCCTTGAAGGTTCAGTATGTAGAGGACTCCTTGAATTTGAGCTTTCTGTCTCACCTTCCCTATAAGACAGATGTAAACTGATAGAAAGCATTTTTATCTATTTTTATATAGCTTCTCAACATTACTACATTCAAATTTCTGCAGTTTTAACTAGAGTTCTGATTCCCCACTGATGTGAAGTTCTGATTCTAAATAACCATAGACTTAGTCATCACATTTTCTTTAGCATGTCGTAACAGTGGCATATTTTCCTTGTTTTTTTTTTTTATAATAATGCTCTTTTTCCATTTGTTTGTTTGTTTGTTTTTTATGTATTGGTCAATAGGTGCATGGCCCTTATTTTTTAGTAGGTTTTTCAATAAATCTTCCTCAAAGGAGGAAATTTAATTATTTCATTTACTTGTTTACTCACTTTACATCCCAGTAGCATTCCCACTCCCTCCTCTCCTCCCATTCCCTACCTTACAAAGCCTTCCTCCTACTTCCCTCTTGCACTCCACCCTCTGAAGTGAATTACAGGCTCCCCTCCTGTACTTGCTAGGCCCTGGGACATCAATTCACAGCAGGACTCAGTGCATCCTCTCCCACTGAGGCCAGTGCAGTCAACTCAGCTAGGGAATGAGGTCTAATGGCAGGAAAGAGAATCCGAAACAGCCCCTGCTCCAACGGTTAGGAGATCACATGAAGACCAAGCTTCACATCTGACACATTAATGGTACTCTGCTCTGCTTGCAGATAGGAACCTAGCATAACTGTCTCCATGAGGCTTCATTTAGCACTGAATGGAAACAGGGGTAGGCTGGACCCACTGCCAAACATCAGATGGAGCTCAAAAATGAACCACCAAGTACCCACCCCCAGAGCTCCTAAGGACTAAGCCAGGAACCAAAGAGTAGACATGGAGGGACCCATGGCTCCAGATGCATAAACAGCAGAGGATGGCTTTGTTGGACATCAAAGGAGTGGCCCTTTGTCCTGAGAAGGCCAGATGCCCCAATATAGGTGAATGCCAGGACAGGGAAGCAAGAGTGGGTGGATTTGTGATCAGGGGGATGAGGGATGGGTTAGTAGATTTTCGAGGGGGAGAGGGACCAGGAAAGGGTACAACATTTGAAATGTAAATAAAGAATATATCTAATTTACAAAGAAGAGTCCTGTGGAAGTGTGGGCGGTACCACTGATCAAGGTGGAAGGGTCAAGTACACCACAAGAATATTTACAGAGTCCATTCACCTGGATCCCTCAGGGCACACGGAACCTGAAAAACCCATTAAAAGTATCTAGGTGTTGGACTTAGACCCCTAAGACATTTGTAATATGAATTTTGTTAACGCTTATCATTGGAGAAAATTAGTATTTACCCTATTCCTCCTGTGTTATGACTCTGTCTTCCTTTATCCTCTGTAACTTTAAAGGTAACTCTCTTCAGATTACATGAGCTAAATTAGGTAATTATGGTATAATTCTTAGGGAGCACACTCATAAATTATTCCAAAGTCCTGTCCTATAGAGATGTCTCTACTATCCCCATTTTATTCAGTAATTTATTCAATTATCTGTGATTAGGAGGATTCTAATAAGTAAGTACACTTAGATTCTATCCCAATATCATAGCATGTTTTACTCATTATCTTTAATATTACATAATCTATTACCAGCCAGTAAGATTTGTAGTAAAATAATCATATTTTATACCAGAAGCTTTGTAATCATTCTAAAGTTAGGTTTAGTGTCAATGCATACTTTGAAGGACATTTACAAACATTATTGAAGGAGTGTTTTACAATCTAAAGTGAAGAAATAAAAATCAAACACATGTATAATAGGAACTATTGGAAATTCGCACTGTTAAGTAAGTTTAAGTTGATGATACCAGAAAATTAGAGATATTAATAATATTTTCCATTTTGGATCTTCCAAAAACTTCCTTATGGAAGGCTATGATTTTGACATGAATGTAAAATGATAAAAATAGACATTTTTCTCAATGGCAGCTAAGTATACAATACCATACACAATTTCTTTGGGTTTATTGGTCAATCCTATGAAGTCTCCTCATGTCAGTACGTATACCATCATTTGTACTTGTTATTGTTTTCAATCATCTTGTGATCAGCCAAGACTGGAAGGTAGCTTGCATCCTCTTGCCTATCACAAGTGTTAGAATTAAAAGTAGGTACAACTTCATCAAGCTTATGTATCAATATGCATTAATTCATATGATTAAATACTTCAATAATTGTGTATACTATATAAAAGCAAAGATAAGTCTACCCATCTAGACCTACCGACAATGATAGAAATAGAAATACACAGTGATAATTTGTTTTACTTAAAAAACTCAAAGAAGTTTTTTTTTTGTTTGCTAAGAGACTTCACAAAGAGTACTGTTGGAATATATCCAACAAAGTAAATGAGTCTTCAGTTAATTTCCACGGGCTAACTATGTACAAGTATTTAAAGCATGCTTAGTTTCAAAACTTTCTTCATAGCTGGGTTGTTTAACCATATTTCCAGAAATTTATAGCAGCTTTAAAATGTCACAATGCTTCTTATATACAAATTAACATCCATGATACCTCAGTGACATGCCAACGTGACCAACAATCACCTAAGGTAAGTCTTCAATAGTTTATTTTAGTGCAGTACTACGTTTTGACTTTTAAGTTCTTTCTAACCTTTGTTTCTGTTAAAGGTGGCACAGATTGTCTGTTCCTGTGAGTTGCTATGCACAGGGTAAGGGATTCTTTTCTCTCTGTGTCACAGAGATATTGTGACCTTGTTTACACATCACAGACATGACATTTGTCCTCAGAAAACAAGCAAACATGAGCTTGACTTTCTCACGTATTTATAACCAATAGTAGTTAAAAGATAGCATTCTTATATTAAGTTCTCTTAGCCAGAATTAGAACATATGAATAGAATTAATTACATATTTAATATGTGTCTTCACAAAGATAGTTCTTTTAAAATAAGTTTATATATATGCTTAATAAATATATTTACTATTTTGATAGATTTGGTTTTGAATGTGCTACCACTAGAATAAACATGTTATAAGTCCATTAAAACAATTATATTGTATCTAAATATACATATATGTAAGTTTGTATGTCTTTGTGTATGTCAGTGTATGAAATACTCTGCAATAAGCATTTTATAATTTCCCAAAAGTTCAGTGATGGAATGAAATATCAATGCCTCTTTAGGTCTGAAAATGAGTAAGGTATGATTTATTTCAGATATTGTCTCTTTTTTCCTCAATGTTCACATCTGTGTTTCTGACAAAAAAAAAATGTTGAGATACTAACAGCTATACAAATTTTGAATCCTATTTAAACAGAATAGACTAGATTGAAGATAAAATAGTTATTCGTACTGTGTATTAAGCAGATAGAATTGTTCTTCAAAGATAAAATTTTGTCTTGATTATATCTCATTTGGAAGTCTCACATATTTGAAAAATCATTACATGAATGTTCAAAATATCTAGCATGTGTCTTCTTGTGCAGCAATGTGGTTCAAATAGAATGAAAACACATAAACATGGAGAACATTTTAAATGTTTTCAATATATCAAACATAAACAAATAATGCATGATCCTAACAAGGTACATTTCACTCAGAGTGTTAACTGTTCAAATTTTATTGCTAAAAGTTATGCTTACTTCCCCAAATCATTGGATCTTATTGTTTGAATGTGTAGTCTATTTAGTAAGCATAAAACTGCTACTTTCTGAATAAATTAAGCCAAGAGAATTATAAATGATAACTCCCTGGAAAGATAAGATTTTATTGAATTTCCAAATTTAGCATGCATTTCATACTTTTTTTTTCAGATTCTTACTGGCATATGAGTTCTTCTCATGGACTGACACAATGCAGTGGAATAGCACTGTCACTGAGTTTGTACTGCTAGGACTGACACAGGATCCCATGAAGCAGAAAATGGTTTTTATAATCTTCCTAGTTTTCTATATGGGGACTGTAGTGGGGAATACTCTCATTATTGTGACAATCAAGTTCAGCCGGACACTTGGGAGTCCCATGTACTTCTTCCTGTTTTATCTGTCCTTTGCTGATTCCTGCTTTTCATCATCCACAGCCCCAAGACTCATTGTGGATGCCCTCTCTAAAAAGAACATCATTTCCTACAATGAATGCATGACCCAAGTCTTTGCTCTCCATTTATTTGGCTGCATGGAGATCTTTGTCCTCATTCTCATGGCTGTTGACCGCTATGTGGCCATCTGTAAACCTTTGAGATACCCAGTCATCATGAGCCGGCAGGTCTGTGTCATCTTGATTATTCTTGCCTGGATAGGGTCTTTTATACATTCCGCAGCTCAGATTGCTCTGACCTTGAGACTGCCCTTCTGTGGGCCCAATCTGATTGACCATTATTGCTGTGACTTACAGCCCTTGTTGAAACTTGCCTGCATGGACACATACATGATAAATCTGCTGTTAGTGTCTAACAGTGGTGCAATTTGCTCAAGCAGTTTTATAATTTTGATTATCTCATATTTTGTCATCTTATACTCTCTGCGAAACCACAGTGCAGAAGGAAGAAAAAAGGCACTCTCTACCTGCACCTCTCATATAATAGTAGTTATCTTATTCTTTGGGCCCTGCATATTTATATATGCACGGCCACCAACGACTTTTCCTATGGACAAGATGATAGCAGTATTTTATACCATTGGAACACCCTTTCTCAACCCAATCATCTACACATTAAGGAATGCAGCAGTGAAAAATGCCATGAAAAAGATATGGCATTTTAAAATTATGACTGAATAAGTCCAGATACCAAATATTATCATACCTTAATATTGTAGCTCTGTATGTTATAACACACAGTTTTCTGAGTTGTTAATATTTCTGATTGATTAAAGAAAAAGAAAAAAAAATGACAAATTTTATTCCTCTCATCTTCTGAATATAAATTAAGAAATGATTGAAATAATTGTGTAGAGAATAAACAAAGAACTTGAAAACAATTAAACACAGTCTGACAGACACTCCACTACCACTATAAAAGAAAGGAACAATTTGAAAAGATTAGTAGTACTTGGTAGCCAAAAAACTCAATAAAATGAACTTGGAGGCAATAATTAATAATTACTAGAAAAATAGAGAAAGCATTCAATATCAAATTGTCCTTTTCACTTTGGTTTATTTAGCTATATAGTGAAATTATTCTACAGAATATAATTCATTAAGTATCTATTCAAGTAAAACATATAATTAAATATGCTAAAAATACTCCTGAACAATGCCTATAAAAATTCCTTGACATAAGTTTTTTGTGTGTCATTACTAGATATAGTATAGGTTAATTCATAATACTTGTGCATCAATATTCTTTGTACTAAATTCTTCCTTTTTAGCTGGTAGTCCCAATTTTTAAAAGTTGACACACCTTTGTACAAAAATTCATCTATTAAATTATCTCTGTTTTAGTAGTGATGGTGGTAGGTGTGGTGGGAGTGGGGGGTGATTCTGGTTACTTGGTTTGGTATATTCATTTGTTAGTATCCTGGTACCTTTTCCCAATTTGTTGGTTACTGATTTGTCCTTTAGATGGTGTCCTTTGCCTTACAGAAACTTTGTAATTTTATGAGGTTCCATTTGTCAATTCTTGATCTTAGAGCATAAGCTATTGGTGTTCTGTTCAGAAACTTTCCCCCAAACCAATGTCCTCAAGGGTCTTCCCCAATTTCTTTTCTATTAGTTTCAGTGTGTCTGGATTTACATGGAAGTCCTTGATACACTTGGAGTTGAGCTTAGTACAAGGAGATAAAAATGGATCGATTTGCATTCTTCTGAATGCTGACCTCCAATTGAACTAGCACCATTTGTTGAAAAGGCTCTTTTTTCCACTGAATGTTTTCAGTTCCTTTGTCGAAGATCAAGTGGCAATAAGTGTGTGGATTTATTTCTGGATCTTTAATCCTATTCCATTGATCCACCTGCCTTTCATCGTACCAATACCATGCAGTTTTTAACTATTGCTATTGCTCTGTAGTATTGCTTGAGGTCTGGGATACTGATTCCCCAGAAGTTCTTTCACTGTTGAGAATAGTTTTAGCTATCCTGGGTTTTTTGTTATTCCAGATGAATTTGAGAATTGCTCTTTTAACTCTATGAAGAACTGAGTTGGGAATTTGATGAGGATTGCGTTGAATCTGTAAATTGCTTTTAGCAAGATGGCCATTTTAACTATATTAACCCTGCCAATCCACGAGCATGAAAGATTTTTCCATTTTCATAGAGGTAGAAAGACCTTTTCATAAACCTTATGCAGGATCACTTTTTCCCCTTACTGTTTAAATTTGGCAAGGATTAATGTAAATTATGTCACAACCATAGACATATATACATATTGGATAAGAAGAGTAGTATTTATCAAAACTGGTAAAATCCCATTCAACAGTTGTCTATATTTTTTCTTCCCTTAAAGTCCATTTCCAATGAATTCCTCAGGTTTTCCTCATCACTTACCACGGGTCATGACTGACCAGGGTGTCAAAGGGGCACTCCCCATTCTTTCTTTTGATCCTGCTTGAAGAATTCCTCCAAACAAGATGAGACTCCCATGTTATTCTAAACTTGATAAAAGAGTAGTGAAGTTATCAAAGGCTTTATAAACCACCATTTTTTCTCAACAAGTTCAAGAGAACCCACTACTCACTCTAGAAGTGATTTCACTTTCTTTCTTTCTTTCTTTCTTCTGTTTCAGTAAAGAATTTGGGTTAGGATTGCTAATAAAATCTACAAAACCAAAACTCACAGAAAAATTACTTTGTGTACCACAGTTGTGTTAGCAACAAACTTTTAATAAACAATTATTTGTGAATAGAACCAGATTTTGATATGACTCTTCCTCATTACTGATAGAAAACTGTTTCTAATTCCAACCATGTCTTCCATAAAAATGACATAGTAAATTAAATAAAGCAATTTAAGATATTTTTTCATTCATTTCTTCATGTTACAGAGACAAAATGTTCAGGGTTTGAATTGGTTTCTAAAACTTGACATACTTGTCTTAAGGGAATAGTAGCAAATACTAAACAGTGGAAACATAAGTACAACTTTGTTTAATGTGTTATAAAATATCTATACACATCCAGACATATATAAACACACACTCATGTCCCAGGAAAGGTAATTGAAAATGGGATCTTTACAATGAAATATCAGAAAAGAAGACAGTAGAGAAATCAGTATTTGAAAATAGAGCAAGAATATGCCTGGTGGTGGGGACAGGGGAATCAGAAAGTCTGATGAACTTCCAAATTATTCATTATTAATTTAAAACTTGAAAAACTGAAGTAAAATATTATATTTAAGATTCTTTGACAATAACTCCTCCTAAAGTGTAATTTTGTAGTTAGTGTGAAACTTTATCAATGGTTAACAGAAAATCCATGAATTGTAATTATATTTGTATTTATGTCATTTGTGTCCAATGACATAAAAAAATCTGTGATTCACTCAAAATGAATTAATTAGCTATATTAATTTTTTCAAATGAGAAAATCTAAAAATAGACACTGAAGCCAGTACCACCGTTATGCCTTTTAAAGAATCAAACCTCAGCCCAGCCCTAGAATGAGGTTCTGAAATTATTTATGTTTTTAAGTCAGTAGGTGTTTCTTTTAAAATATTTTTTCAAAGAGTCTAAAATTACAAGAAATCTGAAAGGCTGACATAATGAATGTTAATTACTCTTGTTTTAACTTAAGGTGGGTATGGAATAGATTCAGTCTTTGATCTAGGAGAGACTCTAGCTCTACAGTAAAGCACTTTTCTGCAATGAATGGGGTACTAGCTGTAATCTTCATAACTACACAACATTATTTCCTTAGCTTTGTAATCAGTAAATAGCAATCCTAATAGTGGTTTAAACACTCTAACTCTTCTTTTAGAAGAGTATATGAAAAATTAATCCTAGTTTCTCACTCTTACAAGACAATAGAAAGCGAAAATACTTCCTGTTTTGTTCATTTGTCAAGAGGATTAAAGAAGATTGAATAGAATGAAGAATTTTAAAAAGGAAACTTAACATGTGACATTTTCATAATAAAATAGAACTTTTAGCCCTTAAGTGATGGTGCACTCCTTTAATCCCAGCATTTAAGAGGCAGATTTCTGAGTTTGAGGCCAGCCTGGTCTATGGAGTGAGTTGTAGGACTGCCAGGGGTACACAGAGAAACCCTGTCTCAAAAATCAAAAAATAAAAAAGTAAAATAAAATAACATAGGTCTTTCAAATTAGGGTCAAATAAATTTTATATTTTTCATTAATAATTTCTGTTAGTATTTATTGATAGGATAACTTTTGAAACTCAAAGGAACTCATTTATAATTAGAATATTAAACTGAAAATATTACTTTCCCCTGTTTCTATAAATATTTATTAGTTTTCAGAGACATTTTATAATTACATCATCTTCTAAGTGCAAAAAAGCCAGGTTCACATTGTTTTCACACAATTACAGATGATAAAGTCCAGGCATAAAGAACTGCTAGAGTTCAAAAACATGTAACCACCTGATGACCCTCTCAATTTAACCTCTAACTACAACAACTTTTTGTAACATTCTAATGAATTATAGCTAACATTAATTATCTAAGTAAATAATGAAGATAAATGTTTTCCTGAGTTTTTACTTACTTGGTAAATATTAATTGTGCATTGTCATAAAGTTAAGTGAGATATTTCAATGCACACATACAGCATCAATGAATGGAGTCATGATAATTAGCATTAGCATATCCTAATCCTTATTTCAGAGAATTCATAGTTCCTTAATTTAAAAGACTTCATGAAATAAATAATTATTATCACAATTGACTGTCATATTAATGTTCTATGGAACACAAGAACTTAAAAGTAGTTATTGTACTATTACTTATCCTTGCTTTCATCACTCAAACCCACTACTACCAAGGAACATCCTTGAATTGAAGTGGGGTTTCTGAGAAAGGGCGTGCTTGATTGCTGTGAAAAGAAACTACTTGAAGTCAAACTACTTGAAGTGGGTCCAAGCTGACAGCCTAGGTTCTGATGAGATGCTTTCTCTTTCTCTGTGTTCTGATCTGCTCTAGAAAGAATTTCTCTTGCTATTCTAAAAACTCACTGTGGTTGAGATAGGTCTCTCTACTAGTAAAAATTGTGTAAATGCTATTTGGATAGTTCATGCATTTTTTTGACCAAGATCAGAAGAGCTGCTATAAAAAAATATATCTTCCAACTGAGTCAGAAATACTGGTAGAAAAAAACTATTGAAGAAGAGCAGTTTTCCCTCTCCAGACATCTCAAGACAGCACTACTCTTTCTAAAAAACTGTTAGCTAGTTCATTAGCTTATCTCATACAGAGCAAAAGCCCAGTTTTGTATTTATTTTTTTATTTTTAGCATAGAATAGAGTCTATTTAGGGAATGGGGAGGAGAGCAGTAAGAGCATAGAAAGGTAGAGTGAAGGAGAGAGTAAAGAATTAGAGAGGACTGGCCATGACCACGTGGAAAGTGGGGAAGGAAATGGGGAGAGAGGGCAAGCAAAGGGGCAAGAGGCAAGAGTGTAGGAGAAGAGCAAGAGCTGAAAGCCCAGATTTTTATATACATATCAATTCAGTCATTTACTTCAGGTTCCCATTTGATTGTCCTATGAACCAACATCTCCTGAATCTAGCCCCTTAATTCTAAGGAAACAGCAAGTACACACTTTCTTTGAACATTATAAAAAACTTCAGAGATCTACCTGCCTCTGTTAAACACAGGCAATAAGTTAGCTGGGTGGGACCACACCCTGAAATTACCCATTTCCACCATGCCTCAGCCTAACCTTGCTCTGTCCTAGGCTGATTCTGAACTCAGGAATCTATCCACCTTTGTAAACCTAAGCAAAAAATCTTAGCTGGTTGGGATATCCTGCAATCACTACTTCCTAAATCCTTTATCTCCTTCTTAGTGATTTTCTAACAAGTTGTCTCATTGCACAGCTGCTTTTTTTTTCCTTTAGATTTGTGAAGCCCCTTACATAATTCATATTGTATCCTTGCTTTTTGCATAGGTGAGAAATTATATATATGTAAACTCATGTATTTAGAACGTTTTTCAACAGCTTTACAGGCTGACCTGAAAAATATGTCTGTGGTAGGGGCAGGGGGGTAGGAAAATCACAAAGTCTGCTGGACTTCCAAATTATTAATTGTTAATTTAAAACTGGAAACAAATAAAGTAAAATGTTATATTTAAAATTCCCAATGTTGATCATTTTGTTGAGACATAGCCACATCCTCTACTCCTGGACTCCTGCTGTTTCTAATTATCTTATAGTCATTTGCATTACAACGAAGGATACTTCTTGAAAGGAAAGAGTCTTCCAATGATAGTACTAGTTCCAGAAAATATGTACATTATTATATAAACAAGCTTTAAGCCCACCGAAGCCACCAACATCATAGAAGCACATACTGGGGTAGGAACAAGGTCACTTTGTCCCCACCAAGGCCACACCATGCCCTGTACACTACCCTTCTAAATATGAAACCTAAAGTATTTTAAATTCACTGAATTATTTAAAAATAAAAAGAATAGAATCTTACCCCAGAAACATACCCCAGTCTTTGTAAAACCTTTATCACTTACTGTAAACAGAACACCATAGGAAGAATAGATAAAACTCCAGTTTGTAATGAACATGTAATGTAGGCGTATGGACATAGGTTCTGGGTATTATAGATAATGAATTTAAAAACAGTCATAGATGTGATAACTAATAGCAAACCCCATTTGAAAAAAAAAAAACACATGAAAACCTGTAATTATAAAATGTTTCCTAAATTATATGCTCATATAAAAAAAAGTTAAATGGCCATATCCTGTAATTAGGGGTAAAGCCTCTATTAAACACTGCTAGCAGATTAATAAAAACCTGTTATTGGGAATGAGTTATTGCTTTGGAATTGTTAGCTAATCTGGTACCATAGTGTGTAAGCATTACAGTCTATTGCCAATACCCTTGGTTACCTCTCAGAATTTGAAAATAAAACCCTATTGCTGAATATAGCACATACTGGAGACATCAAGTAGGTGCCTACACAGAAGCATCATGTCAATTTGTTTTCATAGTTCTAGAAAGCACTATGTGTTCTACTGGAGGAGAACATGTAAAATGACCACCAGTCTTACCATTAGTAACCTGGGTGAGCTATAAATACGGTATACCCCATGACTCATACAATGTCATAGGCGAAACCAAACATTTTCCAATTGGATATTAAGCATGAACATTGTGATGGTTTGTATACACTTGGCCCAGGGAGTGGCCCTATTAGGAGGTGTGGCCTTGTTGGAGTAGGGGTGTTACTGTGGGCATGGGCTAAAGACCCTTACCCTAGCTGCCAGGATGTCAGTCTTCCACTAGCAGCTTTCAGATGAAGATGTAGAGCTCTCAGCTCTTCCTGCATCATGCCTGCATTGATTCTGCCATGCTCCTGCCTTGATGATAATGGACTAAACGTTTGAACCTATGAGTCAGCCCAAATTAAATGTCATTTATAAGTCTTGCCTTGGTCATGGTATCTAATCACAGCAGTAAAACCCTAACTAAGACGAGCCTAAAATATGATTATATAGGTAATAGGGCATATGGCAGACAAGGCTGATATTATTTTGCTGAATGATCAGAGTATTAAGTGAAGTCTTAATGACCTACTGCTAAACCAATAGATCAATATATAATCTCAATACAGCTCTCATTTGTGCATAAACTTCTTGCAGCAAAATTAACACAGTGCCCCACAACTCGTCAAAGAGAAGAGCATAAGGTACCAAGAAGTGTATAGGTAAATATATATCCTAATAAGGCATGACCCTGGTACAATACTAGTACAATGTCAATACTAGCACATTGTTAATGTTAGGGGAGAAACCAGACACTTTCCAACTGTACTTTAGGCATTAGCCTAAAATGTGACTATATAGTGGTAACTGTCAACATAGGCCATAAGACAGTGTGTATGCACACCACCCACACAACACACACACACATATTGAAAAGCTCAGAGGTCATAAAAGAAGAAGGGATGGTATTCTTGAGGCCAGCTCCATCTGCATGTTTCAGGTCTTGAATCAGGGAAGGGCAGTCCACCAAAGTGAAGACACTAACCACCTTTTGAATTTCAAATAAATTGCTTTGAATTGCTAGAGATGTCTTTATTTATACAATTACAATCCTGCTTGCTCAAGCAATGATATCATATATTATTTCATTAAAAGAAATCATAACATCAGCATTAAATTACAAAAAGCCCCCAATTTCCCTTCCTGCTTCCCCTCTCCTGTTGAGTCAATAATACCCTAACCTTATTTTGCATTGCAAGGCACAATTCAGCAAGCCAAACATAAATGTCTAGCCAGGTGTATGCTCAGCACATACCCAGCTGGTAGCAAATGCAGTTACCCAGTTATGTAATATAAGAGACAGTATTAGCAGTCTGGTATTTACCTTGGGCACAAACTCCATAGCCAGTCCCATAACACCCAGAGGAAGCTCCACTCTCACGAGCTATAACATGCCCAGAATCATAGGATCAGAGGTGAGTAGGACATAAAGTTTGTCCCAACACCACTGGGCATAATTGGGACCAGCAGGATCCAGGAACTCAGGAACCACACCCGACCAGTGGCACAGGTACCTCCTGGTCTGAGCTGATTTACCTTGGGATCAAACTCAAAAGTCAGTTCCATAAAATACTGTCCATTCCTAGGTGCTCTAACACACCTAGGATCACAGGATCACAGGACCCCATGAACTTGATCACACCAGGATCTCAGGGCCCCAGAGGCAGCTTGACTCCCAAAAAATCAGACAGACACAGGATCTCAGAATAATAGGATCCTGGAATCACAGGGCCACAGAGACAGCTGGACTCTGAGGAGTTCTGATACAACCAAGATCACAGGAAGGATAGACTCCAGCCAAATAAAACAAGGGCAGGTAGCATTAGAGGTAATCAGATGGCAGGAGACAAGAATAAGAACATAAGCAACAGAAACCAAGTTAACTTAGAATCAGAACCCAATTCTCCCACCATACGTATTCTCCTGGATACATATCATCATACCAGAAAAGCAAGATTCATATTGAAATCACTTTTCACAGTGATAATAGGGGTTTTTAAGGAGTCCATAAATAACCCCTGTAAAGAAATACAGGAGAATACAGGTAAACAGGGAGAAGACCTTAAAGAGGAAACACAAAGATCCCTCAAAGAATTACATGAAAACACAATCAAACAGGCAAAGGAAATGAAAAAACCATCAAAGATCTAAAAATGGGAATAGAATCAATAAAAAAATCACAAAAGGAGACAACCCTGGAGTTAGAAAACCTATGAAAGAGATCAGTAGTCATAGATGCAAATATCACCAACAGAATACAAGTGATAGAAGAGAGAATCTCAGGTACAGAAGATACCATTGAAAATATTGACACAACAGTCAAAGAAAATGCAAAAGGTAAAAAGCTCCTCACCCAAAACATCCAGGAAAACTAGATCCCTAGATAAAGAAAGAAGGTATTCTCTTTCAAAAAACAAAAAGAAGATAGTCACACAAGCATAATTACACTTCTAAAAACAAAAATAAGAGGAAGCAACAATCACTTTTACTTAATATCTCTTATCATCAAATAAATCAATTCCCAAATAAAAGACACAGACTAACAGGCTGGATACATAAACAGGACCCAGCATTTTGCTGCATACAGGAATGGCACCTCAGTGACAAAAACAGAACTAGCTTGGAGTAAAAAGTTGGAAAACAATTTTCCAAGCATATGGTCCCAAGAAAGAAGCTGGAGTAGCCATTCTAATATAGAATAAATCAACTTTCAAGTAAAAGGCACCAAAAAGATAAGGAAGGACACTTTATACTGGTCAAAGGAAAAATCTACCAAGATGAACTCTCAATTCTGACCATTTATGCTCCAAATGCAAGGGCACCAACATTCATAAAAGAAACTTTACTAAAGCTCAAAGCACACATCATACCCCACACAATAATAGTGGGAGAACTTCAATACCACACTCTCAGCAATAGACAGATCATGGGAACAGAAACTAAACAGAGACATTAAAATTAACAAAAGTTTTGAAAGAAATGGATCTAACAGATACTTATAGAACATTTTATCCTAAAACAAAAGAATATACCTTCTTTTCAGCACCTCATGGAACCTGCTCCAAAGCTGATCATATAATTGGTCACAAATCAGGCCTGAACAAATACAAGAGGATTGAAATAATCCCATGTACCTTATCAGATCACCACAACTTAAGGCTGGTCTTAAATGACAACAAAAACAGCAGAAAATGCACATACACATTGAAGATGAACAACATTCTACTCAGTAATAACTTCATCAAAGAAGAAATAAAGAAAGAAATTAAAGACTTTTTTATAATATAATGAAAATGAAAATACATGATATGAAAACTTATGAGAAACAATGAAAGCAGTGCTTAAAAGAAATGCATAGCTCTAAGTGCCTCCAAAATGAAACTGGAGAAAGCCTATACTAGCTGCTTGACAGCACACCAGAAAGCTCTAGAACAAAAAGAAGCAAATACATCCAAGAGGAATTTGTGGCAGGAAATAATCAACTCAGAGCTGAAATCAACCAAATAGAAACAAAAAGAACTATACAAAGAATCAACAAAACCAAGAGAGGGTTCTTTGTGAAGATCAACATGATAGATAAACCAATAGCCAGACTAACCAGAGGGCACAGAGACAGTATTCAAATAAATAAAATCAGAAAGTAAAATGAGACATAACAAAAGAAACTGAAGAAATTCAAAAAATCATCAGATCCTACTAAAAAAAAGCTTATACTCAACAATATTTGAAAATCTGGATGACATGGACAAATTTCTAGACACATACCAGGTGCCAAAGTTAAAACAGGATTAGATAAATCATCTAAGCAATCCCATAACCACTAAAGAAATAAAAGTAGTCATTAATAGTCTCACAACAACAACAAAAAAAAAAGCCTAGGACCATATAGGCTTACTGGAGAATTTTAACAGTCCTTCAAAGAAGACCTAATACCAATACTCTTAAAACTATTCCACAAATATAAACAGAAAGAACACTACCCAATGCATTCTATGAAGCCAAAATTATGCAAAACTTAAATCACTCAAAGACCAGAGAATGAGAATTTCAGATGTAAAAATTTTCAATAAAATTCTTGCCATCCATATCCAAGAATATATCAAAGCGGTCATTCAGCATTAATTACAGCACATCACAGGGATGCAGGGATAGTTCAGTATAAGGAAATCCACCAATGTAATACATTACATAAACAAATGCAAAGAAAAAAATATGATCATTTCACTACATGCTGAAAGAGCATTTGACAAAATTCAGCATCCCTTCATGTTAAAAGTCTTGGAAAGATCAGGAGTTCAAGACCCATACCTAAACATAGTAAAAGCAATATACAACAAACCAGTAGCAAACGTCAAACAGAATGGAGAGAAATTTTAAGCAATTCCAGTAAAATCAGGGACTAGACAAGGCTGTCCACTCTCTTGTTGTATCTGTCTATTCAATATAATACTTGAAGTTCGAGCTAGAGCAATTAGACAACAAAAGGAGGACAAAGGGATGCAAATTGGGAAGGAAGAAATCAGAATATCAATATTTGCAGACAGTATGATAGTATACTTAATTGTCCACAAAAATTCCACTGGAAAGACTCAGTGAGGCAGTATAGGGCAAAACCAGAACAGGGAAATGGGAAGGGTTGGGTGGGAAAATAGGGGAAGGGAATGGGGCTGATGGGACTTTCAAGGAGTGGGGTTCTAGAAAAGGGGAAATCATTTTAAATGTAAATAAAAGTTATATCGAATTAAAAAAAAAGAACTCCTAAACAACTTCAGCAAAGTGGCTGCATATCAAATTAACTCAAATAAATCAGTAGCCTTCCTTTACTCAAAGGATAAACAGTCTGAGAAAGAAGTTAGGAAAACAACACCCTTTACAATAGTCATAAATATTATTACATGCCTTGGGGTGACACTAACAAGTGAAAGATCTGTATGACAAGAACTTTAAGTTTCTAAAGAAAGAAATCGAAACAGATCTCAAAAGATGGATAGATCTTCCATGCTGATGAATTGTCAGGATTAATATAATAAAAATGGCCACTTTGCTGAAAACAATCTATAGATTCAATGCAATCCTTATTAAAATTCCAAATCAATTCCTCATAGAGTTTAGACAAAGCAATTTTCAAATTCATTTGGAATAACAAAAAACCCAGGATACTGAAAACTATCCTCAACAATAAAAATTTTCTGGGAAAATCACCATCTCTGACATCAAGCTATATTTCAGAGCAATAGTGATAAAAACTGGATGCTATTGGTACAGAGACAGGCAGGAAGATCAATGTAATAAAATATAAATCCCAGAAATGAACCCACACACCTTTGGTCACATGATCTTTGTCAAAGGAGCTAAAATGATCCATTGGAAAAATGACAGAATTTATAACAAATGGTGCTGGTTCAACTGGTGGTTAGCTTGTAGAAAAATTCAAATGGATCCATTCTTATCTCCTTGTACAAATTTCAAGTACAAGCGGAACTAGGAACTCTACATAAAACCAGATATGGTGAATCTAATAGAAGAAAAATTGGGGAAAAGTCTCAAACACATGGGCACAGAGGAAAATTTCCTGAACAAAGTAACAATGGCTTATGCTCTAGGATCAAGAATCTACAAATGAGACCTCATATAATTGCAAAGCTTCTGTAAGGCAAGGAACACTGTCAATAGGATAAAAGGGCAACCAACCTGCTGGGAAAAGATCTTTAATAATCCTACATCAGATGGAGGGCTAATATCCAATACAAACAGAGAACTCAAGAAGTTGGACTCCAGGATTTACAGGAGACAAACTGAAGCAATAAGAAGCAAAGCCACATCTTCCCTGCCTGCTGGGGCAGAAAAGCAGCACCAGGTACTGAGATATCCTGAGTTTAAGAGCTCTAGAGGCACAAACTGCCAGGGTTCTGCCTATGCCCAGGACCTGAGCACATAGGCAGTTCATCTGCCAGCCAACCTGTCTTGGGGCCTGTGTCCTATATGGAGATCAGCAGAGGGAGAGTGACTCCCCACTGATATATTCCCTGCCTGCTGGGGCAGAAAAGCAGCACCAGGTACTGAGATATCCAGAGTTTAAGATCTCTGGGGCCGCAAACCACCAGGGGTCTGCCTGTGCCCAGGACCTGAGTACATAGGCGGTTCGTCTGCCAGCTGGCCTGTCAAGGGGCCTGTGTCCTACATGGAGATCAGCAGAGGGAGAGTGACTCCCCACTGTCATCTTGATGCCTGCCTGGGCAGAAAAGCAGCACCAGGTACTGAGATATCCAGAGGTTAAGTTCTCTGGAGGTGCAAACCACCAGGGGTCTGCCTGTGCCCAGGACTTGAGCACATAGGTGGTTCATCTACCAGCCAGCCTGTTGTGGGACCTGTGTCCTATCTGGGGATCAGCAGAGGGAGTGACTCTCTGCCTCTATCTTCCCTCCATGACAGAGCAGTCAGGGAGCTCCTGGTTCACTGAGACAATCTAAGTATAACATTGCTTGGGGCAAGACTCAGCAGGTTTCCAATGGCACAAAGAAGAAGGCAGCACATCAGCAATCTGGGCCAGAGGAAACCCAGGTATCCAGTGTCCTGGAAATAGAATTAAAGGTCCAAGAGGAGGTTGAAGCACCAGCCAGTGACAATAAGACCATCTAACACCAGTGAAAACTAGATGGCTACAGGCAAATGTAGGAACATTACTAACAGAAACCAAGGCATTATGGCAGCATCTGAACTCAATTCTCCAACAACAGCAAGTCCTGGATAGCCCAACACACCAGAAAAACAAGAGTTGGATTTAAAATCACTGGTCATGATGCTGTTAGAGGAACACATAAAGGACATAAATAAATCTCGAAAAGAAATTCAGGAGAAAACATGATCAAAAGCTAGAAGCCTTTAGAAGAAAAACACAAAAATAACTTAAAGAAATTTAGGAGAATATGGGTCAAAAGATAGTAGCCAATAAGGAGGAAATGCAAAAATCACTTCTTCGATCAACAGGCAGAAGCCATGAAAGAGGAAACACAAAAATCTCTCAAAGAATTACAGAAAACACAAAATACAAAAAAGCAAACACACAGAAAACACAAAACAGAAACCACAAAAAAAGTGAAAGAACTGAGCAAAAACATCCAGGATCTAAAAACAGAAGTAGATTTGTTTGAGTTAACTTTATATCCAGTCATTTTGCTCAAGTTGTTTATCCTCTTTAGGAGTTCTCTGGTGCAATTTTTGTGGTCACTTAAGTATACTATCACATCATCTGCAAATAGTGATTTGACTTCTTCCTTTCCAACTTGAATCCCTTTGACCTGCTTTTATTGTCTAATTCCCTTGGCTAGGACTTCATGTACTATATTGAACGGGTAGGGAGAGAGTGGACAGCCTTGTCTAGTCCTTGATTTCAGTGGGATTGCTTCAAGTTTCTCTCCATTTACCTTGATGTTGGCTACCAGTTTGCAGTATATTGCTTATACTATGCTTAGGTTTGGGCCTTGAATTCCTGATCTTTCCAAAACTTTTATCCTTAAGGGGTGTTGGTTTTTTGTCAAATGCTTTCTCAGAATCTACTGAAATGATCATGCGGGTTTTTTTTTTTTTTTTTTTTTTTTTTTAGTTTGTTTATGTTGTGGACTACATTGATCGATTTCTGTATATTGGATCATCCTAGAATCCCTGGGATGAAGCCTACTTGATCGTGGAGGATGATCTTTTTGATGTGTTCTTGGATTTAGTTGTCAAGAATCTTACTAAATACTTTTGCATTGATATTCATAAGAGAAATTAATCGGAAGTTCTTCTTTGTTGTGTCATTGTGTGGTTTAGATATCAGCATAATGATGGCTTCATAAACCAAACTGGGTATTGTTCCTTCTGTTTGTATTTTGTGGAATAGTTTCAAAAGTATTGTTATTAGGTCTTCTTTGCAGGTCTGATAGAACTCTGTACTAAACCAATCTGGTCCTGGGATTTACTTGGTTTGGAGACTATTAATGACTGCTTCTAATTCTGTAGGGGTTAAGGGACTGTTTAGATCATTTATATGATCCTGATTTAATTTTGGTACCTGGTATCTGTCTAAAAAATTATCCATTCCATCCAGATTGTTACTTTTGTGGAGTATAGGCTTTTGTAGTAGAATCTGTTGATTTTTTTCCTATGGTTTCCAATTGTTCTCCCTTTTTCTTTCTGATTTCATTAATTTGGATACTATCCCTGGGCCTCCTGGTTAGTCGGTCTAAGGGGATATCTATCTTGCTGATTTCTCCTGGTTTGGTTGATTCTTTGTATAGTTCTTTTTGTGTCTGCTTGGTTGATTTCAGCCCTGATCTTGATTATTTCTTGCCTTATATGGCTCTTGAGTATATTTTCCTTTTTGTTCTAGAGCTTTCAGGTGTGCTATCAAGCAGCTAGTGTATGCTCTCTCCAGTTTCTTTCTTGAAGCACTCAGATCTATGAGTTTTCCTCTTAGGACTGTCTTCATTGTGTCCCATAAGTTTGGGTATGCTGTTGCTTCATTTTCATTAAATTCTAAAAAGTCTTTAATTTCTTTCTTTATTTCTTCCTTGACCAAGTTATCATTGAGTAGAGTGTTGCTTAGCATCCACATTTATGTGGGCTTTGTTTGATTTTTGTGGCAATTGTTGTTATTCTGTTATGATCTGATAGCATACATGGAATTATTTCAATCTTTTCATATCTGTTGAGGTCTGTTTTGTGACCAATTATTTGGTCAATTTTGGAGAAGTACCCTGAGGTGCTACAAAAAAGGTGTGTTCTTTTGATTTAGGATGAAATGTGCTATACATATCTGTTAAAGTCATTTAGTCCATTGTTGGATTCCATAGCTGCCTGCAGCTATTAAGAACTGGGTTGCTGAAACAGAACCTGAAGGATAGATAGGGAAGGGGCGAAAAGAAAAAAGGCCAGGACAATATTTCACTGATCAAAACCTGAACTTTAATGCCAGACTTTTTAACAGTGTGGGCAAACCCTTCCCCCCAGACTCAAGGAGATATCTGAGAAATCGTTGGCTCCTCTTCTCAGAGGGTCGCCTGCTGGGATTAAAGGACTTCATGTCTTACAAGTCCCAGGATATTTTCAGGTGATACTGCCCTGAGGCAGCCTTGATTTCCAGGTGAAAGCAGCTGTATGGTTCTCAGAAGAACAAAGGCCAGGGATAACACAAGCGGAAGGCTGGAGGTGGTGGCCAGGAATGTCGCAGACTGATCTATCAAATGGGCTGAGAAGCCCAGCTCAATGCTGTGGGGGAAGGGACCGTCCATATGTTCTCTTAATTTCAATGTGTCTCTGTTTAGTTTGTATTTCCATGATCTGTCCATTGATGAGTGTGGGGTGTTGAAGTCTCCCACTCATATTGTGTGAGGTGCAATGTGTTCTTTGAGCTTAAATTTTGTTTCTTTTTTGAATGTGGGTGCCACTGAATTAGCAGCATAGATGTTCAGAATTGAGAGTTCATCTTGGTACATTTTTTCTTTATTGAGTAGGAAGTGTTATTTCTTACCCTTTTTGATAACTTTTGGTTGAAAGTTGCTTTTATTCTGTATTAGAATTACTACTCCAGCTTGTTTCTTAGGACCTTTTGCTTAGAAAATTGTTTTTCAGCCCTTTACTTTGAGATAGTATCTATCTTTGTTACTGAGGTGGGTTTCCTTTATGAAGCAAAATGTTGAATCCTGTTTACTTATCCAGTCTACTATTCTATGTCTTTTTATTGGGGAACTGAGTCCATTGATATTAAGAGATATTAAAGAAACATGATTGTTACTTCCTGGTATTTTTGTTCTTAGAGGTGGAATTATGTTTATGTGGCTATCGGCTTGTTAAAAGATGATTATTTTCTTGCTTTTTCTAGAATGTAGTTTCCCTCCTTATGTTGGTGTTTTCTATTTATAATCCTTTGAAGGGCTGGATTATTGGAAAGATACTGTGTAAATTTGGTTTTGTCATGGAATACCTGGTTTCTCCATTATGGTAGTAGAAATTTTTGTTGATTATAGTAGCCTGCAATGGCATTTGTGTTCTCTTGGGTTCTGTATGATATCTGCCCAGGATCTTCTGGATTTTATAGTCTCTAGCGAGAAGTCTGGTATAATTCTGATAGGTCTGCCTTTGTTATTTGACCTTTTTCCCTTACTGCTCTTAGTATTCTTTCTTTGTTTTGTGTATTTGCTGTTTTGAGGATTATGTGATGGGAGGAATTTCTTTTCTGGTCCAATCTATTTGGAGTTCTGTAGTCTTTTTGTGTGTTCATCGGCATCTCATTCTTTATGTTAGGAAAGTTTTCTCCTACAATTTTGTTGAAGATATTTACTGGCCCTATAATTTGAGAATCTTAGCTCTCTTCTATACCTATTATCCTTAGGTTTGGTCTTCTCATTGTGTTCCAGCTTTCCTGGATGTTTTGGAATAGGAGCTTTTTGCATTTTGCATTTTCTTTAACTGTTATGTCAATTTTTTCTCTGCTATCGTCTGCATCTAAGATTCTTTCTTCTGTCTCTTGTATTCTGTTGGTGATCCTTGCATCTATGACTCCTTAACTCTTTCCTACGTTTTCTATCTCCAGAGTTGTCTCGCTTTGTGATGTATTCATTGTTTCTACTCCCATTTTTAGATTCTGGATGGTTTTATTCAGTTGCTTCACCTGCTTGATTATGTTTTCCTGTAATTCTTTAAGTAATTTTTTTGTTTTTTCTTTAAGGTCTTCTACCTGTTTACCTATGTTCTCCTGTAATTCTTTTTTTATTATTGAATATAATCTTCATTTACATTTTAAATGGTAAAACCTTTCCCTGTTTTCTCCCTCCCCGGAAACCCCAAACCCCTCCTCCCATCCCCTGCCTCCAAGTATATGCCCCTCCACCTGACCCACCGCCAACTCTGCCTCCCCCACTCCCTGATTTTTCTTTTTTTGGGCATCTATTGAGCCTTCACCTGACCAAAGGCCACTCCTCCCACTGAAGCCCAACAAGGCATTCATCTGCCACATTTTTGGCTGGAACCATGTGTACCCCTTTGGTTGGTGGTTAATCCCTGGGATTCCTGGGCATCTGGGTGGCCAACATCTTTGTGCTTCCCATGGGACTGTAAAGCCCTTCAGATCCTCCAGACCACCTCCATCTCCTCCATTGGGGACCCCACACTCAGACCAGTGGTTGACTGCTAGCATCTGCCTCTGTATGTGTAAGGCTCTGGCAGGACCCCTCTGTTGACAATCATGGCATGCTCCTTTTGGTATGCACTTCTTGTTCTCCATAATAGTATCTGGGTTTGGTAACTGTTTATAGAATGAATCCCCAGGCAGGGCAGTCTCTGGGTGGCCTTTATTTCAGTCTCTGTTCTACACTATTGCTCCTGTGAATATTTTGTTCCCATTCTCAGAGGAACCAAAGCACCTTCACTTAAGTCTGCCTTCTTCTTGAGCTTCCTTTGCTCTGTGAATTGTAACTTATTTATTTTGAGCTTTTGGGCTAATATCCACTTATCAGTGAGTGCATATCATGTGCATTCCTTAATGATTGGGTTACCTCACTCAGGATGACACTTTCTAGTTTCATTCTGTTGCCTAAGAATTTCATGAATTCATTGTTTTTAATAGTTGAATAGTACTCCATTGGGTATATATACCATAGTTTCTGTATCCATTCCTCTGTTGAAGGACTTCTGCATTCTTTCTGGCTTCTGGCTATTATACATAAGGCAGCTATGAACATAGTAGAACTTGTGTCCTTATTTCATGTAGGGACATCTTCTGGATATATGCCCAGGAGTGATACAGCTGGGTCCTCAGGTATTACTATGTCTAATTTTCTGAAGAATCTCCAAATTAACTTCCAGAGTGGTTTTACTGCCTTGCAATCCTACCAAAAATTGAGAAGTGCTCCTCTTTCTCCACATCCTCTCCAGCATCTGCTGTCCCTTGAGTTGTTCATCTTAGCTATTCTGACCAGTGTGAGGTGGGATCTCAGTGTCATTTTTATATGCATTTCCCTGATCACTAATGATGTTGATAATTTCTTCAGGTGCTTTAGAGCCATTCTACTTTCCTCAGTTGAGAATTCCCTGTTTATCTCTGTACCCCATTTTTAATAGGGTTATTTGACTCTCTGGAGACTAACTTCTTGAGTTCTTTGTATACATTGGATATTAGCCCTCTATTGGATGTAGTATTGGTAAAGATCTTTTCCCAATTTGTTGGTTGCCATTTTGTCCTATTGACTGTGTCCTTTGCCTTATAGAAGCGTTATGAAGTTTTATGAAGTCCCATTTGTTGATTCTTGTTCTTAGAGCATAGGTCATTGGTGTTCTATTCAGGAACTTTTCCTCTGTGCCCATGTGTTCAATATTCTTCCCTACTTTCTCCACTATAAGCTTCAGTGTGTCTGGTTTTATGTGTAGGTCCTAGATCCACTTGAACTTGAGTTTTATACAATCTCCTATAATTCTTTAAGAGAGATATTTATGTCCTTCTTAAGTCTTCTATCAGCATCATGAGATATGATTTTAAATCCAAATTTTCTAGTGTGTTGGGAACCAGGACATGCTGTGGTGGGAGAACTGGTGTCTGATGATGACAAGTAGCCTTTGTTTCTATTGGTTAGTTTCTTGCACTTGACTTTTGCCATCTAATTTTCTCTGACATTAGTTTGTCTCACTGTCTCTGTCTAGAGCTTGTCCCTCCTGTGATCCTATAAACCTGTGTCAGCACTCCTGGGAGGCCAGCTCCCTTTGTACAGTGGGTTGTGAAATAGTCCCAGCTCCTGGGTGCAGATGGAGACTGAAAAGACCCTGTCCCAGATCTCCACTGTTCTTGTGCCCTGTGCACACCTGGCAGGTCCATCGTTGGACAATTATTGGAGAGAAAGTGAAGATCTCACCTCTGATCACTGGAGTGAGAGCACTCCTGGGCGACCAACTCTATCCTGGCAGGACCTATGTAGATAGGGCGGTGGAACACTCTTTGCTCCTGGGTACACATAGAGACTGCCTACTTAGCTATTAAAAATGGTAGATTCATGAAATTTTTAGGCAAATGGATGATATAATCTTGAGTGAGGTAACCCATCACAAAAGAACACACATGGTATGCACTCATAATTGGCTATTAGTTCTGTATACCCAAGACACAATTCACAGACCATATAAAGCTCAAGAAGAAGGAAGACCGAAGTGTGGGAGTTTCAGTCCTTCTTAGAAGAGAGATCAAAATTAACATGGGTATAGCAGGATCTTCTGGAAGTGAGGTGCCCAGTTTTCGGAGGAACCGCCAGACTGATTTCCAGAGTGTTTGTACCAATTTGCAACCCCACCAGCAGTGGAGGAGTGTTCCTCTTTCTCCGCACCCTCTCCAACACCTGCTGTCTCCTGAATTTTTAATCTTAGCCATTCTGACTGGTGTAAGATGAAATCTTAGGGTTGTTTTGATTTGCATTTCCCTAATGACTAATGAAGTTGAGCATTTTTTAAGATGCTTCTCCGCCATCCGAAGTTCTTTAGGTGAGAATTCTTTGTTTAACTCTGTACCCCATTTTTTAATAGGGTTGTTTGGTTTTCTGGAGTCTAACTTCTTGAGTTCTTTATATATATTGGATATTAGCCCTCTATCTGATGTAGGATTGGTGAAGATCTTTTCCCAATTTGTTGGTTGCCGATTTGTCCTCTTGATGGTGTCCTTTGCCTTACAGAAACTCTGTAACCTTATGAGGTCCCATTTGTCAATTCTTGCTCTTAGAGCATACGCTATTGGTGTTCTGTTCAGAAACTTTCTCCCTGTACCGATGTCCTCAAGGGTCTGTCCCAGTTTCTTTTCTATTAGCTTCAGAGTGTCTGGCTTTATGTGGAGGTCCTTGATCCATTTGGATTTGAGCTTAGTACAAGGAGACAAGGATGGATCAATTCGCATTCTTCTGCATGCTGACCTCCAGTTGAACCAGCACCATTTGTTGAAAAGGCTATCTTTTTTTCCATTGGATGTTTTCAGCCTCTTTGTCGAGGATCAAGTGGCCATAGGTGTGTGGGTTCATTTCTGGATCTTCAATCCTGTTCCATTGATCCTCCTGCCTGTCACTGTACCAATACCATGCAGTTTTTAACACTATTGCTCTGTAGTATTGCTTGAGGTCAGGGATACTGATTCCCCCAGATTTTCTTTTGTTGCTGAGAATAGTTTTAGCTATCCTGGGCACTCCTGGGCATATACCCAGAGGATTCCCCACCATGTAATAAGGATACATGCTCTACTATGTTCATAGCAGCCCTATTTATAATTGCCAGATGCTGGAAAGAACCCAGGTATCCCTCAACAGAAGAGTGGATACAAAAAATGTGGTATATCTGCACAATGGAGTACTATTCAGCCATTAGAAACAATGAATTCATGAAATTCTTAGGCAAATGGATGGAGCTAGAGAACATCATACTAAGTGAGGTAACCCAGACTCAAAAGGTGAATCATGGTATGCACTCACTAATAAGTGGTTATTAACCTAGAAAACTGGAATACCCAAAACATAATCCACACATCAAATGAGATACAAGAAGAAAGCAGGAGTGGTCCCTGGTTCTGGAAAGACTCAGTGAAACAGTATTTGGCAAAACCAGAACGGGGAACTGGGAAGGGGTGGGAGGGAGGATAGGGGAAGAGAAGGGGGCTTACGGGACTTTCGGGGAGTGGGGGGGGCTAAAAAAGGGGAAATCATTTGAAATGTAAATAAATTATATCGAATAAAAAAAAACAAAACAACAAAAAAAAAAAAGACAGCTATAGTGTTCTTACATATAATGAATAAATCTTAAAAAAAAAGAATTGAAGACCCAGAAATGAACCCATACACCTATGGTCACTTGATATTTGACAAAGGGGCTAAAATCGTCCAGTGGGTAAAAAGAGCATTTTTAACAAATGATGCTGGCAGTCAACATGTAAAAGAATGCAAATTGATCCATTCTTACCCTCCTGTACAAAGCTCAAGCCCAAGTTGATCAAGGGACCTCCACATAAAACCAGATACACTAATCTAATAGAAGAGAAAATGGGGAAGAACCTGGAGCACATGGCAACAGGGGAAAAATTCCTAAACAGAACACCAATAGCTTATGCTTTAAGATCAAGAATTAAAAATGGGGCCTCATAAAATTGCAAAGCTTCTGTAAGGCAAAGGACACTGTCAATAGGACAAAAAAAAAAAATTAACATGGGAAGAGATACAGATACAAAGTGTGGAACAGAGACTGAAGGAAAGACCATCCAGATACTTTCCCACCTGGAGATTCACCCCATATATAATCACCAAACCTGAGACTATTGTAGATACAAGGAAATGCTGGCTAAAAGGACCCTGATATAGCTGTCTCCTGGGAGGTTCTGTCAGAGGCTGACAAATACAGAGGAGGAGAGGTGGATGCTTGTAGCCAACCATTGGACATGGTCCCCAATGAAGGAGTTAGAGAAATGACTGAAGAATCTGAAAAGGTTTGCAACCCCATAGGAAGAACAACAACATCAACCAACCAGATCCCCCAGAGCACCCAGAGACTAAGCCCCACCAACCAAGGAATATACATGGTTCTATCTACATATGTAGTAGAGGAAGGCCTTATCAGGCATCAAATGGAAGAAGAGTTCCTATGAAGGCTCAATAGATGCCCCAGTGTAGGAGAATCAAGGGCAAGGTGGCAGAAGTGGGTCTGTGGGTAGAGGAACACCCTCATATAAGCCAGAGGTGGGGGATGGGATAGGGGTTTCTGGAGGGCGGGAAACCAGGAAAAGGATAACCATTGAAATGTAAATAAAAAAACAGGCAGTTGTGGTATACACCTTAAACTCAGCATTTGGGAGGCAGAGGCAGGCAGATTTCTGAGTTCAAGGCCAACTTGGTCTACAGAGTGAGTTACAGGGCACCCAGGGCTACACAGAGAAACCTTGTCTTGAAAAACCAAGAAATGTAAATAAAGAAAATATCATATTGTAATAATTTTTTAAAAGAAGGCTGTTTATTCAATATATATGTATATTTACAATTAATCATTATCCATGGATATTTTGAAAGTTTTGAAAAAAAATAATGGTAATAGAAATTAAGAAATTATAATCTCAAGAATTGAAGCTGCCAACTACATAGAATAGAAACTATGCAACTACATAGAACCATGTACCTGGAAAGGAAGCTGGGGATAGATGGGGAGACAGTGAGAAAAGAGGGGATACTAAGACAACACCAGCTACTTAAAGACGCATGGTTTTTTTTTTTTTTTTTTTTTTTTTTTTTTTTTTGTCTTTTTTTTTTATTTGATATAATTTATTTACATTTCAAATGATTTCCCCTTTTCTAGCCCCCCCCCCCACTCCCCGAAAGTCCCGTAAGCCCCCTTCTCTTCCCCTGTCCTCCCTCCCACCCCTTCCCAGTTCCCCGTTCTGGTTTTGCCAAATACTGTTTCACTGAGTCTTTCCAGAACCAGGGACCACTCCTGCTTTCTTCTTGTATCTCATTTGATGTGTGGATTATGTTTTGGGTATTCCAGTTTTCTAGGTTAATAACCACTTATTAGTGAGTGCATACCATGATTCACCTTTTGAGTCTGGGTTACCTCACTTAGTATGATGTTCTCTAGCTCCATCCATTTGCCTAAGAATTTCATGAATTCATTGTTTCTAATGGCTGAATAGTACTCCATTGTGTAGATATACCACATTTTTTGTATCCACTCTTCTGTTGAGGGATACCTGGGTTCTTTCCAGCATCTGGCAATTATAAATAGGGCTGCTATGAACATAGTAGAGCATGTATCCTTATTACATGGTGGGGAATCCTCTGGGTATATGCCCAGGAGTGGTATAGCAGGATCTTCTGGAAGTGAGGTGCCCAGTTTTCGGAGGAACCGCCAGACTGCTTTCCAGAGTGGTTGTACCAATTTGCAACCCCACCAGCAGTGGAGGAGTGTTCCTCTTTCTCTGCACCCTCTCCAACACCTGCTGTCTCCTGAATTTTTAATCTTAGCCATTCTGACTGGTGTAAGATGAAATCTTAGGGTTGTTTTGATTTGCATTTCCCTAATGACTAATGAAGTGGAGCATTTTTTAAGATGCTTCTCCGCCATCCGAAGTTCTTCAGGTGAGAATTCTTTGTTTAACTCTGTACCCCATTTTTTAATAGGGTTGTTCGGTTTTCTGGAGTCTAACTTCTTGAGTTCTTTATATATATTGGATATTAGCCCTCTATCTGATGTAGGATTGGTGAAGATCTTTTCCCAATTTGTTGGTTGCCGATCTGTCCTCTTGACGGTGTCCTTTGCCTTACAGAAACTCTGTAACCTTATGAGGTCCCATTTGTCAATTCTTGCTCTTAGAGCATACGCTATTGGTGTTCTGTTCAGAAACTTTCTCCCTGTACCGATGTCCTCAAGGGTCTTCCCCAGTTTCTTTTCTATTAGCTTCAGAGTGTCTGGCTTTATGTGGAGGTCCTTGATCCATTTGGATTTGAGCTTAGTACAAGGAGACAAGGATGGATCAATTCGCATTCTTCTGCATGCTGACCTCCAGTTGAACCAGCACCATTTGTTGAAAAGGCTATCTTTTTTCCATTGGATGTTTTCAGCCTCTTTGTCGAGGATCAAGTGGCCATAGGTGTGTGGGTTCATTTCTGGATCTTCAATCCTGTTCCATTGATCCTCCTGCCTGTCACTGTACCAATACCATGCAGTTTTTAACACTATTGCTCTGTAGTATTGCTTGAGGTCAGGGATACTGATTCCCCCAGATTTTCTTTTGTTGCTGAGAATAGTTTTAGCTATCCTGGGTTTTTTGTTGTTCCAGATGAATTTGATAATTGCTCTTTCTAACTCTGTGAAGAATTGAGTTGGGATTTTGATGGGTATTGCATTGAATCTGTATAGTGCTTTAGGCAAAATGGCCATTTTAACTATATTGATTCTACCGATCCATGAGCATGGGAGGTTTTCCCATTTTTTGAGGTCTTCTTCCATTTCCTTCTTCAGAGTCTTGAAGTTCTTGCCATACAGATCTTTCGCATGTTTGGTAAGAGTCACCCCAAGATACTTTATACTGTTTGTGGCTATTGTGAAGGGGGTCATTTCCCTAATTTCTTTCTCAGCCTGCTTATCCTTTGAGTATAGGAAGGCCACTGATTTGCTTGAGTTGATTTTGTAACCTGCCACTTTGCTGAAGTTGTTTATCAGCTGTAGGAGCTCTCTAGTGGAGTTCTTTGGGTCACTTAGGTAGACGATCATGTCGTCTGCAAATAATGATAGTTTGACTTCCTCCTTTCCAATTTGTATCCCTTTGACCTCCTTATGTTGTCGAATTGCCCGAGCTAGTACCTCAAGTACAATATTGAAAAGATAAGGAGAAAGGGGGCAGCCTTGTCTGGTCCCTGATTTCAGTGGGATTGCTTCAAGTTTCTCTCCGTTTAGTTTGATGCTGGCTACCGGTTTGCTGTATATTGCTTTTACTATGTTTAGGTATGGGCCTTGAATTCCTGTTCTCTCCAAGACTTTAAGCATGAAAGGATGCTGAATTTTGTCAAATGCTTTTTCAGCATCCAATGAAATGACCATATGATTTTGTTCTTTGAGTTTGTTTATGTAGTGGATTGTATTGATGGATTTCCGTATATTGAACCAACCCTGCATTCCCGGGATAAAGCCTACTTGATCATGGTGGATGCTCGTTTTGATGTGTTCTTGGATTCGGTTGGCAAGAATTTTGTTGAGTATTTTTGCATCGATGTTCATAAGGGAAATTGGTCTGAAGTTCTCTTTCTTTGTTGGATCTTTGTGTGGCTTTGGTATCAGCGTAATTGTGGCTTCGTAGAAGGAATTGGGTAGTGTTCCTTCTGTTTCTATTTTGTGGAATAGTTTGAAGAGTATTGGTGTTAACTCTTCTTTGAAGGTCTGGTAGAATTCTGCACTGAAACCATCTGGTCCTGTGCTTTTTTTGGTTGGAAGACTTTCTATGACTCCTTCTATTTCTTTAGGCTTTATGGGACTGTTTAGATGGTCTAGTTGGTCCTGATTTAATTTTGGTATTTGGTATCTGTCAAGGAAATTGTCCATTTCCTCCAGATTCTCCAGTTGTGTTGAGTACAGGCTCTTGTAGTAGGATCTGATGATTTTTTGGATTTCCTCAGTTTCCGTTGTTATGTCTCCCTTTTCATTTCTAAGTTTGTTAATTTGGATACTTTCTCTGTGCCCTTTGGTCAGTCTGGCTAAGGGTTTATCTATCTTGTTGATTTTCTCAAAGAACCAGCTCCTAGTTTTGTTGATTTTTTGTATGGTTCTCTTTGTTTCTACTTGATTGATTTCGGCCCTGAGTTTGATGATTTCCTGCCTTCTACTCCTCCTGGGTGAAATAGCTTCTTTTTGTTCTAGGGCTTTCAGGTGTGTCATTAAGTTGGTAATGTATGCTCTCTCCATTTTCTTTTTGGAGGCACTCAGGGCTATGAGTTTTCCTCTTAGCACTGCTTTCATTGTGTCCCATAGATTTGGGTATGTTGTGTTTTCATTTTCATTGTGTTCTAAAAAGTCTTTAATTTCTTTCTTTATTTCTTCCTTGACCAAGGTGTCATTGAGTAGAGTATTGTTCAATCTCCACGTGTTTGTGGGTTTTCTGTTGTTTCTGTTGCTATTGAAGACCACTTTTATTCCATAGTGATCAGATAGGAGGCATGGGATTAGTTCTATCTTTTTATATTTGTTGAGGTCTGTCTTGTGACCAATTATATGGTCGATTTTGGAGAAGGTACCATGAGGTGCTGAAAAAAAGGTATATTCTTTTGTTTTAGGATAGAATGTTCTATATATATCAGTTAAATCTAATTGGTCCAAAGCTTCAATTAGTTTCATTGTGTCCTTGTTTAGTTTCTGTTTTCCTGATCGGTCCATTGAGGAAAGTGCAGTGTTGAAGTCACCAACAATTATTGTGTTAGGTGCAATGTGTGCTTTGAGTTTTAATAAAGTTTCTTTTATGAAAGAGGGTGCCCTTGCATTTGGAGCATAGATGTTCAGGATTGAGAGTTCTTCTTGTTGTATTTTTCCTTTGACCAGCAAGAAGTGTCCCTCAGAGTCTCTTTTGATGACTTTGGGTTGAAAGTCAATTTTATCTGATATTAAAATGGCTACTCCAGCTTGTTTCCTGAGACCATTTGCTTGTAAAATTGTCTTCCAGCCTTTTACTCTAAGGTAGTGTTTGTCTTTGACCCTGAGGTGTGTTTCCTGTAAGCAGCAAAATGTAGGGTCCTGTTTACGTATCCAGTCAGTTAGTCTGTGTCTTTTTATTGGGGCATTGAGTCCATTGATGTTAAGAGATATTAAGGAATAGTGATTGTTACTTCCTATCATTTTTGACGTTATTTTTTAAATTTGATTGCTTAACTTATTTGGGTTTGATGAAAGGTTACTATCTTGCTTTTTTCAGGGTGGAGTTTCCCTCCTTGTATTGGTGTTGTCCTCCTATTATCCTTTTTAGGGCTGGGTTTGTGGATAGATATTGGGTGAACTTGGTTTTGTCGTGAAATATCTTAGTTTCTCCATCTATGGTGATTGAGAGTTTTGCTGGATATAGTAGTTTTGGTTGGCATTTGTGTTCTCTTAGAGTCTGCATGAGATCTGCCCAGGACCTTCTAGCCTTCATAGTCTCAGGTGAAAAGTCTGCTGTGATTCTGATAGGTCTTCCTTTATATGTTACTTGGCCTTTTTCTCTTACTGCCTTTAGTATTCTTTCTTTGTTTAGAACATTTGGTGTTTTGATTATTATGTGACGGGAAGTATTTCTGTTCTGGTCCAGTCTGTTTGGAGTTCTGTAGGCTTCTTGTATATTCATGGGCATCTCTCTCTTTAGGTTAGGGAAGTTTTCTTCCATAATTTTATTGAAGATATTTGCTGGCCCTTTAAGTTGTAAATCTTCACTCTCATCTATGCCTATAATCCTTAGGTTTGGTCTTCTCATTGTGTCCTGGATTTCCTGGATATTTTGGGTTACAAGCTTTTTGCACTTTGCATTTTCTTTAACTGTTGAGTCCATGGTTTCTATGGAATCTTCAGCATCTGAGATTCTTTCTTCTATCTCTTGTATTCTGTTGTTGATATTTGCATCTCTGTCCCCTGATTTCTTCCCAAGGCTTTCTATCTCCAAAGTTGTCTCCCTTTGAGTTTTCTTAGTTGTTTCTACTTCTGATTTTAGATCCTGGATGGTTTTGCTTAGCTCCTTCCCTTGCATGTTTGTGTTTTCCTGTAATTCTTTAAGAGATTTTTGTGTTTCCTCTTTCATGAGCTCAGCCTGTTGACCAAAGTTCTCCTGTATTTCTTTAAGAGATTTTTGTGTTTCGTCTTTCATGACCTCAGCCTGTTGAGCAAAGTTCTCCTGTATTTCTTTAAGTGTTTTTTGCATTTCCTCCTTGTTGGCTTTTGTATTCTCCTGGATTTCTTTCAATGATTTTTGTGTTTCCCTTGCAAGGGCTTCTAACTTTTGATCCATTTTCTCCTCAATGACCTTCATGTGTTCCTGTACCAGCATCATGACCAGTGATTTTAAATCCAAATCTTGTTTTACTGGTGTGATGGGGTATCCAGGACTTGCTGGTAGAGGAGAATTTGGTTCAGATGTTGCCATATTGCCTTGATTTCTGTTAGTGACGTTTCTGCGTTTGCCTTTTGCCATCTAGCTCTCACTGGTGTTACTTGGTCTTGTCAGTGCTGGACTCACCAGTGCAAGCTGCCCCTTCCCCGTTGGCCTCTGGTGCACAGCTTACACTCTGCACTGCCTATAGACAGGGTGCTGTTTTCCAGGCTGTTCAGATCCCAAAGCAGGCACCTGAAGGCTCCCGCTGGGGCCTGCAGGATTTATCGGAGCACACCGACTTTTCCCAGCTGGCCGCCCGGAAGCCCCCACTAGCCTCTTGAGGGACCTGGAGATGTGGCGGCCACCCAGGCTGATCTGAAGCGGAGAGATTTGAGCTGGGGGCTTCTGCCTGAGGCCTTGCCCCAGATTGTGTCTGTGGACCAGGTGGAACCCGTGTGCACCCCCAGGGAGCTCCGAAGGTGAATGTTGCTGTGACCTCCCCTGTGCTCCGCTCACTCCGCTGGGCAGCCGATTTCCCCAACCGGGCTGGCGCACACTAGGTTAGCCTTGTCGCCTGGGCCCTGAGTCCAGGCAAACGCCTGGGAGGCCAAGGTCCGAGCAAAGTTCCCCTAGGGCTATGTCTGTTATTTGGGTCCGCCAGGTGACCCGGATGGCGGGCGTGCGCGTCCGCGCTCCGCGAAAGCACCGGGAGAGTCTGTTGTGCTAATAACCTCCTGGGCTGGTTGACACACAGATGGCCCACCAAGCCGCCCAGTTCTTGGGGTCAGTCCTGTGCCTTTTGGGGCCTAGACCCCCGTTTTGTTAGCCTCAGGCTACGCTTGTTAGCAGTCTCTGCCCTCCCGAGCACTCTGGCTCCTGTAGGCAAAATGGCGGCGCGTGCACCGGCCGGGGCAAAAAAAAAAAAACTCCTGGCTGGGTTGGCGCCCCGATGGCCACTCGAACAGCCCAGGGCCTGGGTGCAGGCCAACGCCCGTCTGGCTCAGACCCCTGCGGTGTTGGGCCTAGGATTATGTTTGTGTACCTCAGTCTGACTGATCTCTGGAGCCCGGGATCAAGATGGCGGTGAGTCTCTCCTGACTGGCGGGCAGCCGAGTTCTGAAGTGGCTTCCGTGCAGCGAAAGGCTCCGCAGAACCGCAGTTGCTTGCCGCCCGGCTGGTCAGCGAAGGTCAGTGGTCGTGGGCGCAGGGCCTAACTGGACCCTGTGTCGCCTTGGTTCCACTGCTGATGGCCCTTCAGCTGGAGCAGCCACTGCTACCGCCGCCGCCGCCGCCGCCGCCCCCCTAAGACGCATGGTTTAATGGGAGACTCAGTAGTTTAAGGTTTCTGGCAAGACCCATCCCCCAAATTCCAAAGTGTCTTTCAGAGAACTGTTCACTGGGTGTTGGCTCCACTGCTCAGGCAGCTGGGCGGGTCACCTGCTTAAAGCAGGAATTCGTAGACCAGGAGGAATAATGAACTTCACCTTCCCTGAGTGTTCCACCCTAGGTGGAGCAGAATTATGCCTAGCACAGGAATTCCCTCACATCAAAGGCTGGAAGAGGAAATTCACCTTAGTCAATATCAAGCTCCTACCAAATAGCATGATACTCCAATATGGCTCTCTACAAAGAATTATTAAAATAGAGAAATCTTTGAAGGAATTTCATTTAGTCAAACTGAAAACACATGAAATTGGGGCTTTCAGGCACAGTTACTAATATATGTAATATATATATATATATATATATATATATATATATATATATATACACACACACACACATATTCAACAATGGTTAATACCAACTGATAAATATTTTAAAGGTTTTGAAAGACAAGTTATGGAGAAATTTGTTATAATTTGAAAAATAAAAAAAAAAATAAAATTGTGGAGGAAATTGAGCTAGTAACAATGAAAGCACATGAAATCCTGGGCTTACAACTATGGTTAAGCAATTGCAGATACAATAAATAGGCTTGAGAGTTACTTTAGCAGTTATAACTGCATACATTTCCAAAACTCTAAGCACTAATTTCACTCAACATCTTGGGAGCAGCTGAACCATTCATAGAGGTGTGCTCTGTATCAGAGAGCATTGGGAACATGCACTAAAGAAAGCGAAGTGCCTCCTTGTAGCCAAGATTACAAAACTTAGTGACAGAGTTCTATAAAGCTATTAGAGTTTAAAAGCCAAGTGTCCCTAGCACCTGAAGCAGGTGACTTTTAAGTTCATATTAAATGCTAAACTAATAACAGAGCAATATGCTTCTTTCTTAAGCACTTACATAATTTTGTGTCCAGGTTTTAGTGGTTGTAGCTTTTTAATGCTTGGAGCTCAAAGCTTCTAATTCTCATGGCTGTTAGGTAGAAATCTAACAACACGATGTGTTATGATTGCAACAGTAAGGAAAAATAGCTGTTGATTAATTTGTGTCTTAAGTAGAGCAAAAGTAGAGTAAACACACCAGCCACCCACCCACATCAGATAGTAGATCTTTGCCAGCCACTACAAGGGTATCAGAAGCTTAGTCTATGTGTTCTGCCCTAAAAATATGTATCTGTATAATTTGGACGGGAAGCTAGGTCAATGGTAATGGGTCAATGACTAAGACTGGGAGTCAGTTCTGGCATCAGAATTATGTTAAAACATGGAATCATGAAGCAAGATAAGATAAAA
The DNA here is from genome assembly GCF_947179515.1 of Apodemus sylvaticus. Taxonomy (NCBI): domain Eukaryota; kingdom Metazoa; phylum Chordata; class Mammalia; order Rodentia; family Muridae; genus Apodemus; species Apodemus sylvaticus. The sequence goes on from NC_067476.1 coordinate 69,997,599, forward strand.
GACAGTGGAATCATTTTTGGTATCAGATTTAGAAGCAAATTCTATGAAAACAAGTACCCAGCCTGACAACTGTCCTCACTTTACTCTCTTTGGAAACTGGGTTAGTAAATTTTCCATTACTTGACAAACATGTGGAATAGTCTTATAAGCAACAGAACTTATTTGGACTCTTAGATTCAGAATATTTACTTTAGTGCCTAGTTGTTTGACTCTCAGACTTTGAGGCTGTGGTGAGAAAGAGCATGCATGTATAGCATGTAAAGTAGAGCAGAACTGCCCACTTTGTGATAGCCAAGAAGCAAAATGAGAGAAAGGACATGAACATTTTTAGAAACATATATTTCCTCCATTTTGAACCTTCCAACAATATCAACAGCTGAAGAACCATCTATAAACTATGAGCCTGTGAGGGAATTTATGGATAAAATTTATAAGTATAATTGAGTTGTAATTCTAATCTCATGAACTGGGCTCTGGACCTGGGGCTCATCTGATTCTCAGGATCAAGCCATCCAGTTATATGGATCGTGTATCCTCTAGTACTGGATTAACATTTTGAAAAGCCCTGTGTCTTTCTCCTGATAAAGTTGATATTCTAAAGCTGTAGAATCCAGTCTGACACTATGCAGTCTAAGTGCCTAGTCTACAGGCCCTGTTACTAGAATTATGATTTGCATTGTAAGACCCCAAAAACTGAGGGTGCCCCAGCACCCCACGCCTCAGAAGGCAACACTCAAATCACTCGTGAGAAACAGTCTCAATGCAATAGAATGAGGATTTCTTTATTCCAGAATTCTGGGTTCCACAGTCGTACACCATGCAGGAGTAGAGGACTGAGGACCATGAGTGCCGAATTGTGACAGCTTTTATAAGTTTACAACAAAGCCCATAAATCACAAACCAATCATTTCTTAGCATGGAGAGTCCGCGAAATGCGAGCCAATTGATTTGTACCACTCCATAGTTTTTAGGCCAATCAGTTTAAATTATCAGAGCCCATGCTCAGTGGACCAATTAGTTTCCTATTTTCTTGAATGTCTATAGTTGTGTTAACTACTGTATAGGAGTAATGGTGTAAGCAGTTTACAGAAGATAAGCTTAGCCCATTTCCAGTTACCTTGTGGGGCCAGGATAACCTATTCAAGGCCTTTCTGCTACATCTAAACAAAGGGCTGGCTCTGGAATGTGACCTTTTACCTAGTTTCTAACAAAGCAAGATAGCATTTTAAACTGCTGACTTCTTGGGGTCATTAGAGTTAGGCTGTATTATTTTCTATCCTTTCAGCATAATGTTAAACATTATGTCTAGCTCCAGTTTATTGTTGTACTACTTTTCTAACCTTCCAACACTTGTGGGTGCCTCTCCATTCTGGGGTTATAAAAAAGGTGGTACATATAAATTGGCATTACTCTCATATTCCTATGCTAAATTCAGAAGCTTTTATCTAATGCCTACTTTCATAGTTTTCATGAAGGCAGATTTATACATAGTCATTAAATGTATGATTCTTGAGAGAGTGATGATTGTTAGAAATATAAATTTTATCAACTTTCTGTGACTAATGCATATATAGAGGTGACACCATTCATAACATGAAAATCTTAATTAAAATAATTTACCACCCTCACGATTATAAGTATCAAAAGGCAATGAATATAATTATTTCATTAATAAAATAATTATACTGCACTAAATGATTTTAGAAATAAAATTGTTTAAAAAGTTAAAGTTTACAAATACAAGATTCTTAATATAATAACTAGATTTATCCCTTTCGTTTCCTCTCTCCATATCCCTCTTCCAGGTATATGTAAATATAGAATCCAGTCTATAATACAAATATATATGTATATTATACTATATATATATGTATATATGTGTGTGTGTATAATATGAAATTATTCTCAGTAATATATATAAATGTATAAGTGAGTATATGTATACATGTATTTGTGTGTGTGCATGTGTATATATGTATATATATATGTGTGTGTGTAAATATATATGTATGGGTAAATATATATGTATTTATGTATATATATATATATGAGTAAATATATATGTATTTATGTATATATGTATGTATATATGTATATATAAGTATATGCATGTCTTTATCTCCTATTCAGTCATGTAATGTTACTAGACAGTATATATGCCTTTAGAGTTCATTGTTTTCTCTGAGCAACAAATAAATATGTTCTTTGGTGAGGAATATCACTTCACCCATTCCCACTAGGAGGAAGGCAACAAAGTCTTACTCAGCTATCACACCTATAAACCACATTGACAACCACCCAGGCCTGATAATCCTAAGGGTTGCAGTAGTCACACAAATTCATTGGTAGTAATTAACAGCTCTCTCATTGGATTTAAGATCCACTTAAGAAGAGGGAAATCATGGTGATTACTGGAAGTATAGATAACTACTAAGTCCTAGTGAATTCATGGTTATTGGAAGATAATCTGTAAACATTAACCTACTAAACACTCAAAATACCCCAAAATAATATAAACACTTTTTCCTATAAACGCAGATAAGTGTAGTCCCCTTCCCTCAACCAGGAGTCTTCTCTTTGACAAGAGACCATTATAGAAAAAAAAAAAAAACAACAATGAAAATGGAAAAATGTGGGACCACACACTGAGACTCCAGCAATGTTGCATGAGAGAGGGAGAAAAGACAGTGAGAGCCAGAGGATCAAGAATTATGCTGCCAGATGGTGTCTCTTAGTAACATAAGCTTATTAATAAAGTCTTTCCAACATGATTGAGAAACATGAGGTAATAAGAAAAACACCAACAGAATGCTCAAATACAGTGTTGATTCTTTTTTCATATTTATTTTGTTTTCTATAGCAAGATGAGAAGAAAGGATGAATTTTAAAAGATGTGGGAGCTCATGGTTACCTCTAAGGAATAAAGTAGATGATGATCACAGGATATTTTAATCAAAGTAAATGTTGATTTCCTTACCAGTGAGATTTTCCTTACTTCTTCAAGGAAAAGCTTCAGTCCATTATTTTGATATGGGTTGAGAAAAATTCATCATATATCAGGTAAAATTTAAATCAATTACGAAAAAATTATAATCTTTAATTGCAATTTTGCAAAAATTTGAAGGCCTTGTTTTTTTATTATTTAACATAATATTTCTTCCTTTACTGAAGTAAAGGTAGTAGTAGAAGGAACATCCTATTCATTTAAATCAGGAAATTGTCACATATGAGGTAAATATAAGCAGATGCACTCCTGTCCTACATATGTATGTCCAAAGAAATATTCCTCAATAAAAAACAAGGAACATATTTAATCACTAGCCACATTTAAACAAACATCCCCAATTTTGCATTTTCTCTCAGGATGAAGAAGATTCAATACCAATATACATTTTTCATTAGTTATTTTATTTATTTACATTTCAAATGTTATCTCCCTTCTCTGATTGCCCTCCTCAAATTCCCTATCCCATCCCCACTGCCTGCCCCACCTCACCCCCGCTTCTATGAGGGACCTCCAATCTACCTATGTACTCTTGCCTCACTATCCTAGCATTCCTCTGTACTTTTACATTGTTAGTAGGATTTAAATAAAATACATGATTTCTTAGATGTAAAGCTGACATTGAGGACTCAAAACAGATTGAGAAAAGGAGATGCTCAACTTTAGACTTCCACGTTTTTCTTGAATTTTTTTTGTCTCACATAAAGTAATCTCTTCAGGAAACAGCTTTGTTAATTAACTCCTAAGATACAATCTCTAGTTGTGTCTATAAGGAAGAAATGCTACCATTATAATTGTGGCACTCCTCACATAGAATCAGTTTTGATATTCTCATATCAAATATATTTCATATAATGCTAAGGTTTGATTATTCTCATGTAGAGTTATACTAGGTAATATTTTCTACCACAGGAGATTCATCTCAGAAAATACTCAAACAGCCAAGTACAGACATATATCTCTAAAATGTTGTAAGAATTAACTAAAGTGAGCTATTTTTTGTGTGAGGGGTTGAAACTTAATCCTTTTTAATTGGCTTATTTTTAAAAGGAAAAAATTCTGATCATTTCTGACGTATTTATAAAACAAGGGAAGGCTTGAGGATATTTTTCATCAGCAATTTTAATGTGTCCCAAAATATGGATGTGTCTAGAAGTTATACGCTATTTTGCAAACTATTTCTGAGTAAAAGACTTGCATTAATATGAACAAAGAGAGGACAATACAACCTGAAGTCATTGATGGACTGAAATCATGTGACACATTTACTCAAGAAAGTTTAATCTAATGCCTATGAACACTTGCAGAAGATAACATTTTCCTTCTGTTACAGGAACAACATATGCTGTTATAGGAACAACATATTCCTATAACAAAATTTTCTATTGGAAAGCATCTTCTAAAATTTTCTCCCAAACTATTAAAATATGAAGTTAGAATACAAATGGAATGAATTTTAAGGTTATCAAAATCAGCTATGAGGCAGCTATACTTTCAGAGTACATGGTTAATGAAAATTGCTGTTCTGCTGGTAAACAAGAAAATAAAAATTGATTATTTGAAGACTTTTATTTTCACTCAAGATTTTCTTAAGCAATGAAATTTAAAAAAGGACAAAATAAAATAAGAAAGCTCATATTGTCAATGTCAGCCAATTCCTCTCAGCATTTGAAATATTATCAACTCATGACTATAAACTTTAAAAACATATTCTAACACAAAATTATGAATAGATATTTCAAGAGGTGAAAATGAAATAAAATAAGCAGTATTTTCTGTAAACTTGTTGAATAATACTTAGTTTCTTTATCACTTACTCTGTAAATACTAGAAATGAGAATGACAGGCTCATCTAATTCATGTGAAAAATGGGAGCTACATCCAGACCCATTAGTTCTCTGTGATAGTGAAGCTCCATGTGCAGTCCTGCAGGGCTCAATGCTTCTGGAAAAATAACAGTCCAGAAGAAGAAAATTTAAGAATTTAAGGGCACTGGAGAGACTTGGATGAAAATTCACCTGACACTTCCCAAGACATTTTAGGAGCACTATTTCAAAAATAAACTCATGTTTACTTTAACTATTCATGTTTAGCTTTTAATGTATCCTTTAAAAATATTTTAAACCACCATATGACATACCATTCCACAACATTTATTTTATGGAAGAAATGTATTCTAAAATATTTACCACTCTCTATGCAGGAATTAAATTTTTCCACATTTATTACATCTTGAAAATCTTGTTAACTCTAAAGGTTTAAATCTATTAATAAAAAAATCATCAACTTCTTAATATAATTAGGGTCAAACTTCGATATGCTCATTTAAATTCTTTATAAAATGAACATCTTTCAGTGTCATTCCATGCTCCAAATTATATTATCAGAATTATACTAAATTTTTTCAGATCATGTGAGTTTCTTTAATATGGTATTTTCTATTTCATTTTGATTAATACTATGGCTTTTAATTTTAATTTTCTTATTGCTTAAGATTGTAATGAAACCATTCCTCACTTTCATCTTCTCTCTCCAAACCCTCCAATATACTAATTCTTGTTCTCTTTCAAATTCATGTCTACTTTTTATTATTAATGTTGTTAAATACAGTATATATATGTACACATATATATATATTATACATATATATACACACACATATATATAATATGTGTGTATATAAATATATAATATGTGTGTATATATGTGAGTGTGTGTGTGGGTATGTGTGTGCATATAGACATATTCCTAAGTACATAAATATAACTTTCTCAGTCTATATAGAGGTAGCTGTATTTATGCATCCAGGTTGATCAGTTGGTTTGCAATAACTAGTTGATAAAGTTAATAGTCTTCTTTGGAGTAGGCTATTTCTCCCACTCCCAGTACTCCTTAGTTTCCAGGATTTTTAACAGACATCTTATTGATTTTTCCACGCTTTTAAGGAGATAATTTAAAGGATATATTGACAAAAGTAAAAAATATTATTTTTAAGCCCCATATCAATACAAATTTGTGGTTGGACTTTACAAGAAACTATTAGTAAATGTATATACTTCGATTTAATGAATTATATAGTATATTTTTGTTGTTGTTGGTATCCACACTCTTTTTAAAGAACATACACATATGGTTTTGTTAAAACTAGCTTATTTGGTTCTTATTTTTAAAAAATGATTTTATTTATTTACATTCCCATAGTTGCTCCTCCTCAATCCCCCCCCCCACCCCGCACAAACAGTTCCTCATTCCATTGTCTTAACCCTTGTTTCCAAAGGGGAGCTCCACCCCACCCCGCAGGGCTTCCACTTCCCTGGGCACTCAAGTCTCTCCAGCATTAAGCACATCTTCCAGCACTGAGACAAACCAGGTAGACTTCAGCTACATTTGTGCCAGGGACCTCAGACCAGCCCCTGTATACTCTTGGTTGGTGTCTCAGTCTCTGGGAGCTCTTTGGGATCTGCTTTAGCTGAGCCTTCTTGTCTTCCTACGGGGTTACTTTCTCTTTTAGGTTGTTCAATCCTTCCTCTAATTCAGCTATAGGGGCCTCCAACTTTAGTCCAGTGGTTCGGTGTAAGTATCAGTCTGAGCAGACTGGTCTCTCTGGGGTCAGCCATGCCAGGCTCCTATCTGTAAGCAAATCATAACAGAATAGCGTCTGGCTTTGCTGCTTGACAGTTCCCCACCCCACATTAGCTAGATCCCAACGTGATACAGTCATTGGACCTCCTTTCCTTCAGTCTCTTTTCCATTTTTGTCCCTGCAGTTCCTTTAGACAGTAACAATTCTGGGTCATGAATTTTGACTTTGGGTTAGTAACCGTGCCCCTTCACTTGAGGCCTTGCCTATCTATTGGCGGTGGTCTCTTGAATTTCCTTTTTTCCAATGTTGAGCATCTTGACTTGGGTTACCGCCAGTTAGTCCTGAGAGGATCTCACCTTTCAGGTCTCCAGTACTTTCTAGAGGAGCACCCCCAACCTCCCACTCCCCAAGCTTGCTTATTTCCCTTTATTGTCTTTGACCTCAAGGCTTCTCTCCTGTTCTTTCTCTCTCCCCCTCCCCTCTCCCACCCAGATCACTCCTCCCTCTGCCTCCCATGATTATTTCCTCCCCCCTTCTAGGTAGGAATGAAGTCTCTTTACTTGAGCATTTCTGTTTGTTACACCTCTTCTGGTCTGTAGGTTATATCCTAAGTATTCTGTAATTTTGGGCTACTATCTACTTATCAGTGAGTACAAACCATGTAGGACCTTTTAAGTCTGGGTTACCTCATTTAGGATAGGATGTTTTCTAATTCTATCCATTTACCTGCAAACTTCATGATGTCCTTATTTTTAATAGCTGAATCGTATTCCATTGTACAAATGAACCACATTTTCTGTATCTCTTCTTCAGTTGAAGGATATCTGGGTCGTTTCCAACTTCTGGCTATTACAAATAGTTTGCTATGAACATGGTGGAGCATGCATCCTTGTGGTATGGTAGGGTGTCTTTTGGGTATATGCCCAGGAGTGGTATAGCTGGGTCTTCAGATCGAATTATGCTCAATTTTCTAAGGAAAAATCAGATTAATTTCCAGAATTATTGTACCAGTTTGAAATCCCACCAGCAATACTGTAGTGTACCTCTTTCTCATATACTAGCATATACTGTCACTTGAATTTTTGATCTTCAAAAATCATCCTGATGCATGTGAGGTCGAATCTCAAAAGAATTTTTCAGATGTCCTAGGTACCAATGAGTTTCCTTAAGTATCAACAGGTGGGTGGCTTAGAGGTTAAGAATTTATTTTCTCACAGTTTAAAAGGCTAAAGTTTGGGATTACAATTGCAATGGTATAAATTCTTGTTCAGGACACTGAAGAGAATCTGTACAATGTACCATCTAGATCCTGAGAATTAATTGACCAATGTGGATATTATTTGTTTTTTAAAAGCATCAATTCAATCTTTCATCATTTGCACATAATATTCCTCTGTGTATGCCCATCTGTATTCCTTAATTTCTTGTTATAAAGCATTCACATTATAGACTATTTTAGTATTATTATCTCTATTTCTAAATAAACTCACAGGCTGAGATAAAGGGAATAAGAATTCTTTCCACTGTTTTCTGGGGTTAATCAAGGGAAATACAGTAATATCCCCTCTAAAACCATGATGGGGTATCTTGTGTCAACTTCTACTTCCTGGAATTTTATAACCACAACCTCTGTAAAATCTTTGTAACTCAGTCTATATTCAAATTCTGCCAGGTTGCTTTCTGCACCTACTAGAAATCTATTATTTCGTGGAATGGTTTATTTCATTATATGGGAGGTCTCTACTTTCCTACACAGACTTTCTTGAGATGTTTCACTGAATTGATACTAGAAACAATAAGGAATATGCTCATGTAGAAAGCAAATATGACTGAATGATGTGTTATTTTCAGAGGCAAACACATTGTCTAGATGTGAAAAACATATTTCTTTTTTCAAGGAATAGAAATCTTTTAATAACCAATAAATGGACATGAAATATATTATCTGGTCAAAGTCATCATTTTTCCTCCACAATGTTTCCATTTCAATACTCAGATATCCATTCTTTACTCCACTGAGGTATTTACTTCAACCTATATACTTACAGAAATTGCACATTCAGTCTTATTGCAAAACATTGGAAATGGTTTTATGTAGGACACAATTTACAGGTGATGTGTGACAGCAAAAATGTGGATGCTATGTTCTTTATGTGTTTGAAACTAATATGAGATTCAAAAGGAACCTATAGAGTTGGAAAGCTGACTCAGTGGCTAAAATACCTGTTATTTTGCACAAGACCCAGATATAATTCCCAGCATCCACATTGAGGTTCAATACCATTCTTAACACCAATTGCAGATTGCAAAGATCCAATTTTCTCATCTGATATCTGTGTGGTTACTGGGCACATACAAGTTGTACATATATGCATGAATATTAACATTCAAATAATAAAGTAAAATAAATAAAAAGGATGGATCTACATTCAAAGTTTCTTATTCTCTTAGTTTTGAAAAAGATCAGGGATTAAGTATGATTGTGTCAACAAGAATTTTAAACTAAAAATGCTAACAACCTCATTCATCTTTAGGTATTGCATGAGGACAACATGGTCAAGATTGAAATGGAAACACAAAGAATGAAAAAAGAATAGTTATATGCTACATATATCAATATACTCAATTGTAGATTGTACAGATTTCTATTACTGTCCCCCCACACCCAAACATACTAATCACGATCAGTACTTTGGGCTAAAAAATTTCTGTTTGAATTATATCTCATGACTGGCATGAGTGAGGATCTAGGTTCAATCCCAGGCACTAGAGAAAAAGAAAAATTAAAGAAATAGAAAAAAATAAACTAAAAAATTTCATGGGTTTTGGTATTACAAAACTGATAAAAATTTTGTTTTCCAACTTTCTAGTTTATGAAGTAAAAAAACATCTCATAGTAAAAGGATTCAAGTTTAATTTTTTTCTATGAATAAAAATACACAAAGCATTGAAATTAGAAATAAGAAATATTCTTATCATTAATATTGTCTAATATTTGAATATTAATAATGATGCAATTAATATTGTGTTCTAATATAAAAAATTCTATTTCTCCTTTACTTATATGGTCTTCAGAAATGAATTCAAAGGTTACCAAATTGATTTATATTTTAAATATTTCTCTTTCAAACTATAATATTCGTCTGAGTAATCCTGCTTTTGCTTAATCTGCCAATACGTTCTGAAGTCATTGTTCTCTTGATTCTAACCAATATAGGCCTCTCTACCTAAAACTAACCTATACATGCTGTACTAAATTCAACACTGTTTTTAAAAAGAAAATATTATACTTAGTATGTCCAAGAGTCCAAGAGTAAACTTAACAATAAGTTAGAAGAGATCAATCAAAAGGATAAGTGTTAAAATAAAAGAAAAAATATGGCTACAAATTCAATATTGAAATCAGAGTATCAGAGATTCTCAAGAGTAAAATATTTTCTCTGTAACCTCTAGGTGTTCTAGAATTTTATTAAGGTACACATTCAGTAAGAATTCTGAATCAATCTCTAAATAGCAGAGAGATTTCTTCAAGGGTATGCACTTTTTCCCATACTAGCACTTGCTATAGTTATTTGAATCTGCCACAAGCTGCTGATTCTTGAGAATAAACTATGTATGATTAAAATGACTATGAAATAATATATAATTGAAATATATATGGGTGTACATGCATGCATGAATGCAATAACAGTTTTCATAAAAAGAGGTAGTGAATTTGAAGGAGAACATGTATGTGTAAATGAGATAATTTTGAGAGGAAAGGAAATGAAGATTGTTGTATTTATATTAACATCATCAAAATAAAAAATAAGAAACTGGGATAATGTGATTATATAGATAGATAATTATCAGGAGAGGACTTCAGAGCTCAACAGACAGAATTGCAGAAAATACAATTACAGTCACAATTGGTGGACAGAAAGGGTAGAGAGTGCAAAATACAGCATGAAACATGAACAAAAACCAAGGAAGTGCCTTTTACCTAATTGTATTTTATGTTTTATCCCACTACTTAACAAAACAATGTCACATTGTCTCTTTACTATATGACCCTATAATCTTCGAACTCTAAGAAGCTAGTATATTAAACATTAATAAAACAATATTTTATTGACTTCTAATTTAATGCAAACTATGAAAATAGACTGGAGACCTCATTTACTGTCAATCATCTGACACCACTTTCTTTCTCCATAACCTTTTCATGGCATTTTTCACCTCTGCATTCCTCAGTGTGTAAATCAGAGGATTGAGCAGAGGTGTCCCAATTGAATAAAATATAGCAATCATCTTATCCATAGGAAATGCCGTTGCAGGGCGTGTGTATATAAAGATGCAAGGCCCAAAGAAAAGGATGACCACAATAATGTGGGATATGCAGGTGGATAGGGCTTTCCTCCTCCCCTCAGCACTGTGGTTTCGAAGAGAACGAAGAATAATGACATAGGAGACGATCAGCATGAGGAAACTCAGTGTACAAATGGCTCCACTGTTAGATACCAAAAACAGGTTGATCATATATGTGTCAGAACAAGCAAGCTTCAATAGTGGCTGCAAGTCATAGAAATAGTGATCAATCTCATTGGGACCACAGAAGGGCAAACTCAAGGCCAGACATATTTGAACTAAAGAATGCACACAGAAACCTACCCAGGTTATGGCCAACAACACCCACAGACCCAGTGGTTCATGATGGTCATATAGTACAGAGACTTACAGATGGCCACATAATAGTCAACAGCCATGAGGATGAGGATAAAGATCTTGAGACAGCCAAAGAAATGAAATGTGAAGACTTGGATTATGCACTCAGTGAAAGAGATAGAAGCTTCCTTCAGCAGGGAATCCACAGTTGTTCTTGGGGCTATGGTTGTAGAGAAGCAGGTGTCAGACAAGGATAAGTAGAACAGGAAGAAGTACATGGGACTCCCAAGGGCCTGGCTTGTCTTTATTGTAGCAATGATAAGCAAATTACCCAGTAATGTCCCCAAGTAAAAAAGCAAAAGCACAACAAATAGGATTTTCTTCCTTAAAGGATCCTGTGTCAAACCAAGTAGAATGAAATCAGTCACATTGTTGTTCAGCCACATTTTTTCTCATTAGTGTTCAGAAATGGTTAATGTGAAACTCTATGTGAAAAAAAAGGACATTCATTTTGAGGTTGATATGTGATGCTATGGAGCATTTTAAGCAAAAGTAACCCTCATTAATGATATTCTTCTGTTATTTTTTAATAAGTCATTCATGTCTTCCTAAATTTCAGTGGAAATATATTTGCTCTTTCATGAGTCCCAAATATAGTTAGGATTGGTTTGGAATAGAACTCTTCTAACACAAATCCCTGTTATCACAACTATGGTTAATATTACAGCTCAATGAATATAAAGTTACAATATGTGATCTGTGATATTTACTACATTAACTTTAATTTTTCTCCTTTAATTAACAGAAAAGCACTTAACACTTAGTATATATTTGATTGCCTTGGTGTTTTATGAAGCAAATAGGAAGTTGCCTATTATTACCACACCATGAAGAATATAATATATTTTTGACAAATCATTATCCATATTTTTAAGAAATGATTATTATCTGTTAATTCAAAACTCTACAAAGATTCTTCCAGATATTCCAATACAAACTCGAGGAAAATAAATACTTCTAACTTCCAAATAATCTGAAAATATTGTGATACTTCTTACCTGACATAGACAATGGATCGAAATAATAGTTTTATAGTGGGTATAAATATCATTATTATTGTTCTTTCTTGCATTAGCATAATTTAGATCTCTCATAGCCCCATGGTTACATTTAAATAAAATGAAAATGGCAAATAACATTGTTAAATTGTTAATGTTTTCATGATGAAAGTTTTATTCAAATGTGCTAGAATCCGCTGACAGGACTAGTGCATCAATGTAATGCCCAGTAACTATTAATAAACACCACATTCATAGAACAGAGACGTAATACAGAACCCAAGTTCAGATATGGTCTTGCAGAAGGTAAAAGGTAAATGGTTAGTAAATGACTCTTTGTTCAGTTTGTTTCTACATCAAGAATGAATTACTCATTTCTAAATACCAGGACATTCAATTAAAAATTAATATGGAATATAATATTTTCATGATTTTCACTTTTAAAAAGTCTTTCCACCAATTATTTCTTTTCAAAATAATGTTGGATGACACATATAGTCAGTACTACCTAAACAGAAGTAAAGCCTGTTTATAAGCACCCAGGAGTTTATATATCCCACCTATATATTCTCTGCATGATATAGGAAGCTGTCAGTCAAAGCAAGGGATATAACAGAGAAGACAGACACAAAATTATCCATATATGCATTTATGTTTATCTCAGCAAATTTTCTTCACTATCATAGGCTTGTGACTTTGTCCTTTCTATAAATCAAAAAATACTCATGGGAAGTTGTCGGATAAAGTTATTTATTGTAGCTTCTGTGATTTTAGTATATAAGAGAATTGAGTTGTTTTTAATAATTATTAAAATGACTCTATACTTTTACTTGTTGCACTAGGTATATGCATTTGTACATGAAAATGACATATATTTTGTGAATATGTTGATGGGAAAAATGCATTCACTTCAAATATTTTTATCACTCTTTGAGAATACAATGTTTAAGGTGTTCACTATGAATCTCCTTAGTTTATTAATTTTTAAGACAAGCATGTCGTCCTCAAACAAATATACATATATTTTGTATAAGAAAAATTAGAAGTACTGGATTGAATAAGCTTGGTAAAAGTTATAGTTTTATATCAAACATTTGTTTTCAATAATACTTTCATTATTTTCATCTATAGTCAAAATCATCATCACCATGAAACTTCTTTGATGTATAGCTCTTGATATTTTGATACTCAGAATTAAAGATCATGCAAAGAACTTTTCAATGAGTCTTTTGTAATAAAGAAAATGATCATATGTTTTTTCTTTGAGTTTGTTTATGTAGTGTATTGCATTGATGGATTTCCTTACATTGAACCATCCCAGCATCCCTGGGATGAAGCCCACTTGATCATGGTGGATAATCGTTTTTATGTGTTCTTAGATTCTGTGGGCAAGAATTTTATTGAGTATTTTTGCATCGATATTCATAAGGGAAATTGGCCTGAAGTTCTCTTTCTTTGTTGGGTCTTTGTGTGGTTTTGGTATCAGTGTAATTGTGGGTTCTTAGAACAAGTTGGGTAGTGTTCCTTCTGTTTCTATTTTGTGGAATAGTTTGAAGAGTATTAGTGTTAGGTCTTCTTTGAAGGTCTGATATAATTCTGCACTGAAGCCATCTGGTCCCGTGGTTTTTTTGGTTGAGAGACTTTCTATGACCCCTTTTATTTCTTTGGGGGTTATGGGACTGTTTACATTATCTATTTGATCCTGACTTAATTTCAGTATTTGGTATCTGTCTAGGAAATTGTCCACTTCCTCCAGATTCTCCAGTTGTGTTGAGTATAGGCTTTGGTAGTAAGATCTGATGATTTTTTGAATTTCCTCAGTTTCTGTTGTTATATCTCCCTTTTCATTTCTATGTTTGTTAATCTGGATACTGTATCTGTGCCCTTTGTTTAGTCTGGCAAAGGGTTTATCTATCTTGTTGATTTTCTCAAAGAACCAGCTCCTGGTTTTGTTGATTTTTTGTCTGGTTCTCTTAGTTTCTACTTGATTGATTTCAGCCTTGAGTTTGATGATTTCCTGCCTTCTACTCCTCATGGGTGAATTCGCTTCTTTTTGTTCTAGGGCTTTCAGGTGTGCCATTAGCTGCTAGTGTATGCTCTCTCCATTTTCTTTTTGGAGGCACTCAGGGCTATGAGTTTTCCTCTTAGCACTTCTTTCATTGTGTCCCATAGATTTGGGTATGTTGTGTCTTCATTTTCATTAAATTCTAAAAAGCCTTTGATTTCTTTCTTTATTTCTTCCTTGACCAAGGTATCATTGAGTAGAGTATTGTTCAGTTTCCATGTGTATGTGGGCTTTCTGTTGTTTTTGTTGCTATTGATGACCACTTTTACTCCATAGTGATCTGATAGGAGGCATAGGATTATTTCGATCTTCTTATATTTGTTGAGGTCTGTCTTGTGACCAATTATATGGTCAATTTTGGAGAAGGTACCATGAGGTGCTGAGCAAAAAGGTATATTCTTTTGCTTTAGGGTGAAATGTTCTATATCTGTTAACTCTAATTGTTCCAAAGCTTCAATTAGTTTCACTGTGTCCCTGTTTAGCTTCATTTCATTAGATGCTGAAAAAGCATTTGACAAAATTCAGCTTCCTTTCATGCTAAAAGTCTTAGAAAGAACAGGAATTCAAGGCCCATACCGAAACAAAATTAAAGCAATATACAGAAAACTGGTAGCCAACACAAAACTAAATGGAGAGAAACTTGAAGCAATCCCACTAAAATCAGGGACTAGACAAGGCTGTCCTCTCTTTCCATATCTTTTCAATATAGTACTTGAAGTTCTGCTAGAGCAATTAGAAAACATAAGGAGGTCAAAGGGATACAAATTGGAAAGGAAGAAGTAAAATTATCACTATTTGCAGATGACATGACAGTATACTTAAGTGACCCAAAAAACTCTACCAGAGAACTCCTACAGCTGATAAACAACTTCAGCAAAGTGGCGGGTTATAAAATCAACTCAAGCATATCAGTTGTCTTCCTATACTCAAAAGCTAAGTAGGCTGAGAAAGAAGTTAGGGAAATGACACCCTTCATAATAGCTGCAAACAATATAAAGTATTTTGGTGTGACTCTAACCAAACAAGTGAAAGATCTTTACGACAATATGTCTCTGAAGAAGGAAATCGAAGAAGATCTCAGAAAATGAAAACATCTGCCATACTTGTGGATTGGCAGGATTAATATAGTTAAAATGGCCATCTTCCCAAAAACAATATACAGATTCAATGCAATCCCCATCAAAATCCCAACTCAGTTCTTCACAGAGTTGGAAAAAGCAATTCTCAAATTTATCTAGAATAAGAAAGCACCCAGGATAGCTAAAACTATTCTCCACAGTAAAAGAACTTGTGGGGGTATTAGTATCCCAGACCTCAAGCAATACTGCAGAGCAATAGTGTTAAAAACTGCATGGTATTGGCACAGGGACAGGCAAGTGGACCAATGGAATAGGATTGAAGATCCAGCAATGAACCCACACACCTATTGTCACTTGATCTTCGACGAAGGAGCTGAAAACATCCCATGGAAAAAAGATAGCCTTTTCAACAAATGGTGCTGGCTCAACTGGAGGTCAGCATGCAGGAGAATGTGAATTCATCCATCCTTATCTCCTTGCACTAAGCTCAACTCCAAGTGGATCAAGAACCTCCACATAAAAGCAGACAAACTGAAACTAATAGAAAAGTAACTGGGGAAAACCCCTGAGACATAGGCACAGGAGAAAAGTTTATGAACAAAACACCAATAGCTTATGCTCTAAGATCAAGAATTGACAAATGCGATCTCATAAAATTACAAAGTTTCTGTAAGGCAAAGGACACTGTCAAAAGGACAAAACGGCAACTAACAAATTGGGAAAAGATCTTCACCAACCCTACATCTGATAGAGAGCTAATATCCAATATATACAAAGAACTCAAGAAGTTAGACCCCAGGGAACCAAATAACCCTATTAAAAAATGAGGAACAGACCTAAACAAAGAATTTTCGCCTGAAGAAATTTGGATGGCCGAGAAGCACCTTAAGAAATGCTCAACATCATTAGCCATTAAGGAAATGCAGATCAAAACAACCCTGAGATTTCACCTCACACCAGTCAGAATAGCTAAGGATAAAAACTCAGGAGACAGCTGGTATTGGTGAGGATATGGAGAAAGAGGAACACTCCTTCACTGCTGGTGGGATTGTAAAATGGTACAACCACTCTGGAAATCAGTCTGGCGGTTCCTAAGAAAACTGGGCATGACACTTCCAGAGGACCCTGCTATACCACTCCTGGGCATAAACCCAGAGGATTCCCCAGCATGCAATAAGGACACATGCTATGTTCGTAGTAGCCTTATTTATAATAACCAGAAACTGGAAAGAACCCAGATATCTCTCAATGGAGGAATGGATACAGAAAATGTGGTATATATACACAATGGAGTACTATTCAGCAATTAAAAACAATGAATTCATGATTTTTTTTAGGCAAATGGATGGAACTGGAAAATGTCATCCTAAGCGAGGTAACACAATGACAAAAGAATACACATGGAATGCAATCATTGATAAGTGGATATTAATTAGCCCTGAAGCTCTGAACACTGAAGATACAATTAGCATATCAAATAATTCCCACGAAGAAGGAAGAAGAGGGCCCCAATCCTGGAAAGGTTTGATCCACCATTGTAGGGGAGTACCAGGAGAGAGAAAAGGGAGGTGGAAAGATAGGAGAATGGATGGAGAGAAGAGGACTTATGGGACATAACGGGGGGGGGGGCTGGGAAAGGGAAAGGCTGTTAGAATGTAAACAAAGAATCTAGAAAATAAATAAAAAATTAAAAAAAAAAAGAAAATGATCTCTGATTTGTTAAAGTCTTTTCCTCATGGGTTTTGTTATAGTACTGCAATTATATGAATGTTTCTTTAGATTACTTCCTAGAATATATTTGTAGAAAATTTATGGTCTTATGAAATGTAAGTCCATTATAGAAAACTCAGCATCTTGTATATATAAGTACCTAAAAGATTAAGTTGAGCCTTATCACTTACTTCTTAAAATATAATACTTATTTTGGATCTGGTGTGATGGATCCAATAAGAGAAGTGCTTGCTGGGTATGGTTATTTGAGTTCCAGTATTTGCCATGTAAAAAATATATAAGCATGATAGAATGTACGTAAAGCCCAAGCCGAAAGTGGAGACAGGCGATCCCAGGACTCAGTCAACCAATTCTAGCCACTGAGCTTCCTAGTATTAGAAACAATAGTATATGACATCCTGATATCAACTTCTGGTCTACACATATGGGCAAATATGTCACCACATCACTGTGTACACCAACACCTAAAATGCAGTATTTATCTGATTATTTCAGTGATTTTCTAATGTTAAATCTTATACCAATCCTTACTTTGCTTGAAATTCCAGTCTAATGTATATGAAAGGAAGAAAGTAAGATCCTATTTTATTTTTTAAAAAGCTCCAAGACTTAACTGGACGATTAGCGGCAAGGACTGTAACATAATATGATGTGTTTTAAATAGCTCTGGTGTCCACAAAAAGGAACATTTTCAGTCTGCTGTTCTGCTTTACATGGGTAACCTAGACATTTTCACATCCTCTGATAGAAACCTATTCTGGATATCTATACATATAACCCTATGTCCATTTCCCTTCCAGAACTTTTACAAGTTTTTTCAGCAGGTTCTGACAAGCATCTAATGTGGAAAAACCTGTTACAGTGGCTAGAAAACAGCAGTGCTGGAGAGACAGCTGGAGAGACTCAAGGATGGCTGGAAGGGATCAACACAGCAGTTAACAGACGATGAGTTGATCATGTTGTAGGTGATTGGAAAGAGTTGAATGAAAAACAACCCAAAAGAGGGGGAGAACAGAAAACGTAGGCTAGAATGTGTGGTGACCCTTCCCATAATTTGATGCTGCACTGCAGAATCCCCATTAGAAACATCACGACTGTTCCATGTCCTGATCTTTATTTTTTTTTAATCTTTTTCCCTCTTGCGTCTTTCATTTTTTTATTCGATATATTTTTATTTACATTTCAAATAATGTAATTTTCTGCCCCCGCCCACTCCCTGAAAGTCACATAAGCCCCCTTCCATCCCCCTGTTCTCCCATCCACCCCTTCCCACTTCCCTGTTCTGGTTTTGTCTTATACTGCTACAATGAGTCTATCCAGAACCAGGGGCCACTTCTCCATTCTTCTTGTACCTCATTTGATGTGTGGATTAGGTTTTGGGTATTCCAATTTTTCTAGGCTAATATCCACTTATTACTGAATGTATACCATGATTAATCTTTTGAGACTGGGTTACCTCACTTAGTATGATGTTCTCCAGCTCCATCCATTTGTCTAAGAATTTTATGAATTCATTGTTTCTAATGGCTGAATTGTGTATATATACCACATTTTTTGCATCCATTCTTCCGTTGAGGGACACCTGGGCTCTTTCCAGCTTCTGGCTATTATAAATAGGGCTGCTATGAACATAGTGGAACACGTATCCTTATTACCTGCTGGGGAATCCTCTGGGTATATGCCCAGGTATGGTATAGCAGGATCTTTCAGAAGTGACATGACCAGTTTTCTGAGGAACCTCCAGACTGATTTCCAGAGTGGTTGTACCAGTTTGCAACCCTACCAGCAGTGGAGGGGTGTTTCTCTTTCTCCACATCCTCACCAACACCTGCTGTCTCCTGAATTTTTTTTTTAAATTTTTTTTATTCGATACATTTTTTATTTACATTTCAAATGATTTCCCCTTTTTTAGCCCCCCCCCCACTCCCCGAAAGTCCCGTAAGCCCCCTTTTCTCCCCCTGTCCTCCCACCCACCCCTTCCCACTTCCCGGTTCTGGTTTTGCTGAATACTGCTTCACTGAGTCTTTCCAGAACAAGGGGCCACTCTTCCTTTCTTCTTGTACCTCATTTGATGTGTAGATTATGTTTTGGGTATTCCAGTTTTCTAGGTTAATATCCACTTATTAGTGAGTGCATACCATGAGTCACCTTTTGAGTCTGGGTTACCTCACTTAGTATGATGTTCTCTAGCTCCATCCATTTGCCTAAGAATTTCATGAATTCATTGTTTCTAATGGCTGAATAGTACTCCATTGTGTAGATATACCACATTTTTTGCATCCACTCTTCTGTTGAGGGATACCTGGGTTCTTTCCAGCATCTGGCAATTATAAATAGGGCTGCTATGAACATAGTAGAGCATGTATCCTTATTACATGGTGGGGAATCCTCTGAGTATATGCCCAGGAGTGGTATAGCAGGATCTTCTGGAAGTGAGGTGCCCAGTTTTCTGAGGAAATGCCAGACTGATTTCCAGAGTGGTTGTACCAATATGCAGCAGTGGAGGAGTGTTCCTCTTTCTCCATACCCTCTCCAACACCTGCTGTCTCCTGAATTTTTAATCTTAGCCATTCTGACTGGTGTAAGGTTAAATCTCAGGGTTGTTTTGATTTGCATTTCCCTAATGACTAATGAAGTTGAACATTTTTTAAGATGCTTCTCAGCCATTCGAAGTTCTTCAGGTGAAAATTCTTTGTTTATCTCTGTACCCCATTTTTTAATAGAGTTATTTGGTTTTCTGGAGTCTAACTTCTTGAGTTCTTTGTATATATTGGATATTAGCCTTCTATCTGATGTAGGGTTGGTGAAGATCTTTTCCAAATTTGTTGGTTGCCGATTTGTCCTTTTGATGGTGTACTTTGCCTTACAGAAACTATGTAAGTTTATGAGGTACCATTTATCAATTCTTGATCTTCGAGCATAAGCTATCGGTGTTCTATTCAGGAACTTTCCTCCTGTGCCCATGTCTTCAAGGGTCTTCCCCAGTTTCTTTTCTATTAGCTTCAGAGTGTCTGACATTATGTAGGGTTTCTTGATCCATTTGGAGTTGATCTTAGTACGAAAAGACAAGGATGGATCAATTGGCATTCTTCTGCATGCTGACCTCCAGTTGAACCAGCACCATTTGTTGAAAAGGTGCTATCTTTTTTCCACTGGATGTTTTCAGCTCCTTTGTGGAAGATCAAGTGGCCATTGGTGTATGGGCTAATTTCTGGATCTTCAATCCTATTCCATTGATCTGCCTGCCTGTCATTGTACCAATACCATGCAGTTTTTAAACACTTTTGCTCTATAGTATTGCTTGAGGTTGCGGATACTGATTCCCCTTGAATTTCTTTTGTTGTTGAGAATATTTTTAGCTATCCTTGGTTTTTTGTTTTTCCAAATGGTTTGAGAATTGCTCTTTCTAACTCTATGAAGAACTGAGTTGGGATTTTGATGGGTATTGCATTGAATCTGTAGATTGCTTATGGCAAGATGGCCATTTTAACTATATTAATCCTGCCAATCCATGAGCATGGCAGATTTTTCCATTTTCTGAGGACTTCTTCCACTTCCTTCTTCAGAGACTTGAAGTTCTTGTCATACAGATCTTTCACTTGTTTGGTCAGAGTCACACCAAGATACTTTATATTGTCTGTGCCTATTGTGAAGGGTGTCATTTACCTAATTTCTTTCTCAGATTGCTTATCCTTTGAGTATAGGAAGGCTACTCATTTACTTGAGTTGATTTTATAACCTGTCACTTTGCTGAAGTAGTTTATCAACTGTAGAAGTTCTCTAGTAGAGTTTTTTGGGTCACTTATGTATATTATCATATCATCTGCAAATAGTGATAGTTTGACTTCTTCCTTTCCAATTTTTATCCCTTTGACCTCCTTATATTGCCTAATTGCCCTAGCTAGTACCTCAATTACAATATTCAAAATATATGAAGAGAGAGGACAGCCTTGTGTAGTCCCTGAATTTAGTGGGATTGCTTCAAGTTTCTCTCCATTTAGTTTGATGTTGGCTACAGGTTTGCTGTATATTGCTTTTACTATGTTTACGTATGGGCCATGAATTCCTGTTCGTTCCAAGACTTTAAGCATGAATGGATGCTGAATTTTGTCAAATGCTTTTTCAGCATCCAATGAAATGACCATGTGATTTTTTCTTTGAGTTTGTTTATGTAGTGGATTGCATTGATGGATTTCTGTATATTGAACCATCTCTGCATCCCTGGGATGAAGCCTACTTGATCATAGTGAATGATGGTTTTGATGTATTCTTGGATTCAGTTGGCAAGAATTTTATTGAATATTTTTGCATTGATGTTCATAAGGGAAATTGGTCTGAAGTTCTCTTTCTTCGTTGGATCTTTGTGTGGTTTTGGTATCAGCATATTTGTGGCTTCAGAGAAGGAGTTGGGTATTGTTCTATTTTTTGGAATAGTTTGAAGAGTATTGGTATTTGATCATGCCTACAGTCCAAAACAGTTATATTCTCTCCTAGTGAAATTATATGTGGCAATCACCCTGGCTGATTACTCATTATATATTCCAGAGCTCTCACCTAGTCATTGTACACCTGGTTTCTTAAATAGCATGAAATTTATATGTAGTCATTATTCTTTTCAAAATATTGGTAAGCAGGTGGCATAATCATTTTGTATGGGCAACAGTATACCATAGGAGTTTATTTTCAGTAGAAAACAAAGCAAACCAACAACAACCAAACAAAAAACAAGAAATCAATAACACTATTAAAAAAACTGAGAAAATTAACTAACCTGAGCTCACAGAGACTAAACCAACCATCAGGGAACCTGAATGGTCTGTCACTTAGGGCCTAATCATATATGTATGTTATGGTTGTGTAATGTAGACTTCTTGTGGGTGTGGAAACTGTCTCTGATACCTTTGTCTGCTTTGAAGAAGAACTGTAAAAATTCTATTCAGATTTCTCAGTTAGAGATTGAAAAGCTTGTATCTGCCAGAAGACTTTATGTAGTTGCTACTCTTTGTTCACCTGCCATGGATTGCTGATAAGACACAAAATCTCCCTTCAATTTCTTGTATATATGGCTCTTGGTAATACCGCATTTGATACCACCACCTCAAAGGTAAAGTATTTGAGAAAATTCTGCATACCTCTGGGTCAATAAACTATGGTCAAGTTTAACTTCTTTCTATAACACATCCTTGTCTTCTCACTATGATGACTTTTCACACCAGTGGTATTTGCATAAAGCTTTCGCCAGCATCAATGAAGGATTTTTGCCTAAATGTTTATATTTCACTTGATTTTCATCATACCAGTAAAGTTTTATGTGTTGGGGTATGTTTTTCCACACCTTGCTCAAAGGATGTTACTGTAATTGATATTTTAGATTGTAAATGTGTTTAATATGTACTGACTTAACCTGTGACAAGGATCTGAACTCAAAAAGAAAAAAATCTGTTACCAGCTGGAGGGCTCAGCAAGTTAACACCTTTGTCTGTCCATCACCTTTTGAAGGCAGTTTCCCTTAGAGTACTGGATAAACCAAATATATTTCTCCATCCCAGAGGGGAATTTTAACACCTAATGATATAACATATCAATATAATAATAGAAATTAGTCCCAAAAGTTATCATTATTTTAGATGAAACATCTGAATATTATAAGTTCAATTGTGACTTCTATTTATCTCACAAAAGCATCAAGATAACTCTTATCTCACCCAGGAACAAAATAGAAGCAAAGTATGGGATTAGGAACTTCAGATACACACACACACACACATACAAATAAAATACAGGTAGATGATGAAGAAGTCAGTAGAAAATAGGAAATAATAATACTATTAGTAAAAAAGATGGAATATTATTGGAAGAATACTATTGCTCCCACAATTATGTTAAGCTATCACTCAAGGTGTTAGTGAAAAAAACCTCCTATCATACAAAGTGTCATGTTATTTCCTTTATTTTATTACTTACCTAATTTTTATACAATATATATTTAATCATATTCTCCCTCCGTAAAATTTTCCTAGATCCTCCCAAATTGCTTAATTAGATTCATGTTCTCACTCTCTTTTTCAACAAGAGAAGTCAAAAATAATCAAACAAAATTAAATCGAATATGTCAAAAAATGTATAAAAATTATCAAAAATTCACCCAAAACAAGAGTTCTTTTTTAATTTTTTTTCAATTTTTATTATTTAATTTATTTCCATTCTCATTGTTGGCTCTCCTCTCATTCCCCCATCCCAGTTTCCCACCTCGTTTCTTCTCCTCCTTGCCTCCAAGAGGGTGTGCCCTCCCAGTCATTTTCCTTCCCTGGGGTCTCAAGTCTCTCAAGCATTAAGCACACTAATGACTAACCAGGGAGACCTATGCTATATTTGTTCCAGAGGCCTCAAACTGGACCATGTATGCTCTGGTTGGTGGCTTAGTCTCTAGGAGCTCCCTTGGATCAGGGTAAGTTGAGATTGCTGGTCTTCCTATAAACTTGTTCTCCCCTTCAGCTTCTTCAGTCTTTCCCCTAATTCAAACATAGGGGTCCCTAACTTCAGTTCACTGGTTAGGTATAAGTATTTGCTTCTGTTTCAGTCAGCTGCTGGTAGGGCCTCTCAAGGGACAGCCATGCTAGGCTCTCTTCTGTAAGCACATCATAGCATCAGTAATATTGTCAGGCCTTCGTGCCCTCCCATGAGATGGATCCTAATTTTGGCCAGTCAATAGACCTCCTTTTCTTCAGTCTCTTCTCCTTTTGTCTCCCTATGCTTCTTTTAGAAAGGAACAGTTCTGGGTCAGAGATGTTGACTGCAGATTATTAACTCTATCATTCTGCTTGAGGCAACCCAGTCTCAAAAGATCAATCATGTTATGCACTCACTAATAAGTGAATATTAGCTTGGAAAACGGGAATATGCAAAACATAATCCACACTTCAAATGAGGTACAAGAAGAACGGAGGAGTGGCCCTAGTTCTGGAAAGACCCAATGTAGCAGTATAAAACAAAACCAGAACAGGGAAGTGGGAAGGGATGGGTGGGAGAACAGAGGGAGGGAAGGGGGCTTATGTGACTGTCGGGGAGTGGGGAACCAGAAAAGGGGAAATCATTTGAAATGTAAATAAAAAAATATATCAAATAAAATTAAAAAAAAATCACTATGTTCCTTTAGCAGAATAACATTGATAGGGTTTTTCCCCCATGGCCTATGGTCTACTAGCCTCGGGCTCTTAGTTATTTTACCAGTGTCAAATATGAATTCCATTATATGGAGTGTGCCTTAAACCTATTTTTTCAATTAAAAAAAGCAGTTGGTTAACATATGGGCTATTATTATACTTGCAAGGAAATTAAAGTGATACTGTGAAAGTAGGATCCATTCCCCAGTTTACAGACTTGTTCTTCTCAGGCCTTCAAGATTCATACTTAAAATTATTCTGAAAAACAACACACACAATAAAGAAGCATCTAATTTTATACCTTTTATATATAATTTCATTTGTTTTAGTAATTACTTTTTCCAGTAAATAAGAAATAGTATCTCAGGTCATTAATCATATGGAAATAAAACTCTGAAACCTATGTTACTGTTATATACAAATTAAAATGTTCAGTAGAGAGTTGAATATGTTTGAAATTGTAACTTTCCTGCTGGTAAGATGGATTTAGAGTCGAAAGAGCTTGCCACTAAGCTTGACAAACAGTAAACCAAAATGACTTGTCTCCTGAAATGTCACTCTTTGACTTACATATTATGAAATTATTTACGACACACTCTTCATATTCTCTCAAGCATGTGCATATGCACACACAAACACACAGAGATACAGAAAGACAGACAGAGAGACACACACACAAACACACACACACACACACACACACAGAGAGAGAGAGAGAGAGAGAGAGAGAGAGAGAGAGAGAGAGACTACAAATAAGTATAAAAAAATGTCTAAAGTATAACTTTTTAGTCAATGCTGAAAAACTTCATTTGGAGGTTGTTATTTAAAATTTATGTTTAAAATCATGAGTACTGACTGATGTATCTTAAATAAAACAGTTACAGAAAGAGTGAAGCAACAAGGATCTGGTGGCTTTTACCAATATTTAAAGATTTCCAAAATTGGCACAAGAGTTGTGCTAAAGAATTGTGATCGTGATAAGAGATTGAAAGATTTCTCAGTGTTTAAAAGCACTGGCTGCTCCTATAGAGGATGCTGCGTCAATTCCAAGCACACACATGGTAGCTTACAAGTGTCTGTAACTCCACTTCCCTGGCTTCTAACATCCTCACACACATACGCATGTAGGAAGAATACCAATGAACATAAAGTGATAATGAATTAATTACATATCAAAAACTAAAGTTTACATAGTTACCTTTAGCTTTTCTGTTTTGTTTTGCTTTGTTTTCCTTTTTAATAATTGTAGTCAATAAAGTTATTGTCTGTTCAAAAAATAAAGTTTAAAAAGAAGAATCATGATTAAAAGATCATGATGAGACAGTGTAAATATAGGAATGTCCACATGATTGATGGGAACATCCTAATCAGTTAGTGTGAATGGAACTATCCATAAAGAAAATGTACTTAGGTCAATCATTGAGGACATTTGTAGTTTTTCTACATTGAATTTAAATATTTTTGGACGTGTGTATAGCCTGTTTAATAATGGTGATGATAAGATTTGACAGAACTTTCTCAATGGACTCTAATTTTTCACATTTAACAATATTTTCATTTCAGTTTGAATATTTGAAATCATTCAGGATTGTTTCACTATTTATTTGTTTGTTTGTTTGTTTGTTGCATTTTGATCATTTCAAAACAATTTCATTTTCCTGTCAGAAAACATTTGATTACTATGAATAGCATAATCATAAGCATTTTAAAACACATCTCATGGGAATGCAATTTATGGACTGTATGAGTCTATACTCAGCTTTATTTATAATCTGTATGGTCATACTCAGCTTCTTAAGGTGATTATCATATATTCAGCACATAATTGAGAAAATTTTGTCTCTGGGTCAGAAAGAAAAAAAGGCTGGAATAATTGTAATTTGTATACTATGAGGAAAAGAGTGACTTGGTGATGAATTAAACAGATGAATTAAAAATATATAACAATCTTGAATTCATATTTTCAGATATATTTGTAAATGTGAATTGGTCAAGGGCAACACATTTGGAATGTCTCATAAGCATTAAAACAGAGTAATGTCCTTGGAAAAATAGTTTCTTGAGGTTCAAAGCCTTAGATTATTTATAAAAGCTATAAACCTATGTGATCCAGAAAGTTAAATTTGATTTGATATATGTAACACAGTTATGTAACTGAGAACATTCATTTGAAAATTCTGTTACAGTCTTAAAAACATACACTAGCTACAGAAAAATTGCCAAAGTAACCAGAAGCATAAGAATGAAACTTTTAAAGTTCTGTTTGAAGCATCATAGTCTTTCTTACCTAGAATTTCATTTGGGAACAAAAAAAGATGAACAGAAGTGTTTTTCTAAACATATCTTTAATAATCCTGCGCTTTAATAAACCTAAAGTCATACTCTACATGCAAAACCTTTAATCTGTATGAGAATTTTAAAATGCATAATTAGGAGATCTCTGATAAAAGAATTATTTCCAACATAAATTATAATTTAATATCCACTAATTTTTAGATTCTCAAAAATTAGTAGGGATGTACCAGCTATTTCTAAGTGGCATTATTTGCTGGAACTTTAAGCTGTATGCAGGTTATGCTCATAAAGATACATTCTTCAAATTAATCCAATGCACAGAGCCTTAGAATACATGCTTCCACTTTTGTCATATGCTGCAGGGAGAGGTTAGAGCATCCCCAGAGATGTATAGCACACTTTGGTCAGTATCTTCTTCCAACCTTGTCTCTTGGTCTCCAAAGCTGATGCAATACTTTAATTGTTGGTAATGCTCACTGCCAAAAAACATTTCTCCACTAATAGCCACTGGTGTTTATCAACTCCCCAGTGATGGCTTCTTGTAGCCAATAGATTTTGGCAAGAAATGTCAGAGTTGGGCTACTAAAAATGACTCCTACAAACAGGACCAATTCCCCAAACATAACAGAAGATTCTCTGAGCTCATTATGTTGGAAACCTTGGTGTTAAGTCTTTAGTGCCATGTCTTGTCTGCTCTGTCATTAATGCAGTTTACCTCTTTTCTTTATCTACATTCATGAAACCATACCAACCCTGTTTTTACAATAACTCCTTCCTGATATGGCTTTTTTCCCTCTCCTCTTACCCACAACATAGGGCATCTCTACCCTTATTAAAAATTTGTACATTCCTGGGATTTTCATGTATATTCAAGAGAACTAAGAACACCTTGTAATTTGTACACAAATTTTCCTCAAACTTGAGATGTTATTGAATATTTTTAAATAGGGATATCCTGAAACACAGCCTCAGCCTATTATCAATTGACTTCAACATTTAATAAGTTGATATTGAAATGCCTACATGACTGCCATTATATTCTTCTGTCTTCAAAAAAAAAAAAACAACTTCATCACATGTTGGTATCATTTCCATAATTCAACATAAATGATACTACTCATACTAGTCATAGTGATTTGATTTTTTGTCATTCTATAAATATTTATTCTGTAATATTGATGAGCAGCCTAATTGTAACTTGAATGTTTTAAAATATTTTTTCAATGTGGTATACACCAAACATTAACCAGATTGATAATCTTATAATATGAATTATAAAAGAATTAACTTATTTTTCAGCACTGAAGCACAATCAAGACAAACTAAAGCACCTGAGAGAAAATCAGATCAAGGTCCAACCTTAGCAATGTGACAAGAAAAATGGAAATTGTACAGCCTTTCTTCTCTTCAGTTTTAAAAAAATACTATGTTGAGAAACATCCAAACACTGTTTTGTGTTCCTTATACAGGCTAATTAATAAAAAGTCCCAGGGATAATAAGGTATTATTATAATACTGGTCTGTTTTAAAATTTAGACCATGAGTGTCCTCTCAAATGCCTACACAAAAGATTGGTCATCAGCCTGTGACATTAATGGAACTTATAGAACTTTTAGAAGTTAAATCATACATAGTAGAAGGAAGTTGTTTCATGCATATATAACCTTGAAACCTTGAAGGGAATATTGTTTTTTATTGGGTTCTATCTATCTATCTTTCTATCTTTATATATATATATATATATATATATATATATATATATATATATATATACTTTAAATTAAAATGCATATCAATAATTTAAATATAGTGATTAAAATGAAGTAATTTAGTGTGAGCTCAACAGATATAGTGTCCAAGAGCTAAGAATATGGTAATCAGTTTTACCATGTTTATTGAAAACTCAGGTTGCTATGAAATGGAAACCTAAATCAGTAATTGTTATAGAAAGAATTTTATGAATCCACTAACTAAACTGGTAGCAATGGACAGTATTGAGCAACATTGTTATGAGGAAGGAAGATGATGGAGCACATGAACAGTGAGGTTAGTCCCATGAGAGACCCTGTGCTTTTGTTACACTTGAGTTCATTCATAATATACAACCGTGATTCTGATGATTGCTTGGATCATAATCATAATATTTCCTGAATTCTTCCTTCTAAATGTTGATGCCATTTTCTTCCACATGTATTTTGAAGAAGAGTAAAACAAAATGTGCTATTTTACTTCGAACTGACATGAAAGGTTAAGGAAAAAATTGAATGGATTTTCAGTGTTGTTCCCACACCACATGAAAAAGTGATATTTCATCAGTGTGGATATAACTGAAAATAAGTTTCTCTCTGGAAAAAACATTTATTTCAGAAACCACATAGACAGATCTATAAAACTCAATTATCTTTGATAGTTGATAGGTAATATGTGGTTGAATTGGAAGGTCATTTTACTGATGATTATTCCATTATAATTACTTTCATTTCCATAGTCAAAGATAAGAAAAATAAAGCTACCAAAAAAAAATGAAATGACACCTACTCAAAATTGACATTTTGGGGTTTGGTGCTCTGGATATCTTGTTATAATGGTCATAGGGGAATGCGTGTCATTCTATTTCCATGTTGCTAGTATAGAGTTTGCTCAAGTGTTCACTTTCTAATACTTGATTAAGAAGTACTCACCCCTGAATTTTTATGGAATCTGCCCCAATCCATTTCCATATAATTCAGTATGAAAGATACACTCAGACCCTTCCTCCACCAATGCCTGACAATTCTGCTGTAGTAGACCCTTGCCAGGATTACCACAATGAAGACCCCATTTCCTGATACTTCATTGAGGAGAAGCAGCATGCAGACTGGGCATTTGAAAGAACAGGAATCCCAGAAGTACAGATACACAGGCTTGCAGGACAGAGAAGCCACAGTCAGAGACAGCAAGACCAACTAACAGCAAAGATAACTATATAGCAAAAGGCAATTGCAAGATCATTACCATCAGAAACCAAGGCAGTATGGCATCATCAAAATCCAGTTCTCCCACAACAGCAAATTCTGGATACCCCAACACTTCAGAATAAAAGAGCTGAATTTAAAACCACATTTCATGTTGCTTAGCGAAGATTTCAAGGAGGACATAAATAATTCCCTTAAAGAAATACAGGAGAATGTGGGTCAACAGGTAGAAGCCCTTAAAGCAGAAACACAAAAATCCCTTAAAGAAATATGTGAGAACATGGGTCAACAGGTAAAAGCCCTTAAAGAAGAAACACAAAAATCTCTTAAAGAAGTTCAGGAAAATACAAACAAACAAGTGAAGAAACTGAACAAAACTAGCCAGGATCTAAAAATTGAAGTAGAAACAATAAAGAAATCACAAAGGGAGTTATCTCTGGAGATAGAAAACCATGAAAAAATTCAGGAGACATAGATGTCATCAACAACAGAATACAAGAGATAGAAGAAAGAATTTCAGATGCTGAAGATTCTATAGAAAATATTGACAATTGCAAAGAAAATGCAAGATGCAAAAACCTTGCAATCCAAAACATCCAGGAAATCCAGGACACAATGAAAAGATCAAACCTAAGGATTATAGGTATAGAAGAGAGTAAGGATTTACAACTTAAAGGGCCAGTAAATATCTTCAACAAAATTATAGAAGAAAACTTCCCTAGCCTAAAAAAGAGATGCCCATGAATATAAAAGAAATCTACAGAACTCCATATAGACTGAACCAGAACAGAAATTCCTCCTGTTATATAATAATGCACCATACACCAAATGCACTATACAAAAAAAAAAAAAAGAATATTAAAAGCAGTAAGGGGAAAAAGTCAAGCATCATTCAAAGGTAGATCTATCAGAATTACATCAGACTTCTCACCAGAAACTATGAAAGCTAGAAGAGCCTGGGCAGATGTCATACTGAGCCTAAGAGAACATAAGTGTCAGCACAGACTACTATACCCAGTAAAATTCTCAATTACTACAGATGGATAAAACAAGACATTCCATGACAAAACCAATTTTATGCAATATCTTTCCACAAATCCAGCTCTACAAAGTATAATGGGTAGAGTACCAACACAAGGTGGGAAACCTCACCCTAGAAAAAGCAATAAAGTAATCTTCTTTCAACAAACCCAAAAGAAGATAGCCACAAAAACAGAATTGCACCTTTAACAATGAAAATAACAGCAATCAACAAGCACTTTTCCTTAATATCTCTTAACATCAGTGATCTCAATTCCCCAATAAAAAGACACAGATTAACCAACTTGATACATAAACAGGACCCAAACTTTTGCTGCATGCACCCCCCCACCTCAGTGACAAAGACAGTCACTATTTCAGAGTCAAAGGTTGGAACACAATTTTCTAAGCAAATGGTTCCAAGAAACCAGCTGGAGTAGCCATTATTATATCAGAAAAAAATCAAATTTCAACCAAAAGCTGTCAAAAAAGATAATGAGGGACACTTCATACTGGCCAAAGGAAAAGTCTATGAAGACTCTCAATTTTGAACATCTATGCTCTAAATGCAAGGGCACACACATTCAAAAAAAACTTTACTAAAGCTCAAACCAAGATATTCCATGACAAAACCAAATTTACACAATATCTTTCAACAAACCCAGCCCTACAAAGAATAACAGGAGGAAAACTCCAATAGGAAGTTTTCCAAGGAGGAAAATGACATACTGGAAAAAGCAAGATAGTAACCTTCTTTCATCAAATCCAAAAGAAGATAACCACTCAAATAAAAAATAACATCAAAAATGACAGGAAGTAATAATCACTATTCCTTAATATTTCTTAACATCAATGGACTCAATTTCCCAATAAAGAGACATTTACTAACAGACTGGATAAGGAAACAGGACCCTACATTTTGCTACATACAGGAAACACACCCCAGTGTCAAAGACAAAAACTACCTTAGAGTAAAATGCTGGAAGACAATTTTACAAGTAAATGGTCTCAGGAAATGAGCCAGAGTTTCCATTCTAATATCAGATAAAATTGACTTTCAACTTCAAGTCATCAAAAGAGACACGGAAGGACACTTCTTGCTGATCAAAGGAAAAATCCACCAAGAAGAACTCTCAATTCTGAACATCTATGCTCCAAATACAAGGGTACCCTCATTTGTAAAAGAAACTTTACTGAAGCTCAAAGCATACATTGCACCTAACACAATAATGATGGGTGACTTCAACACTCTACTCTCCTCAATGGACTGATCAGGAAAACAGAAACTAAACAGGGACACAGTAAAACAATTTGACGCTTCGGACCAATTGGATTTAACAGATATTTATAAAACATTTCATCCTAAAGCAAAAGAATATACCTTTTTCTCAGCACCTCATAGTACCTTCTCCAAAATAGACAATATAATTGGTCACAAGACAGACCTCAACAAATATAAGAAGATCAAACTAACCCCATGGCTCCTATCAGATCACTATGGAGTAAGAGTGGTCTTCAATAGGAACAAAAACAACAGAAAGCCCACATACACATGGAGGCTTAACAATACTCTACTCAATGACACCTTGGGCAAAGAAGAAATAAAGAAAGAAATCAAAAACTTTTTAGAATGTAACAAAAATGAAGGCACAACATACCCAAATCTATGGGACACAATGAAGGCAGTTATAAGAGGAAAACTCACAGCTATGAGTGCCTTCAAGAAGAAACAGGAGAGAGCATACACTAGCTGCTTAATGCCACATGTGAACACTCTGGAACAAAAAGAAGCTAATTCACCCAGAAGGAGTAATAGACAGTAAATCATCAAACTCAAGGCTGAAATCAATCCAGTGGAAACAAAGAGAATCATATAAAGAATAAAGAAAACCAGGAGCTGGTACTTTGAGGAAATCAACAAGATTGATAAACCCTAAGCCAGAGTAACCAAAGGGCACAGAGACAGTATCCAAATTAACAAAATCAGAAATGAAAATGGGGATATAACAACAGAAACTGAGGAAATTCAAAAAATCGTCAGATCCTACACCAAAAGCCTATACTCAACACAAATGGAGAATGTGGAGGAAATGGACAATTTTCTAGACAGATACGAAATACCAAAATTAAATCAGGATCAAATAGATCATCTAAACAGTCCCATAACCCCTGAAGAAATAGAAGGGGTCATAGAAAGTCTTCCAACCAAAAAAAGCACAGGACCAGAGATGGTTTCAGTGCAGAATTCTATCAGACCTTCGAAGAAGACCTAACACCAATACTTTTCAAACTATTCCACAAAAAAGAAACAGAAGGAACTCTACCCAACTCCTTCTAAGAAGCCACAATTACACTAATACCAAAACCAAAGAAGGATCCCGACAAAGAAAGAGAACTTCAAAGGGGACTTACGGGACTTTCGGGGAGTGGGGCTCTAGAAAAGGGGAAATCATTTGAAATGTAAATAAATTATATCGAATAAAAAAAATTTAAAAAAAAAAAGAAAAAAAAAGAAAGAGAACTTCAGACCAATTTCCCTTATGAACATTGATGCCAAAAATTCAATAAAATTCTTGCCAACTGAATCCAAGAACACATCAAAATGATCATTCACCATGATCAAGTAGGATTCATTCCAGTAATGCAGGGGATAGTTCAATATATGAAAATCCATCAATGCAATCCACTACATAAACAAACTCAAAGAAAAAAAAAACCACATGATCATTTCATTGGATGCTGAAAAAGCATTTGACAAAATTCAGCATCCTTTCATGCTTAAAGTCTTGGAAAGTACAGGAATTCAAGGCCCATACCCAAACATAGTAAAAGCGATATATAGCAAGCTAGTAGCCAACATCAAACTAAATGGAGAGAAACTTGAAGCAATCCCACTAAAATCAGAGACTAGACAAGGCTGACCCCTCTCTCCATATCTTTTCAATATAGTACTTGAGGTACTAGCTAGGGCAAATAGAAAACATAAGGCAGTCAAAGGGATACAAATTGGAAAGGAAGAAGTCAAACTATCACTATTTGCAGATGATATGATAGTATACTTAAGTGATCAAAATCCTCCACGAGAGAACTCCTACAGTTCATAAACTACTTCAGCAAAGTGACAGGTTATAAAATCAACTCAAGTAAATGAGTAGCATCCCTATACTCAAAGGATAAGCAGGCTGAGAAAGAAATTAGGGAAATGACAACCTTCACAATAGCCACAAACAATATAAAGTACCTTGGTGTGATTCTGATCAAACAAGTAAAACATCTGTATGACAAGAACCTCAAGTCTCTGAAGAAGGAAATGGAAGATGACCTCAGAAAATGGAAAAATCTGCCATGCTCAGCTCACAGGTTGGCAGGAATAATATAGTATAAATGGCCATATTGCCAAAAGCAATATATAGATTCAATGTGACACCCATCAAAATCCCAAATCATTTCTTCATAGAGTTAGGAAGAGCAATTCTCAAATTCATCTGGAATAACAAAAAATCCTGGATAGCTAAAACTATTCTCAACAACAAAGAAATTCTTGGGGAGTCAGTATCCTGGACCTCAAGCAATAATACAGAGCAAGAGTGTTAAAAAGTGCATGGCATTGGTACAGTGACAGGCAGGGGGATCAATGGAAAAGGATTAAAGATTCAGAAATGAACCCACATACCTATGGCCACTTGATCTTCAACAAAGGAGCTGAAAACATCCATTGGCAAAAGATGGTCTTTTCAACCAATGGTGCTAGTTCAACTGGAGGTCAGCATGCACAAGAATGCGAATTGATCCATCCTTATCTCTTTGTACTAACCTCAACTTCAAGTGGATCAAGACCTCCACATGAAACCAGACAGACAGAAACTTATAGAAAAGAAACTGGGAAAGAACCTTGAGGACCTGGGTACAGGGGGAAAGTTCCTGAACAGAACACTAATAGCTTATGCTCTAAGATCAAGAATTGACAAATGGGACCTCATAAAATTACAAAGTTTCTGTAAGGCAAAGAACACCATCCAAAAGACAAATCGGCAACCAACAAATTGGGAAAAGATCTTCACTAACCCTATATCAACAGTGCTAATATCCAATATATACAAAGAACTCAAGAAGTTAGACCCCAGAAAACCAAATAACCCTATTAAAAATCAGGTACAGAGCTAAACAAAGAATTTTCACCTGAATAATTTCGGATGGCTGAGAAGCATCTTAAAAAATGTTCAACATTAGTCATCAGGGAAATGCAAATCAAAACAACCCTCAGATTTCACCTCACAGCCGTCAGAATGGCTAAGATAAAAAACTCAGGAGAAAACAATTGCTGTTGAGGATGTGGAGAAAGAGGAACATTCCTCCACTGCTGGTGGGGTTGCAAATTGGTACAACCACTCTGGAAATCAGTCTGGCATTTCCTCAGAAAACTGGGCATGTCACGTCCAGAGGACCATGCTATACCACTCCTGGGCATATACACAGAGGATTCTCCAGCATGTAATAAGGATACATGCTCCACCATGTTCATAGCAGCCCTATTTATAATAGCCAGAAGCTGGAAAGAACCCAGGTATCCCTCAATGGAGGAATGGATACAAAAAATGTGGTATATATACACAATGGAGTACTATTCAGCCTTTAGAAACAATGAATTCATGCAATTCTTAGACAAATGAATGGAGCTGGAGAACATCATACTAAGTAAGGTAACCCAGTCTCAAAAGATCAATCATGGTATGCACTCACTGATAAGCAGATATTAGCCTAGAAACTTGGAGTACCCAAATCATAATCCACATATCAAATGATGTCCAAGAAGAACAAATTTATGACCCCTGGTTCTGGAAAGGCTCAGTGCAGTAATATAGGGCAATACTAGAACAGAGAATTGGGAAGAGTTGGATGGGGGAACATGGGGAGGGAAGAGGGCTTATGGGACTTTCAGGGAGTGGGGAGCCAGGAAAGGGGAAATCATTTGAAATTTAAATAAAAATATATTGAATAAAAAAACTGAATAGTATGGGTAAACAGACAGGCAGGAAGATTAATGGAATAGAACTGAAGACCCAGAAATGAACCCACACACCTATTATCACTTGATGTTTGAACAAGGAGCTAAAAACATCCAGTGGAAAAATAGACAGCATTTTTAACACATGGTGTTGTGTCAACTTAAGGTCAGCATGCAGAAAAATGCAAATCAACCCATTCATATCTCCTTGTACAAAGCTCAAATCCAAATGGGTCAAGGACCTCAACACAAAACCAGATACACTGAATCTTATAGAGGAGAAAGTGGGAAGAACCTTGAATACATGGGCATAGGGGAAATTTTCCTGAATAGAATACCAATGATTTATGCTCTTTGAGCAAGAATTGACAAATGGGATCTCATAAAATTGCAAAGCTTCTGCAAGGCAAAGTACACTGTCAATAGGACAAAATGGCAACTAACAGATTGGGAAAAGATCTTTACCAATACTCCAACTGATAGTGGCATAATATTCAATGTATACAAAGACTCCAGAGAGTCAGACAGCCCTATTAGAAATTGGGGTACATAACTCTACAGGGAATTCTCATGTTGCCACTGAGGAAACGCAATGGCTCTGAAGCACCTGAAGAAATGTTCATCATCCTTTGTTATCAGGGAAATGGAAATCAAAACACCCCTCAGTCAGAATGGTTAAGATGATAAACTCAGGGGACAGCAAATGCTAGAGAGGATATGGAGAAAGAGGAATACTTCTCCATTGGTGGTGGGATTGCAAGCTGGTAAAACCACTCTGGAAATCAGTTTGGTGGTTCCTCAGAAAATTAGACATAGCACCACCTGAAGACCCAGATATACTGGGCATATAACTAGAAGATGCTCCAACATGTAATAAGGACACATGCTCTATTATGTTCATAGCTGCCTTATTTATAATAGCCAGAAGCTGGAAAGAACCCAGACGTCCTTCAACAGAGGTTGGATACAGAAATTGTGGTATATATACAAAATGGAGTACTATTCAGCAATTAAAAACAAGGAGTTCATGAAATTCTTAGGCAAATGAATGGAACTAGAAAGTATCTTCCTGAGTGAGGTAACTCAGTCACAAAAGAACACACATGGTATGCACTCACTAATAAGTGGATATTAGCCCAAAAGCTCAAAATAAACAAGTTACAATTTAGACCACAGGAAGCTCAGGAAGGAAAACTGAAGTAAGGGTGCTTTGGTTTCTCTGAGAAAGGGAACAAGATACTCACAGGAAAAATTATGGAGTCAAAGTGTGGAGCAGAAGCTGAAGGAAAGGCACCCAGAGACTGTCCTACCTAGGGACTCATCCTATAAACAGTCACCAAACCCTGACACTACTTTGGATGACAAGAAGTGCATACCAAAAGAAGCCTTTTATGGTTGTCTCTGGAGGGGCTCTGCCAGAGCCTTATACATACAGAGGCTGATGCCTGTACCCAACCATTGGACTGGATGTGGGGTGCCCAATCGAGGAATTGGAGGGCAGACTGGAGAAGCTGTAGGGGTTTGTAGCCCTATGGGAAGAACGATGATGTTGGCCACACAGATGCCCCAGGACTCTCAGGGACTAAACTATCAACCAAGAGGGTACACATGGTTCCAGTCAAAAATGTGGCAGAGAAATGCCTTGTCAGGCATCAGTGGGAGGAGAGGTCCTTGGTCCTGTGAAGGCTCAGTAGATGCCCCAATAAAGGGAAATCGAGGTGAGGTAGGTGTGAGTAAGTTGGGTGGAGGGGCATATATTTGGAGGCAGGGGTTGGGAGGAGGAGTTGGGGTTTTTTCGGGGAGGGGGAAACAAGGAAAGGTTTTAGCATTTGAAATTTAAATGAAGAATATATTAAATAAAAATTATTTTTTAAAAAGAAAGAACCACTCACATGTCACTAGAAGATTATGCCCAATTTATTTAATCAAATCATCTCTCTTAACGGTTTCAATATGGTACTCAAACTATGTAGCTGCTGCTGATAAGCCCACACTAAATGCTAGCATCATATGGCACAAAAAACAACTACAGCTGAGGTTCTAGAGTGCTTCACTGTCCACCTGTCCTGAATCCTGGTTATTTTGAGGAGTCAGTGAAATCTGTAAAATGTTTTGACATATTGCACAGTGAAGAGTGAATGTCAAATAACCAGATAGGTACATTCTTTTCCTTTTTTCTTAAATTACTTCAGAATATGTTAGCACAAATTTCAAGCTCTTTAACATACACTTGAAAATAACAAGTGGCCAACTAAGAATTGATACTCAAAATAACCTGAAGACATCATTTTTGACTAATTTAAAGATAGTTTGCTAGTGATGAACATGACCTATTCTATACAAATGAAATCTCAGAATGTTTTTATCAAAATCGTTTTGACTTCTTTATAGATATCTTTCTCTCTCTCACTTTCCATTAGAAGCCACCATCAATCTCTTCCATACTTTCTTCATGGCATTTTTCATGTTCTACATAGTGGTCATAGGCCATGGCTGTCAAGACAATCACTTCTACTGCTGCAAGGAAGTGTTCAACAAAGAGCTGAATCATGCATCCTTTAAAGGAGATAGTTTTCCTCTCATACAGGGCATCCACAACCCTCTTTGGTGTGATGACAGAAGAGAAACAAGCATCCAATTAGGACAAGAATGCCAAAAAGAAGTACATAGGGCAGTCTATCAGTGCTGGGCTACATACGATGGTCACCACAATTGTCATGTTGCCTCCAACAGTTGCAATGTCAACTAATAAAAATACAATAAAAACTATTTTCTCAGCCAGGCGTGGTAGTGCATGCCTTTAATCCCAGCACTCAGGAGGCAGAGGCAGGTGGATTTCTGAGTTTGAGGCCAGCCTGGTCTACAGAGTAAATTCCAGGACAGCCAGGGCTACACAGAGAAGCCCTGTCTTAAAAAAACCAAAAATATATATTAAAAAAAAGGAAAAAAAGAAAACTATTTTCTGGACTTTAGGGTTCTTTAAAAGTCCAAGGAATATGAATTCTGTTACAAAACTCTGGTTTTGCAAAATTTCAAGAAGATTGTGAAGTAAAACTGTGTTCATGTGAAACTAATTATTAGAAAACAGTCCTTCAAATAAGATTATGTTATTATCAACAAGTTGGGGTAGTAGTAAACAAAAATTTCTTGAAAAGCAGAAAAAAATCACTGCTTTTCCCAATACATGTACATACATACAACACTAAGTGAACAGGGTGAATACAGAGAGAGCAATTGTACAGAAAGAGTAACATACAGATTATAATATGCATAAATATAAATATAATAATAGTAATTAAAGAATTACATATAATAATAGTAAATAAGGAATAGTAAATAAAGAATGAGTTAGAAAGGAGATTACAGAATGTGTTGGAACAGGTAAGGGAGATAAGTGTGGGAATAATATGCATAAGGTGTACATGTTTAAACTTGATTTTAAGAAAAGAAAAAAGCCATATCCTGAGTATAGTTTTTGAAAATTGTGTAGAATTAAAGTACTGGCTATTTTTAATCTGTAAAACACAAATACACGTTTTGACCTAGTTACTTCCTGAAGTAGAATAATTAAAAGCATTGTTGAACCATTTGCATGTTATGCGTATAGAAAAAACACTATGTATTAATCATGTCTCTAATCTACTTGGAATGAAAGATGAATATTTTTCCATGTCTGCTCTGGACACTCACCTTCCAGCAGAATAGCAAAATATATTGCAGAAAGAGTTGATTATCTTCATTTTTCAAATAGTATTGAACATCTGAGGATAGCTGGAATGTCTAATGAGTTAATTTGTTCTTAAAAGTTAAACAGACCTACAAGAAATGTTTGTTTCTCTTTGTAGTGTGGTTGCTGAAAGTGTTCAGATTTTCCTTTTAATTCATGATTTTAAACTGTGACCAGAACAGGATATAATAATATCTGTGTCATGGTAAGAGATAACACAAGTAACTGCCAGGAACTTAAGTTACAAGGAGTACTTGGTTTATTTGTTTATTATTATTATTAATTATTACTATTATTATTATCATTATCATTATTATCATTATTATCATCATCATCATCATATTTTTGTTTCTTGGTGAAAACTTTAGTAAGAAGTGTTATGCTCAAACTAAAAAAGGTGCTTAACCTGGTATTTTAACATAGACTTTCTAGTTTAAAGTACACGATTCCTCCATTGGGATAGAAGAAGGGTAATTCATCTTTTCAGACAAGAGTTATGGAGTAGGCGTGGTGTTCTACAATCTACCTCCAGATAAAAAATTAAAGTCTCTTATTATTTTGTTGCTATATGATAGACACATCTTGACTAAGAGAAGAAGTGGCAAAAATTAAAAGTCATTATTTCAATCTACCTCATAGACAAATTGACAACAGT
The DNA here is from genome assembly GCF_947179515.1 of Apodemus sylvaticus. Lineage (NCBI taxonomy): Eukaryota > Metazoa > Chordata > Mammalia > Rodentia > Muridae > Apodemus > Apodemus sylvaticus. The sequence goes on from NC_067476.1 coordinate 70,037,581, forward strand.
CACATAAGTAAAAAAGAGAAACTGTAGGTTTAATGTTTAAGAGTCTTAAAACATCATAATTACTAATTACTTGTTCAACACTAATTGCCGTGTTAGTGCGAACAAAATTATTCAAGACATATTATTTGAACTTTATGAGACTTTCCTATAGCAATAATGTTTGTAAATAGCTGACCTACTCAACTACAAGGTTTATAAAAATCATCAAATGTGAAAATATGAAAACATAATTCACAATACAATGACCATATAGATTCTAGGTATACTTCATCTCTTTAAAATTAGCTTCCTTAGTAGCACATAGTTTTTGTATAAGACCATCAGATAAATATTTTAGCTCTTGAATTCATTTTCCACAGACTTCAATGGTCTCTGAGTCCTCTCCTGTGTAGAAAATTGAAATACATTAACAAAAAAAATTTTGTACCTTTATACACACACACATATATATACATACATATACATATATTACATATAGTTTTATTTACACATGTTTGTATACATATATGTAAATGTGTATATATGAATTTTTTAAGCTTTCTGAATAAAAGAGTATACACACACACACACACACATATACTAAGTGAGACAAGTTGATCTTAAGGAATGGCAGTCAGCTAACACTGCATGGTTATAGAACAACAGACACAGCTATGTGCTTTTGCCTTAAAGCAGCAATTCCCTTTCTCATCACTGCCTGTAACAAAAGCCCTTTATCCATTTGCTGATTATACCTGGAAGAAGAACAAAATAAAACAAACCCTATAAAGTTAATAGATTAGATAATAACTATTAAAATCTTGTAAATATCATGATATAATTTAACACTGGCCAATTTAACCTCAGAAGAAGGAACAGAAAAAAATAAGAAAAAGAAAAGAAAGAAAACTATGACAAGAAAAAATATCACAAAGTATAATTCATGTTAATATTACAATTAGTGAGTGATGAATATACATTTAAAGAGATCACATTAAGTTCTGGAAGAATCTAATCACAAGACAATCCAAACTATCCATTACATATCATATTACTTCAAGTCCTCCAAAATTGATAAAACTCAGATTTCAGTTCTGCTAATGGGTTTATTCATTAGAATGAACACTAGTTTTCATGTGAGAATAATATATGGATAACTCTGGAGTCTGGAATCCAGTAGAAACAAATACCAAATTCCAGGACACAATTGTTGCATCCAGACACATAGAAAAAATTACTAGTACCAATTTGTCTCATATTCAGATATCAGTTAAACAAACTACTCCACTTCAAAATTCTTGGTTCTCAAGAGATTATGGGTATAATTGTTCAGAATTACATTCTGAAAAGTGTAAATCCAAAAGAACAAGAAAATATTAATGTCAGCATTACTTACCCAGTGCCTGCATATGCAAACTGCTGTAATGATTTATGAAATCAAAAAATATCCTTGCAAAATTAGTCTTTATTATACTGACTATGAAATAGCTGTTCATCTAAATAATCCTTTTAGACAATGTATCAGTATACAATTCCAAGATTATAGACACCTTTGTATTCTTCATATTAGTAACCTAAATTCTATAAATTTTATTCTAGAATTAATATGAGATGGGGCTTCATATCCAGTTATGATACTGTGTCAAAAATACATTGAAATGGAAATAGCTTAATCATTAAAGAGCAGTGATTTCTAATAAAACAAGAATTGTATTAAATTAGAACTCATTAATATAAGTAAGATAACCATGGTATGAAGAGGGGATGATTAAACATTTAATAGTACCTGGGAAAAAGTAGAACAAAAGTGTTGTAGATATTTCATATGTAATTTATAACCTAGAAGTCAGTATATACTAATAGTAAAGATGTGTTATTTTCATCATTTGTCTTTTTAGTAATGTCAAAAAAAATTAAAGTAGAAAATCTAGTTTTAAAAGCCACAAAACCATCCCTGCATCCCTGGGATGAAGCCTGCTTGATCATGGTGGATGATCATTTTGATGTGTTCTTGGATTCGGGTGGCAAGAATTTTATTTAGTATTTTTGCATCAATATTCATAAGGGAAATTGGTCTGAAGCTCTCTTTCTTTGTAGGATCTTTGTGTGGTTTTGGTATTAGCATAATTGTGGCTTCATAGAACGAGTTGGGTAGTGTTCCTTCTGTTTCTATTTTGTGGAATAGTTTGAAGAGTATTGGTGCTAGGTCTTCTTAGAAGGTCTGTTAGAATTCTGCACTAAATCCTTTCCCATGATTATTATTATTTTTTTTTTTTGGTTGGAAGACTTTCTATGACCCATTCTATTTCTTTAAGGGTTATGGGACTGTTTAGATGATCTATTTGCTCTTGATTTAATTTTGGTATTTGGTATCTGTCTAGGAAATTGTCCATTTCCTCCAGATTCTCCAGTTGTTTTGAGTATAGGCTTTTGTAGTAGTATCTGATGATTTTTTTGAATTTCCTCAGTTTCTGTTGTTATATCATCCTTTTCATTTCTAATTTTGTTAATTTGGATACTGTCTCTGTGCTCTTTGGTTAGTCTAGCTAAGGGCTTATCTATCTCGTTGATGTTGTCAAAGAACTAGTTCCTGGTTT